>NC_137469.1:83920377-84562686 GCF_964235325.1 Thermobia domestica
CTTAAATCAATCTTCAATGCGAGACATAGAGCTCAGACCAGCAGCGGTCATCTCTTCCCCTGAAGTGCTTGGGCGCATTCTCCCGAAGTTGTTATTTCTGTTCCCCCGCTCAAAAAGTTATAGATGAGAGATCGGAGTTGGATGTCACAAAACCGAGATAACTTACTTTGTAGACTAAATGTGATTGAATTTTGGAACATTTTGCGGTTCTTATAAACATAATTACGATTTAATTACAATTCGATTGATTACGATTAAGGAATTGAAAAAATTTTGGGGTCCACCCTCCTCATGGGCGCAACCTGAGCCCTCAAATTCCCCTGTAGGTACTTCTTGCATAGACCTTAATGTATGAAGATATAAGTTATTCCAATAAATTTGAGGCCGCGGTGGCTCAGTGGTAGAGATTGTTCACCTCTGGTGCATGGACATGGAGTCCTTGGTTCGATTTCAGCTCGCGCCAAGTGAACTTTGTGGTGGACAAACACCATGTTCGAGGGTTTTCTCGGGGTTCTCGGGGTTCTTCCGTTTCCTTCTACTTTCTTCATTCCACCATTTCCTTAATTCCTCATCATCACCGTCTCCTTTAGCCTAGCCTCCATAACCGTGGGACGTAATAGTTAAAGATTTCATTTTTCTTTTCAATACATTGCTCCTGGTAATTGAATTATTCTTATTTCCTGAACAACACGTGAATACCTATGGTCTGCGAGTGGCGGATGTTCAGCAATTATTGTTGATTTTGACTCTCTAGACTATAGTGCACTAATTTTCGATTCAAATAGCTGTCCAATTGTATCAGAATATTTAGTCAATACTTCATATTCTGTATCGCTACAACAAATAGAATGTGGAACAATATGCACTAAAGTCATATGCTTAACTTATCATTTGACTGTACGTGAAAACAGAATTACAAGTAAATGAGTCATTGCCAGTGGCGTAGCAGCTGCCCCCGCAACCCCCGCAGTGCGGGGGGGCCCGAGGTATAGGGGGCCCCGAAGTCTTGCTATGAATAAAGATTTAAAGAAGTAGAACTTCAATCTTACTTATATCAGCTTTACAACTAGGGCCCCTTCTCTATACTTTGCGGGGGAGGGGGCCGCAAAAGTGTGCTACGCCACTGGTCATTGCCATTAGCAGTGTGTGTTAGGAGAGTACAAACAATAAAGAATATGTATAATCTGGTTGTTTACAATGTATTTTTACACGTTAAATAAATACTATGTTCGAGCAGAATAAATAATTTTAACAATTTATTCATAGTGATCGACAAATCTTTCAGCGCCCCCAAAAATGTTTTTTCTCAATTTTCTCGTAAATTTCACATGAGAATTTTTCCACTAAGCGTGCCACTTCGTCCAGTTCAGTGTATATTGATTGATACGTATCTCCGCTGTGGACAATATTAGGGTTAAAGAAATATTAAAATTTAGAAGTTAGGCATAAGTTTAGGCTATATTTCATTGACAGTCGCGTACGGTACCAATGCTATTTCTACCTTAGAATATACCAATGGCGGGGTCAGTTACTGACCTCATTTTATTTCTATACATTTGAATAAGGAAACAAATGTGAATATGTTTGCTAATACTTCAAACATTTAAATTAAGTTTAAAATGAACGGCTGGATGTATGATGACGTCACTTCCAGTTTCTGAAAAAAAAAAAATAACCCTTATATAGAGCACCGTTTATAAAATAAGAAACAATAAGGTATACTTTTTTTTTTTTGAGAATTTTACAACAGAATCACCCATTGCGTTTCATATAGCAATTCTCTGTCGTACTGCATGCAGATTCAATTTATCATATCTTCCTCTTTCTTGTAATTCATAAATAAACATCGTGATTAGTATAGTTTTTTTTAAAAAAATAAATAAATCAGTTATTCATGTTTTTGGCAACACTAATTTGGTCATGCCAAATTAATATGGTGAAATATGCCTTCAAAATAAATGTCTTCAATGGTCAAAACTGTTTTCGAAAACTTGAGATATATTGTTAAAAATATTGTATGGAATCAGTCACTGACCCCCCTCCATTGGTATACGACTGTTAATTTTATTGAATGAACTTTCACACACTTTAATGAACTTTCACTACATTTCGACACACTTATTTGATTTTTTTTTTACTAATCTCTCTCTCTCTCTACAGTGATTCTAAAAAATTCGACCACACTAATGATTTTTCAGAATTAAAAAAAAAAAGCAGATAAAGAAATTAAAACAGTCATGTTTCCACTGACTCAAATTTATTGAGTATGTTTGCGTCCGATGAAATGCTGACCGTTAGCATTCATAAGAGCTTTAAATATTTCAGACATTTGATTAATTTACCCAACTTTTTCGAAGCTATGCAACTCCAGTAGCTCTTCAGAGCCTTCCAAATACCTCCAGGATTCGTTGGCATCTATTTACGGAGTATCCTGTCAAGTTTATCTTACAACAGTTCGATGGGTAACAAATCCGGTGACTGTGCGACTGTCTCATTTGTTGGTGATGTAAGCATCTTCTTTGCACTGTAGATAATTACTGCATAGCTTAGAAGGATGTTCGGAATGGTAATCCTGTTGTAGTAGGAAGTTACTGCTCCAAATCTGCGTTCGTTATGAAATTCAATGCCTCACTTAAACATTGTGAAACATGATTTTGTCCCTTTTTGGTAGTCTGTAAAGCATCCCAAACAGTGACGGTACCTTGCTGTAGGTATTACTCGGTCGAGATGAAAGCTCTTTTTGGGATGACGATGCACAAATCTCTATTGTAGAATTGGAAGGTGACAAGTGGGAATTTAGCTTCGTCGGTCCAGAGTGACTTTTTCTATTGTTCATCGTTCCGGTCTTTGTTTTATTTATATATTTATTTATTTTTGGCTCAGGAGAATCTTTTTCTAATGTTGCTTGTTTAAAGAAATGATTTCTTTACCGCAATCTTACGCCCCAAGCCCACAGACCTGAGAGCGCTGGGCCACCGTTCAATTTGATACGAATTGGAAATTGTTCTTCCATAGTTCTATTGGTACCCTGGAGCGGTTAATGTCTAATCTGTTCACTTGTTTCTCCAATAAATTTGACCTTAAGAAAAGCTGTCATTTTTGGACGATCAGTGCATTTCCGTGTAATATTTACACCACTTAGTGACTATCTTTCAGGGGTCCAATGCTCTGCTCCGCCCAGTCACTGAGTGATTTTTTGCAGAAAATGACTCTCTTCTCTCCAAATAACCACTTGAACACATGCTTCGACTCTTAGTTAGCAGTTAATCTTCCGCATTTCTATAGTAGGCCTATTTGCATGTTCTTCATATTATTCAACTACATAACGCGAATGATAACAGTAAGGTCACATGTCACAGATTTGCATCCAATTTTGTTCATATTACGACACGACATATAAAGAATGGCTCATACGAATGGCTCATACAGAACTGTTCGTTGATGTAAAGACAACCACTGACAAGGGATCATACACACACCACTAGGTGCCAATCAAACGATGGATCATCAGTCAAATCGGTACATTAGTTGTTTGTGCGTTAGTTATCTGTATGTTGCCAAGCACCTTTCCTAAATAAATTTGTCTCGATGTCAGCAAGACTATGAATTTTCGTATCCTTCGTATGTGAACAACGTAGTTTATCTTCAGGAACGACTCCAATGAACATGATCTTGTGTGGACACAGTGTCTTTTATCCGAAAAATTCTTAAAAAAAAAAAAAAAAAAAAAAAAAAAGTAGTGTGTTTAGACTTCTGACAGTGACTGTACACACACACATTATATATATATATATATATATATATATATATATATATATATATATATATATACACACTTGGGGAAACAATGGTGTGTCACATTTTCTAACTTTCGGAAACTGTGAAAAAAAGGTTCGACATTCTCATGCAATTCAATGCAATGGCACATATCAAACATGCTTTCCCTGCCATCTGCAGGTAGATTTCCGAAGTTAAATTACTTACATACTATTCTATCCCAACCCATTCCATCTAATAAATCAATTTAACCGGAAGGGGCGAAAGGCGCTTACCGTTACGTTCGCCCAAACCACTCATGTATATAAGATGAAATGTTACTATTGCAATTTGATAGTAGTAGTATTAGTCTGCGAGAGACCGGAATATAAAACATTACTTTGACAGCGTGAGATCAATTTCCTTCAAGACAAGCAACCAGCAATGCTGCCCTAATATGTAAATAAATCTTTCTTTCAAAGTGACTGAGTTCTTGGTCACCGACAATATATACTTAAAGGAAATATTGTTTTACGAATATTGAGCCCTTTCGTAATTACTTATTACTACTAGATTCGCGTCTTACTTCAACCTTTAGGTAATCGTCTTAAGAAATACTCGACACCAGTGGCGGCGTAAGGCAAACTGGGGCCCGGGGCCAGTGAAGTAGATCGGGGCCCCTTTTCGAACAATCGTGATTTATACACTTCTATTTTTGACAGTAATTTACATAATCATTTTTTCTGTTTACTCCTCCCCCTTTCCCGTTAGTGTGTCTGTTTAGATCATTTTAATCTGATATATATATATATATATATATATATATATATATATATATATATATATATATATATATATATTAAACAAATGGGGGGACATTCAGATCCCTGTCTATTTGTTAATACTTAGAACCGCCTTCAGGCTGGTATCTAAAAATAAAACTGGACCAAGACTATCATTGCATAGTGTTTTCTTTTTTATTCATTTTTAAACAAAGGACACGATAGAAAAAGGATTAGGAATACAAGTGTAACGGAAACTACAACCTAGGACAAAAATAACATAATATTAAGAACAAACAAAACTTAACAATCAAGAATCCAGAATTTATCCTACACCTATACTATCCTAGTATCAACGCGTACTGTAATTAGATGGAATACTGGAAGTAATGCTCCTAATAATACATTTAGAGACAAATTTACCTACAAAATGTAACAATGAACTGATATTGAAAAAAAATATGCAAATAATAATATAACCGATGCCGATGCGATTTCTAAATGTAAGCTCTATGTTTTCTAGAATTCTTTGTTCGGTTCTCTCCTTTGGTGTTTCTCCTGTGCAATTGCTCACATGAGTCAGTTTATTCATGGTTTCTCCTGTCTGAATTTGCACTACGTGGATTTCATTTGATTAGATTTTTCTTCTACAATTAGCCCCATTCACTTTAACATTAGGTTCCTCCAGTGATCATACACATTACTTAAACACTTTTTTTTAAAACAAACTATCAGTAAATAATAGCTAGAATAGATTTCTCTCCTGTGAGTATTTTTCATTTATCTTTCACTAGGTTTCTCTTCAGTGATAATGTACTATCTATTTAGTCCCACTACTTTTGCCGAAGTATCAATGAATAGTTAAGCACTAGAATATTTCTCTCCTGCTTGTCCATTTTACTATTGTTTCCAGATTTCGCACTTGTTTTATGATTATATTATTTTGTATTTAATATTTCAGTCATGTTTATATTCTGTCACTTATGATTATTTCCATTACCTCTTACTAACATAGTATTAGAATATATTATAACAAAAAATCCTGAATATATTGAATAATTGGGAATATATTATAGATTAAATATGTAAGCACAGAATTCTACTACGGGTTATACCATCCTACTTTTCATTACCAGCTATCACCAGTCAATTGACAGATCTTAACGGCTTTTTATTATATTACTCTTTTGGTACGTTTGTATCTTTATTGCCTTCACTTCAAACATGAAACTACTTTCGACAGTAGTTCCACTACCATATTAGCCTGTGTTCCACCAACATTCAGGATGATATCTTCCTTGCTTTAGCAGCAGCGAAAGTCTCAACTATATTATCAAAATCCAAAGTGGATGCTATTTCATTTTCGATAGAAAGAATGTCCAGATTCGTGAATCTTTCTTGACTCATTGTGGAACGCAAGTATGATTTTATCAATTTCATTTTGCTGAAAGACCTTTCACACGATGCGACAGATACGTGCAGTGTTATCAAAATCTGAAGAGCGGTTGGCAAGCATTAGTAAACTTCAAGCCTCATTGAAGATACATATTTCAGGATGCCTTGTGGGGAAAAGTCAAGCTGTTCTTTAGCTTTCTGAGCACACCTTAGTGAACGGATTATATCCTTACAATCCTGAAATAATTCTAAGCCATCTAGGTCATTCTGGTAGAACAAAGCCAAATCAGAGCAACATGCTTTTAGACTTCCTCGCTCTCATCATCTAGTTGCTGCACAAAGTTGGCCATGCAACACAGGAATCCAAATCTGTCGTTCAGGTCATGCATCTGAGTAAAATGATCATACATTTGTTGTTTCATTTCATCTAGAATTTCATTAATAGAGCGCTTCACTTTGGCCTGTGCAGTCAAAGGTTCATTCTTTGCTTCTCCAGGCATGCATCTCTTTCTCCTGTGTGTATCTACAATTATGTTCCATGCCCTGTAACTTCCTTCAGCTACAGATATGATTTCCTTACCCAGCTCAAGTCTCCAGGTATCAATAGTGTCAACCAGGCTCTGTAACTGAACAAGAGTTTGATTGAAACTCGCATCCTGAGATTGAAGGAATTTTTGGATCTGATCAATATATGAGATGTGCAGACCAGAAATGTAGTAAAGCGATGAAGTTAAATGACTGGATGCTTGCAAAAAGAATACCAGCATCTCCTCTAGTATCAAGTGTTTCAGTCGAAGTGTCACGCAGATCTTCCAACAGATCAATTGCTTCACACAATTGACTAGAAAGTGTCTTCAAAGCTTCTGCTTTTGAACTCCATCTAGTGTCAGTTTTACGTTTCAGACCAATCTTTACGTGATTTTGCAGCACATTCCATCAGTGAGTAGATCTAAAGAAGAATACCAAAAACGTTCCATTGCTCCAAACAAAGTGACCGCCAAAACGTTAACGTGCGCAGCATGTAAGCCACAAGGTTCAATGAATTATTGTTACAAGGAACGAAAATGGCCACAGGACTTATATTCCGTATCAAAGTTTGAACTCCAGAATATTGCCCGGTCATTGTAGGCTGATTTTATCACAAGATTGGCCTCTGCAATCTTAATATCAAGCCTATCACGTTGTAGTTACTTCAGTATTTCAGCAGAAATACTCTCAGCAGTCTTTCCTTTGACAGAAATAAAATCAATAAATGCTTCCCGAACTTGAACAGAATCACGTTGTATGTCAACAAATCGAATGATTTGTGAGAACTATTCCATATGAGAATAATCAGGAGTTGAATTAAATATAATGTTGAAGTATTTTGAATATTTGAACACTTGTTTTCTTATTGAACATTTTCTTCATTCTAAATTTGTGAGCTGAAATGTAAATCCATACGAAAAAAAAAAAGTTCAGAAATGGGGAAACCAGCTGAGCTGCTCGCTGAAAATTAGACTTGTAAAGGACAAAAGAAAAAGACAGAAGGAAAAGAAGTGAATCTGCGTCTATAGCGTCTGAACCTAAGAGCTTTCAGTTAGCAACAGAATGCTAGTACCCTAATAAAGCATTACGTTAATCCCCTCTTTTTACCCTTCTCTTGAACTGATATATGAATAAATAAATAAACAGTGATATTTTAGGAAGCAGGCTAGCAGATGGGGTCCCATTACTTGCATCATAAGACCTCAGAATGTAAACAACACAATATACTTTGACTTTCTTTTATTATATTTTAAACCACACAGGTTTTTCCTTTAAATTTCTCTGAGATTATTGAACTTTTATTTTATTCGTATTTTATTTAATCCACATATATATTTCCTTTAAATTTCTTTGGGGCCCCAAGAGAGTGAAACTTTTATTTTTCACCTACATTCAACTTTTTTCTTTGATTTTCTTGGGGATCCCAAGAAAGTGAAACGTTTACTTTATTTTTCATCTATATTCAAAGCTTTTTCCTTTAAATTTCTTTGAGAGCCTCCAAGATAATGAAACTTTTATTTTATTTATTTTTAATCTACATTCAGTTTTTTTTCTTTAAATTTCTTTCGGGTCTCCAAGAGAGTGAGGCCCGAGCTTATAGCTTGTATATCTTATACGGAAATCCAGCACTGATTAGCTTTATTACACAGATATTTCTGTTGTTCCATCCGTCATTTGGCGTAATATTGATTGACAATTGCGTTTTCTTTTAGGGAAGGTGTGGATTATAAACCTTGACAGCCCTTGTACGGCTCATGCTAACAAAGTTCCTTAGTAATTATTTTCTACCTACCATCGGGGGCCCCCAGAAAGTGGGGCCCGGGGCGAGGGCACCGCTCGCCCCGCCCTTACGCCGCCACTGCTCGACACATCATTTAATTTTGTGATAATGAGTGTTTACCTACATTGGGCTATGTAAATGCCCTATACAGAGAACTACATCACAAATTGAGATTTAAAGATCCGTTCACAGAGTATTTAGACACCTTAATGCCAAAGCTATGAAATAGTTGTCACGTTAATTTTACAGTGCAATTAATTAAATTCATTAAGATGAAACAAAATGATAGCTAGACGCTCCATAGGCCATTTAGCAGTAATTTATGAGAGGAACTTCTTTCAGAGTGTATCCTTTTAGAATTCAGAAACTTATATTGCAAGGATTACTTCAGAGGCGGATCCAGGGGGCGATTTCCCCCCAAAAAAAGAGGAAACTTTCTTATTTTATATATATATAAATAAAACCCATCCCAAAGTTTGGAGCCCTTAAAAGTAGCAGTATGACAACTTCCCCCCAGAAGTCAGTCCTGGATCCGCCCCTGGATTACTTGCATAGGCCTCTTGGTTAGGTCCCAGTTTCAGGAAGCACACGCGAACGAAAACTTATACACTTCGCGCACTAATCACAAAATTTGTACTTTGGGTCATTGCATTACAAAGGTCTCTTCACAATCTCTTCGAAGGATTGCAGATACTTCCTTTGAGCAAAGTTCCTCCTCCGTCATCTGTGGTAGAATGCTGTTAACTCCTCATCCTCTTGGTGGCCCAAACTGCTACAGGCAGAGTGGCCTAAGGTTCACAAACGAATTCGAGACCTCTAGGATAGAAATGGTAGTGTAGCACACCAGACTTAGTGCATGGAGCCGTCTTGGAGTATAATGAGTGGAAATTAATGCATTTCATCTGAAAGCCTCTTGCCGTGGATGGTTAGTAAAATGATGAATTCAACTTTAGAATAATCCTGGAGATCAGGGCTTCGTCGCACAGTAACTCCACGGACGATATGAATATCAGAAGTAAGACTTCTTAACCCACATTCTCTTAGTTTATATAGTAGCTGTTTGAGGAAATCTACTTTCTAGCAAACAGATTTCTATTTCAGATTTAGCTACTAAGAGCTAAGAGAGAATGCTGGATCCTGATTTCTCTTCTTATCTGGTATACATGAATAAGAATAAACTGTGTTAACCAAATGATGTTTTCCATTTTCCATTTTTTTTTTAATAAAATGAATTTATTAATTTTTTTCATATTTTCCTGGTCGTATACGTTCTGATGTTAAAGATTTATTACAAAGAGTAAATCTACTGATTGACTACGTGATTCACTCCTCAACAGATCCTCAAAACTTCTATGCATAAAATCTTGACATTTTGTGCAAATGTTCCCCTTGAACTCCAGGCTGAAGGTAGGATGGGACTTTGAGAAATGTGTATCGAAGTGTGAAATGAACGAGCTTGATTTTTTTTCGTTGGCCAGATTCTCCGAAAGCAATTGACGTAGAACCTTGAAATTTTGTGTAAATATTCTCCTAACACCCAAGACTGTAAAAAGACGAAGTTTTGGGAAATGCATATCTTTACGAGGGATGGGGACTTAAGTAGTGTTTTTGTTGTTTTAGTATTATTCACATGCATTCAATTGGAAAGACGAGTGGCCCCGCGTAGCGTAGTCGCTAACGCTCTCGCCTTAGGTTCGAGCGGTCCCGGGTTCGATTTCCGGTGGGGTCATTCGGTTGAAAAATTGTAACACGCTTTTCCAGGCCAACCACCCTGAATGAGGTTTTCCTGGGTTTTCCTCATGGGTTTTCCTGGGTTTTCCAAATGCTGGGATAGTACCTAACTTATAGGCGATTCTGTGCTCGCCGAGGGACGTCATCTCTCAAATCGTGAATTGCTAAATGGCCTTAGATGCCGAAAGCCCAGAAATCTAAATCCTAAATCAATTTGAAAGACGACGACAAATGGAACGCAACGTAGGGAGAGGAGGAAATTAAAAAAATATATATTGTAATGTACCATGGACTTGTGTTTACAAACATTTTACACGTGCTTCTGTTTATGAACAACAACCACTGTACTTTATAATAGAGTACTTCACCTTACGTTAAAGTCCTACAAGTTACAGGCAACAGAAACTAAAGCAACACGTTGAATCATATGACGACGGGGAAACAGCATCGCCACCGTCTCACCTGAAGTGCTATATAACAAAAAAGATTCTATGAACAGCCATCAGTTTTGACTGGTCAAATCCCCTTTCTAGTCTGCAGTAGAGCCTAAAAGTACCTATCCTAACCAAAGAATTAGCTTGTAGTAGAGCTAACAGTTTATTCTCCTTAAATTTTCACTTGGAATAAACCTCTCCTCAATACTTGTAAAAGTGATGTCATAAAATCTGTAGATCATCTGCACTTGGAACTTCTTCTACTGACCTTCTTCGTGCAAAGACGAGTCTTCATCAGGGCAGTTTACATCAAAAGCGCTTTTTGTGCCGAATCCTTTTCGTTGCAAAATCAACTTCCATCCTAAGATGAAATTCGTTTTCATCCCATTCTCTGTTAAGATTTTCCGAAAACATTATACCATTTCCATACAGGTGAGAAAATTTCTCTGAGTGAATTTAAACTTGTTGCTAGTGTTCGGACAATTTCCCGTACCATTAAGTAGTCCATCTTTGGGGACAGTTGGTAATTCAAAGTTAGTGTTGTAAGCTCAAATAGCTCTATGTAAAGAGCTTTAGAGCTTGAGATGTCATTAGAGTTTTCAATTTCAATCATTTGTCTCGTAAACTTCTTGTTCTGGCTGTATTTCCATCAAAATCATTGGCTGTACTTATTTCCTACAGTACACTGATTATTAAACTGTACTTCTCGATATCATAAACAGAATCTTCGATCTTACAGAACACGGCAGAAAGAGATTTACGTTTCGCCTACCATTGTATTACTCAAAACTTCTGAACCCTTTTAACTATTTTGTAACTCGTATATTCCTTTTCATTTGTTTCCATCCAAACCGACAGTCGTAAATGGGGATATCGAATGAAAGTTCTTATAAATTGAAGTAATCCAAATAAATTTTCAGCCTCTTCGCAGCACAGTGTTGCATCACTGACAACAAGGTTAACGATATATGACATACAATGAGTATACACCATTCTAGAATTTTTCTGTTTTAGTAAGGTTTTCAAACCCTGCGTATTTGTCCTTCATATTAGCTGCTTCGTTAAGTGAATATCCAACAGGCTTGTCGATAGATAGTCCAATATTGCTGAGCTCTTGTTTTATAACTTCCAGCATATCTTTTCCTCTGGTCTTGTGAGGACTAATGAGCTTAACTAAGCTTTCACAAACAAAAGTTTTATATGTATATGGTAAAACTATCTAGAATCTACTAGTTGATCTAGAATTGACATACTTTGAGTAGAATCTGCTTGAAAACTTTCGCTTGAATCTGCTTGAAAAATTCCAGCAGAAAGAACTTTCCTACTAACCATAGTTTCTGAAAATGTTTTCCTAGTATAGCTATTACCTCATCAACAAAAGATTTTGAAACAAATGTAATTAAGGAACCACGTCCTAAAGAATGCTCTTTGATTTTTTTTTGTTTTTGATGTTTTATGGACAATTCAACATGCTTCTTTAACAATGGATCATATTCAGCAATTAACAGTACTAGCTCTAAGAAGTTTTCATGGTTTACACTACTGTCAGAGAGACAGTAGGCACTTTCTATTTTACCACGATAGTCAATACCCTGACGGTTGATGAACAAAGTATTATCAATTATTCGTTGAACAACCCGACGCCTTTCTTCTGTTTCCTTCTTGTGGACAGTTGCTAAGTTCGAATTCAGAAGCGAACCAATGTCGCCACTGCGTTATCGGATGTGACAGCAAAAATGGAATTCTCGTGACTTGCGCATACTTCGTGTTTTGGTGTGGCAGTTGAATGCTATGTTTCTGGCCCAATTTAAATCCAGTAACAAGAGGACCATTAATGACATTGGAGAATACTATGCAAACACTACAATATTCACTTTTGATTTCAAAAATGAAAATGAAATGAAATCTTTAAGTTTCACGTCACAGTTATGCCGGTTAGGCTAAAGGAGACGGTGATAATGAGAGATGAGTGAAATGGTGGAATGAAGAAAGTGGGAGGAAACGGGAGAACCCCGAGAAAACCCACGAGCACGGTGTTTGTCCACCACAAAATCCACACGGCGCGAGCTTGGATCGAACCAGAGACCCCAAGCACCGGAGGTGAACGCTCTACCGCTGAGCCACCGCGCCGCCACTTTTGATTTCAGTACTATAGGACAACAAACTACGTTGAACGAAATCTCCATTTGGAAGAACATAATAGTAGACGTTTATGAACAAATGGAAATTTTGTACCCTTGTCACTGACAGTCTGTATAGGATGATTTTCAAGAAACGCAAGTTTACAGGCAATATTTTAGTTTCTGTCAAGTGTAATAAAAAGTCCTACGTAGGTGACTTACATAATTCTCAGGTAATCATCTGTTGATCTCACAGAGGAGCAACTAACTTGATCCTCTGCTCCGATTTCAAATTCTTCTGTTGCGAAAGCAGAAGAAATCTGTTGACTGCTCACGTTTTCGGCTACCGACCGAAACATCTTCGTCATTTGAAGAGGAGTTCGATTTCTTTAGCAAAAAGTAGGATTGGTAGCTGAATCAAGAATAGAAACCAGAGTCTCCGATTGATGAACTATAACTGAATCAAAATTCACTGTGTCTGCCAAATCTACTTCATCAGTCAAAGGACCCTGCGCTTCATCTTGAGAAACACTTACCTCCTTTGAATTAACTGGTGCTTCTGCATTTGAAAAAATGACATTTTCTGTAACCAACGGCAGACGTTTCCGCCTTCCTTTTTTTTCTCGCCCTATTCTGTGCTTTCAAACATTTCTTTCTTTTCTTGACTATTACGCTGCTGTCCGAACTTTCATCCATCATTTATAGCCGAGCCATAGAATTTTTGTGTCATTAAAGAAGTCCCTTGAGTCTCGATGCTAACACTTTAATACTTCCACAGTCAAATAACGCAACGAGAGAATGAACCATCAGCAGTCACAAAGCCACTTGTGATAATAATAGATCAGGTCGAGATTTTACGAATCACCTAGGATATCTGGCAGTGCAACAACCCGCAACAAAAAGAGCACGGCGACTTGACAGCTTATAGCCTTCAAATAATCTACGCAAACCTGCAATTACACCTGCATGATTTATTATAAAGACAATAATGGAAATTTTAACTAAAATTGTCTTGAGTTCAATACAACTAAGTTTATTTTAATATGAAAAAGGGGCGCCATAAGAGGGTGGGCGCAGGCGGAGATTTCCGCCTCGCCACACTGTCCAAACCAACACTGCTAGTAATAATATAAAAATATAAATCATAGTAGTTAAAGCTAAGTTTTTATGAAATATTGAGTCTACGGGTATATTATATTACTGCGCATTTTCGCTGCTAGAAAGATTGACTGGTGTAGTCTGTCTCAAAATTTACTTTAATTAATTATTAAACGTTCCATGATTTTTAAATTCTAAAATATTCTGATGGGACTACGAGACACACCGGTTGGGAACCACTGCTGTATATTGTCATCATGCTACTGTCATAAAAAAATGAAACTTTCTGTGTGTATCCTTCATTATCAGTTTCATCTTAATAGAAGGACTGATTATTGTACAATATCAATTTTTAAGTTTATAAAGAATTCGATTTTCTCGAAAACTATGAACAAAGATATACGAGGGCTGTCCAGAAGGTAAAGAACGGTTGTGCATCGCGCGCGGCGCCGACCTCCACCACTGTGATCGCATGCGCGGCAGTTAGCTCCTTCATTCACCTCAGTGTGAGCCGAGTCTTAATGCTGTGCGGTAACGCTACTTGTTTTTACGGGTAGCATTCATAAGTCCTAAACGGCACAAGACCTAAACGGCATAAGTCCTTAAAATATAGGTACTGGACCTAAATTTTAGGACTTGTGCCATTTAGGACTAGCGCCGTGAAATGATTTTTAGGTCTTGTGTGTTTTTTTTTTCATTCACCTGCTTTAGTTCTGAAATTCGCCACCACCACACGAAATTGGGACGATACAGTAACTAGTTGGCAATAATGTTACGAACGTAGCTAATTCCAAACTTTTCTAGGGTGTAGCCTACAAACTTTTTTAGGAAGTAGGCTTAACATATTAAAAGCAAACCAAAGGTATATTTTCAAATTACAAAAGCTTCAATAAGACAATAAATATATACATATTACACACGTACACAAATACATTCATTATTATTATTATTATTATTATTATTATTATTATTATTATTATTATTATTATTGTTATTATTATTATTATTATTATTAATATTATTATTATTATTATTTTCAGTTGTTACCTTTTGAAACCTGGGTCTTGATAGTGCCTGAATTTGAAACTACAGCTTGTGGGAAACGTACGAATAAGTCAAAAGTCAAAAGAAGTCAAATAAGTGAAAAGAAATCGAAAACCGTTCATGAAGGTCAATGAGTTTCACTGTGTTTATCTTCTATAATCTTATATAAAAGAGTTAAGATAAGTGACTTTTTGGGCATACTATAACAAGTAGAGTCGTTAAATTTTAATTTTAAAAAATCATTTTCTTACGAAAGCAAGATATAAGAAAGAATTTTTGGAAATACGTATCGTAAATAGGGTGGGGTAAGATTTTATTTCAAGAATAATATATCTCGTAAATCTTTGAAGCTAGTAAAACGAAACTTGGCACATAAAATTTCCACTGAAAAAAAAAACGAAAATTCAACACATAAAAGGGGAAGAACAAAGGCTGCACTTTCTTTAATGTTCGAATTCCCCATTACTTATTCAGAAAATATTTATAAAGTAAAGAAGGATTTCCTTAAGCTGGATACGTGAAACTCGGTACTCGTATTTTAACTTTTAACTAAAAGTAATAAAATATATGTTTCAGCGTCTTGGAAATTACATTTCTAAAAGGGAAGGAGGGCCAATTTCTATAGTATTAAAATTTCCCACTGCTTATCAGATTTGTGCAGAAAACTTTTCCTTTAGGTCTGGGTTCGTCCAGTTAAGCAAATGGGAGTTCAAAGTTCAAAGTGGATCAGGTTCTTTTAATTATTTTAACATGTTGACGTAGTTTAATTTTTTTAAGAAAGTGTTTATTTCAGATTCTATTATAAACATTATTAACTTGCTGTAATTATTAAACACAGACTAACCCCCACTTGGGAGGCCAAGAGTTTGTTTTGGGTGTTAAGCAATCATTTGCCGTATATGACATAACCTTTGATTTTAAGTTCACGTATTATTATTATTATTATTATTATTATTATTAGTTAATTCCAACGGTAACACCTATGTTAGTAATACTTAAACTATTAATAATAATGGTAACGAGTAACTACGGACTACTATTTGCTACGGAAAGAATTGAATATGATAAATATAGTTGGCTATGTGTAAAAATAATTTACTTCAAATCAAGGAAGCAAAATTTATAACCTATATAACTAAAACACATCATTATGTTACTAATACGAGGTCAATAGTGTGGGAATAGAAAAAAAATAAAAACAGACATTATGAAAGATCTGGGAATCACATTTGATAGGTTGTTAATATTTTGTCACCACACAAATGCTATCATGCGAACAGCTTTAAAGAATAATAGGGTTTATTTATTTATTATTTCAGAACGATAGAATATGAATTTATACAAATTGCTTGTAAGAACTAAGCTGGAATCACGTCTGTGAAGTTGTCCCGCCCACCTAACGAATTTTTATATTTCTTATCTACATCGTTAGTTTATCGTTAGTTTACGTTAGTTTTGCTAAAATTATCGTTAGTTTCGAAAAAAATAAAATTTTTATTCAACAAATAAATGGGCAGGCCAACTTCACGGTTCCCCACCCACAAACGAATTTCAAAAGTTTTTCATATCACATCGTTAGTTTATCGTTAGTTTACGTTAGTTTTGCTAAAACTATCGTTAGTTTCGCACAAATAACGATTTTATTCTAGAAATAAAGTTTCCCGCCAACTGAGAATTAGCCCGCCCATATTGAATTCTCAAAAAATTGCAACTTATATCGTTAGTTTATCGTTAGTTTACGTTAGTTTTGCTAAAACTATTGTTAGTTTCGCGAAAATAACGATTTTATTCTAGAAATAAAGTGTCCCGCCAACTGTGAATTAGCCAGCCCATATTGATTTCTTATAAAATTCCAGCTCGTATCGTTAGTTTATCGTTAGTTTACGTTAGTTTTGCTAAAACTATCGTTAGTTTCGCAAAAATAACGACTTTATTCTAGAAATAAAGTTTCCCGCCAACTGAGAATTAGCCCGCCCATATCGAATTCTCATAAAATTCCAACTCATATCGTTAGTTTATCGTTAGTTTACGTTAGTTTTGCTAAATCTATCGTTAGTTTCGCAAAAATAACGATTTTATTCTAGAAATAAAGTTTCCCGCCAACTGTGAATTAGCCCGCCCATATTAAATTCTCATAAAATTAAAAATCATATTGTTAGTTTATCGTTAGTTTACGTTAGTTTTGCTAAAATTAACGTTTGTTTTGCAAAAATTACGATTTTATTCGAGAAATGATTTCCTCCATTACATTTCATCATCAATACCCTGTGGGTGGGGGTCATAGTGGGGTCCAAAGAACGATAGCAAAAGTGGCTATACGCTATACTTTTCCTAATTTATTCCAGGAAATTAGAGATTTTGTTCAAAGATTTACATGTCAGCTGTGTAGGGATAGAAATAGACTTCCTTATGGTACCTACTATACTCAGAAAGAGAAATATCCTAATAATTATCTATTTTTAGATGTAATGGGGCCTTGGCCTGTCAGTAGTGGGTTTAGATATGTATTAGTCTTAACCGATGGTTTTTTTAGATTAGTCATAATTGAACCTCTCAGGAATTTGAATTCAAAGTCTATATGTTTGAAATTAGATACAATATTTTATTACGGTTTTCCAAATAAGTTAATTCATGATAATGCCAGTTATCTGCAAAGTGATTATTTCAAACATATAGACAAACTTGTAAAAGTCCAAGTGAATTGTATTTAGGAAGAAAAATGTTTAATCCTTTAGATGTAAACTGGATTTTAGATCTAGGAATCCTTGAAACTACTCAAGATAAAGATGAAATTAGTAGAACTATTGTAGATAATATTGAGCTGGCATGGAAAAGGAAAGAGAAAATGTATTCTAGAAAACATAGAGATATAGATTTACCTATTGGAGACAAAGTATTGGCTAGGAAAGTAACTAAATCTTCTTTAGAGAAACGTTATCAACCTAAATTAGATAGCCAATATCAAGGTCCTTACGAAATCTTAAGCTACCCAACATTAAACACTGTATGGTTACAACTCGTAGCTGATAAGAAAATTAAAATTAAAAGACATGTAAGTTTTATAAAGAAATTTTATCCAGCAAGAGAAAATAATAATGGAAATTAAAATGATATGTATAGATTCTGTAACAATTGTAATCCACTTCAATGCTAAAATATTATACATATTATGTGTTATATATATGTGTGTACTGTGCTCTGTACAATTCTGCAGGTTCGGAATTGGGTGTTTCTGGCCATGGCTGCGTTTACTGTGTTTGTTCGAGAGAACCTTCCCATAGAAGACTGGAAATAAATCAGGACCATCAGGTGGATAAGCAAGAACAATACCGTCATCAATCCTGTTATCTTTCTGCAGTTATGGTGCGTGCTTCGTCGATCGGACATTGGACTAAAAGGAGCTCCTAAACAGCTAACGATTTGTATGTGAAGAATTTCCATCGGTGAGTTCGTTCCATTATTCTTTACTGCATGCCATGCATGGAATATTTGATGAACTTACTTCGAAATGTAAATACAGTTTGTTTAATTAAATCACCCAGAGAGGTGGGGAATTTAATATGAGACATTTCTCTGCAAGTTCATGTTTTAAAAAAGTCGAAGAACTTTACATTATCGATCAGCTGATTAGTTAAATAAACTTGTATATGGAAACATTGACTCTGTAGGTCAATGTCAGGGTTCTGATATTCGTTTGTTCAAGTGATTGAAACGCCACCTATCTTTTGTAATCTACCCGTAACTACTTCGTTTCCATTAGAATGAAACGTGAGGTAAGCCGGAGTAGGAGCCTAGAAATTGTGTTCGTCAAATTAAAAATTAGTATAATGTAATCTCGGTATAGTTTTTGACTTAAAGTGCTCCTAGACGTAAGGTAGACGGAAGAAAATGTAATAATTTTGTGTACAGTGCCAACGATTCCTCTTACTCACAACAATTCAGTCACTCCTCGAGAATTTGTAAGTACTAAATTTTAATCTATTTTTTTCCTCTTTCTGGCCCAACTGCTGCAAGTTTTTGGTGAGTGGTATGTCTTTGGTCACTAGAATAATCATATTTTGTTAAATATTTGGGGGAATAAATTCAATTTGAGAGTATATTTGATATAAGAAACTTTTCAAAAAGAATAATCTGTAAATTCCATTTAGAATATTAAATAGTAGAATGCTAATGTGGAATAACTTCCGGACTACCAATCAAAAATGGAAAAGGGTAAATTTGATTTGAATAATGTTGTTTGTGTCAGCACGTTTATTTTGTTACTGTTAAATTTAAATCCATGTTAAAGAATTTATATAATAAAGTGTTCATGTTGAAGGAGATTTATAATTTAAATGAAAAAAACATTACTTGCACAAACTGTTCCGCATTAAGGGAAGGATAACAGACCCTTTCATAGGTAGTGGATTACTTGATTTCAAGACTGCCGCTACATGGTTCCGCTGGAACCGGAACTTTGTGGCCATCCCTACGCTAAACCCGAGCTGCTGGGAGGCTGTGAACAGTGTGTTAGATGAAATGGTGGAAGCGACAGGCAGGCGCCCAGGCGGCGGCCGCTTGTCTTATTTGGCTAAAGAAACTGGGTAACTGGCAAACTCATTGAGTAAACAGGCAAGCTGGAAAACTCATTTGGCTAAACATCCACTAGTGGACCAATTTTTTTCTGGGAGTCACAAGCTGGTCTGGGCGGGGAGGGCACAAGCGCGTGGTCCTCTTTGCAGTGTTTTGAAGGTGAACTTTGTGCCTCTTTTATGGGTCTTTGGGTGGCTTTTGGATCCAGGTCTGGAACAGGTTCCTAAGATTCGGTTTTGGAACCGGGTTTTCAGATCCAGACCTGTAACCGGTTTCTAAGATCCGGTTCTGGAACCGGGTTTTCGGATCAGGTACGGAACCGGCTTTGAAAACCGGATCTCCGAGGGAGTTTGTGGCCATCCCTAATCAAAACGGGGGCACTTCCAGAATCTGCCGTAGAACTGACAATTCAGTTCGTGATGAATAGCAATGTTGCCGGGCGCATGTAAGTAAAAGTTTTATCATGATAATTTCAAGTTTCTTTTTCATTGTTACTGAAATATCAGAACTGTTGCCAGTTCAGAATGATAATTTTTGAAAACTACGTTTTCCTAGTAACCCCTTACAGAGGTCTCATCCGATTAGTTATCGGTGGAAATGAAAAATTCTTTTTTCCATTCCATAGTTTCTAAGCTACTCCAACTATACAAACAGAAAATTAACGTCAGAACATCTGTACGTACAAGCTATGAGTCAAACCGCATTTTTTTCATGTTTACAATGGAGTTATAATAATAATAATAATAATAATAATAATAATAATAATAATAATAATAATAATAATAATTATTATTATTATTATTATTATTATTATTATTATTATTATTATTATTATATATTGTATTAGTAGTAGTAGTATGATTGATAAAAATTATATGGTGTAAGTAGGATACTTACAGAGAGTACTGAAACTACACAGGATTTAGCTCGACTCGACTTGATTCGAGACTCGGCCCGAATTCGAGTTAAGGTTCGAGTCAAGTTGAAGGAAATGTTTCGAGCCGAGTTCTCGAGTCGAACTCAAAAATGCGTTTCGAGTCAAGTCGAGTTTCAAAGAAAACTGGCTCAAACTCGCTCGTGCCGATCCCTCTATAAGACTTACAACAGTTCATTCAAATTTTTTTGCAAAATGATATGAAAATGTGAATGCTCAAACATGTTGATATGGAGGCAACAGAACACCTAGTTGTTTGCAACAATCCGTACTTCCATGAGAGTTTGGGTTGTATAAGCAGCAGATGCTCAAAATTTCATTCTAAATAATTAATTTAAAGGTAAGACCATCAGCCACAACGAAAATTATGTGGGAATATCGTATTGTAATCGGGCTTATGAATTTGTATAAAATTTCAGAGCTCCTCTAGTTTATATGGGAGTTCGTAAAACTTAAGTTGCAATATTTGACTCTAAAATACAAACATAAAGGAACTTAGTAAGAACATTGCAATACCTAGCTCCAGATTTTTAAAGAAATGGTTATGCATAAATACGAATGCATATTTTAAAGTTAGTGCATATTTCTGTATAATATTGAAGTTACGAGTCATATTGAAAGTGCTGAGTACATTCAACTTGGTTCTAGAGACTCACTGCAAAAGATAGAAATCAGTAGTGACATCTATTAATAGATGTGAGAACTCAATGTCAACAGTTAACATGGACGTCTACGTAAACCCCATTGTTTACAACAGTATTAGATCACTACACGTAAAAGAAAGTAGTTCAAGATACTATTAAGCACTCCTCAAGAGTTAATGAATGCATCAAACTCAAAGGCATTTTGCAAGTACAAATAATCACAAATCATTATTCGTATTAATCTGTAATTTTCAAGAATTGATGCAAATGTCCGTACGTTCTGTATACTCATGAGCTTTTTTCATTTGTCATTTTCGATAATAAACAATAAAAATATTACTGAGATGCAATAACGATATTACTGTGTAATAATGTGCGTGCATTTTACAGTATAGTGTACTCACAGTGAATTTCCTATGCGTAATCAATTTCAAAGGTGGCTTTAAAAGATGATCGTAGAAATTTTTACATACAAAACTTTGCAAATAGTGCGGGCGCTAGCCTGTGTCACGTGTGCATTACATATGCTTTCATTTTGACTGGTGGTTATTACCCACTTAAAAGAGAGTTAATTTCTTTTGGTCACGTGATCTGGTTCATAGTCGTTTAGTCGCATATTGCATTCAAGATGGCGGATCATAACCTTCTTTAAAAGCTCATAACTCGGCCAATTATGAACCGATTTTCATCATGTTTTTTTTGTCTTTTGAAAGAGAAAATTATACTCTACAGTTTTGTATTCTTCCCTTTTTGCGAAATTTGTGCCATTTTCCCGAAAAATTTGAAAGAGTAGAATTGAAGATAAAATTTTATTATATTTTCGTAATTTTCTCGAAAATGGCTAATAATTCAATATTTTAATAAGGCAAAAAAGAAACAGAATTTAATTAGCTTTAAAACGGTATACAACATGCTGGATTTAGTTTAAAACTAGGCTATATATTAAAGGAAATCTAATAACATGTATGATTTTAATTGTTACAAAACTAGTTTTTTCGCCGTTTTTACCTTCTAGCAATATATCTGCATCGCAGGCGCTATCCCATCTCACGTGCTAAGTTTTATGTCCCCAAAGTTTTGTTGTGGGGTTTGTTTAACACATATGCGAGTATAAAAACGGTCACATGATCGAGATCATAGTCGTATGGTTGCCATATTTGAAAGTGGACGCTAAATTACTATATTATTTTGTTTAAGTATATCTCTGTATCCAGTGGTCCGAATTTACAGCCTGGTTTCTCATTTTACTCCTTTGTAAAGTAAATCTCATAGTTCTAAATTATACTGTAATTTGAAAAAATGGAACAAAGAGCAACAAATATGTTTACAAATAGAAGAAGTATGTACTTTTAAACAAATACATCACAGTGGATAATACTGACACAAATTAAAAACATAGTTTCAAAAATTAAAATGAATATTTCAAATCGTTCAGAGTCTAGGTAAAAACATAATATTATTTATGAGTGTTCCTGCTTTCGTCTAAACTAGTACTTTTACATTTCCACTTTTCTATAGGAACATACAGTTTCTCTTAAGCATATCTGGCAATTACATTGCTTAGGAAAGTGTTCAGGCTCGGATGGGTCATCTGCCACCTGCGAAATTAAAATACCGTCTTCTTTTATGTAACCATAGTCCAATGGGTTGAGTTTGTCAGACGGTTCCAAAGCATGAATCCATTTATAGCATTGCAAATAACTTCTTTTTATGTGAAAACTGATAGATCTTGAGGTAGGGGGTTACATAGAAACTTTCGTAATATTTAAATTAATTTCTACATCTTTATTTTTGACGAGAAATGGATTTCTGACAAAACCTTCATCGCAGCTGGTTCATGAACTAGAAAAAAGCTACAAACACCGCCAAACTCCGAAATTCCTCAATCATCTGGTAAAGCAACAGTTATAGAACTTATGGCAGTTGCAAGGTAGGTTGTAATAAAATCTTTGAACTTGAAGACATATGAAGAGTTTGTAAGAAGCGTTTGGAAAGTTATCTGCCAAGCTTCTCACACAAGTGAGTGCATCAACATTGTTTTCGACGTTTATAAGAAGAAAATTGTAAAAGCTTGAAAGGTCCAAGAGATCACGGAAATAACTTATAGAATATGGAGGACAGCACATCGCTTCCTGTAGATACTGACGCTTACTGGGCCTCATATAGAAACAAAGAATTGTTGCAGTCATACTTCGTTGATTGGATATCCTTGGAAAAAGATTCTTTTACTTCATCTGTTCCGATTTATCTTGGTGGTGTAGTAAACCTTGTTCAACTAAGATGTGTTTCTATTAAGAATGGAATGGATGAGAATGAACTTATTTTGGAATCTGATCATGAAGGAGCAGATGAAAGGATCCTAGCCTATATTTCTCACATGACACTGACTTCAAAAGTAAGCAACGTGGTTATTTATTCTACTGATACTAATTTTTTTCTTGATGCCCTTACTCATTTGAAACCAGAGTACTGTTTGTTGTTTTAACAGCTTTACCAACTATTCATTCTTTAACCGGCTGCGACACTACAAGCAGCAGCTTTAAAAGCAGCGGAATCATGTGCGGAAGACCTCTTGCAGATTTTGGCAAAGAGCCACTAAATGACAACATGAAAAAAAAAGCATAAGAAGTTTTGGTTTGTGTACTTGGCTCAAGCTTAGGTACAATGGATAAATTACGTTTTCATTAATTCCATTTAAAAAAAAAATCGAAACTTTCAAAATTTGACCCCTACTTCAAGATCTATTAGTCTTCACATAAAAAGAAGCTACTTGCAATGCTGTAAATCGATTCGTGCTTTGGAACTGTCTGATAAACTCAACCCATTGGATTATGGTTACATAAAAGAAGACGGTGTTTGAATTCCGCAGATCAGTATTGATTTGTATCAGTATTATCCACTACGACGTATTTGTTTAAAAGTATATAATTCTTCTATTTGTAAAAGTATTTTTTCTCTTTGTTCTATTTCTTTCTTCAAATTACATTATAATTTAAAACTATGAGATTTACTTTACAAAGGAGTAAAATGAGCAACCAGGCTGTAAATTTGGATCATTGGATACAGAGATATACTTAAACAAAATAATGTAGTAATGTGGCGTCCATTTTCAAATATGGCAACCAAACGACTATGATCTGGATCATGTGACCGTTTTTATACTCGTATATGTTAAACAAACCCCAGAACAAAAGTTAGGGGACACAAAACTTCGCACGTGACGTGGGCTAGCGCCTGCAGTACAGATATATTGCTAGAAGGTAAAAAGGGCGGAAAAGCTAGTTTTGTAACAACAATTTAAACTCATACAAGCTATTAGTTTTCCTTTAATATATAGCCTAGTTTTAAACTAAATCCAGCATGTTGTATACCGTTTTAAACATTAAATTCTGCTTCTTTTTTGTGACTTATTAAAATGTTTAATTAATTGCAATTTTCGAGAGAATTATGAAAATAGAATAAAATTTTATCTTTAATTCTACTCTTTCCAATTTTTCGGGAAAACGGCGCAGATTTCGCAAAAAAGGAAAGAATACAAAACTGTAGAGCATAATGTTCTCTCTCCAAAGGAAGAAAACATGATGAAAATCGGTCCATACTTGGCCGAGCTATGAGCTTTTAAAGAGAGTCATGATCTGCCACCTTGAATGCAATATGCGAGTAAACGACCATGAACCAGATCACGTGATCAAAAGACACTCTTTTAAGTGGATAATAACACCCAGCACTCAAAATGAGGGCACATATAATTCACACGTGGCATGGGCTAGCGCCTAGACTAAAATGTACAGTTGAAGTTTCAGATGCATTGCGAGCGTGTAGTCCAACCAGATGTAATAGTATAGCATAAACACAGAACTCAACCAATTGTTTCCAAAGGACCTGTTCCAAAAGTCCCCAATTTTCCCGTTTGCGTTGTGAGCATGCAATTTGATGTGGGTAGAGGGCGTGGTCTAAGACCTTCACATATGAACAATGGTGACCATAGCTCATCAGGAACGTGATCAAAAATGAGTGAACAATACAATGGGAATGCGCGGAAGGCGCGCATGTTTTTGACATATTTTTTGTATATCGCCCAAAATAGGGGCGCCCTCCGTTGAGGTGTTATGGAAGTGAGAGTACACATTGGACTCTACAACCACTATGAGTTTCATCGCACTCGAGCCTCAGGAACAGGAAAACAAATCGGGTCAAAGTCAGAGGAGTACCATCTCCGATGCTCAGACTGGCTTGATATGAAGCCTTACCTTGTTCGTGCATCAGTTTTTTTTCTATGAACATCCCTGTTTTTTAGATATGGTGCACAATGTGCGAAATCCTAACTACCATTCAATTCCACTTATTTCATATATAGCAATGCCATTCAGTGGAAATACGACACACGGTTACGGCATTCTCTTCCGAGAGGTTTGCCTTATATCAAACCAATCTGAGCATCGGAGATGGCACGTCCCCGATTTAATTTCCCTGTTCCGCAGGCTCGAGTGCAACGAAACGGATAGTGCTTGTAGAGCTCAATGTGTAATCTCACTTCTATAAAACCTAAATGGAGTGCGTCACTTCTCTTGGGCGATATAAAAAAAAATAATATCAAAAACATGCGCGCTTTTGCATTTCCATTGTATTATTGATCCATTTTTGATCATGTTCCCGCTGAGCTATGGCCACCATTGTTTATATGGAAAAAGGTCTTAGGCCACGATCTCTTCCCACACCAAACTATATGCGCGCGACGCAAACGGGAAAATTGGACACTTTTGGAACAGCTCCTTTGTGGTACATTTCAGAACGTGCCTTCAACGAACATTGACATTGGAATAGTGATATACTGGAATTTACGCATACCGTTGATTACTGTGTTGTCAACCCTACTGATATTTCAGATCTACTGTACTTTAGAGTTGTCTACTGATCTACTGATGGATTTTTTAAAATCTATTAAATCTTCTGAAATTTACACTCCAAAGTAAAACAATTGCTATTATACTGTATAGGGTGAGCACAGAAACAGTCCCAGGTTTCAAATTAGTGTTAATTTAATGTGCGAAGGAATATTTTGCTGAAATTTTGAACAATGATACGTAAACTCAAAAAGTTTTGTAGCAATAATTAAAATCACAAACACTCTATGTGTCCGCCACCTGTAACGCAGGAAATATCGAGGCGGTAATCTAGCTCCAACCACACGTTGTGAAGCATATCCGGTGTGATGGAGTTGACAGCATCACTGATGCGTTCTTGGAGATCGTTCAGAGTTGCGGGTAGTGGAGGTGCATACACTTTGTCCTTCACAAATCCCCACAGAAAGAAGTCACAAACAGTGAGGTCAGGTGATCTTGGAGGCCAATTGCAAAGAACTTGATCATTGACTCCAGAGCGCCCTATCAATCGGTTTGGGAGGTTTTCGTTTAGAAATCTGCGTACAGCACGATGCCAGTGTGGCGGCGCTCCTTCTTGTTGTAGAACGAAGTCGTCTGTCTCTGCATTACTAAGTTGCGGAATCAACCAGTTACGTAGCAGTGCTAAGTAACTTTCACATGTAATTGTTTGTTCCTGAAAGAAGAACGGACCGTGCACCCGACGCTCTTATACTGCACAAAAAACATTGATTTTTGGTGAGTCACATTCCACATTTACAGTTGCATGAGGATTCTGGGTTCCCCATATCCTTACATTGTGTCTATTCACCTTTCCACTTAAGTGAAATGTCGCCTCATTGCTGAAAATGATCTTCATTAGAAAGTTTTCGTCGTCCTCCATGAAATTTTGCATAGTCTCACAGAACTCACGGCGCTTTACCTTGTCTTGTGGGTATAATTTCTGAACCAACTGCAGTCGGTACGGGTAACACCGCAAACGCTTGCGTAAGAACTTGCTTACTGTTGTTTGTAGCATCTGAAACTCTCTGCTAGCTTTACGTGTAGACTTCTGTGGGCTGTGTACGAAGGCGAAGCGCTCCACAGTTTCCTCGGAGACTGGACGTCGCCCTGAATGTCCTTTTCTTTGATCACAAATGCACCCCGTCTCAACAAACGTTCTATGCCACTTCACAATGGATTTGTGTGTGGGTGGATCAGCATTAAATTGTCGTTTGAAATCACGCTGCACTCTCACAAAACTGCTTGTTTTTGCAAATTGTAAAACGCACCAGCTTCGTTGCTGTGAGGTGAACGCCATTTTCGATGTTACTGCCCTCTAGCTGCCCTGGTCAGAACTAGGATTCTGGAAAGATAGATGGGAAAATACTTTGAGTTTACTGAGCACTGTACAAAATTTTATGTAAATATTCAATTAAATGTTAATTATATGGCACTTTAAAATCAGGTGCTGTTTCTGTGCTCACCCTGTATTATTTATCTATATTATAATCATTATGCAATATTACGTAATAACCATGTGATGGCGCTACTTTACGGAGCTGCTATACGGTAGTGGTAATGAACTTCTGTATAATTGTAATAAATAAGCACATTAACAGAATAGTTGAGTAGTGATGGGTAATTTAATTCTTTCGCGGAATCGACTCCTTTTGTCCCATTTCCAACAAGGATTCATTTATCCGGATCTATTCCTTTGATTTCACAAGCTGAACGATTTCAAGTTCCTTGGTTTTTCCAAATTGATTCCTCCATACAAGAATTCGTTCTTTTTTGGATCAATAAGTTGAATAATTCCGAGTTCCCGTATGGTTCTCCAATGTGACTCCTTCTTTTATCGAAAGTGGTTAAACTACTTTTATCAGGAAGCATACAAGAAGAGATTGCAGTGTTTGAAGACGTGCTAAAGGTTGCTTTTTTTTCTAATAAAAGGTAATATTATATATAAAATAAGAACAAAGCAAATATTGTTTATTAGAGGCAGTTTCTTTTCTTTTCTTTCTTTTTTTTCATAACAAAATTAAAGGTTAAAATAAGTTGGTTTTCTGCTATCTTTAGCTTTAAAATTTATTCAAATATAAATACAAGGTCTGGATAACTAGGTCGGGGACATGGTTATCTATTTTTTCCTTCTATCAGAATCACATCATACAAGTGAAACAGATGGTTACAGATCCTAAGATAGTCAGACCGTGTGTGTACGTGAAGCAAAGTTGAGATTTCAAAATGATAATGTCTATTAACATATTAATATCATTCATATGCACTTCATATGCATTTCAGACTATTGTTCAAACAATTAAGCGCCTGAAACTCAAGATGCATCTCTTTACGAGTCACTTTCTGACCCAGACGAAAATTGAAAAAAAAAAAAAAAATAAAAAGAAGTTGGATAAGATGCTTAAATCAAATCCAGAATTAGAAAAGATCGAGTCAATCAATATCGTGAAAACCCGGATTCATGATGAATTCATCAAGAAACATCCCAAGAGCACCATATCCAGATATTACCACTCTTGGAATTAAGGACAGCCTTCAGGGATACACAGAATGCCAAAGCTGCCATACAAATAGGAAGAGAACTTTAGGGATTTGTGACAGTTGCTATCCCTTCAAATACATACGTGAATCAACCACAGTCATGCTTGAACACAGACAGAAGACAAGGACTTCGCCCCAAAACTTTACACACCCCACAGTCATGAAAATTCAAGGTTTAAGTGTAGATGTATCTATCTGGTTTAAGTATAGGTGTATCTATAGGATTTTGAGGTAGCTGTGATACCTTTGCTAAGTCTCTGTTTTTAAAAGGAATCCATTTCTCGCCATCTGCTACCGTTCTTGCTCTACGGTAACCAACACAGAAACCGGAAATGATTGACTTCTACCACTTCCGATTTGATTATTGCATCCATCTACGAACTCTATTCTCAACTTTTGAACTTCTACAAAATTGGTGGTGGTCCTCTATTAAATATTTCTTCAGATTTTTTTGTCTGCCAGACGGACTGATAGAGAGGGTAAATATACAAAGAAGTTTTGGTAAACCAAATTCTTTAATGATAACATTAAATATGTATAAAATTTAAAAAAATAATTTTATTTTTCTTTTTTCATGACTTTTACAATTACCATATGATTTTGTATATCGGGAGATTATATATATAAATATATATAATCGAACTATATGATTTCCAATCTTTGATATTTCTTCTTGGAAAGGATTAATCAGCTTTGTTTTCCAGTGGGTAAATAAGACAAGAAATGCAATATTAGTTTTTATTGGATAGTCTTAGCTACAAGTAATTTTGAACATTTTATTTATTAACGATGAATATGTTCTTTATGGAATATTGATTCCTGTGGTTTGTGAGATCCAATCCAAGTAAGAAGTGACCCTAGTAAAGCCGTTGGGCATACTTCCAGGGCATCCACCATCACCCCATGAGTCAATTCCTATTTGAACAGCACGACCGCCTCCTTCAATGAACAATGGACTGCCACTGTCACCCTGCAGAAAACGGAGAGCAAAATGAATGTAGACAGTGTAGTACAAGGTATACTTGCTCATTCAAAATTGTTGAAATTTCCCTAAAGAATCCTACAAGTGAACTTTATTTATAACAATCTGAATATCTGGATATCTTTTAATATGCGATGTGAATATATTGTGGTGTGTAATGTATATTTCTTGATACACATGTTGATTTACTTTCCAGAGGGTTTTTTTTTTTTTTTTTGAAAATATTAAATGTAGTTCGGAATGCTCACTGCATGTGCATGCAGCAAGCAACATCTCATGATAAGTCAATGTGCTATCGCTCACCTGAGGCTAGGTATGGTTGTGTATGACTTGGTTGCATGTGGTGCTGTGTGATCTGTGTCTATGCAAAATGGGTGGTCGAAAAAAAAAAGCAGCAAATCTTTTAAATTTTCGTTTAAACTTGGAAAGACGAACATAGAGATGTCCTAAGTGTTACAAGTAGCATTCGGCGATACAGCAGTGAGTCGTGCAACGAGCTTTTAGTGATTATCACGTTTCCAAGCTGGAAAAATGTTCATGCAGAATAATCCCCATCCTGGTTGTCCGTCCATAAGTAGGAATGAGGAGAAAATTGGTATACTTGCAAAATCCGATCGTCCGTAAGATTTTAGGGGAGTTAAACATTGCAATGGGCTTATATCACTGAAACGTACACGAAGATCTAGGAATGCGTTGTGTAGGGGCTAAATTTGTCACGAGAATTCTCACACAGAATCAAAAGGACACGCGTGTCATCTTCAACAGAAAACTGTAGGGAATAGCTGTCAACGATCCAACTCTCCTGGCCAATACAAACACAGAGATCATAGATTTAAGAGTACGACTCTAAACCCATGATAATGCCATTCCAATGGAAGTCATCTGGATCTTCAAGACCCAAAATGGCCAGACAAATCCGATCCTGGGTGAAAGTCATACTGACTGTGCGTATATGTGTGCGTTTTACATGTTCGAGTTTGTGCATCACGAACTTGTTCCACGTGGTCAAATCGATAATCAGGAAGTCTACACAGCTGTGTTACAATGGTTATGCAATTCTGTTGTTCGTAATGGTGGACAAGTGGGCGTCTGGACGGTGGCGTTTGCACTATGGCAATGTTCCGTGTTACACTTCAGAAATGACATCCGAATCCTTAAATTCCGAGTTCCATAATCAACATATCCATTGCACACTGTCCCCTATTCACCGGCTAAATTCTATGTGACATCTTGTTGCTCTCTTCACAGAAACCCAGCTTAAAAATGAAACAATCTGATACCTTCCATGACATCCACTATAACGCGGCAAGGGAATTGTACAGCGTCCCACAACAGGCGCTGTAAGGACTGCTTCCAGCGATGGCGACAACTTGTGATGATGATGGGTCGGGAAAAGATAATGGTAAATATCCTCACTCTCCTCTTAAATTGTTTGTTAAGTATGTGGCCAAACATGTCTTGAGGTTGTGACCTGTGACACATTTTAAGTACTGCAAACCTTAGCTGCTGGAAATAAACTACTGTAAACCTGAATAAAATTTTGTTGTGAAATGGCTTGATATTAGATCGAAGTAAATTTCTTTTATGTTCGTTTCAGTTACAATGTCAAAGGGTTTTCTTACAACTAAGTCAACCAATTTTCCATTTTCCAGCAGATATTTTTAAAAAATCATATTATTTTTACTAAAGAAGATGTGAATAACGCTGCTAATAATAGAATTGTATCTTAATTATTTTTCGGAGAACAAGTAGAATAACATCTAAAATTTATGATGAAGCTTGAAGAAATAGTTATTCTCCTTACAGAATCTGCTATAATTACTACAGAAAAATTCCCTAGAAAAATCTATTCCTGCAAAAAATTCCCCGTATCGAAGGATTAGACAGAACGGGAATTAGGCTGAACAGGAATTCCCGTTCTGCCTAAAGATAAGATCATTTAAAATATTTTGTACAAAGTGCTGGAGGGCATTTAGGCAGAACGAGAAGACTCCACCTTGATGCAACGGGCAGGAATTATTCCGAGTTCATATGCATTTAGCACAGAAAACGTTTTCTACAATTTGAAAATAAATGTGCGAATACAATATACTAGAAATTAAAATATCTAATTTAAATAAGCTAATGACCTATGGCCTATTTTTTTCAAATCTACTAGTCTTCTAATTTGTTTCTTACAAGTCGTAATATAGAATGGCACAAAAGTAGGTATACAGTCCAGTACTGATCGGTCATGACAATTTATATCATTTACTTATTCTTATCCATACAAATATTGACTTAGTTTTTTCCTTATTTGTTCTTAATTTATTTTCACTTATACCTTAAGCTCGGAACAAACGAAAGCAAATAAATTCAATATCTTAATAAATTAAAATGTCATACTTGATCGAGTGCTGGTGTGTATACCTACTTTTGGGACACCCTGTATACTGTGAAGCAGAAACACTAGAATAATGGTAAAAATCATTTCTAAATAATAATGGTGATACCTCTAATTTGTCATGGTTTTATGGAATATGCAATAGTAGAACATTTTATTTTGAAATGTTTCATACTGGTATTAACAAATTTTCACAAATAAGCTCAGATAAACCACTACGCAGAACAAATGTAAGCGCCGAATTGACATTATGTTATCTGTCCGTAATAAATTCCTTTCTGGTGGAAATCCTAAAAAGTCTCCAATGAACAGAAACAATCGTGGAGACCAGACTCAAATTTAATGCGGAAGTTCTCCTTTCCCTTCTAATTTACTTCTCTTTCGTTTAAAGCTTGCATATTACCTTACAACTTTAAATATAAAGGAATAAATGTTGCTTTATGATAAAATTTCAGCGACAAATATTTTCTTATTTTACTCTTCTTAAGGGAAAAGAGATGCCCATGTTGGAACATTATCCCAGTAATTAGAGGACCGAGTCAGTATTTTCAGTGTGCAAATTAGGATATTAATATTGGGAGGGGAAACAGGATACTGAGGTCTAAAAGTGCAATAATTCAAAATGAGGGAATCATAGCCCCGTAGCATGTACTGTACACACAAATATATTTATCTGACAACAGAAAATGAGAAGAAAATTATGAAATCAACCAACTTAGCAACAACAACTAATGTTAAATGAGCTACATATTGTCTGAGATACCTGCACATAACCTTTCCGAATGTGTTGCAGTATGGGATTGAAAGTTTCTTATATTGTATATGTACAATATAACACGCTTGCAAATCCGTACTTGACTTCGTTAAAGATCGTAGTTAGTATAACCTCGGTATCCAAATTCACGTCCAACAACAAACCGAAGGATATGAAGTTACTTGCAAGTGACACAATAGGCATAATAAGATAGTTACCTTGGGCGACGTTGAAAATAGGGGAAAATAATGTGAACATGTGAATACGTGAGTATAAAATTAGAAGAAGACGAAACTAAATAGTTCGGAATACAGCTCACAGATTAAAGCTATATAAAAGGGAAACCAATAGAATTTGACAATATACTTAAACTTATCATTGAACTTGGTTTGAGGAGAGACAAATCAGTATCCCCATAGGGATGCTTCGGGTAATTTCCTTACAGGGGATCAAAATGTGATTGAGAGGTAAAATCTTCTTTACTTCTCCAATAATTCACACCTTGAAGATTTCAATATTCAACCTATACTTACATTTATCTGTATAGTATAACTAATATACAAATTACCGTGTAGTGTACACAATTACCGTATTAGACGTAAGTAATGTATAATTATGTAGCCTGTGTAACGTTACCTCTCATACGGACAAATAGTCCTATTCCATCGGTGTTCGTTATTTAGAGATTTCAATGTATTGCCAAAAAAAAAAAAAAAAAAAATGGACGATTGTGTATTACCAGAACAGAACAACATTGATTTCAAACAGTCCAAACAAAATACCAGATAATTTCGTTACATAATGAAACATGAAACTAATACTTACACCACAGATGCTTGTGGTTCCGCCACCAGATGCACACAATTGTGAATCCACCATGGCCCATCCTACTGATCGACATTGGTCATTGGTCCACACATTCAAGTGAGTCCATTTCAATAAGGGATCATTGGATGCGTCATCTAATGAAATAAAATAAAATAAAACAAACACTATAGGGAAACAAGTAGCTGTATAACATGTACACCATCTGAAGGAGTTTGGTTTGTATGAAAAAATATTTCCTCAATTAATATTGAAACCAGAACTGGAAGAAGTTGAATCCAGAACTGGAAGATTTCTATCATTTCCAGTTTTAGTACAAAGATTAAAGTGGAAATAGAATATATTCTTAAATACGCGCCTTTGGTGTGAGAGACCCGGGTTCGATTCCTGACGAGGGCTCGTGTGGGTCAGATCCAACGTTAAGCGTAAGCGTATGACATATAGCATCGCTGCTGAAAGGGAAGTTAAACTCAATGTCAAATCAAACCAAATATATTTTTGGGGCTCTTAATTGATTGAAGACAACAGTTTCTCGCTATATATTACCATTTTTTACTCTATAGTGATCCACGCTAAAACCAAAATGATTGATTTCTGCCAATTCTGATTTGAATAGAGGGTTAAGGGAGAAGACTGCATCTGATCTTAGAACGCTAAATCGATTTCAAACAACCGATCATCGTTCTCATTTCTTTTGGTGTACGTACAAGGGTGATTCAGAAAGTAATGCCTCCAAGGTGATACCTTTGTTTGTGTTCGACAGATAGCACCGATATCAGTGGAAACCTTGCAATCTCAGCTAGAAATGATGGCATCATTTTCCAACATAGTACCAATTATGGGCAACACACTTGCGTCAACACGAAACAAGATTTTTCATGCCGTCAACGAAGAATTGTGGTGACTGCTGGCGATCCCAATGGCGAACTGCTGTTTCCACCTACACGTCATAACTGTAGCGTTGGTCATGTCACAGGCACAAGATCCGTACGTACTATAGGCAGGATGAGGCAGAATGTCAACAACACTTGTCAGCAGATGAGACAACTATGATTTTTCTTTTTTGGCGGAGGAGAGGACGTGTGGCGGTACTCCATCAACTGACGCTTCGTTATCGGGTCGTAATGGCGTATCCACGACTAGTCGCCGACGATGAATGTTTCTGGGCGCACAACCTTCCGAAGTCAGAAATTCAATGACGGCCCGCTGTTTCAACCGGACGTCACCACTAGATGGCATGGATTACTCTGGAACGAGAAGAGATAGGACAAGTGACAAGTGACATTCTGTAGCTTAAACATCAGTGCATTAATGATAAACAGTTCAGAATGTTTGCAGTACTATTGGCCAAGTAGTAGGCTTGGAGGCATTACTTTCTAAATTACCCTCGTACATCAATATTGAAACCGGAAGTTGAAATGGATGACTATCACTTCGAGAAGAAATGTATTCTTAGACTCTTAATCATTTACAGAAAACTAGTTCTTCCTATTTATTACCACTTTCTTGCAGTATAGTGATCAACGTTAAAATTGGTAATGATCGATTTCTATCACTTTCTATTTGACTATCAACTCCATCAACGAACTGCGAGTCCTAATTTTTTTTTATTCTTTAATCGTAGCCAGAATTGATCATGGTCCAACAAGCAGTTCTTGAGATTATTTGTCATTCAGACGGATGGACTGACGGACGGATAGACGCACACACATGGACAGACAGGGTAAATATACAAAGAAGTTTTGGTAAACAAAATTCGTTAATAAATTCTTCTATCTAGCCCTAAAACTAGATTTTGTCCGATTATAATTACGATATCACAATATTTGCTTTATATGTGCTGATTTTACTCCGACACCACACTCAACCTCGCCCTCGCAGTATTAGTTGTCCATCGCTCGCCCTCGCGAAGGCAGTTGTCCATCGCTCGCCCTCGTGCTGGAAACTTGTCCTCGCTCTTACGCACTCTCGCCCTCGCTGTCGAAGCTTGTCCTCGTCCTTACGCACCATTGCCTTCACTGTCGAAGCTTGTCCTTGCCCTCACGTCATTGAGGGTGAGGGAGTTTGAGGGGCGCGAGCATGAATGCCTCTGACTTGCTCATATACCTTTAATATGCTGTGGTAAAAATCTACAGTATTATTAGGATTTAACGAAAATAAAAGAAGCCCGAACACGATATGTATACCAATTGATAGGTATCACTCATTTGAACAAATGATACGAGTGACTGGAAAATCCTTATGCGTAGCATTCGGGAAAATCGAAAATATGAATTTTTATGGTGTCATGTTGTTCATTGCCAATAATAAATTGATGGCTGAGATTCTGATGGAACAGATTGATAATTTACAGTATTTATTTATTGTATATTATAACAAAATTTACTGTTAAGTATGACATTTTGTCTTCTTCTATCGATAATAAACGCACTTCTAACAATGACGCAAATACTATTTCCAATTTATGTTAAATAAAGGTTCCATTCTAATTTTGTTAAGTTATTTATTCTCTTCAAATCATCCCGTTGTAATTCACACTGGTGCGATTACTATTTTATTCATTGTCGAGTGAATGGAACAGAACGCTGTAGGAATTGACTTTCTTTTTAGAACTTTATTGAGAATTTGCGCACATTCATTATAATGCCTAAAAGTGTTATTTTGTGTCTACTCAATTTTAGAGTTCGTTAGAAGAAAAAAGACAGAGTAAATTGTTCTCCAAATACAGCATAAAATGATGATGTTAAAACATCTCATATTTAAAAACAGACTAGTGGTTTTAGCATGATTACCAATTTAGCGTGTTATTTCAACACGATGGGTCCGGTGTTGCGGTTAACGCAACCCCGGTGTTACTAAACACGGTGTTAAGCGGTGTGAAAATAGCACCGTAGCGATTTACAGAACTAGATGAATAAACGAAGGAACGTGAAAGTAGAAACAGTGCCACGGTGATCTTTCTATAAATTTCATGTGTTATTTGTACCATCTCAGCTTGCATGGTGCACGTGTATATCTAGTATGAAGCCATTGAGATATTACGTAATACTAATAATTGTATTATTCATCAGTGGTCAGTGGTCTTTCATTTGAAGAATAATGATTTAAAAAATATATACTGTATATCACAACCATTTCAAAATATTGTGTATCACATAGATACACGAATACTATAATTTTAAGCGTGCCGATTGACTTCCAATCTCATAAATATTAAGTGAGATTGAGAATTTGTGTTAGTTTTTAGTTTTTACTAAGGTTTTACACGTTATGTTTGCCACTTATACCAAGTAACGAACAATGTATTAGATTGTAATCTTCCACAAAATAGTTTTGAGAGTGTGTGAGTTTTCTGACATTTACATGACTAAAAGTGCTGTCATCTGTTGTTTTATTTGCACTATGTTTTTCTTTGTCATTGATTATATTTCGTTATAAATAATGTATGCCACATTTTAATATCCTTTACAAGAGTCATGTTTATTTAATAAGAAAGGGAGTGTTTTTGCAAAACAGTTGTTATAAAACAACACTTGATGTAGAAAGGTAACCAAGAAAGTTCTGTCACTTTTTCACCCACCACCCTGGAACACCGATATCTCACCTAAGACGTACCTGGAAGATCAAAAATAGTTCCCATCAGCATCGACGACCTTCTGCCAACGTTCTGGAAGGCCATGGATTCGATCGCGGTAGAGCTTGGTGGGCCGTGAAGCGAAGAAGGTATCAAGTGCATTTTGCACCTCTACTAGGGATTTGAACTGGTGTATTCTATTGTGATTGTCCAAGGAATGGAACAGGTGATAATCGGACAGTGCAGTGTCCGGGTAGTATGACGGATGTAATAGTGTTTCCCATCCAAGGCTTAGAATGGTGTCCCAGAACATCCTAGCCACGTGAGACTTAGCGTTGTCCTATAACAGGATGACCCCTTTGCGATTCAGACGTGCTGGCTCCAGAATTTTGAGTTTTTCTTGAACATGGCTCAACTGCTGACAATACATAGTTGCATTGATGATCTGACCAGCTGGTAGCAGTTCCCAATGCACGATGCCGCGACCAGTCCACCAAACACACAGGATGACCTTCTTCTGGTGCAGTACTGGTTTCGGCTGTTTTCGAACCAGTTCTCGGGATGCTAACCAATGATGACGACGCCGTGGAGCTTCGTACAGGACCCACTTTTCATCACATGTCAACACCCTGTCGAGAAATGGCTGCTCGCGTTGCCTTCTGGTCCGGAGTCAAATCATGTGGGACCCATCGACCCAACTTGTTGTGCTTTCATAGTTGATGGAGGTACTACCGAATGGTGTCTCCACTAACACTGAATTGTAGTTCCAGTTCCTCACATGCCTGGCCACTGTTTGCCTCATTTGCTGCCTAAGGGCTGCGGTGGCTCAGTGGTAGAGCGTTCACCTCTGGTACGTGGGGTCTCGGATTCGATCCCAGTCTCCGTCCGCCAAGTGAACTTTGTGGTGGACAAACACCGTGTGCGTGGGTTTTCTCGGGGTTCTCCCGTTTCCTCCCTCTTTCTTCATTCCACCTTTCATTCATTTCTCTTATAATCACAGTCTCCTTTAGTCTAGCTGGCATATTCGTGGGTCGTAAAACTTAAAGATTTTTTTTTCAATTGCTGTCTGAAGATCTTCATTTTGTACATGTATTGGTCTTTCGGCACGTGGTGCGTTTTCGAGTGTTTCGTCACCGTCCTTAAGCTTGTTAAACCACAGCTGCACTGTCTGCATAGTCATGACACCCTCACCAAAAGCCTGGCATGTCTTCCGCTCCGCTGCAACCGCGTTTGACTCCAGTTTGAACTCGTACAGCATACAGCCCTTATGACGTTCTGTGAAGATCCCATGTTCACTCTGTCCTTACTCAAGTTGATGATGTAACTGAACTGCCACAGCCAGGTAGTATGTTGGATATATCCACACGAACGACTGACCTTCGCCTTACTTCCATTTGCATTCAACTCACGGTGTGAGGGCCAATTGAACACAGACCTCCAAAAGTTTATGAATTTTCTTGGTTACCTCTATATTACTAAAATTACTCCTCATAATTTAAAATGGTTTATTTAGCGACTACCATTTTAAAACTTTACTCCAAATGCGATGGACTTCAAGTAGTACCAGGTTTGTGTCAAATTTTAACAGAACTAGGGTACCACAGAGCCATTGTGTTGAATTAACACAGTCATATTCAAAGCTAAAAGATGTATTATAAAAATATGCACGGAATTCTTTGATTATGATAGAATATTATATTTTAGTCATTATTGACTACACTTTCTTGCAAAATCATCTGGGGAGATTTGTTTAAGTACTTGTTTGTTATAACTTTTGTATCGTAAATGTAGAAACGCTATTTTATTAAAAAAAAAAATGCAATGCTTTTGGGATTAGATCTTCAAAGCTAGGATAAGACTTGTATAAGACAAATGTTTTATTAAATCAAATTCATCACAGTGCGTGAAAAATAGTTTTATGAATGTAAGATATATTTTGGATTTGCACTTCAAGCACTTCTGTTTCTGAAAGCTGCTGTATGGGTGTTAATATTTCAAAGAGTATTTGCTCCTTGCAGATTTCACCAGCCGAATTTCAATATTCCTAAAATGAAGCTTCACAATTGAGAACAGTCCATTTTTGGAATCCACTTTCACTTCAAACATTCATATATTTCATAATGAAATCTTGCAGGCAGCGTTTTTTCACGTTTTTTATTAATAATTCACACATTTTAAATTATGTTTGCAACAAGAGGAAACAAAACGTCTTAATCTCTACTAATAAGAATCTTAATTTGTTTTCAATTACTAAAAATATGTTATTTATACGAGCTCGTATAAGCTCAATATGTATTTTCTCAGTCCTTATCTGGATCTCTTGGATTCTGAATTTTATGTTCATAAATATGTTTCTAAACAATATTCTCTTAATTACCGCAAAGCTATCCGATGCGATGTGTATTACTTAGCATCCTTATTTGCGGCTCTTTTCCATCTACTATCGAAAATAGGTTTTGTTGTGCGACCGTATGAAGAACTCAGTTGAAGATGCGTAAACAAGAATGTTTTGAATATACTCTATGTTACTGGAATCACGAAGCAAATGATTTGTCATAGCATTCGTGTACTCAAGTAAAATAAAAGTTTGGCAGCACCCAAATGACCAAATGCATAGATAACAGTGTTCATTTACTTACTGTCGCCGTCTCCTCCCCAACCAGCTGCAGTTGCAACCTGTCCTGCGAAGGAATCTCCAGCCTGAGAGCGAGAAGGTAATGAAATGGGTTGGATAGTGTCTGTGGGGAAACAAAAGCATCAATTAAAGCTAATTAGTAGTCAATTCTGATAAAATTATACTTCCTAGTTACAATTTATCTGTTCTATCCAAAAAGTAATGTTCCTGTATTTGAAGTTTAGTAATTGTCTTTCGATGTAGCTACACTTGCTACAACCTGGTGACCATTACTAACATAAGCCACTTTCCCACGTAGACCTGCGGACTATATATATGCTGTTCATTTTACTTTGTCTTTTATTATTTACAGTGGTGCAATGTTAATTTTAATGGTAGGAAAGATACTTTTTAAAAAAAAGTTTATAAACGCAACTTTACGGCACTCGAACCGTTCATGTACTAGGAAATAAGTATCTAAGGATTTTTATTAAGTTTCTATAGTTTTATGGTGTTAGGAGAAGTGCCCATTCCTCACACAGGAAAAGTAATGATTAATGAATACAGAACTGGCAATTTGAATATTGTAAAAATCACACCATTTTCTCCTTTGGGAGCAAATTTTTCGAAAACGCTTAAACACGTTTTCCTTTATGTTCAATTAAACAATTGAAGGTCTATATCGAATTTCACACCTTCAATTTAAACAAATCCTCACATTGATCACTTTTTGAAACTCGTTAGAAGGGTAATTTTCGGAAAAGCTGAAACATAACTTACAAAGTAGACTATGAAATTCAACGTATAGGTACTCTCTTATTTTTAATTAGAAGTTTATATAACATATATAACTAGACATATTTAACTTAAGCGAATGCTCGCATTACGCATTTTCTGAATTAAAGAGTCGAAAATTTGAGTGTTACAGAGCCTGTACAATTTTTTACGCTTTAAACGCGGAATTTTTCAAAACGCTGAAACACTACTCAGTTCATTTTTAATGAGGGAATGTCATGCTCTTAACTTCAGGGATTCGTAAGATAGTCTCTTTCTGGTTAAAGAACCCCCTCAGAAACCCACCCTCCCTTAGGAAACATATTCTATTTCAAAAATCCTTTCTTAACTCTGGCATTCGTGGCAAAGTAACTTTCATTTGCAAACTTCACGTTTCTAGTTGTAGATCAAAAATATACCTGGACGGTGATGAATGAATTAGCGACATTTTATTTTACATATTATTTTACAGATGATTACTTTTAATATTTAATAATTTCGTATTAATCTTAAGATGGTTTTGAACAGACCTAAAATCTAAGTGTTGTACGAGGTAACAGAAAAGAATGCTCTAAATTAATATTAATAAACTTCCAATAAATATTAAAGTTGGGTTGCCATGATTCAAAATTGTGGTTGAAAGGAAGACTCCATAAGGAAGAAAGCATTGAACCACCAACTTCACGTATGCTTTGCTAAGATATCTCTACATGCTGACAGGATGGTTGTTATACTCAGGTCGTCAAATAGTGTAACAGCACTAAGCAGGATAGTGTCATGGGAACCTATGAAGAACATACAGCTGTGAGTGCTGTTCGTTAATGAGTTCAAATTGCGATGCTCAGTTCAACTTACGGTGAACTGGCTATTTGGAAAGCATGCCAAGTGAACATACTGTAGGTTACACCAGTAGTATGTGGAATTTCAACCTTGAGGATACTCCTAATAGCAAAAACAGGTCGGCCCAACAATAGGAAACGGTAAACTAGCCAACTGCCAACATTGATTCTACATTGTAATTGAGCACTTTGCCGAGCATTTGTCAACCAGCTCAACTGCCAACGAAACCTTTACAAAAGAAGTAAAATTGCGATTCGAAGTGTAATTACGAAACTGTTGGATAACTGATGGCAAATCTGTCGAATGATTGGTGCACGTACACTTTAAAGTGCGTTACCAAGACCAACGTTTTCTTCAACATTATGCTGGCCAATGGTCTACGTAGAGCGTAGTGCTAGTGCTATACTGGAAAATGACGTCCATAAATGTTTAATTCAACTTTTGTAATCATGCCTTTTAACTAAAACAGATGGATGCTAAATGCACGTGAATAATCAGGAAACAACCTGGTGCAATGAAGATAGTGTAAGGAAACAAAACCATTTCGAGAAAAACCACATAGAAAATGACTTCTTCAGAGGCTTGCGTTACGAAAGATTGAACCAAGGATCATTTGCACCCAAGTTAATGTTCTAGTCCGTAAATATTAACTAACATTCATAACGAAAAGTAATGAGAACACTGATAGGCTTAAGCATAAAGTAGTAACTAAATTTTCTGCTGATGTGCCTTACCTGAATACTGCACTCTTTGTGGAAGTCTTACAAGAGCTAGATCATTATGGAGAGAAGCCTCATCATACTGTGGGTGTTCTATAGCAGCATTAGCAGCATCTAACTCAACTCGGCCTGGTTCATTAACATCATCTGGGTTCAGTGCGCCGAGAATCATTCTAAACTGGTTCCCGCCTCTGCAAAAACAAAAGATTAGATTTAATATAATATATTGAAAGTAACTATAGCTCCAACATAATAAAACTAGGGTATTGTATTACTATCTGTTTTATATACGGTACTACGTATATTACAAGAACTATACAAGTACCATATTATTAGTAGGAACAATAGTGCATCAGCGATAAAATAGTATTTTATCTACTGTATACTCCGTCTGTCGATGCTCTCTATAATTTGTGCATGCGCTACACTAGATCTTCCAATAATCCGATGTTCTCTAGTAGACTCTGTGCAAGCGTGCAGAAGACAACACGTCAGTGCAGGTTTCTGAGCGCCATACATATACAGTAGTTTCACAAACAGTTCCCCTATCTTTTCAGCCGCTACTAAATTTCTATTACATGCTGTGAGAAATTGGGAAACAAATTTTAAGTTGGCATGGTCTTTCCTACAGAGACATGACTATGCGAAAGGATGGACGTTCTCCTGGAGTGGGGAGGGGAGGACAACAAGTTCGTTCCACTCCCGAATGAGCTGGTTGCACGAGTTATTGGTTTAAGTAGTCTCGTTAACAAACTGCTCTACTTATCGTAACTTCACATACTAGATATAATAAATACTTTCTCGCACCACCTTTAACGGTGCTATATAAGTGCACCGGATATCGAGTTCCTGAGTACTGAAAGTGCGTTAATATGTCTTGTTTATATGAAAATTTTAGTGGAAATGGCGGTCACGCCATTTGCATTTTATGGCCGACCAAAGAGTATTGCCTGAATTACTAACATATATTGAAGAAAAGGTAATCGTGTAATGCAAATGTCAAAATCGAGTATAATATGAATTGTGAAAGAAAATATGTAATTATTGAAATGTCAAAATCGGAAGAGGAGTTCAAGCGGTAAAAGAGGACCTATTGCCCCGATGCACAGTGGACGAAATGCACAATCTAGCTGTGCAAAAGTCCAAAATCAAGTTGCTTGGAATTGCACCCATTATACCCGTAATGAGTCACAAAGAAATCACAGATGACAGGAACAAGAGTAGAAAAATATGATGTTCTGCAGGGAAATGGGTTCGCACGCATAAAAGACGGGTTGTGATACAGCAGCAGATATTACTAATGGTAGTCAGATTTAGAGAGTCAAAATTAACCCATCGGGTTCAACGTTTGCTCGACTTTTAGGAATGGAGAATTCCTGCATTTGCTGCTGCAGGTATGTACTATGATTGAAATACAAATAGACTGAAAAATTAAATGCGTTTACAAGTAGCACGTGTACAACATCGGAAGTTGCTGTTCGTACAAAAAGGTATGTGATATTGCATTTTAAGGGAAAATAATAAAGGTATCCACCTATATCCACCTCGAAATTTGTTTATGTGCAATAAATGAACGTTCTCGCATGCAATAATAGTGACATTAGCTGCACCAAACTGCAACCTGATAATATGTTTAATAATTTCGATACGATATCTTTATTCCTGAGTGTGCTGTTTGATATTTGGCGTGAGGAAAAAAACCTTAACTGCCAAAAATACTGCAGTTGCAACGAATGTCTGGAGCAGACTGTTACTAGAGAAAACAAACACAGATGAAAATGAGTACATTCAGCAGCAAGTAAACAATTTTAATAGCAGTGTTTCAAAAATGGCAGAAATCGAATCGTGTACTGAAGGCAAATTCTAATTCTTCAATTGAGCGTATTTTCACTAACGAGGAAACTTTTCTCTTCTTTCCTGATACGGACAGTTGTTCAAATTCCTTCGGTGGCCTTCCGAGTGTGCTGAGGCACAAAGCTGACATTATTACCCAGCCACTTACTATCTCGTGATAAAAATGCCTTCAGTCTGTCTTTTCCAGACTAATTAACTGTCTTTTCCAGATTACTACTCAAAATTTTCTGTTCATTCCAAACACAGTTAACACAAATGAAGCCTCACATAGGATGTATAAATAATGTGAAGGGTAACATAAGAAGAGCTACCTGGCCCTTTTCACGAATTCCAATTTGTGTTTAACAGGTCTTAAATATTGCGCCAATTACGACAAACACTACAATTCATGATTGAAGAGAGACTTTTCTCTTTGTTGCGTCATCACATGAGTCAGAAACACTACCCTAAAAGAAACATAAATTTCGCATTTGACAGGAAAAAAAAATACAGTTACGCTAAATTTAGATCGATAAACAAAAAGCAATCTCTTTAAAGATTTACACGGTCTCTCCAAAAGTTTGACAGAAAAAATCCGGTATCAAAATTAAACAAGATATGCCTTTATGCGCTTAACTGCCACTTCTTGTGCTGGAGTAAGTTGTTACGGAATTTTAATCTGAGAATTACTAAAAATGTTATCAGAGAAAGGGAAAAAAATATAAATCCAAAATTATTGAAGAGGTGCACAGCGTATTTAGAAATATTTATTCACACATCGGAAAATATATTAGACCATTCAGTTCTGTAATTGTTGAAGTGGGACTTCAAATGAAACTTTGAAAACTTTCCGTTTTTATGTGAGAAACACTAGTTCTTTGAATTTTTTTCAACTTGAAGAACGAAAACCCGGACAAACAGGCGTCCCGAAAGCCTTTTTCGGGACAGTTAATTCTTTCATTGAAATCAGGGACTGTCCTTGAAAAACCGGGATGTCTGGCAACCCTATTCATACTGCTTACCAGAGGTGTAATGGGGAAAAACGAAATTGTCAGGATAGCACAAGTTATAGATTATTTTTAAGTAATACGTTCTTCAAAACTTTAGAGTGTGTGTAAGTTAGTCAATTAAATTACACTCTTGCTACTTACCCATGAACACAATGAGCAGCAGTTAAAATCCATTCCTCGTTAAGAAGACTGGAACCACACACTGCCCATATATTGCCCTCAATGTTGTGCCATAAACGCACCAAAAATGGAAATTGACCACGGCTTGCCAATTGACCACCAGCTATTTTATCATTAAAGTAAATGAATGTTCCAACCCCTAAAATAAGAGAAAACAGTTTTAAAAAAAAAAGTAAACCTTTTTGTTCATAAGTGAAAGCAGGTTGCCATGCACAGTTCGACACAAGAGAACATTTTTTAAAAAAGAAAATTGAATCAATTTATCTCTTAACCTTGATTCACTTCATACCAAAACAATAAGGATGATCCTAAAGCCTCAAAGAAAATGCACAATACCAAATAAAGTTTGCTGATTATTTACATTAGCAGAGATTCAATTGAAAAGCGTTGGAATTCACTTCCCTTAAAAATTAACAGAAACGCCTTTGCGCTCAATTTGAAAATGTCAGTGCTGGAGAAAAAGAAAAAAAAAACTGAAATGTAATCCTTCAGTTTAACGTTCCACGGTTATGCCCTTTTATTTATTTAAATAATATACTTAGATGATTAAGGCAACTGAATGATGATGATGAAAGAATTGGTAGAATGAGAATGGGAGGAAACGGGAGTACCCCGAGAAAACCCACGTAGCCTATACGATATTGTCTATCACAAACTTACTTGGTGGGGGTTGAACTAGTGACCCCACGCACCAGAGGTACGCGCTCTACCACTGAGCCACCGTGCCTCCTGGGGAAAAAAGAACAGGAATGTTTTATCAATCAGAATTTCAAATTAGACTCAAAAATTAAGTGAATTAAGAAAACTTCAGGGGACTGAAACCTCTTGCCAGAGGACGCTTTACGATGAATAAATCCACTTCAGACTAAATGATTTGAGCCGTTCAGATGCCAAACCGATTATCTCCATCAGACGCGATTTTTCAGTAGTGAGCATTTTAGTAACTTATACAATGGGCCTTATGCAGAATCATTTTGACGTCTGATTAACACCATACTACGGGTTTGACTAACGGACGGTTATCAAAATTGTATTCAGAATCTCTGATTAAGACGTACTATTGGACGAAGTTAATCACATATGACTAATTAATCTAAAGCAGAGACTAATCTCTTACCCACGGTTTAGCGTGCGACACAACATTTCGTATTTCGTATGTCATGTACACGGTGTCCGAGAAGTCCTTCCCTGATTACAGAAATTGATAACTCAGGCTAGAAATAAGATAGAAATATGAAACTGGTGTTGAATTGTTTACAAACTATAAAAGTTTTGGTCACATCAGTACACTTCCACATGAGCACCCTTGGTAGCACGTAGCACATCTAGGCGATATTCAGTTTCCATCCACACATTACCCAACATCACTGGAGGGATCGATGCATCGACTGTGGTTATTCGTTGCTGCAGGGTTTCAAGATCTGGTACACGTGTTCGGTAGACCTCATCCTTGACATAACCCCATAAAAAGAAGTCTAATGGGGTTATGTCAGGAGAGCGTGGAGGCCAAGCTGTTGGTCCATCACGACCAATCCATCGCCCAGGAAATGTCCTATCGAGATAGGCACGGACGTCCAAACCCTAATGAGGTGGTGCACCGTCTTGCTGAAAAACATCGGGGCGATACTGAAGCAGCTGAGGAACAGCATACAGCTGCAACATATCCAGGTACACTGCAGATGTGATGGTATCCTCAGCGAAGAAGAATGGCCCGATAATTCGATCGTGCAATAACGCGCACCAAACATTCACCTTTGGACTGCCTCTGGTGAACTCCCTGACCTCCCTGGGGGGTTCTGAACCCCAAATGCGTACATTATGGCGATTCACTACTCCACTGACAAAGAATGTCGCTTCGTCGGAAAAGGCAATTCGTCTGAGATACCCATTATCGTCCTCAATACGTGATAGCATTTCGACCACAAAGTCATATCGACGTGTACCGTCGTCGGGCAACAAGGCCTGAACGAGTTGCACTTTGTAAGCACGAAACAATAAACGTTTGTAGACGCAAAGATCAACGAAATTCACCAAGGAATCAACTTTGGTTTTATCTCGTCTTCAAACAACTTAATTGTGTTTGGGAGGATTTTGAGTTTACATTTAAATATTTCCAGATCACTTTCATAATACTGGGCCATATGCTCCACAATGTTGTAATTTAAAAGTTTTCACCTTTTGGATGTAGAGTGGTGATTGATCTAATGATTTTGCTACATGATCTAAAGCGTTTTTCCGTCTCGGTGATTGCTTTATCAATAGTAAGCAGAAAAATATCTTTAGAAAATTAGTTTTCTGCCTCCAGTGAAGGAAGAGATTCATCCAAAATAAATCTGTGATATTTCGATGGCGAATGTCTAGTTCATTTCCACGAGGAACCCCTATAGTCTATCTATTTCCGGTTCTGGAATTTCAGGGCCATTTTCTTTGCATATCCACAAATATTCTTGATAAATTTGTTCGAATGTTGTTCGTTGAGAGTCATATTCTCCAGACCACATTTTCGACAGCGTTTGAACTAGTGAATCTACAAGAATCAAACCTTCCGACATATCTGCATCTACTTAAAATAAGGCGAAGCTCAAAGTTACAGCATGGCAGCAGTCATATTAAATTTTACCCGTAAACATTCCATCTCGTACAGATGACATTTATTTCCCGGAGGGAATGATGGAAGTAAATAAATATCACAAGTTCCAGATTTAGTTTAATACCGCATAATAATATAAATAGTTGTTTGGTAGATAAACTGTATTATTATTATTAATAATAATAAAGTAAAATGTGATGTACGAGGACAAAAGTGCTTACGAGACAAACGTCGCACAGGAACAGAAACTGAACTCTAACAGGACACTGATTTGCCGTTCCAGCCCACTTTAAATTATAAGCCTTGCTCTTGAAGCTTAAGTTTCACTCCAAAGTAAACTGCCAATAATTATCGTGTATTCTTAATATTTCAGAAAAATGTCAAAATTTCACGCTCTAAAAAATGGTAGCCTAATCAGTGACGAAACTAGACATTTGGTGCCCAGGCCAAATTTTGTGATTAGTATCCCTTTCATCTACATCCACACCAATAAACACACATATTAGCTTGCTGGCGCCCGGGCAACTGCCCCGGTTTCAGGATCTTCTTTTGATCTGACCGTAGTTCAATTACTTTTGGTTACTTTTACCCTTGAGCTCTAAAACTGAATAATGAATGTGCCTTTACGTTATTAAAATGATGAAGTGAGCACTCTTTGAAGCAAAAAGAGGAAATATGTTTTTCTTTCCCTAATATCAAGCAGTGTTAGAACAGACATTTAAATCGGGACTCCTTACAGCAAAAGAAGTATATATGATCTTTCTTTCTTTTGTTTACCTTCACTACTTTTCAGAATTTGACGTGAATTCAAATACACAAACACTTCACACCCACACCGAATGGCCAAAGCTCAGCGGTAGAACATCAGCTTAAGATTCGGAAGATGGTGTAATTGATCCCTCACGGATAAATATTTCAACTGAGGAGATTACCAAGATTCTTCCTCGGTGGCCCTATTGACTAATTTCCCTTATTTCTATCCTCTGAGTTTCGGATGTTTCAAAGCCTTAAAATAAATTCAAATGTAGTTGAAATAACGCTACTATCCTGTAGTCGATGCTAAATTAATGTTGTAAGTTTTGAGATTAGATTTGAAGGAGGGGCAGGATTAATCGATGGAAATTAATTACTTAGTGTACGAAGGCTTCTTTCGTCCAACATGAGTGTAAAGTTTTACTGCAGTGCATGCTATTTGTAAGTAAGCATCTCTTATTTTAGTATGATTTTTAACATTGAAGCAAATCAGAATGCAGACTGATTTTGCTTTTTTTTTTTGTTCTTTGTCGAAAACAAAGAAGACAACCAGATAAGGGATAGAGGTTAAAGGGGAACGTTCAGATGTTGAGGTCAATGCAATCACCTTACAGATTTAGATAAATTAGATCTTGCTGTACTACAAACAAAAATGAGCCTGAAGATTTTTGCTCGGAACGCGGACTATTGCAACATACGATATTCTGCAGTTGGTAACTTTATTGTCCAGATATGTTTCGGTAGTAGTTTCACTTGCGGCCATTAACTCACCATTTGTCTACCTATAGCAGTATCACTCTGTGTGTGGGGGGGGGCGCTAGGGGGGCCAAGATTTTGAGCAAGGGGGCCTGGTCCCCCAGGCCCACCCTTGGCTCCGCCACTGCTTCCTTCCCTATTGTTGTCTACACCATTCTCCCCCTTTTTTTTTCCATCTGTTTCTGTCGCTGATCTAAGGTAAAAGAGTGCTTTCATGACATACATTGGCCATTTGGAAATTACTGTTCTATATTACGCTGTTCTCCACAGAGGCTTCGTACAATTTAATTTGCAGTCAAAGATGTGTTTGAACATTTTCAGTAACGAGAGAAATAACATATGCGAATTTACAAAATCTCTTCTACCGCCTTCACTTGGGGACATTTGACTCATTTTACAGTATTGTGCACAATTGCGACTCTATAATACAAGCACAAAGTAATCTGCCTTCCCAATCAAGACAAGAAAAATATTTAAGAACTACAACAACTTAGAATATTGGATACTTATTCCTATAAATGAATGCAGAATGATCGAACACGAATTCTAGTTATTCTCATAGGGCATCTGCATATCTGATTGCAATCCATGAAAGGTTTAGCAAAATATAGCGTCCTCGATATTTACCTGTTGTGAGTTGTCTCTTTATAGCGTTCGGCTTCATTGTAAGTGCACAAAAACAGTGAGATACTTCCGTGTGTACATTAATTACACTCTCATATATGACTTAAAACTCTTCCGCTCTGTCCCGAATGCAACAGGAGAGGATGAATAGTTATGAGTCCTCTGCATGTAAGGAAAAAGGGCAGGGATTCATTCTGCTTCGTTCGCGAAAGAGTCTGATATTGTTTCAAGGTCTGTTGAAGCGGGAGCTATTGTGTGCATGAAGCCAAGAGAACCTGGCAGTAGACTTTCGAAGGATTATGTTTGCTTTGCGACATCCATATAGAAATTACAGTATTAGCCTATGAAGACAACATAAAATACATTTTTTAATTTTGGAATTTAATATAATTTAACATACGTTCACGTAACTATTTTTAAGCTTTTACGAAACGAATGAATATGACTAAAATTGATTTGTTTGAAATATTACTATGAAAGCAAACATGCGATACCACAGACAAATATAGACCCTATAAATGTTTAATTTGTAATTCAAATAAGTAGTAATAAAATATCAATAAGTATAGAATTTCAGTGTCCAAAAATTAAATTTCAAATTTCACAAAGAATTAGCCTGCATTAACATGTATTTCTATTGTTTACTAACCTCAATGTCAAAATTACCATAGATTAGATTGAATTGACAAGTGATATAGGCTACACTTACGACGGGGAATACTCATGGTTGATTCAGTAAACGCGATCCTTGTCAGACTCACGGAATTTTACGCACATTTTGAAGTTTCCTCGTGGATATATGGTTAGCAAACGCATCTTCGGAATGGGATACAAGGGTTGGATTTCCGGTAAGAGCACGTGTAATTAAGATTTTATGTTAAATATTAACGTCTTGCTGCTGAAAGTAAATGATGGAATGAATTACTCATTTGCTGTAGAAATGATAGAAATCGAATGTACTTGAATTTCAATTCATCATAAAAATATTGTTAGGTCCCTGTTTTACAAGAAATTTTATAAATATACTATAAATTGAGCTAATTCACTTTTCGCCATTACTTAGTTTCTTATAACCGTCTCGAATTTCACCATTAGTAAGTGTGTATTAGTCGGTATGTAACCGAATAATTTTTACGGGATCGATTAAAAAAAATTCAAATTGAAGAAATAGGTTGATCACCGTTGACTGTGGCAATTGTTTTCCACTAAGTGCAGTAGTTTTACTTCTTGAATAGCTTGTGCTCTTTATGCTGACTAAACTTTTTTGAATTAAGTTCAAGAATTTTGTATGTAACACATATACTGGATAATATGCTTATGCAATAGCAAATAAATTGTTCCTTTTACTGTGATTGTTTCACATCGGACTTTGAATAATACCTTTAAAGTGAAAAGTCAATGGAAGCCTTGAACCATTACTTTGGGGTTTTGTGAGGTTTAGCCCGCACTACCGATATTCAGAACTCTGGAGGCGGTGCAATATTTAATAGTTTGTCTTCACAATAGTGTGCAGCAATGAATACAATTTTGTAAAGATGTACTTTAACTCAAATTATTCATAATATCAGACGTATATTTAAACTGGCTCTAGATACACATATAACGCACTTGGCATAAGTTAGCTACCATACTGTTACAATTACATTTCACTTCTGGATAATAAATTTCATTTCTAGAAACAAAAATCTGTCTACCTAAAACTCATCTGCACCAGAACGCACCCAGGGGGGGTCAACAAACCCCCCAAAGTTCCAAATTCAACATAAATTTGTACACTTTCTTAATAAAATTATAGTTGCTTAAGAGGGAAATGATTTATGTAGCATAAACATTTGATTTTACACTTCATCTGTACTCTTTCTCTTATAAAAGCAACCTAATTCTATCTTCTTCTTTTTTCTGAAAATATACTTCGAAGTATTTTCAATTACTTATCGAGTACAGAATAATTCCCATTCACTACTACATAGACGTAGTAGCTTGTAGTAAAATTCTGGGTGCGCTCCTGATCGGCACTAATTATTCTAATTTCTTTCATGATCTTTTCCATTAGTACCATAACTTGACATTGCAATTGAACACACAATCATATTGTTTATGTTATTGTATGACAAACGTTATAGCATTTCTTGTTTTACAAGGTAGAATGACAAATATGCTACATGGAATTGGACAATAAATGAGGCGTTCAAAAGCCAAACCAAATAACTTCATTTTTTTGTTGTTGTTGTTGTTTTTTAGTTCTACACATTTTTGACTTGGAAAAGATACATTCTTTTCAGAGGCAAAATCGATTAACTCCATAGTGTAACAATTTCCGGGTAGAATGCGTAAACGTTCTGATAATTCTAATTTAAATACATTGTATCTAAGTTACTAAAATGTTCACTACTGAAAAATCTCGTCTGAAGGAGATAATCGGTTTGGCATCTGAACGGCTCAAATCATTTAGTCTGAAATGGATTTATTCATCGTAAAGCGTCCTCTGGCAAGAGGTTTCAGTCCCACTAAGTTTTCTTAATTCACTTAATTTTTTAGGCTAATTTGAAATTCTGATTGACAAAACAATCCTATTCTCTTTTCCCCAGGAGGCACGGTGACTCACGAGGAAGGTCCATACACCGTTAGAGTTGAATTTTGATGAAAATTAGTGACAAGATTCAATTCGAGATGCTAAGTAACGTAGTAATAGTCACTCGATGCTACGTTGAGCTGCTACACCGACGCCATCTTGAAATCCAGTAGGATTTGTCCAAGAATAGCTACCCTTTTGGCACAAAAATGAGAAAGCTTTTGGTACATCGGACTTCAATGATCGGCATCTTGAAATGCGCCATATTGAATCGCGGTCAAATATGATATATAGCTAGGGGATCATGTGGGGTATCACATAGCACCGGAATTTACTCCTGAATCCATTTCTATAACCAAAGTTTACATATCTGTTTTCACTTAAGAGTTAAGAGCTCTCTCACCCACAAGAACATATAAAAACTGTGCAAGTTAAATTTGTGTTATGAAACACAGTCCTTGCGCCCACAGAAGGGGGCAAGAGGGGACAATTGCCCCTCCATGGATTATCGAAAAAGGTTAACATTTATAGGCTCTTCTGCTGACAATAGTATACTTTTAAAATCAACATTCACTAAATGATTTAGAGTAACAAAATTCAGCCAAATACATCCCTAAGATTTTAATCTACATCTCTCCCCCATGTGATGTTTCATATTTTTTCAGTAATAATTATATTCAGCCTGATGCTGCATGCAATGCTAAGTATTTTGAATGATGGTATCTGTCAGTTGAGTTGAAAAGATAATTTCGCTCTTTGTTGTTTCTTTTGCTGACGTGGTGCTGATAGCAATGAAGTTTTGTTTTGTTGGATTTCATTCTAGTGTGTGTGTGTGTGTGTGTGTGTGTGTGTGTTGCCCCCTCTTTGAAAATATCCTGCGGGCGCTCATGGTCGTGCGAGCAAATGCAGGGTTTTTAACTAATGCAGTAGCAGTCACTTGATCTACAATAGCCACTATACCTATTAGATCTTGAGCCTAATGAGAGAAATGATTAATTAAATTGAAATGCCTGTAATGAAAAATGGAATAGCAGCACTTTATCAAATTATACCTATTTCGAAGTGTGCTATATATATGAGTCTGTGTGTGTTGTGATTATGCATAGCATTTAAATGCTGTAATATAAGTTATGTGCAAGTGCACACATGACTTTACAAGGATATGTCTTGAAGTTATTAGAAAATTAATAGAAAGATAATAGAAAAATTATCAGAAAAATAATATAAACTGGTGCATATAAGCAAATATTACCCTACTAACCTTTTGCTTTTCAGTTGTGATGATGGAGATTCATAACGAAGTGATTAACACACAGTATCGTGGAGCAGTACAAACACTTAACAAATGCACTTTCGTCACAATCTTCATGACCACAGACACTATTTTCTACTTGCAACATAGTCTCCAGAACATTTGTAAATGAACCAAATATTACCCCATTTCTGCAATGCATATCCAAGCATGTCCTTTAAGACTGGCGCACAAAATTGATGATACACAACAGAATGCATTTTCATTATGAAAATTCTGCCATATAACTTGTTCGGTGTACCACAAACAATGAATTTATGTCGAAAATAATCCTCAAGTCTCCGAATTACCAGCTTATTCTGCCGAAAAAAGTGTACATCAAGAGGCTGAATAAATTTGGTGGTCTTTGGAGGTATAACTTCAGCACGAATGTTTTTCCCATTTAACAATTCTCGCACGTCTTCACCCGTCTGTCCACTCCACGAGTCAAGCAACAACAGGGAATCCTCTTTCACATCAGGAACAGCGTTGCCAGAGTCACAGCTCGGAATTATTCCAAAACCTAATCGAAATTATGCTAGATTCGGTCAAATTATGCTAGATCCTCATAATTTATAGGTTATGTGATTTATAGGTTCTCTGCGGGGGGGTAACGCATCGGAAACGCGTCCTGGAGTAGCCATACACTTACTCTTTTCTCTACGATTCATACAAAGCAAATCAAAATATACGCACCATAAGGAAAGCTACATAAATAAAATCTGCAACAGATGAAACGAAAACTAAAAGTCTCCTGTAAAATTTGAAATTTGTTTTATGACCTTCTATCCAAATCAACTTCTCATTTGATTAAAGTTGATTTTTCCGAGATTAGTGATGGAACAGATTAATGATTACGTTACAGCTTTTAAACAATAAATAAAGAAAAGGGATAGCAAGTTCTCATGAAATATTATTGCAGAGGTGCCCAAAAGATAAATGCATCATTAAAATTATGAGAGAATCGTAAAAATGAGATTTCTAAACCAGCTTGGAAATAAAGATATAGAAAAGTATATATATATAAGTACCAAATATGAAATACAAGTTTTTTGAGAATACAACTTGGATATTAAAAATACGGTATATAACACAAATAAAAAAATATATTAATATAAACACTTGGACATGATGAGGAACTACGGAAGTTCAAGTAGAAGCAACCGTTTGTAAACAGGATTTATTTGTGTAAAATATGTGAAATTATGAGTCTCAAAAGTGTTACCTAATATGGAATACCTTGAACATGTGTTTGATACATTAAATGTTCGAGCTATTAGACACAAAAATCACAAAAGTCTTCTTCTCATCTCCTGGACAGTCAACGTGACTCCAGCCGTTGCACGAAATACATTGTGCCAATTGTTTCTTTTAGAGTATGTTCACTGAATTGGTCATTACAGAACAGATAATGCACATCTTCATCTTCAGTTGGTTCCCTTGTATCCAATAGTAATAAAATCGAATCACTGCCTTCACATATTAAACTAATTTCAACACTAATGTCGGAAGATTAATCTCAATAATTGTTTCCTTCAAGTATTTGTCTTTGAAGTCACTACTGACGACATACCTTAATGGCATTGTTAGAGATGAAGTATGAGCGTACATACGACAATATTTAGTGCTACGTTACGTTTAGATGTAAAAAAGCCACTGCAAGCAGCAATATCAGATCTGTTCCCACCAAATGTTCGATGTTCTTATCGATTTCGTGTTGTGCATTTGTTTCTTATCTGGGAAAGATGGAATAATTTTCCCGGAAGGACGTCAAAAAGGTCAAAAATGGAATTCGCATTTCAATCAGGTTTCTAAAGTGGAATTCTATTATTTCACTTTAGGGCAACCACCATATTTGTTACGACTAGCAATTATGACATAAAAATAAGTTTATGGTTCGTACCATAAAACAGGATTTGATGGTAGTGTATATCCTCTAAGCAAGTACATTATTGCTAATGCTAGTAATGAACTACGCAATAGTACTGAAGCATTATAAACGTATTTCTAGAAAACTTCAATTGATTACAAGTCAAACAAACAGAATATCTTCCTTCATACAGCACGAACAAAATGGTATCAAGTATTGAATACGAAAAGATTCCCTTCACAACAGCTTCACGCAGGGTTGCCAGTTCTTAATGAAAAATTATATTAACTGTCCAATTTATACAAAAACAACACTTTTAATGAAAGCTGTATGCTATGACAGGTGGGATCGAGCGATTGATCAGAATTCAGAAGCATACAGAGATGTGAAAATTGATATTGTTTTGTTGAGTTCATTTTTCTAGTCGCTGCCTTAATCTAGATTTTTGGGTAATTCAAATTTTGGACACACTCTAATTTCTATGGATGGCAACACTGATAATTCTTCCGATTTGTATTTTCGGATGTAGAATACCATTATCTATTATTGTGGTAAGTTAATCTCTCTCATTTGATTATCTCTTTTCACTTATGAATAACGGGCAAAAGAAACTTTGTTAGCTTTTCAAAAATATTTAGTAGTCTGTCCCCTTAATCAACCAGCCACACATATTTTAAATGCAGCGATTAAGTTACCACTTACTTATATTGGAAATCAATCGTATTAATGTATCCTAGTTGTTTGAAGTATTAAATTCATACATTTTCACCGTAAAAGAGTAAAAGCATGAACAACAAAGATGAAAACATTCACCTTGAAAACAAACACAAACAAACAAACACACACACACACACACACACACACACATATATATATATATATATATATATATATATATATATATATATATATATATATATATATATATATATATATATATAATTCATTGGAGATGGCCCCCTCAAAATTTTCTTGGGCCCTTCATTGGCCCCCCCCCCTGAGAAAAATTCTAGTTACGCTACTGGAAGGAAGATACAGGAAGTCGGTCAGGACCTATATTTGGATGAACCTTCCCGATATTTGCCTGGTGAACGTGAACGACCTAGAAAATCCTGTCCGGATAGCCGGCAAACAGATTTAGAATTTAGGATTTTAGATTTCTGGGCTTTCGGCATCTTTGGCCATTTTAATCTGTCACTTTTTCGTCCCTCGGCGAGCACACTATCTAAGGGAGGAAAGGAAGCGGCCTGGGACCTGTATGTTAGGTACAGCGGTGGACACTTCTAAATGGTACACCTTAGCCGTAAATCTCCATATAGCTGTACCATTTAGAAGTGTCCACCGCTGTACCATCCCAGTATTTGCCTGGTGTGAATAAGGAAAACCCAGGAAAATCTCATTCAGGATGACTGGCCTGAAAAAGCTCTTTGCACTTTTTTCGACCGACTGCGAGAGCGTTAGCGACTACGCCACGCGGGGCCACGCGAACAGGTTCAATTTGGACTTAGAATCTGTCTATTGTCATCCACACATACTGTTGTTCAACCGAAGGTGTTCTCAATCAAATCAAATATTGTATTATTTTAATACATAGATTCTAGCTAAATGGCATACTATTATTGTAAATAGACCTTTGTTCCATTGTGCAAAAATATTATTGAAACCTATTTATTTGGTAATTGTTTTCTTGTAGTGAGTATCATGTCGAAAGAAGTATATTTTCATAAATATGTGGTAAATAGAAGCGTAATTGCCATGACAAACACAAATGGTTATGCTATTATTATGTATAAGAAGTAGGTCAACATCTCATACAGCTTTCCATTGGCACTTATAGAAACTAGAAGGTTAATGTAATAATGATAATATTTAAAAAATAAATTAAAAAATCATATCTGATTAAAGTGCAAGGTCTTTGTTACGTATTATTATTGTTTATAACATAATCTGCGAGTGCATTTATCACATAAATCTTAAGAGTATATTACGTAAGTATTGAACTCGAAAGGAGAGAAATGCCATCTTGGACTGAATGCAGAAAAAACAGAAGATAAGAAAAGAAATATCAGTTCTTTGTTTTTATTTAAAAGACCAAAGGACCTTAGCAAGAAAGGGTGCTTCTTTCGCCTGTGTTTCAAAATTTCCGAAACACACACTTTTAAAAAGAAGAGATGCCATGACAATTTTCCCCGAGGTCCAAGATGTACACTCATGTCCAAAATGATTGTCGCATATCTATAACTGTCTTCTTGTAAGAATATAATTTGATAATGATATTGCAGGGTATTTTTAATACAGATACTATGTGTATAATCGAGAAATGTATATTTGTGGTAAATTTCACAGGAAAAGAATTATAAACACGAAAATTAGAATGAGTGAAACCAAATGTTGCTAAATGGACAATAAAGTTTTATTTCCGTTTCATTGTTCTTATTTACTGCTCTTTTGACATATCTCTTTGCTGATTATACACATGCTAACATTATAAGAAATACCGGGCGAATTCGTTATCAAATTATATTCCTACAACAACATATTTATAGACATGCGCCAATAATTTTGGACATGAGTGTACATCATTTTAATTTTGCTGATGTCCTAACAAAACAATATCAATTTTCTTACAATAGCTGTATGCTTCTGAATTCTGATCAATCGCTCGCTCCCACCTGTCATGGCATACAGCTTTCATTAAAAGTGTTGTTTTTGTATAAATTGGACAGTTAATATAATTTTTCATTGAGGACTGGCAACCCTGCGTGAAGCTGTTGTGAAGGGAATCTTTTCGTATTCAATACTTGGCACATTTTGTTCGTGTTGTATGAAGGAAGATATTCTGTTCGTTTGATTTTTAATCAATTGAAGTTTTCTAGAAATACGTTTATAACGCTTCAGTACTATTGCGTAGCTCATTACTAGCATTAGCAATAATGTACTTGCTTAGAGGATATACACTACCATCAAATCGTGTATTGTGGTACGAACCATAAACTTATTTTTATGCCATAATTGCTAGTCGTAACAAATATGGTGGTTGTCCTAAAGTGAAATAATAGAATTCCATTTTATAAACCTGATTGAAATGCGAATTCCATTTTTGACCTTTCTGACGTCCTTTCGGGAAACATTATTCCATCTTCCCCGGATAAGAAACAATTGCACAACACGGAATCGATTAGAACATCGAAGATTTGGTGAGAACAGATCTGATGTTGCTACTTGCAGTGGCCTTTCTACATCTAAACGTAACGTAGCACTAAATATTGTAGTATTTACGTTCACACTTCATCCCTAACAATGCCATTAAGGTATGTCGTCAGTAGCGACTTCAAAGACAAACACTTCAAGGAAACAATAGTTGTGATTAATCTTCCAACAATAATGTTGAAATTAGTTTAATATGTTACAGCAGTGATTCGATTTTATTACTATTGGATACAAGAGAACCAACTAAAGATGAAGATCTGGATTATCTGTTCTGTGATGACCAATTTAGTGAACATATTCTAAAAGAACAATGGGCAGAATGTGATTCGTGCAACAGCTGGAGTCACGTTGACTGTTCAGGAGATGAGAAGATGACTATTTGTGATTTTTGAGTCTAATAGCTTTAACATTTAATGTATCAAACACTGTTCAAGGTACTCCATATTAGGTAATACCTTTGAGACTCATAATTTCACATATTTTACACAAATAAATCCTGTTCACAATCGGTTGATTCTACTTGAACTTTCGTAGTTCCTCATCATGTCCAAGTGTTTATATTAATATTTTGTTTTTATTTGTGTTATATACCGTATTTTTAATATCCAAGTTGTATTCTCAAAAACTTGTATTTTCTATATATTTATTTCCAAGCTGGTTTAGAAATCTCATTTTTACAATTCTTTCATAATTTTAATGATGCATTTATATTTTAAGCACCTCTACAGTAATGTTTCATGAGAACTCGCTATCCCTTTTCTTTATTTATTGTTTAAAAGCTGTATCGTATTAATTAATCTATTCCATCACTAATCTCGGAAAAATCAACTTTAATCAAATGAAAGGTTGATTTGGATAGAAGGTCATAAAACAAATTTCAAATTTTACAGGAGACTTTTAGTTTTCGTTTCATCTGTTGCAGATTTTATTTATGTAGCTTTCCTTATGGTGCGTATATTTTGATTTGCTTTGTATGAATCGTAGAGAAAAGAGTAAGTGTATGGCTACTCCAGGACGCGTTTCCGATGCGTTACCCTCTACAGAGAACCTAGGTGGCTACTCGGTAATTTTACTTTCGCGATAGCTATAAATCACACTGTGAGCCAGTCAGGGTTTCCAGGTCTTACTGCCACACCCTTATTCTCATTCATGGGAATCACGGGAAATAACCCTATTGTGTTACATAAATTTTTCTGTGAATAGCTAGTTTTTCGGAATTTCCTTTGTTTTGGTAAATTTTCTTTTGTTATACACGCACATACTTTATAATAGCAGAGTTACAATATTCTGCACAAAGCATTATCCAAGCAGCTGTTTCTTGCCAAAATCCCCTTGCCTGGCAACACATCTTTTTTTTTCCTTCCTTTAGACATCTTTTACTGATTTCAAAACAGTTGGCGGTCTATTTTTCCGAAACGCACCAAATACGCTCGAGCCAACGTATTCTGCTAGTTTTTATTGCTTTTCGCGTTTACAGCACATTGTGATTAGCCATCCACATTTAAATAAATGGTCAGCGTATTCCAAGAGTATGCATGAGCTATAAAAATACGTTGTGAACGCATCGAAAGCCATTCACTAAGGAGCAACAAGTTTCATAAGATGCTGTGCTACGAACTAGGTTACCATGTCGCATGCCAATGACATCTATTCCCTGTTCAGCGTAAGCTCTAAACTCCGATAAACAAAATATTTGCATCCATCCGCTTGTCACAAATACGATTGGCTAGTGATGTATCACTCCCACTCCCCACGGGGAGGAGCAAATTATACACGTGCATTTTGACAATACTGATTCGTGTTGTCCAGATACTTGCAGCAGAAAAGAAAGAAAAAGACTCGAAAGATTAAAAAAATATATTTGAATTTCGCTGGTAAACAATTGTTGCTTAGTGAGTAAAGTTTTACCTTGTTGATGTTTCACCACAACACTCGCTGAACCGGGATTCATTTCAGTCATCTTTCAGACTTAAAAGTAGAACATGCCTCCACAGTTGAATTGGCGCCACAATTACTGCGCATGCTTAGTGTTTATTTCTATTGTTTCATTAACCACACTCGTTTGCAGTATCATTAGATAATCCGTATTATATTTTTGTCATTTATAATCATATAGTAGTTTTATATGGAGATTTATAGTAGAAGCAATAATCAAATCATATTAACTATATTGCGGAGGAGTACAAGCGTCGGTAGGCCAACAGCAAATCAGCGAGATTTAGTTTCACGTGGCTTTGTTTATCGCAGTTTAGAGCTTACGCCGAACAGGGTTTAGTGTGATTTGTGGAAACCGCTTACGGACGCGGTATTTGTTTTTTTCCAAATGACAGCACAGCAAATACAGCAGAGTAGGACCTGGTGTTGTCGTACTGAAAAATGATGAGACAATTTGGATTTGATTACACAATTCATTGATGACCTCTGACAAATTGTTATACGTCTATACCATTCATCATTTACAGTCTTTCGATTTTCTAAAGCTATGGTTCCCACACGTCGCATAGTGTTAAATTTCTGCAATCAAGATGGAAAAAATTCAGTTTTAGTAAAGAACAACCTAGTGCATGTGGCACTTAAACAAGCATTGGCAAGAGGTTTCCAGTTTAATACAAAATGAAGAACTGAATATGCTAATTACATACGTACATTGAAAATGATAGTGAATTACACGTCTGTGAGTCCCTAAAGTAACTCGATTATAAAAGATTGTTGAAAACAAAAACAAGTACGAAATAGAAAAGTAACAAAAATACCTAACTGATAAAAGCAGGTACTTACAACATTATTCAGAATCACTGAAGTCACTTTTCTCATCTGATCTGTCTTCGGAATAGTAGTTGACGAAATTGTCTTTTTCTGAAAGTGTATTTTCAGTTTCTTACAACTGTTGTATATCCTGGCTCATCTTTCTGTGATTTGTATGTGTAGAACTTCGTAGACTTGCTACATATGGATCTCAGGTGATAAGGAGTCGGTTGATTAAGTCCATATTTACGTCCACTCGAGAAGTTTTTCACGTAAACCTTTCTCGAAACTAGTATCTTTATTTCTTGCTTCTTGGGCTTCTTCTGAAAATTGCCCTACAGGCAATATACATATTGCAAGTGTTCTCTTCCGTGAAATAAATTTTATGCATGCTCACAAGGATTGGATACCATCTGTATTTTTGGAGGTATAGGTCCATGGTGTCTTTAGCGAAATTTGTTGAAATTTGTCTAAATTAATTTTCCTATTATCACAATTTATGCACTCCAGGATAGTGCCTAAACGTCTAATTAACTCAAGGATCATTCCAGTGACTTTTGTACTCGGTTCGGGATTCCTGATAAATGTTCTAGTAGTGTTGCCACTTTGTTGCTTAGGCATATCAACTAAAAGACCTAGTTCCTTTCTTAGCTTCTCCTGAACTTCTTTCTTCTTCATGGCAATTTTGTTCTTATTTTCAGAACCCCTTGCTTGCCACGTTTTAATGTCTAACCGGTAAGATATATGGAGAATGCATTCGAGGACTCTAATCCAAGCATGAAGAGGTGATGTACCGAACGAAAGGAATTCGTTTCGTACTTCTTTTCTTGTTATCACATCTAAGTTATTCATTTCACTAGGTTTTGCCCCGCAAAGGTAAATCGTTTGAGTGGAAGAGCACGCATACACAGCATTACACACTTTTCTATCCACCATGCAAAAAAAAAAAAAAAAAAAAAAAAAAAAAAAAAGTATTTACGGTCACTTCCGAACAATTAAAAGTGGTTTTAGTGTCGATCAGTGTATCTGTTTGCCGTTTGATCTTATCATCTTCTGTGATAACTAAGTTAGCTGATTCGTGTGCAAAAATAAATTTAATAAGGCGGCAATACTTAGTAGAAGACGCGGCAGGATTTTGCCAGATGATAATGTCAGAGCCGTTTGCACCACACATTTGCAAGGGAACCACAGAAATGCTAAACATGCTTGCATCACTGAAATGTTCTTCAGAGAACTTCTGTTTATATCGACTCCGGTCCAATCCGTCACATCCCCACTTGATGATGTGAAAGGCAGAAACTGTAGATAGATGTAATTTCTCACTGACCTCTTCTGTTTGACACAAGTAAGAAACCGTGTGATCAATGAGCGACTGCAGAGGTAATTCTGCCGAAATTTCCGTAGTAATAATGCCTTTCGGATAGCACAACTGCTTCGACTCTTTAACTTTATGATAGGGAGAATATAATTTAGAACCCATCTTTTCGACTTGCTCGCGAATTCGTCGATATTGACGAATAGATAAATTAGTGTCCACCATTAAGGCGAGCGCTTGCTCTGGTGTTTCTATGGCCGACCAGATCCTACCATGGACGTTCGTGATGTACTAGGAATATTGTTAACAATGCCATCGGAAATAGTGACGTACCCATCAAGCAATTGGGAATGGCAATGGAGAAAACGTTGTCTATGTCTTCCGACCTTCTCCCATTTGCTTTTGATTTGCTGACAAAATTTTTTATTGTAGTGTTTAGATAAATATTATCAGGTTCCATATTCACTTTATTACCTATTTCTTGCAAGATATGAGCAATCAAACTGTCTAACTTTACCTCCCTTGGACTTTGAACTCATATTTCGAACAGTTTCCCTCGGAAAATCTGAAGTGTCATTCTGGAAGAAACAAACGTAAACAAAAACATTCGCAAACATTCGCAAGATCTTTTTCGATATATAGAATTGCAGAAGTCCTAGCTATAATATTAGCACAAACACACGCTGAATTCGTATAAATTAAAAACTAATACCTTCGCGAAATATCCCTTATGACTTATTACGTTGCATACAAAATGCACATTTTGACGGACTTTAACAGGTCGACAACTTCAACTTCTGCTCATCTAAACACACCACTAGCTAAGTAAGTGTATAAATTTACACAACAGCTCCATGCTTTAACACTCAACAGACGAAGGACACAGGTCAAGCAAACTCGATGCTCTAATTAGACGCGGTTGCAGCTGTCTGAAATGCGAACATGATAGTGCATGTTTGGCGTGCTCCTAGTACTCCGTGTAATAGGGTCTCGGTGAACTAACATCGTTTTCTTGAGCATTTAACATCCTAGAAACGAAATGTACCACTCACCAGGAGATTTCGTTAGACAGATATTTTGAATTTTTTCCACCTAGATTGCTGAAATTTCACACTGTGCGTCGGGTATAACAGAAGAAACAAGCAATTATTTGTTTGGCAGTAGTCCTCAAACGAACTACTTTTCTTGCTTTCTACTCACTTTGAAACCCCAACACAGTGGATTGTTGTTTAGTTTCAGGTTCGTATGACTAGATCCAACTTTCGTCCCCTATAACTATGTAGTCCATCAAATTTGACTTAATCGGTGGATTTTTTTGGAACATTTCTTTACACAAATTGACACGATCTTGTTTCTGAGATTTGGTCAAGTTCTGTGAGATTCAACGGCTTGAAAGTATTGATAGTTCAGGTAACCATACAAAATATCATATATTGGTTCCATGTCAATGATCAAGGATGCCTGAATTTCACGATATGTCACATGCTGATCTCTCTCAATCATTTCACACATGCTATCAAGATTACTGGCGACAACAGACGTGGAGGAACGTATTCCACGAAACTCACCACTGAGAAATGTGCGACGACACTGAAATTCGGAAAACCAATTGTACGTAGTCCTATTGGATGGTGATTCAATCCCCAAAAGCCAAACGAAATAGCTTGATGCGTTGTTTCAGTGTTAAACTACAGTTGAAATCAGAAAATCATTGTCTGAAAGTGTTCAAGGGAAATTTCCATTTCTTACACAAAACTACTTAAAAGTGCTGTGAAGAATAAAAGAATAGGCTTTAATAAGATCATTTAAGCATAGGAACATACAGTTTTCCGAATTTTATAATAATGGAATAGTAGCACTACTGTTCGCCACTGGTAGTAGTTTACGGAAACATTTACAGCAGCTCTTGTTTATTCTTTATGCCAACAGCTCGTCAATCTGCACGTTAGATAGTTTATGTAATATCTTAAGTTCCATAGAGCGCTCAAGTTAATTATGCTATTTCTACCTTTCACTTAGAGATGACTGTGTAGAAATAAGTTCTTTAGGTGTTGACTCTGTCTTTTCAATCATTAGATTTTACTCGTTAACTTTCTAAATATTTTTAGTCCCGTACCCTTATTCTATACCTTTTTTCACCATATTCACTTCATCTTCAAAATATACTGTAATTTTAAATAATAATATCCTTGTTATTTTAACTAGACTTCATAATACACCTTCCGCTTCACGCGTTTGTATAGAAATGAAAAATGGTAACGAAGAGGAAATGACGATATCACTATTTCAGTCTATTCGTTCAATCTACTACATCTGTTTGCACAAAAACACCTCTTTGCTTCACGGTAAATCTCACTAGATGACAGCACGGGCGAGACGATGATGCCTTCTCAATTTAAAGACTTGAAATACGTTTTCTGGAAACCCCATACCCCTCCTTTCTATGGTATAGACATTAGTTTATATTCAAAAATATTCATTTGTGCGAAAAAGAAGAAAAAGGTAGTTTGAAGCAAATCGTATATAACTCTTAACCAAACCAAAATTCAAATGTAAGAAATATGCTCTTCTCATTCCCATGCCTTCAGGGCCGGATTTAGCCTTTCGCGGGCCTAGGGCGCAGGTTAGAGGGAAACTTAGTAAGCAAGTCGAAAAAACGCATAAGTCGAATAATAATAATAATAATAATAATAATAATAATAATAATAATAATAATAATAATAATAATAATAATGATAATTCAAGTCAGAGTAAATGACCTCCAAGTACCTTTAAGAGACTATTGGCTTCAATTATTGGTGGTTAAAATTGAAAATCCAGCCCTGCATGCCTTATATGAGCTAATCGTGAAATGAGTAAACAAAATCAATGGTAAATCAAAGAAATAATGAAGAGACGACCTGTGTTATAGGTACGCAATGACAATTATTAACAGTAGTTTATTATTATTATGCTATTATTACCAATAGTTTTAAACATTAAGTTTGGGAACTATCATTCATGCCTTCTTCCAAACACAGTCCTGCTGAATTCAGTTCTCCATTAGTAACGTTTTCATCAATAATATTGCCTTTGCAAGTTGTTTGACGTCAACAGAAAAGATTAATAGGTGTAGAATTAGATTTCAAACAAAGCCTAATACAGAAATTAAAATAATTTGAACCAGCGGTTATTACTAAAACTGTAGCTAAATAGCGTCAAATAAATTTTGTACAATTTTACTACACATAAATAAGAAACATAGTACTTACCATCGACTGTAACGTTATACGTTTTAAGTAGAGGAGGCGAATGAGGTGCAGCCTGAAATAGATTGTTGAATTTCAACTTTGTAAATCCCACTTTTAACTAGATACAGAATAACATAAAATAATGAGATCCCCTAAAAAGTCTTCAATGCTTATTTCTAAATATAGAACGTTTGAATTTTATGATTTTCCTACAGATGTCCAAATATCATCCAGAAATAGCAGACTTGATTAGCAGGTTAATGAGGAAAAGTGACCTTAAAACTTCTTAATTTCCTTAACGTTAGAACATTATCTGCATTAAAACACCTTCAGGTATGATTGTTTACACCCAATAGAAATTTGTGATGTAAATATTAAAATAGAGATAGATGTTGCTCCTACTTCCAGCATTCTGTCTTCGAAACTCCAGCATTGCGAGGCAGTCGTTTTGAGTCCGGAAGTGCCCTCGAAAGTGTCATTTTCGAGAGCCTATAATATACCCCTCCCACTCAAAAGTACTTCTTAGACGCTTTTGATAGTTTGAAGAATGATTGGAATTATGCATATAAATGGACGGCAATTGTGTTGAAAAGTGAGAGAAACGTGTCACTCGAAACTTGAAAACCACGGGAGTTATGGGAAAACGTTACGAAAATATTGTAGAACAAGATTTTAAGGATAGAACCTCCTCAAGATGCCTCTTTTAAGTATTTACTCTATATTTACATTTAATTTCTTAAATTTTGTTTACATTCTTCTCCGTACCTTAAACCGTACATTTTTTTTCATGATTTTCAAATATAATACATTATTAAGATGAAGTTTAAAATTCCGTTCAGCAGCAAGGCTATATGAAAAATGGATCTACAACGTAACATGAGATCTGATCCACAGAAGCTCTCGCCGGAAGTCGATCTTGGGCCTCCCTCGCAGTAAGCACATACGTTAGCTATATATCCACGAGTTACCTCAAAATTAAATATAGGAAGATGGGTACAGTAAACTTCTCGATTTACGTTAAAATTTAATCCTTGCCTAACAACATTTTGGTCGTGTTCATACATACTGTATATTAGTACAGTCAAATTAGAACAGTCAAATTTTTAGCCGGTTAAAACTACAACTTATAACGAAGATGACGATGTAAAGTAAAAGCATCTTACTCTGTATTGCTTTATTTTTTAATTATTATAATATTTTGAAATTTTTAATTTTTTGAAGATTCTAATGTATTTAAACTCTTGACTACGTGTAGACTTATACGTAAATAAGACGTATAGAAAAAAATAACGTGAAAAATTCAAACTCAGAAATCAAAGCCCTGAAAGTTCTTATGCTCTGGGACAAAAGTTTGGTCCCCATAACTTTTGATTTCTTAATTAGCAGAACCTGAAGTTTGGTGTCTCTAGGCTGAGATGTGTAGAATCGAATAGCATTAAGTTCAAACACAGAAGGTCTAAAAATCGTCACCGACACACGACTGAGCTTATAACATTAATGTTATAGGCTCAGGGCCGGATCTATAATCCTGCGAACTACGCGTTCGCAGGAGGCGCTAGGTGAAAAGGGCGCCAAACTGGAAAATGAATTTTATGTTTTAAATGTGAATATTTATTAGAGAAAATGTTCTTATTATGAAAAAAATCAATTAGCTATAAATAAATATTGCACAGACTGAGATACAGACAAAATACATCTAATAGATAATAAAGTCGACTCTTTGCGTGAGTAGCTGTAAAACACCCCTTTACAATTGAAATGGATTCGTACATCAATTGGCGCCAACACTCACAAGTGATGTTAGCTTGAAGAAAATTTCCCGCGGCGCAGGAAGATTGAGGAAAGATCAAAAAAAAAATTACGAATATGAGATATAATGTACGCAAATTTAGCTTTTCAATAGATGTTATATTAAGCACTACGGCAGTACAACTAAAGACAGCGGCTTTCTTTCCACAATTCCACCATATGCACAAAATACAAATATAACACTCTTCATTCCTCTCCCAACAATCCTTCCGCGAATTTGGTAGAGAATATCATTGCGAAATATGTTTTTGAAATGGGAATGGATCAACGAACAAAAGCAAGTCAACTGCACGTGTTGCTTATGGATTGGATGGCATTATCACAGTAGAAAGAAATGTCTTCAGAGGTGTTCTACATTATTTATAATGATGTGTGTTTTTACTTTTCAATAGTACTTCGTTTTTGATGTAATAATAATGGCGAACGATTTAAAAAAAAAAAAGAAAAAACAAGTGATCATTTTACCGGAAAAGAAAGCTACGAAACTTGAAAGAAAATGAGAGGAAAACAAAGGCTCTGGAAAAGTTGCTTTCGGCTTCTGGTCAAAATTTCGAGTGATAATCACACAAAATGTTGAGATGGGCGAGTTGTCAATACCAGTTACTGTTAACGAAGCATTTGCAAGTCGACAAACTTTTGAAACTAAGTTTATTTTACTTGGTTGCAGTAATTTAATTATTAAATTAAAATGGAATGGATACAACCTCTTCGGTTACGAGTATGAGTTAAACTTTATGTATTTCAAAATGTGTTTGAATACAACTAGTTTTCAAGTAGTATATTCGTATATAGCTCGCAAGCGTAACTCTTATCGAAAGGTCATTAGGATTATAAGTAACAATTTTTTTCGAACTCTGTCAATCACGCCAGCGTATATATATGCTCATTGATAACAGTATAACAATTGTTATCAATCCATTCTCTCGTATTAAATTTAGACGTAATATTTTATAAAGATTTAGTAATAGTCCTAGTGCAAAGTAGAGTTTTTGATTATTAGTTACCAATACCTGTGTTCAGGGATACACCAACGGAGGTGGTCTGAGAGTTTGGATCCCTCAGAACTTTTAATTTTTAAGAAAATTATCACAATTTCAGAGGGCAAATACACAAAATTATTTGCATTTTGTAGGCTACTTTAAAAAAATCTTCGGATCCAAAAAGAGGAATCTTGGTGCGCTACTGCTTGTGTTTACATTGTGTTACTCATTGCCTGATTTCCAACGTCTATGTTGGAAAGAGACATAAAAGGACTTAATTGTTTTATAGGCCTTACGGGTCCTGAAAAGAATTTTTGCGTCGGGGGCCTGATTTTGAAGTTCCGCCACTGGTTCAAAGACAAAATATAGATTAAGGCACACACTTTTGTCATTTGTTGTGTATTTAACAAGTTCACCTAAAATTAATAAAGAATCATTCGAGGTCAACTATATCTCAAGAACGATTAAATGGGCTAGTTTTGATGGCCATTGAAAATGACATACGGTACTCAGTAAAAATGATACGAATGCAATGATAAGAGATTTTGCCAAATTGGAAGACAGAAAAGTCTCTTTATAACATGAACACTTCAGTAAGAAAGAAAACGAGAAATTAAGCTAATTAACATAATCGTATCACTAGAAAGTACTACGTAAATATGCTTTTAATAAAGCATAAGAGCATACGTACCTCTTTGCCAAAATCATACCTATGTTAAAGTTAGACTTGAAGCTCATGAGTTTTATTCTGTTCCGAATTTTATATTTCAAATGTAATTATCAAAATACATCTTAGATTTAGTTATATATCTTAGTTGTGCCATGTGTTTATTTAATAAGAAAATACTATTTACTATTAAAATAGGAACTTTGTTAAGTATTCATCCACAGTGAATTAGTTATAATTTCGCCATTTTTCGTTAATATTCACAAGGAGACTACAGATATTGAATAAATTTGCAATTGTAAGAATTATTTGAAGAATTTTGTCCATTGCAACTTTCCACTTTTTTATTATGATATAGGTGGGGGCGCCTAAATATTGTTTGCTTGCTTACGCTTAAGAAATGTCTAGAACCGGCCCTGTGTAGGCTATATGAAGCAAAAGTTTCTGCCTTAATACAAAGGGAAAAAATACTTAGTTGTGTAAGAACTATACCTGAGCCGCGAGAGCGAAGGTACAAATGATTAGTAGCACTTTCATCTTCGTTTATCGAGACCATAAAAGATCCCTTATTGACCGACTATTTATATGAATAGGAAATCTATCACTGTTATCATGTACGTGCAGTTTTCTTTGTTTTATCCAATACTTAACCCACAAAATAGCAGAATAACTGATAATTGTTTTATTAATACAATATCCAATTCATTCTTAATCAACTTTTATCTTCATTGTTTTGATACAAAAACTTCTTTTTTTTTAATGAAGTAATCTAGTAACCACAAAGTCTATGTCTTTCACCATCAATAATAAACAAGTTGTGATTTAATCAGATGTTTTCAGTTACTAACTAATAATATGCGACTTGGTCCGGTTTATTGTCTGGGCGGCAGGCAGACTAGGGACAGTATATTTAGGACAGTAGATTTAGATCCTCCGCTTTGTATGTTAGAGAATAAAATAATTTATTGTATTAGAAATTTCTTTTGTAGATGATTCTGGACTAGAGATTACCGGTACGTTTTTCCTTTTTCGAATGATCCTGCCGTGTAAACATGAATTCAACAAACACTTTTGTGTGGCCACAACTGAGTGCTGCATCCATTTTATCGACGATAATTTCATTTTTAAAATTTACAACGCAAGAACTGTTTTTTTTTTCTTTCTTGAGGGAAGGAAGGGAAGAGGGCAGTTCCGGAAGTATAGCCGAGGGCGCCAAAGTGCGTAAATCCAGGCCTAGTCTAAGCTCTTAGAAGAAGGCAGAGTGGCTCAGTGGTAGAACGCTTACCTCTGGCGCGTAGGGTTCCTGGTTCGATCCCCGATCAAGTAAGTTTGTGGTGGACAACATCGCATTCGTGGGTTTTCTCGGGGTATTCCCGTTTCGACCCCCATTCTTATTACACCAATTCTTCCATTATCATTCACATGCTTTAATCATCGTCTCCCTTAGCCTCAAGGGCATAATCGTGGGACGTTAAACTGAAAAAATTCTAAGCTCATAGGATAGTGATTCTTAACATTGTTTACCTGGCGTTCCCCACCGTGAACCCTGCAAACTTTATGTCTCTCTTTCTTTGCCGGTAGTTTGTCAGACCCCCTTTTGAGGGTTCAGATGCAGCATTGAATTCTCAAATCTTCAATAACGATGATATAGGCCTATATCTACAAAATATAATTGTGCAGTATTATTCTTTACCAGCTTTTTTATAATGGAACCACATTTTTTTAGTCAATACTTATTTTGTGTTTATATAGTACATTATCGCCATCATTTAATATCTCTTTCTTACAATATTCTTAATTACAACAATATAGTTTATTTCTGACAGTATCCTGTGCCCTTTGCTCGCCACTGTGGTTCTAAAGCATTGCTCTAAGAAACAGGAAGTGCTATGGAAAATTGTTTATGTTGAACAACTGGATACAAGTTTATGAAATTATACCTAGGGACAAGTCCGTATATAGGGGTGGCCAGGGAGCTCCTTTATGGCGTTATGGTTAGCATACGTACATCTACACCCGAGTTCGATTCCCAGCAGAAGTTCATGAGGTTGGGGTCCATGTCTTATATTGCCTCTCTGCTGAAACGAGCGCTAAACCCAAACTAACCAACCAGGAGGTGGCCTCAGCCCCCTGCCGCCACCTCCAGCCCTCTCCTGTAACTTTTAGTTGTTTGATGATACACAGATGTGAATGTAAGACGAATTTAAGTTAGCCAATCAAAAATTACCATGCCCCTATCTTTCTGGCTCCTGGGCCTGCCTAAAGATAGAATTCTTTATGTACTACTACGTCACTTTACACCAAGTTATCCAACACTGGTGGCATATCTATAGTGTTGCCACGAGACGAGACATAACCTTTTTAGACGAGACACGAGGCGAGACAGACTACTTGTCCAGTCTCGAAAATGAAAACGCTGGCGGGAATGGCCAAGATTGAAATTGCCAGTGGTCATATAGATTGCAAAAGGAAAATCTCCTTTGTGAGAAAACATGTTGAAAAGCCTTCATAGAAAAGTGCCCTCTGTCTATTGAATGAAACAATCGTGATACATGAGCTTCCAGGAATATCATCCTTAATGTCTTGTCCCCAATTCCCCTTGCTGTAAACTGAGGAATTCTCATTTTTTTCTTTTCATTTCTGGCTGGAATGATGACAAACAAAATCAAAGACAGGGAAGATTTTTACAAGGTCAAGAAACCGAACTACCACCACCATCTATTCAATTTGAAAACTGAGCTCCTCTGTGGCTAAGCGGTTAGCATAATCGCCTTTGGCGTGGGAGGCCCGGGTTCGATTCCCGGCGGGAGCTCATGTGGTTCGGATTCCACGTTAATCAGTAGGTCCACGTCTCATATAGCCTCGCTGCTGAAAAGGGACGTTAAACTCAAAATCAACTCAACTCAATTTGAAAACTGGGTAAGGTCTACACTCATCACAGGCTGTAGTTGAAAGTTCTGGCTGAGATGGCGGAAGAGAACCGAACAGACTGCACTTGTCTTTATTCTCTGGTGGCGGTATTCTTTTTGCTATATGAACCGAAAACGGCAATTGAAGTATGTCATCTTGCAACTAAAATTTTGTCTTCTCTCTCCCTCCCCCCCTCTCTCTCTCTCTCACACACACACACAAAAAAAAAAACACACACACACACACACACACATAAAAACACACTTTTACCATTTTACCAATCGCTCGCTTACAGCAGTCATGTTGTACAATTCACCTCTTCGTTTGGAAGACGGGCGAAGGACAAAGTAAGGAAAGATATTATCGACGAACCCTTCAAATTGTTTGCTTTCATCAAATTTATGATACTAACAATAATACGTTATGTGAAGAGGTTTTACAAGGGGACCTAAGTTTTGTTACGCGGAAATGTTTGATCTGACCAGAGTGTGAAATTGCCCTCTGCTTCCATGTTGAGAGGAGGGGAATACTTCCCTTTCCTAGTGAATAATATTCATTAGGCCCTGAATTGTCTTCAGGAATGGTTTCTTACAGAGTGTAAATAACATTTGGTATAATATTCATGGAACTCCGTTGAAAGCAGAAAATATCATGAGAATGATCAAAATTCGAACATTGAAGAATATAATTAACAGAAAAGAAATAGGATACCCAAACCATATTTTTAAACCTGTTATAAAATATATATCCTATATTTTTACTAATTCCTTACTCCCATGAAAGTATCCTGGGGAGGATATTCTCTCCAATTTTTTCAGACTGAAATTCTTTTATCCCGTACGATTTCACGCCCTGACACAATACGAAAAAACAAATGCTGTTAAAATCCATACACATGACCCTTCCGGGACTCAACCCGGGGCCTTCTAGGCGATGGTCTATCGCCGCAAACCGCTCGGCTTGGTATGAAGATGTACGTTGTATGATTGCGAATAGATCACAACAATATATTTGGTCTAGGAATTAATTCGTGCGGGTGGACAAGAGATGGCGCAACGAACGGAGCGTCCCACAGTTCCGTGTATCCACACATGTGTTGCAAACCCCTGTCATCGCGTATCGTTCGTAGTATAGGGCAGTGGATTAAAGCGTCAACAACACCAGTTTGTAGTTAAGTGAACATGGCGCAATTTGTGCCTGATAAAGTGTTTTTGCGGGGTGTCCTGCTGCATTACTTTAACATGCAGAAAAGTGCAACTGAAAGTAATCGTATTTTGGTGGAAGTGTATGGTGACCATGCTCTAGCTGAGCGAACGTGTCAGAAGTGGTTTGCACGGTTTAGAAGTGGTGATTTCGGCTTGGCAGACCAAGAGCGAGCTGGACAGCCAAAAAAATTTCAAGACGAAGAATTGACAGCATTGCTCGAGCAGGATTCGTGTCAAACGCAGGAACAACTTGCAGCAGCATTAGGCGTTGATCAAACAACAGTCTCCAAACGCTTGAAAGCCATGGGAATGATTCAAAAGATGTCACATTGGGTTCCACATGAATTGAAAGACAGAGACGTTGAAAGACGAAAAACCATTTGCGAATTGCTGCTTCAACGACAGAGCAGAAAGGAGTTTCTGCATCGAATTATTACGAGTGATGAGAAGTGGATCCATTACGAGAACCCTAAACGAAAAAAGGCCTGGGTGAAACCAGGTGAACCAGGTCCATCACAACCAAAACGAGATATTCACTGTGCAAAGATTATGCTGTGCATATGGTGGGATATGAAAGGTGTGGTGTACTATGAGCTGCTGCAACCGGGTGAAACTATGAATGGAGAACGTTATCGACGACAATTAATGCGTTTGAAGCAAGCTCTGGCCAGAACACGACCAGAATGGGAGAACAGACATGATAAACTTATTGTTCAACATGATAACGCTCGCCCACATGTCGCAAAACCGGTCAAAACCTATTTAGAAAATGTCGGATGGGAAGTTTTACCCCACCCGCCGTATTCACCAGACGTTGCTCCTTCGGACTACTACTTGTTCGATTGCATGAACAACGATTTGATTGGACAGCGGTTTACTTCTTCAGAAGATATAGAAACATGGGTCTCTGACTGGATCGCTTCCAAGGATGAGGACTTCTTTCGCAACGGAATCCGTACATTGCCTGACAGATGGGCGAAAGTGGTGGCTAGCGATGGACAATATTTTTCTTAAGGTATTTATGTATTTTGTGTTTGTACTACAGCTTCAATGTGTGCGTACCAACCGCACGAATTAATTCCTAGACCAAGTAAGAAACTTTAATCCAAAATGGCCAACCAAAAGTCAACTTTTTTTTTTAGATCACTAGCTAATTTGGGTGTACTGTCATGAGTTTGTTACACAAACGGGGCAACCACCACATAGTAGGACACACCCCGCGGTTATGGGAACAGATTTGAACCATGGAGGTGAAGACTGGCCCCAAGCATTCTTTCGTCCGATGTGTCGTTCAGCTCCCATTACTATGGCACTTCAAGTAGAGTTTACTGTGCAGTAACATATAAAATTTCAATCAAATACTTTCCATTACTCAATAAAATTATTTGGTTCCGAGCTTTTTTAAAAAAAAAAATAATTGCAACAAATCTAAAGATGCTAAAATGAAAAGTAGTTTTTGGATTAGTATGGGTTAACACTGTGAAACCTAAAGGCTGGAATATATGAAATCAAAGTGTGTACACGTATCTATCTCTCTATTTATCTATATATCTTTCGATGGTGACACCTTTACATCGAACTTTGCTTGTCGTGTAAACATTACTTGACATTAGTGTCTTCATCTTCGACGTACCTATGAGCAATTTACTGTATATTCGTGTATTGAAACTGGTGAAACAAATTTCAATGTTTCAGAATGTAAAAAATAAATAAATAAATAAATAAATAAATAAATAAATAAAGCCAGGGTCGAGAAGCTTCAGACAACTAACAGCAGAGATATATCATCTTGTAAACTATTTGTCCTTGCCTTGTGAGCTTATTTGAATTTGTTTTTAAGATCTTTAGGCAACTTTGGCCGAATGGATGATGATGGGAAAATTAGTGGAATGAAGAAAGTGCTAGGATACTAGAAAACTTCGAGAAAACACACACACTCGAAAAATGAAATGAAATCAAATGAAATCTTTGAGTTTTACGTCCCCCGGTTATGCCGGTTAGGCTAAAGGAGACAGTGATGATGAGTAATGAATGAAATGGTGGAATGAAGAAAGTGGGAGGAAACGGGAGAACCCCGAGAAAACCCACGTACACGGTGTTTGTCCATCACAAAGTTCACTTGGCGGGGGCTGGGATCGAACCCGAGACCCCAAGCACCAGAGGTGAACGCTCTACCACTGAGCCACCGCGGTCCCCCCACACATTCGATGTTTGTCCACCACAAAGCTCACATGGCACTAACCGAGATCGAACCGACACGAGAGGTGAAGGCTTCACGGTGTAGCTACCGTGACATTTCTTGTCTTGTGTGTTCTGGGTAATACTTGTAACTTAGTTGTATCTTGATTAGCATGGTGCAACCTGCTACATTTTACTTTCGTTCCCATGGTATGCTGCTATATTTTTTACGAGACAAGGCGAGACAAAACGAGACAAACGAAAAGAGACGAGACGAGACGGGACAGAGCCTCTCGAGACGAGACACGAGACGGGACGAGAACATTTTTTTTCGAGACGAGACACGAGACGAGACATGCTTTGCACGAGACGAGACGAGACAGCCTGAAGTCTCGTCTCGTCTCGTCTCGTGGCAACACTACATATCTATTAAAATATTCATATTATATACACAGGGACAGCATTAAGGGTGGGCGACCGTCCACCCGATAGATGGCCTCGCCCACCCCAACAGAAGTAGAATAATGAAGGTGACATCCTGTACTTCAAAAGCAATAGGTATTACTTTCGATTGTAATGTTTATTTCTGCAATAAACAATGATTTTAAGTGAGATTAGCAGTCTTCACCCTAAAAGTGAACACTTCCTCTCATTTGAGAAAATTGAACCACTTGCACGTCCTTATGGATGTGATGTCAATAGTGTAGAGGTGGAACTGAAACTCCTCCCGAAATTTTTGAAACGTTATGAGGAGGAAAAATAATGCAAAATTACCTCCGTTTCTCAGTTTACTGAAGTGATGGATCGTTTTAAAATTGCTTTTCATGAAAAACACAAATTAGCATTAATTGCGGTCACCATTCCTGTATCTAGTTCACCATGTGAGCGTCTTTCTCGTGCCTTAGACAGGTTAAAACATATCTAAGAAATCGAATGGTAGAGCGACCTTTGTTTCTTTTCAGTAGAAAGAAAACTTGTAATGAATATTGCTGTAGAGGATGTGCTAAACGCATTCGATGCTGGACATAAAAATCGACGCATTGCACTTCACTAAAGTGCAGGTATAAAAGTATATTGTAAGCTTTTTCGTACCTTGTGATCAGCCCTTCATAGTTTAAAATATATTGCTGTTTCTGTGGATCATGATGAAGTTTTGTTAATTGCTATTTACTTCTTTATTCAATTCAGGGGCGGATCCAGGACGTACTTCTGTGAGGCCGGTGGGTTGTACTAGTGCTGCTACTTAGAGCTACTTTTAAGAGCTCCAAACTCTGGGATGTGTTTTATTTATATATAAAATAAGTAAAACTTTCCACTTCTGGGGGGCAAGCGATCACCCCGATCGCCCCCTGGATCAACTCCTGATCCAATTTATAATTGTTTTAGTTTTATTTTAACTTGACTTTCAGTTTCAAATTTCCCTATTCTTTTAGTAACATACATGTAGGTCTTTGCTGTTGCATATAGAGATCACTTGAAAAAATCTAATGTGCACAAATTAGGAATAAATTATGTGAGAGAAAATATAAAGTCTTTATATATATATATATATATATATATATATATATATATATATATATATATATATATATATATATATATATATATATATATATATTGTCTCTTGCTTTCTTGTAATAAATCCTTCAAAGACAAAAATGTTTGCAGTAGACTATTTTATACTTGTTTTACTTTACCTACTTATTGTGTATTTTATGTTATTAACGAAAGGTAGAGTATTATCTATTACTCTGTGTTGCTTGAACCTTCTTTTATTTCTATACACTCGTGTGCATTCTTGGAGGGAGAGGAGGTAAAGCTGTATTGAACTTCATCGACTACATAGTACACACCGTTATTATTGTTAAAAAAAGACTGGAAGTAGAGGTAGTATGTCTGCCATGCGGAATTCGGTAGATCAAGCATATAGCCACGAACTCCCGCAGCCCATCCTAAGTCCTCCATTTCTTCAGTCCCACGAGGCGAATGCCGGAATTGTACCTTCTATAAGGCCAAGACAGCTGTTTTCCACATCCTTGTTCTTCCCCTATTTCGGTATGAGCCTTAGCTAACTAAAGAGTATAAGAATTGAAACTTATTGTCAAAAAATGTCTACATTGCCCAGTTCTTATTTTCATTGTCCGCCCACCCAGCAACTATGTCCGCCTCTTTCCGCCCACCCCATCAAATGTTTCTGGCGCCGTTCCTGTATATACAGAAGTTCCTATCTGTTATTGAATATCAAAACCAATAATTACCAGTTGAGAATGCTCCAAGAGAATTGCCAGAACAAACTTAAAAATAATGGAGTGATGGAGCGGGAAGGATAACTGTGATTGTTCCTACATGTAAAAGTAAATCTTTCTATACACACCGTCTTCTCTTGCTTGCAAAACAGGGCCGGATCTACGGGGAGGGGGGGCAATTCGGGGCATTTGCCCCGGGGCGCAGCTGGTTGAGAGCATGTAGGGGCGCCATTTCGAGGCAAGATTGACGCTAGTAAATTTGGAAGGCCGTATGGACGATGATGGGATGGTTGGTGGAATGAAGAAAGTGGGGGAAAATCTGAGCTGAAGAATGTTCTCGCAGTATTTGATGAAACTATCACTACTTCCTCTAATTCAGAGGTCAAATCAGTTAATGAACTTAATGAAATCAATCAAAGATCTAAAAATTTGTAATTAATTTAGTATTTTGGGACTCAGTTTTGCATGAAATAAATGGAGTTTACGAAGAAATACAGAATAAGCAGTGTTTCTTTCAGGAAAAATGTTCCGGGGCACACTTAGTACTCGGAGGGGCACATATTATTTTCACACGGTACTATTCTATTTATTATTATATTATAGACGTATTATTTTGGTCTACTCCGCAGGGCAGTGCCTCCCTATAAGAATGTCAGGAAGAAACACTGAGAATAAGAATTTGACTTTGCAAAGGTCTCTTGATTTGTCATCTGATCTTTTGAACACCATCTCCAGGTTCAGAATTATGGATTTGACAGATGGCTGTCGGAAGCGAAGGTTACTGTTAATTTGATCGATGTAGAAGATCAGTTCAGAGAAAAGTGTATCTTGAAGAAGAAGAGGAGGAGGCGATGTGGAAGATCAGTTCATAGAAAATTGTATCTTGAAGAAGAAGAGGATGAAGCAAGACTTTTTACTGAAGAGGATTGTCTTAGACAATCTTTCTTCAGAATTCCTGACCTCTTACGGGAAGAACTCTTAAGTAAAATGGGCAGACTCAAAGAAATAAGCAAGGACTTCAGCTTCCTCAGATGAAGCTCATTGTGTGAAATGTCTTCGGAGGACATGAAAAAATCGTGCGCGGATCTCGCTTTGAAACACGAAGACAATTTGAATGCTGTAGAATTATGTGTGTATTCTTGCCGGAACTCATGAAGTCCGCCCCAGGAACATACTCGACATGATTACCGAAAATGGCCTTCAAAGTGTTTGTCCAAACGTCTCAGTGGCTCTTAGAACTTTTTTTTATTCTTCCATATAGTATGGCAACTTGTGAAAGAAGTTTCAGCAAATTAAAACTCATTAAAAGATACTTACGTTCATCTATGGGACCGGAAAGGCTCTGAGACTTCGTAACATTAGTTATAGAGAACAAGGTTGCTCAATAAACATCTTATGAAAAAATTGAGGACTTTGCATAAAAGCCAAAAAAAGAAAAAAAAAGAAAGAAAGAAAGAAAAAAAAAACAATTTTTTGAGCGCATGTTACAAAACGAGAAAGGAATTATATAGAATACCGTTATTAACAGATACTATTTAAAAAAGTACTTGCTCTCTATATTCATTGTTACATATAAATGGATGTGAAACGTGTGTAACTATCTCCTTAAACTTAAGCATATTATTAGAAGAATTGTTTACACACAGGTGGAAGGCCCATACATAGAGTGAAGCCAATATATACATGTGAGGAAAAGGCAATATAGATACGCAAAAAGCCAATATACACATGAGAAAAGCCAATATCATTTGAGAAAAGTCTATATACACAATTATCTATATACAGGTGGAAGACTCGCATATAGAGTGAAGCCAAGCATAGAACCGAAAAGCCAATATACACACAGAGGAGGAATCATAAAGCAAGTCAATGAAGAAGAATTTCTTGAGCCAACAGAAGAAGAGGAAACGACATATTATCAAGTTAAGTTTCCGTATTTATAGAAAAACGTTTCTAAATATAGAGATAACCAAGGAAGTTTTTTCACCCAGCACATTCGAACGTCAATATGTCACCTAAGACGTGCCTGCAAGAATAGTCCCCATCAGCATCGACGACCTTGTAGCAACGTTCTGGAAGGCCATCAATTCCATCACGGTAGAACTTGGTGAGCTGTGAAGCGAACAAGGTATCAAGTGCATTTTGTACCTTTACTAGGGGTCTTCTAAGGAGAATGTCCAAGGAATGAAACAGGTGATAATTAGACGATGCAATGTCCGGGGAGTGTAGAGGATGCAATAGTATTTCGAATCCAAGGCGTAGAATGTTGTCCCGGGTCATTCTAGCCACGTGGGACTTAGCGTTGTCCTGTAACAGAAACACCCCTTTGCGATTCAGAAATGGTGATTCCAAAGTTTTGAGTTTTTCTTCAGCACGGTTTAACTGCTGACAGTACACAGGTGCATTGATGCTCTGACCAGCTGGTAGTAGTTCCCGATGCACAATGCTGCGAGCAATCCATCAAACACACAGGAGAACCTTCTGGTGCAGTGCTGGTTTCGTTTGTTTTGGAACCGGTTCATGGGATGCTAATTAATAATGATGGCGCCATGAAACTTCCTACAGGACTCACTTCTCATCACATGTCAATACCCTGTCTAGAAATGGCTCCTTCCTCAGACGAGACAGCAAAGAAACACAGGTGTCTGCTCGCTTGCCTTCTCGCCGGAATTAAATCGTGTGGGACCCATCGACACAACTTGTAGTGGCTCTCAGGTTGATGGAGGTGCGGCCGAATAGTTTCTCCACTCACATTGAATTGTAGTCCCAGTTTCTCACATGTCTGGCCACTGTTTGCCTCAATTGTTGGCTGAAGATCTTCATTTTGTTCGTGTTCGTTTTCCTGCACGCGGTGGGTCTTCGAGTGTTTCGTCACCGTTCTTAAGCTTGTTAAACCACCGCTGCACTGCTCACGTAGTCACGACACCCTGACCAAAGGCCTGGCATATCTTCCGCCCCGCTGCAGCGGCGATTGACCCCAGTTTAAACTCGTACAGCATACACGCCCTTATGAAAGTCCTATGTTCACTCTGTCCTTATGCAAGTTCATGGTGTAACTGTAGTGCCACAACCAGCTAGTATGTTGGATATACTCACACCAACAACTGACCTTCGCCTTATCTCCATTCGCATTCAACTCACAGTGTGAGGGCCAATGGAACACAGATCTCCACAAAAGCAACATAACTTTCTTGGTTACCTTTATAGCTTGTTTGAATTGCTATGTATTTGTTTTTGTTTTTTTTTCTTTTCTATTATAACACTAACATTACTTTGCCTTAAAATCTGAAGGACATTTCACAATAGGTTCCAACACATGTATATAACAAAGTTGCAACTTCTACAACCATGTATTTCTTACGAGGAAAATCTTGAGAATTTTGTTTTCAGTATCTTATTTTCGAAATAAATGAGCTTCAACAAATGAACCGGCTTCAGAATTTAAGTTTTAAAAATATCATAAATAATTAATATGAATAAAACATAAACATTACTTAATGCATCGGTTTGTGTTTCTATTAAATGATAAAATAACTTTTAATACTTCTTACTTTGTAACTTTTGGATGCGCTTCGTAATTGGTTTCAAGATCGTATGTGTACACAAAATTTCAGTAAAAGTTATAAAGAGTGAAAGATGACAAATAGTTTAAACTTTTTAAAATATATAGCTTAACCTAAGATTTGTTCCAATTTCTAACATAAATATTTAGACTTGGGAGGAAGGGGGCGCCAGAAATACTTCTTTGCCCCGGGCGCAATATTTCGTAGATCCGACCCTGCGTGCTGCTACGTGTACTCAAAAGTGCCACATTCTCTTTCCTCCATGTAGGTATTCCATCCAGCTCCAAGGTACATTAGAACGTCGAAAAAAGATTTCCCTCGTTTGTTTGATATAACTCCAACGACCATCCTTCTAGAAAATATCTTCAGCAGTGACAAAATCAAAATGTACGTAACTGGGCTACACTAGCACACTATTTTGGTATATTCACAATAGCAATGTAGTGTTTCGTAGCTGAAAGGTAAGGGGCAGTTTACCAATTCCAAGGAAAGGGAAAATCCCTCGAAATGTATCCCTCGAAGAAAATTCACCTAACAGATAGATCAAGTATACTGTCCAATTGCATTTCTTTGTATCGTTATGCAACGCGTACAACATCTCATGTTTCGTCCATTTTTGTTGTTTCTGGACACAGAAGTGTCATATTCGACGGAATTACATATTACGAGAAAGAAACCCTTTAGTACAGCTTACTTTTGCCCAATATGTATTCACGCAATATTTAGGAATCCCTGTATCATGTGGCGAATCCCTTGTACATTCGTTAATCACATAAGTCTTTTCAATTTTGGATATTACTTATTATGTTTCTTTACATGCCACCTGACTGTCCTATGCAAAGGCGTTATAAACCTAATCTCGATCAAAGTTATTTTTTTCTATTTTCACACAATCTTAACTTGGACAGGAAGTCGTTGATTTATCATCCGTCACCATTAGCCTAGAGGATATAACTGTGATACGTTAAAGACTTCTTTTCATTTAAATTCTTCTTCCGAGAGTTTATTCTGTGCTGAGACAAAATAGATCAATCATACATGTGTATCTCTCTTTCTTTCAAATTCTAAGTGTTCTTCTAACTTGAACAGTGTACTTTTATTTTTGACAGTTAAAATCTTGTATTGATTGTTGTTCATTTCCCTCATTCAACGTTTGATAAAATATTCAAAGGAATACTCCAGTTTCTTTGAGAGTTACCCTTGCACTGACAATACACTATATCCAATTGTATATACACTAATATAATCTGCGACAAAAAAAAAAAAAATGGATATTTTCTTTTACTCGACTTCGATCCGATGTTTGTTCTTGAGTTATGGCTGTTTTTACATTTTTCCGACAAATTTTCGGATGATCAAGGCGCCGAAAGGAGTCATTTTTACACCCAGGTTGGTGTATACTTTTCGTTTTATCTCGGTGTCAGGAATCACCTCCCAAAATTTGTTATATTAATTAAGTTACACCCTATATATATATATATATATATATATATATATATATATATATATATATATATATATATATACGGGTGCCATTTTATTTATTAAAATAACCAATTTTATTTAGTAACGTAAGTAGCTAAACTGTGGAAACGTCTTTACTAGAGATACACTTTTAGTTCTTGTAATAAATTTTTTGTCAAACAAAATGAAGCTGAATATATACCAATAAATCAATATAGTTATATTTTAGAAATACAATAGGCACTGATTATTCGCACACTGCTCTAAAACATACAGGAACAATCAAATTTGTAAGTAAAGAGCTTAAAAATCTTGAATTGTTTAAACTGCGCTATAATGTGATATTTCGCAGGCCGCTCTTTACTAACAGCCACTATATGAATTTACTATACAGAATTGGTATACAGAAGAACAATTAAAACCACTTATCTATAATGTTATGTTTCGCAGGGCGCTCTATGAGCTGGGCGCACTGTACCCTTCACGGGTTCTTTATCAACAGTAACAATATGTATTTATTGTACAGAACTTTGCAATGCAGAAGAATAAAGAAGTTTGTCTTTGATGTGGTTTCGAAAGGGCGCCTTATGTAAAGAGCGCACTGTACTTATCACGGGTTCTTTACCAATAAAAATTAAAAAATTTATTATAAAAAAACTTGTACCTTTATTCATAATGTGATGATTCGGAGGGCGCACCGGGACATGTCCAGGTATCCCGGTGGGCCAGCATGGGCCTGGATATAAGTAAGAGTTTCCTATTATTCTTGAACAAGATGTTGGTGAAGGTTGTGTTTCGCACCATTAAGAAATACTTCACAATAAATGTTGGGGAGGACGACAAAAGTTTTTATGAAGATTTTCTATAGGAAGTGTTCTGTAGTTTACTATTTTATTTTAAAATTATAATCTTCGGTAAGCGTAAGCATGCACACCACATGGTTTTCCAACACAGAAAAATGGTTACATCAACACCACACATGGAATTATTTCAACACCGAAATAGGCGTCGTAGTAACACAGAAGTGGAGTCGAACTAACACCAAAAACGGTGTTAATCTGATGGTCTGACCTTGAATTATGACACAAATTGTGCGTTGAAATAATATCTGATAAACATTTCTATATTTTACATGTATACAATACATGTATTTTACATGTATTGAAAATGATGTTGAAGTAACACAGGGACTGTGTTATATTGATACTTGACATAGTGTAACATTAACACAAAATAATTAACACACTACACACTGCGTTATTCTTCGTGTTGGTGCAACACCGCCACAAGTAACACTCAACACTTTTCTCCGCACCACTGACCCTGACGTGGTATCGAATCAACACCGAAAATACTAACACAGATCCGAATTTAACACCGCTCAACATCGGTTGTGTGTTAAAGACGTAACACACCCCTGTGTTAAACGCCAACATCACTGGGTCTGTGTTGAAATAACACCGCATAGTGGTAGTCACGCTGGAACCACTGCCTTGTGTTAAAATTGAGTTGAATTAACACAACCATTTTTTACTACATTCTACTACATTCACAACCATTTGTACCTATGTTCTATATCACAAAACATGTAATATGCGTATGAGAGAAAAAATATACGAGTCTAAATGTAATCTTTGTTTTGTTTATTCTAGAAATAACTTTAATTCTACTCAATCTATCTTACAGTCAAACCATCAAACAATTTTACAGTGAAAGAATAACAAATTCATTTCTATATTTTACATGTATTGCAGACACGCTCATTTACATTTTATAGGTCTCAACATCTATGAAATTTCGATTCCTGATGTTTCGGAGATCCAGTCCAAATATGAAGTCACTCGTGTGAAACCATTTGGAACAGAATCTGGACAAGATCCAGCCCCGAAGGAATCAATTCCTATTTGTATACTTGAATCCCCATCTTGTATAAATAATGGACTCCCACTGTCACCCTAGAAGAAAAGAACATTTTGTCTGTCTTTAAAAACAATGTTTCATTTTAATTTTCAATAAAAGGAATTTGAATACTAAGAAGTAAGTCTTAATCTAGAAACAAAGCTTCTTAACTTCGTAAAGTAATAGCGTATACAAGGACTTTCGGGGTTTTAAAGCATCCCTGAGCATGATATTGTGCAAAAGCAAACATTTTCCATATGGAGGTACTGTATGTATGCAAACATCTGAAATTATATTAACTTCGAGTCCGAACCATTCCTGAACGTCTGCATACACCACTGTCGTAATGTATAATAAAATCAGATAGTGTCCTTGTGAGGAAAGCGAAGATGGATTTTTGGCATATCTACTATAAAAGAAGTTGGGATTGCCCGACTAATCAAGACCTAGGCCAAACTGCTTAAGTTAGAATAAATTTGAAAGTTTGACAGTATACAATATACTGCCAGCCAAAACATTATCACCGCCTCCTACTTTTCCAATGAAGTTAAACAAGAGGCAAAGAGCAGCAGACGACGACAGGGATCTCACTCGACCAGTCAGGGTGATGCTTGTGCGTAGAATGGGGAATAGTTTGCGGTTATTATCAGAGTTTGATTGGGGTGTCCAGACGGCTGGGAACGAGATTCTTGAAAACAGTGCGACTTGTCGGCTGTACACTAACTGCTGCGGTTAGTATCTTCCAAGGATGGGAAAAGAACGCTGATACCAGCGCTATAAGACGTGCTAGGATGGCTATGCCTCATTAAAAATTCGGATGTCGTTAAATGTCGAGTTTGGTACATCAGGATAGGGCATAGTACAATTAACGGCAGATTCTAACAGTGGATAAAGCTCGAGTGTTCTCCGTACACAGTTAGTTATAGGCTTTCGTGGCTGATTTTCCAATAAGTATAACAAAGTTAACGGCACGACAATAGTACAACGTAGAATGGTGCGATGAATCACGATACTGTCTTTATCACATCGATAGCCATTAGGGCGGAGCGAAAAATCACTTTTTTATATATCGAAAACGCAATAGTGCGGATTGATAAAATACTGTAAAAATTTCGTCGCTGAAATCGAATATCTTCGGGTAGCGAATCGCCAAAAAAGATTTTGTGTATTTATAGGGTATGCAAACCCGCCGTACACATCACTCTTTTGTGTTTCTATGGTAAAGGAACAAAAGTATGACCTATATTTCTTAACTTAAGCAGTCTGTAAAATTGAAGAAATAATTTCTAGATGATTTAGGCAGATTTTGAACCATAAAATAGCCCCTTTTAGCAAAACAAATTATTCTATACCATACACTGTACTTGTGGTATCATATAAGGTTCCAACATTGAATTAATATTCCGATAAACGTGTTCATTGTTCATTATAACTTTTCCTTCAACACTCCTTTTCCTTTTAAAAAAAAAAATTGTACTGTTTTAAACAGCTTACTTTGCTTCCCTGCGTAAGAATGTAATTTGGACTAGTCCAATTCATAGTAGCAGTATTAAAAAAAAAAGTTAGTGTTCGATAACTTTGTTCGAGTGTGGAAGACGATCTTTTCAAGATATTTTGCGGTGTTAACATTGCATTTCAGTGTTTACTTCGTTGTACGTAATTGATAAGTATATAAACAGTTTGTTTGAGTACTGTAAAATAAACTTTATGTAATTGTGAGATTCGTATTTTGCATCAATATTGAAACTCTAACCATGCCAAAGATAAGAACAAGATTAAGAACGACTTCTCCGTGTTTGAACATTCAGCTGAGCTTTCAGGTGTACAGTTACACACAAAATCAGATGTAATAAAGCATTATTTTCAATTGGTAGAGCTTGAAAAGTGTGAGAAAGGGTATGATCGATCTGTAAAGATGGTGACGAGAGACGTTGCTCAGTGTGTGAAATCTGTTTAGGACAAGGCTTCCATCCCTACTGTGTTTTTAGAACGTATAGTTCAGCTTCTACTTCACTTGCACGGAAAGTATACAAGAAGTTTGGTAAATCTGAGAAGAAAACTAAAGCTTCTGCTAATTAAAAAAAATGGATATATTTAAACAAGATGACAAAAAGTTCTTTGATATATGTTCCTGTAAATGTTATGAACTTTCCATGTACTCATGTGAATTGAGAAAGTAAGTACCTAGGAAGGAGTGGACATTTCTGCAAGATCAAAGAACAACACTAGTAGGTAGAATAGAGGGAGTTGACTACGAGGAGTCTTTAAAACTAATCGTACGCACTAAAAGGAAATCAAGAGATACCACCTTCCAATAGTCTTCTCACATATCACAAACGATGACTTCTAATGAACTCCAGACATCATCTTCTGATGGTGAGAGTCAGATGTTGATGATTACTTTGCGAAATAATAGGATATTAGAGAAAAAGAAGCAAGGAGTAACGAGATGTCCTTAGACCTCTTCTTGTGCTAGTAGACCGATTTGGAATATCTGATCGTGCAACTGCTTTGATAGCAACAGCTGCGATGCAAAGTTTTGGAATGATTGATCCAAAGAATGCTGACCAGGTGATAGACCGCTCAAAAATGCATCGAGAAAGGGAAAAGATGCGATAAAAGGAAGTGCTAATGGCATCTTGCATCAGTTTGTGACAGTCTAGTAGTTCTATCAGACTTAAACTATAATCCCAATCTGTAAACCCAAAAGTAGAAGCAAATGCAAACTATGCTCTCCAAAGAACCAAGATCTACTTTTGAACACACGTGTACGGATGGTGGGGTGGGCATGGGAGGGACCCGACCTGCATCTACGTTCTCGTCGTGGGTCCTGGGTCGTTTCACTGAAACAAGCAGAGGGATACAGAAAAAATATGTATTTTGTATTAAGTAGATTGTTATTTTGATTAAATTGGCTATTGTGTGATTCCAAATCTGCCTAAATCATGCACAAAATATTTCTTAAATTTCATATATTACTTAAGTTAAGAAATATAAGTAATACTTTTGTTCATTTGCCGTAGAAACACAAAAGAGTTATATGTACGGCGGGTTTGCATGCCCTATAAATACACAAAATCTTTTTTGGCGATTCGACACCCGAAGATATTCGATTTCAGCGACGAAATTTTTACAGTATTTTATCAACATCAGTTGACAACATTTCCGTACTATTGCGTTTTCGATATATAAAAAAGTGATATTTTGCTCCGCCCTAATAGCCATGTCAGAATTCCTCATCTTTCAGGAGAACAACAGCTCGAGACGTGCACAGCACGTCGAGGACAGACAGGTCGTAGCTACATTAAGGGAGCGATAGAAGTACACACTGCATGACCAATTTTCATTAAAGATTTGTTTCATCATGCATGTTGGAAGAATTTTTTGCCCACACATATACCAACTTGCTTCCCAACTTACTAGAAGAATGATTCGAAGGAAAGAGTCATGTGATTTATTTCGCTATCATGATTGGTGGACCTAAATACTAAAGAAAAAACTTTCATGAACGAGCACTTACACGGTAAACATGCATGAAGAATGGAAAAAACATCATGCATGTTTACAAAAGATTTAAAAACTTTCAACATGCATGAACGAGGCCATATATGATCAACTTGCCTATGGCTTTATCATTTTTCATGCATGCTGGAAGGATTCTTCATGCATGTGTCCGCGTGTATGGGTGCCTTTATAATTTGAGGAACCTTCAGATGATCATCCATGGTGCTGATAGTGTGTGTGGAGGGCACCATGACGGCTCCTAGCTATCACCAGATCATTGATGATTGTGTACACCTATTCATGTGAGTCATATTTCCAGCTGGCACTAGCATCTTTCAGCTGATAACGTTCTGTCACAAAGCTAACGTTGTATTGCAGTGGTTCGAGCTACGCAGTACTGAATTTTAATGGCTGCAATAGTCCCTCCAACTCACTCAATCTTAACCCAAGTGAACACCTAAGTGATGTCATTGAACGTCAAATTCGAGCTCATTGCTTCCTACACGGAATTTACAGGAATTAAGTGATTTGTGTTTGCAGAGTGATGCGCTAAGTTCCAGCCACCCACAGAGACCTTACTGCTTCCACGCCAAACCATTTTGCTGTCCTGCGATGGTTTGTGACGTAAGATACCACGAAGGAAATTTTTGGGAATTCCACTTGTAGCAATTATTACAATAAAATATCCATATTACAGAATCACTCAAGGTTACAGAATGAAATTTGGAATTTAAGTTCTTCATTTAAATAATTGAACAAATGTTTCAGCGTTTTTCTATATTTAAACTAGCAGGGAAGAAAAAAGGTTAGGGGTAGTTCTCTAAGATGCCTATATCTCTAAAGTAGTTACGTTTAGAGAAATGAAATTTGGTATTAACAATTTTCATATAAAATAATAAGCAGTGTTTCAGCGTTTTTTGATACTTGACCTGGATGGAAAGATAAAAGTTTTGGGGTGGTTCACTAATACACCCATAAGATGTGTTCGAATTTCGTGTGAGGCTTCCAGTTCAGACGAACCCCATACGAAAGACGCAGGAGAAAAACAAAATATTACCGGCATTAACCTAGATGTATAACAGCATAAACTGTATATAACAATAATGTTATAACTGTATTTGCTTTATTGATGATGATCAAGTTTAAAATATGGTTGATCTGCCTTTAGTGTTCAGTAGTAGTTTAATTGTTGAGAAATCACATTAGTATAACACAAAAAGATAAGTTTAGATTATTACTTAGGTTTATATATACCAATTAGCAAATTCTCCTACGTGTTACTGATGGCAATATTTTGCTTTCGTTTCAACTGGAAGCCTCACACGAAATTCGAACACCTCCTACGGGTGTATTAGTGAACCACCACCAAACCTTTTCATTTCCTTCCAGGTCAAGTATTAAAAAAACGCTGAAACAGTGTTGATTATTTCATATGAAAAGTCTAAATACCAAATTTCATTTCTCTAGACTTAAGTGATTTCGAAATATGGCAATCTTAGAGAACTACCCCTACCCTTTTTTCCCATTCTACATCTTTTCTTCCTTTCTAGTTGAAATAATAGGAAGTTGGTTAGGAAAACGCTGAAACATGTGTTTATTTATTATAAATGAAAAATTTAAATACCCAATTTCAATCTGTAACCTTGAATGATTCTGAGATATGGATATTTCATTGTAATAACTGCTAGAAGTGGAATTTTCAAAAATCCTTTCCTAGTAAAGAATGTTACAAAACTTATATGCGAGGGTTATGTCGAAATACTTTAGATACTAAAATCTAAATAGCGTTATCGTACTGAAATCTGTCATATTTAAAATCGTTTAACGCAAGAGATCGTTTAGGAAAGGGTTTCGGAGACCCTGCCTCTTCACGTGCAACCGTTTTTAACTGGTTTGGGGAACGCGATCGACAAAGACTAACAGATGAGCTTCGCTCTGGGTGCCCTAGCACCGCAATTAGGAATGAAAATGTCGCAGCAGTAAGAAATATTTCGAAAGAGTATCGCCATACCACATATGAGGAAGTTCAGTCAACTGTGTAGATCGAAACAACTACACCCCAGTCCATAATAAAAGATCATATCGGCCTTCCCAAGCGTTATAGTGGCTGGGTCCCACATGTGCGTACGCCTGAGCAAAAATATGACCTCGTGAAATGGTGCCACTATATGCTTAAAGGATTTTCGTAGAGGTTAAGACGTTTATAATATCGTCACGGGTGATGAAACACGGATTTAAACTATGACCCCGAAACAAAAGCAGTTGACAGTATGGTGTTTTCAAATTAAATCTCCATCTTCGAAAGTTATAATGACATCTTTTTTTCTCTAAGACCGGCTATGTAGCAACTATACAGTTAGATAAAGGTTGTAGATTGACAGCAGGGTAGTACGTTACTAATTGCCTTCCGAATGTCTCTGAAGCTTAGAGATCTGCCCGCCGTAAGTCTCCACTGTCACAATCTTCTCCATCAGGACAAAGCACGCTCAGTAGCGAAAACTTTGGCTTTTTTAAAGCAAAGTGGAGTCCGTATTTTTGCGCAAGACGTATTCTCCAGATTTAGCTCCGCATGACTGCCTTTTTCCCAAAACTCAAGAAAAAGCTTCGAGGACGCCACTTTCAAACAAGTGAAGAAGCTATCACATCGTATAATAATGTAATTTCTGATATTCAAAAAAAAAAAAAAAAAAACGAATTTTTAAAAATATTTGACTTATGGGTTTTAAGAATACAGAAATGTATTGATGCTTGTGGGGGTTATTTTGAGAAATTGCAGAAGGTGTTATCTAAATAAATTGATTTTCAAAGAGTATCTAAAATCTTTCAGCATACCACTTGTATACAAATAAATTTAGTAGAGGCTCTTGATCTCAGTTTCAATGACAACAGTGATTAAATAATAATAATAAAAAAAAAACATGGTTATTGTTAACGTACACTAGATATCATGCAGCTCCTCCACTAGTGTAATGCATAATCCTATCCCCTTAGAATATACGTGTTTACAAATGTTCATCTAATATTAAGTTATAAGAGAGCAGAGTATATGCATAATATAACATAAATTACTCACGCCACAGATACTGGTTTCTCCATCGCCGAAAGCACATACTTGTGTCGGTGGCAAATTCCACCAGCTCTCCAGGCATTCTTCATTGCTAAGTACTGTAGTTTCAACCCACTTCAGGAGATCGTCATTTGAAGAGTCATCTGGTCAAAAGGAATGCAAAAGCTGTATTAGAGCCATTCCACGCGAAAGTGAGCCTGAACCCAAATTTTCAAAAACTGTCAAAACCAATGCATTTTACATATATATGAAGTAGAAAGATCAAAATTTACTTTGTGACAAAGAAAAACTTATTTATATTTAGAATTCATGTACAATTTTAAGTCTAAATTGTGAATTTGTGACATGTCAGCTGGGAGGAAATTTTTTATTCTTGTTTATGAGCAACATTTATTTAGATTTTGAAAATGATGATTCCGAAAGCTACGAAGCTATCCTGAGGGACGACTTAGGTTTGGATGGTAACAAGACTTGTGTTAGGCCAGCTGTTGAAGATATAACACAAGTAACATTTTTGTTGGTGGAATTTTTCTCTAGTAGATAGAAAAAGAGAACAGACAGGCATGCATCTATCGCACAAAGCCCAATGGAAGAGGACGAAAAATTCAAGGTAATTTGTATAAAGGCCGTCAGCGATTGCGGTAAAATTTTCAGGATTGTTGAAGAAGCTATGTTTTACGTGCATTTCGATCAAATAATCTCTGTGATACCAGCAGTGCCGTGCTGTGGGAGGGGGACGAGCGAGGCGACGGGCCCGGGCGTCAAAGTAAGGGGGCGCAAAATTCGGGAGGAAAAAGAAAAGATATGTATAAAATGGAAGGAAAAAAGTATTAAAAAGTACTCAACATCAAGGAAAAACAGGGTTTATTTTTGAAATTTTTTTCACGCTTCGCGCCAACCATGGTGGCTTTTTGCAGGTGGTCTGTTGACCTCACTCATATTTACTGGGGCGCCGTCGTATACTCGCGCCCCGGGCGCTGATTTTCCACGGCACGGCACTGGATACTAGCACCTATTTTATATAGTGTTAAACACAGTGTTTTGCACGAATTTCCCTACAAGATGGATGTAAATGGGCAAGCAGAAACATTTCCTAAAGAGTAGGTGGTGAGAAATAAGTGTACTACATATTATTATTTTTGTGTCATAAAAGCGAGCCTCAAGTAAAGTAAATATAATTATTTGTGTACAACGCTACAGCAGAAATTGACTTATTTTCGATTTTATTTCACTTTTGAAATCATTCTTATTGAGATTTTGTGTGTTGATTCACACGGTGTCCTGCCCGTGACACAATAAAGTTTAGTTTTTTTATTATTATTAATACAAATAATTGACAAATTTCTCTTATGTGAAATTTGTTGGAAAATTTCATCATTTATACATTTGCGCTTAAATAAAACATTTTGAGTTAAGAATTCACAGAGTTTTGTAACATTCACTTGGTGTGTCGAAAGTTACTTCTCTTTTTTGTCCCCACCCGTGACAGACGTTTAGGAATTAATATTTTCTACTCTAAACAGGAAAAAAAAAAAATACTGAAAACATCAATTAGATATACTCCTAAGTCTGTACTGCTCATATATCATACATTAGCAGAATTTACCTTGTACTTTTAGAAATATACAGATTTAAAGCATCAAAAATGTAGTGAAAATGTCCTGCCCGTGACGATGGAATGGCCCATTAGCTGTTTTATTCTACCATTTTCTTTCTGTTCCCTTTCTTGTCTCTAATACAGTCATTATATAGTAGTTATTTTGTAAAAGTGTTACCATGAAGAAAATTGTATACAATATCGTGTTCTTTCTTCGCTCGAGGCGCAGAGCGCGGACCGTTATTGATATGTGCTATATGATTTAACGAAGAGAGCAACCCAGTTAAGCTAGGCAAAATATGGCATTAGAACTGCAAAGAAAATTAATTAACAATCAGATTCTGTAATTTTTCCATTCTACGAGGGCAGTTCGAAAGTAAGTTTCGTCATTTGTTTTGATCGAACACTTGTTGCTGGTTCAACGACGGAAGGAGCATCAGCGGAGGTGGAATGACGCATGCGCAGAGCGCCGAAGAAAAGAGAGTAGCACCGAAGTGCCCGAGGCAGTGTGACCACCGCTAGTACTTTCGTACTAGATCTAGTACCTTTTATAATATTTTCGTGTTCTAGTACGTTCACCAACAAATCTAGTATCTTTCTCCTCCTCTTCTTTTCTCATAAATACATTTCGGAGAGAAAAAGGAATCTCATGAAAATTGGGCAATGTACGAAAATATCACTGTACCTGGTAACTTGTTTCTTCGTTTGTTTTCAACAGTGATATTTACAAGAGCGGAACTGGAAAATAGGTGCCTTCTCCACTTAATAAATGACCACAGTAGAAAATATTACATATTTGGTAATCCGTTTAAACAGTGGGCTATTAAGGAATTAAAACTCGATTTTTTCAATAAGCCCATTTTATGATATTTCTTGGTTTCTCCCGACATCCTCTATTTGTCACACTTGTGTTATTTCAGTGGTTTTACATTGAGTTCTAATATGACAATTAAGCAGGAATTCCGCCTGGATTTTTAGGTTGGGAATGTAAAGCCAAAATTGGGAGGGTGTAAGTGGTTTCCACGATTTATATGGAATTTTGACTGTAAAAAAAATAAAGTTGGGGTTCTTTCAAGAATGTGAGGGGTCACTCCCCACCCAGAGGAGAGGGGAGCTGCTGGAAACCTTCTAATAAAATATTAATATCGTAAAATGCTATAAATAGAGTGACACGGGAGCAGATACGTTTTTAGTACTTTTTTCCCAGATCTAGTACTTCTTTTCTGCATAGGTTAGTACGAAATATTTATGCTGGGTGGTCACACTGGCACGAGGTTATTCGTGTACAAATCACGATGGCAGACAGACGTGTGCTGACAAGGTGGTCACCAATGGAAGAGTGTGCCGTTATCCTGTATAAATGGGCACGTGGGACTAGAGTGTCCGTCATCCATGAACGCCTACAGACCGTGTATGGTGAAGAGGTCATGTCTTGTCAAATGATAGGTCATTGGTGTTGCATGTTCAGTGAAGGAAGACAGAATATGGAGGATGAAGGTCGATGTGGGAGTCCCTCCACATCCACGAATGACAACAACATTGCTGGTGTTAGAGGGCAGGCGCCGGTGCCAGATGTGGTGTCCACACTGCATATTGGTCATGCTCAGGCCCATCACATGCTCCATGATGTGTTGGGTTACCGAAAAGTGTCTGCAAGATGGGTACGGAGAGACCTAACCCCAAATCACAAGAGGATAATATTGGGAGTCAGCCTTGATCACTTGATGTACGCGCGAGAAGGAAATGAGTTACTGTTCAGAATGATCACAGGCGATGAGACACGAGTACATCACTTTACCCCAGAAACCAAGACCGCCTCAATGACGTGGAAGCATCTCAATTCATCAATGAGGAAAAACTTCAAAATGTCACCCTTCTCACGAAAGGTTATAGCCACAGCTTTCTGAGACGTGAAAGGTGTGTTTTTCCTAGGTTTCCTCCATGTAGAGGACATCAATACGGCATGCTACAGCGACACTCTCAGCAGGCTGTGCGACGATTCTTTGGATCCCAGGACACCAACTTTTACCAGAATGGTTTCTTCAAACTGATTGCACGCTACAATAAATGTTTCAATGTCGGTGGCAACTATGTTGAAAAATAGTGCAAGGTGTTTAGTTGATGATCCCATGGTATATTTCTGTTTGACAATAAAGTTTCAGTGTGAAGAAAATGATGAAACTTACTTTCGGAACGCCGCTCGTAGTCAGCGATGCAAATACACTAGTTGGCGCCCAGGGCAAGAACTCGCCTTAACGCTCCCTGACCGACCAAACCGAAACGCTTCCCCATATATTTGCCCAATTTTGTGCACTCCCAGTCCGACGCCCGGAGCACAAACCCGTTTGCCTCCTAGTTACGTCACTGCTTGTAGTTTAAGTTAGTTCACACATTGTCGGAGAAATAGGGGACAGTAGAGACGCTTTTTTACTTATTTATAACATTTAAAATACATGTCGAAGAAAAGTGTTTGAAGTGTTGTGAGTGATATTGGATATTCGTAAAGAAAAATGGAATAATATAAATAAAACTTATATATATGTATAAGTTTGTATTAATTAGTAATTAACCCGAAAGTATCCCCATGTAAAGTGTCTCAACATTCCCCACCACCCAGGCCAGTTGAGACAATAATTATGTGGGGCAGGTTGAGCCAGTTTACTTTTCAACGGAAAAATAGATTTTACACTTTTATTTTTGCCCTTGTTTCATTAAATAACCACCTAAGAAAAACATTTTACTAATACATTCTTCAATCCTTAAAAAAATCTTATGTAATATTTTGAAAGTATTTTATTTTGACATCATCCAGGGAGTCATATTTTTGACACACACACACACACACACACATATATATATATATATATATATATATATATATATATATATATATATATATATATATATATATATATATATATATAATTCCCAACTATGAGTGTAGATGACATGAACCCAAGCATTCTAACTGGAACACTGGAATTTCGGAGGAAACAAAGGGTATTAAGATGGCAGTAGAAAATAAGAATGGGAAGGTAGTCAGTGAGAGAAATGAGGTCATAGGAAGATGAAAAGAATACGTTGAAGACTTATATGAGAGTAGGGATAGACCGTGAAGCCTAAATGTTGAAGTAGAAAATGAAGTAGGCGAGGATGATAAAGGATCTAGTATTCTTCGGGATGAGTTTGAAAAGGCTATATCCGAGATTAGGAATGGAAAGGCAACCGGGATAGATAATATATCAATCGAATTCATTAAAAATATGGAAAACAAGGAAAAGAAAGAATTGTTCCGACTCTGCAATGAAACATATGAAACAGCAGAGTGGCCAAAAGACTTCCTGAAGACGATCATGATACCGATGGCTAAGAAATCGAACCCAAAGAGATGTGAGGATTATAGAACTATTAGTCTCATATCTCATTCAGCTAAAATTTTGCTCCGAATATTGAACAGAAGGTTATATGAAAGAACAAATAAAGAAGTGGAGGAGCAGCAGTTCGGGTTCAGAAGAGGTAATGGCATAAGAGATGCTATTGGATTATTAACGGCGATCGGTGAAAGATTTAAAGAAAAGGGAAAGAGATATATGTTTTATTTGTTGATCTACAAAAGGATTTTGACCGCGTGAATTGGGAATTGTTGTTGGGAGTTCTAAAGAAGATAGAGTTGGAATAGAAAGATCGAAGACTCATAAGAAACTTATACATGAACCAACAAGTAAGTGTTAGGATAGGGGAAGAACTGACGGAAGAGAGTGCAATTGGAAGGGGAATTCGACAAAGATGCTGCCTCTCGCCAACACTATTTAATGTCTATCTAGAGGAGATAGTGAAAAAGAGTTTACATGATGATGACTGCATTTCAGTAGGAGGTAGAATGATTAGATGCATAAGATTTGCAGTCGATATGGTGCTTGTTGCAGAATCTGAAAAGGAAATCAATAAAATGTTAGAAAATCCGAGGATGGGCTTTGAAGAATATAGGATGTAAATAAATGTTAGAAAGACAAAAGCCATGGTGATTGGAACGAAGAGGTGTGTGTCAAATATAAAAGTGAGAGGGGAGAAAATAGAACAAGTGAACAGTTTTCGATATTAGGGTAGTATTCTTAGTAATGACATAAAGTGCGAACGTGAAATAAAAGCAAGAATAGGAATGGCAAAAGAAGCCTTTAGGAGGAAAATAAGTCTGTTTTGCGGGACCTTGAATAAAGTGTTGAGAAAAAGACTCATAAAATGCTTCGTGTGGAGTGTTGTACTGTATGGGGTGGAAACGTGGACATTATGTAAAATTGATGGAAAATGACTGGAAGTCTTCGAAATGTGAGTGTGGAGAAGAATGGAAAGAAGAGTTGGGTCGAGCGGAAAACGAATGAGATGGTGTTAGAAATGGTGAGGGAGAAAAGAACACTTTTAGATATTGTTAAAAAGAGGAAGAGAAACTGGTTGGGACATTGTCTAAGAATAAATTTATCATGAAGGACGTCCTAGAGGGTATGGTGGAGGGAAAGAGAGGGAGGGGGCGAAGGAGACTACAATTAATGGATGACATAAAAACAGAAAGATCATACGTAAAGACGAAGAGGTTAGCAGAGGGCTGTGGAGCATGGAAGCTTCTTTAGCTGCTGCAAGTGACGTGCTAGTAAGAGCAGAATCCTATGATGACCTACCATATCTCGAAATTCGTTAACGTTATAGACAAATAAGTTAGTGTTTAGATCTTCATTTAGAATAATTAAGTACAAGTTTCAGCATTTTTTTGATACTTGACTTAGAAGGGAAGAATAATGATTGGAGTGGTTCACTATATTTGCACCATTGTTACTCCCAGCCTGACACAACCCACTTGTTTACCCTCGCCAACTTGGAAGCAAGTAAAGTTAATAGTGTGTTGCAATATACCGCACAGTCCTCAAGTTCCCCCAATCAGTTACGGCCGCACATCTTTTGGTTAGTATTGGCATGTAATGGCAACATCCGAGTGCTTTCAAGACAGGGATGCATATAAGTAACTACATTTTACTAGCCCAAGAAAAAGCTACTAGCCCACATCCCACAATAGGTTTCATTTACTTACTTCCAGTATTTTAATAGTGATATTACAAACTTGCCCGCACCGATGAACCACTCGCCCTGTTCGAGTGGTTATTTGCATCCCTGCTTCAAGGATATAATATCAGCAGCAGCCAATGATTAATGCGCTATCTTATGATTGGAGAACGGTTCATACAGCGACACGACTATAGGACGCCCATACGAGATGTTTGAATTTTATACGAGACTTTAGTTCAAATCTACAAGAAAGACACAGAAGGAGGAACGCAAAGTATTGTCCACAGTAACATGTGGGGATATTTGCTACTTTATTTATTGAACAATTCATACAGGCTTGTTAATACGTAGATAATATACTAATATAATAAGTAGTTGTATGAAGTAATGATTGAATATTGTTTACATGTAATAAGTAAAACTGGGTAAATTACCAGAGAGATTTGTTGATGAGAATGATTAGGTTGAATATAATTACAACATTACCTATATATAGCCTTACATCATTACCTATATAGTTGGCAATTATATATTAACAGAAACCTTCACCAATGTGTGCATTAAAGTTGTAAGACGATTACCGTTAGAGAAAACTCATCACTATATTTGGATCCTTGGAAGCTGAGTAACAGCGTAAACTAAGGGAATGAGCTTATTGTAAAGATTCCAAGAGGAACTGCGAGGGAAATAATCGTACTACACAGCTAGGAGGAGCAAACGATGAATAATAGCCCAGAAACACCAGCAAGAGAAAACCTGCAGAAACGAGAAACTCGTTAGGTAGATGAGCTCCTTCGTGGCTAAGCGGTTAGCGTACCCGCCTTTGGCGTGGGAGATCCGGGTTCGATTCCCAGTGCACAGGGGGCCAGAATCAGAATCTGACTGGAAAAAAGTAGTTTTGGCAACTACGTCTAATCTACATTCGAACAGCACAATTGTGTTAAGTAATAAATAAGGTTTCTTGCTGCGTATCAGTAAACACGGATAACAGCATATAGTGGCGGCAGCAGCACTTCAAAATTGATAGTTCATTATCTGTTTTATAGCGCGCTGAATTGGGGTAGTATGAACGTAAGGTTTGCTGTTTAATTGCGCATGTGAAAAGGCAACGAACGATCGCAAAATAAGCTATGAGTAAAGGTATGTATATGTACTTGCTGTTTGACTAAAGGTTTGATTGATTGGTTTACGTTGCTGTTCTGTAGAAGCATTTCTAGAGAGTCGAAGTATTCACGTATTGAAGAACTGCTATTGGAAATTGAAATTGAGATTTAAAAATGTACGTTCATGTCTGTATTGAGATCTTTCGTCATGGTGTAGTTTGATATATGTATTTCGAAATACAGTTGTGATCTACTGCCCGTTCTTGCCCGATTTTTATATTTATCGTCTTTTCAAAGTTAGGTGTAGCGAGCCGGATATGCTCTTCGTGACGTGAAGAACCTGTACGAGGTATTGCGTTCTAAACCATCAAACGAAGCACTTATAATTATGATACGAACAGTTAGGGAATGTAAATTCTTTCTGTGGATGTTCTTCGCAGTGTGAGAGTGACTTTAAGTGCCTTCAAGGAGTGCGTTTGAGGAGGAAGTTTCTGTAACAAAGTTTCACATCTTCCCATTCACCACTGTGAACACAAGTTTAGGGATATCATTTACTTCCTTCTCCTGAATTGGTACATTAGTAGGCTTTAAATTACGTATTTGCGTTTCCATTGAACATACCTCTTTTCTCGACAGTTCAGTTCTCTTTTCTGGTACAATAATTTAGTGGGTCGACAAAATCTAGGCAACGATGGTTTGGGATTTTGCTACAAAATTGCTTTGTCAATCTCCCCATCTGATGTTGAACACAACTGTAAGGGAACGAAGGAGATAGCAAAAATATCTGAGCCACTAGTTCAATTTATCTTCTGTTTGAACTTTCTGCTTATATACATTATGACAACTGCTTCCATCGCAACCCTACTCACACACTAATTTCATTATGTCTCCATCTTTGATGCACTGTTGAATATAATCTTCATGTAAAATCACGATGCGCTCAATTGTCTGATTTACTATTGCTTGTAAATTATCTTCGGCTGACGTGTCAGTTACTATAATATTCTTTTCTCTGGGATAACGCTTTAATTTTGCTTCCCACACCACTTTATACGACGGATATATGTCACAATGTTTTCCCTTTTCACCTAGTCTCAAATGTGCATACTGTCTTTTTGTTAAGTTGTTATCTATAATAAGTGCCACGACTTCATCCGGAGAATAAATGTTTGAAAGAATTTTGGCGAATGATAAGCCTTTTTCATTTTTGTTGCTCCCTTAGGTGTCGTTTGAGTGATTTCTCCTAATACAACCGCGGCATCTCTTTTTCCAGCAGCTCTCAATGAACATTGGGTAGCCAACACCAGCTCTTACTCAGAATGCTTTGTAACGAGTGGTTGTACAAGTTTCTTCTTCGACTTTGTTTCCGGATCTTCGAAGAGTTTACTAGGTCTGCCTGATTTGCTTGTCAAACGCCTATGCTCTTGGCTTCAAGAGATCGTTTTGAAACCAGTAAATACTTTATCAGAGAACTTAATATGTCCTTCCAACCAATCATTATATTTGGATAAAAATTTATCAGTCATTCTATTACCCAGCTTCCAACGCTTCTCGAAATCACTTTGAAGGCACTTAAAGTCACTCTCACACTGCGAAGAACATCCACAGAAAGAATTTACATTCCATAACTGTTCGTATCATAATTATAAAGTGCTTCGTTTGATGGTTTAGAACGCAATACCTCGTACAGGTTCTTCACGTCACGAAGAGCGTATCCGGCTCGCTACACCTAACTTTGAAAAGACGATAAATATAAAAATCGGGCAAGAACGGGCAGCAGATCACAACTGTATTTCGAAATACATATATCAAACTACACCATGACGAAAGATCTCAATACAGACATGAACGTACATTTTTAAATCTCAATATCAATTTCCAATAGCAGTTCTTCAATACGTGAATACTTCGACTCTCTAGAAATGCTTCTACAGAACAGCAACATAAACCAATCAATCAAACCTTTAGTCAAACAGCAAGTACATATACATACCTTTACTCATAGCTTATTTTGCGATCGTTCGTTGCCTTTTCACATGCGCAATTAAACAGCAAACCTTACGTTCATACTACCCCAATTCAGCGCGCTATAAAACAGATAATGAACTATCAATTTTGAAGTACTGCTGCCGCCACTATATGCTGTTATCCGTGTTTACTGATACACAGCAAGAAACCTTATTTATTACTTAACACAATTGTGCTGTTCGAATGTAGATTAGACGTAGTTGCCAAAACCACTTTTTTCCAGTCAGATTCTGATTCTGGCCCACTGTGCAGTGGATCTCATGTGGTTCGGATTCCACGTTAGTCAGTAGGTCCACGTATCATATAACCTCGCTGCTGAACGGGACGTTAAACTCAAAATCAACTCAACTTAGATAGAGAAATTATTTATAGCATTTGTGTATTTTATTATTACTCTCGAATGACAACAGGGTTGAAGGGCGATCATGAGTAAAAGAATTGACTTCGAGATTTCAGTATGGCCTCTAAAGGTTGAAATATGAAGTTATTTTTCCTTGTCAGACCGCTGTTCGTCCCGATGTATATGTAGACTCATCTGGAGGCCATAATGTTCAACCTATCCGGAAAATATTAATGCTTTTATAAAATTTGCCGGGGGATTATCGAAGTTTTTTCGTACCATAAAAACTAAGCGGTTTGCTGGGTGGAGAAAAATTAAAAAGGATATTTTCTCAAAATCGACCTCAACGAATTTGTTTATTTGCACGAATCTATAATTCATTATGTTACAAAGCGCTGAGAAATGATAGAATTTCAGAACGACCTAAAAGATTTTGACAAAAATAATATATGGAAGTTTGGACAGATAGAAGTCTGGTAGATGACCAGTTTGGTTTCAGGAAGAATATCGGATCGCGGGAGGCAGTATTTAAATTGACAGGGTTGATAGAAGAGAAAGTGCGAGTGGAAAATCAACTCATGTAGCATTTGTGGACTTGGAAAAAACGATTGACAATGTAAAATGAAACAAAATATCCAAGAGTTTGAAAGAGTCAGGAATAAACTATAAGAAGCTAAGAGTAATGTATAGCTTATGTAAAGAACAGGAGGTGGTTAAAAAAAGGAGAGAGTGAGAGGAGAAGCAACAGTTCTGGGAGGGTTAGACAAAGATGTTCATTTCACGGACTTCGTTTAATCTGTACATTGATGAAGCAATAAAAGAAACACAGTCTAGAAATAAATGTCCATTGCCAGTACATATATGCTTAGATTGGTGGACGGTATCATGGTGTTGTCAGATTGTAGCGATCCTCTTTGAGCGTTACATTTTCTCAAAGGGACTATTTCATAAAATAGTTTAATTAGCTCTTAGTTAAGTATTATTTCTTTTCCATTTTTATTTTCCCAATTCTCGACCCCTTTGATGGATTCAATATGGTCGACAATTGAGCTGGTTTGTGTAGCTGAAGTACGCTACTTACTTTGATAGTCTATGGCCTGCATCGAGTTGGATTTTCTCAATTCCGCGAGATGGCGTTAGTGGCTTTAAAAACTGGAGAAGTTGTATTTTTATTTAGATCGAGTAATTTGTTTGTGAATATATTCGTTAAATAACAACCTATATTAATTTTTCTTTCGTCTTATTATATCTAAGTTTATGTTATAATTCTTATCTAGTTTTGTGTGATGCTGCGCAGTAAAGAGCAGCCAATCAGGGAGCGAGAAGGACTTTTGAGCGCACTTCTTTGTTCTGCCTCCCTGTACCAAAGAAAATGGCAGCCGTAGGGTAGCGCATAACGTATCCTCTGCACTAATCAAGAATAAACCTGGAATACTGAACAATTATGTAATCAGTTATTGTTAAGTGATCCTATATAGGAAAGGTGGTGTGTAGTAGTGAGAATGCAGGAGCAACCAACACTCGTGTAACTAATAAGCTACCCTTTCTCGATCGGCTGGCCAATAAAGTTTACCAACCCGGTTTTAATTAAGTGCATGAAGATTTTAATATGGGAATCTGAGGAACTATAAAGGGTTATCATAACCCTGTCTGTGGTGGACATTCTCTGCAATTACTTGAGGAACTGTCATTTCCTGTTATGGTTTTAGTCTGAACCCGCTGCTCTTGCTTTGATTATTCGTCTGTGGTCGTCGGTGTAGATTTATTTCTACAGTGACTTTGAAGCTGATCCATGCTTCCAGTTCGTCGTTCACTTCTTCTGGATGGTTGCCATCGGTGGAATTCTACGTCCTGACTTGAAGTCCATTGTCGCGTCAAGGTCGAGTGGCCTGGAGAGAGACTGCCGGAGATTGGTCGTCATTCATGGTGCTGGTGAAGCCGTGCCCCTGAAATTGGCCTGCTGTGCTAATCTTGCTCCACCAGTGGGATATTGTGAGTAGCGGTCGAATTGACTCTGATCATCCGCCTCCAGGTAACTCTTTACATTATTTAGTTTCGACGCAGTCTGTTGAAGAGGTGATTTTCATATTGGAACTGTTCAATATCGTCATTATTTCATATAATTACTAATATTGATACTGTTTTTGTTCGTAAATTAGTCAGCCAAGTATTATCAATATCGTGTATTTACTAAATTCTTATTTCTCCTACGATGTCTAAAATGTTGTCTATTATCATGCGTTCTGTATGTAATATGACTGAGTAAACTCAAGGTAAGCACTCCATCCAGTAAGTCGATTCATACGCCGACGGAGTAGTCCGGTGTCAATGTAATTTCTCTCTTGCATTAAGCGAAAATAGTTCCTTAAGTTGAGTAGATGTATAAGGTATCATTTGCTTTGCAGCTAGCTTATGTTCGACCCGTTAGTGGGCACTCCGTATTGCTTATTTTATAGTTGTCTTAACTTAGTAAAGTTAAAGGTCTAGTTAGCGGCAGCTAGCTCATGTTCGACTCGCTAGTGAGCACTCCGTATTGCTTGTTATAATCCATAGTTTATGATCTGTAATTGAAATTGCCACGCAAGGAAAAGATTCACGTTAATCCTCGAAGTATTTCCATATCCTATCTTTAGTTAAGAAGCTACTTTAAATCGTCTAGTCGGACGCGTCGAAGACGGTGGGCATTGCTATTGTATTCACGCCTAGATGTGATGGTGTCAGGGGTGGAGTTTAGGTTGCTGGCTGGTCTAGTACCTCCTATGAATGTTTCTGCTATATGTATTATTACCGCCGCTGTTTAATTGTAAGCCAGGTCGAGGAGTAGCGCCCTCTTAATACAGTTGGTTGCGGAAGAGTAGTGGAAGCGTTATGTTCTTGGGAAGGAGGATTGGTAGACTCAGCCGCATAATTACTCCCTCTGTAATGAGATGTTTTGTAAGCAGTAATGTACCTTTGTATTCTCTCTTCACTTATTACGATGTAGCTTACTAAAGTTTTTTATCTCAAATGTTAGTTCGAGGAATGTAAACAACTGTCTAACGTATTATCAAGGATAACATCTAAAACGCTGTTGTTACTGGTTATTCCATTGTGTTGATGTGAGAAGTTTCAAAAATCCGAGAGACTGAAGTACATATGTCAAATGATTTTTTTTTCTGAACTATGATTATTGAGTCTAGCTGAACTTTATAATCGCTAAGATTAATATAATTCCTGCAACTATCTGCTGTTCGCTAAAGAGTTTAAATAAATATAATATGCAAATTATATGGTGTTATTTTGGCAATGGATTTTTTTCCTTTCTTTTCATGGTAGCGATGATACCATTGGTGTGCAAGAATCTGTAAATTAAATAGCGTTGTGCTTACTGGTCCATAATTCTAGCATAAGGAAGAAAGTAGTTTCTTCGACCCAATTAATTTTTTTCTTTCTTTCCCCCGTACAGCATTAGCTATGAATGAGAGTGTACACAGTAACGTCTCAAGGTTAGCAATCATAGCCAAAATTAGTTTGTCACAAATTTGGCTCTCCAGCCGTAGAATCTAAAAGGTCGTTACAAATTGACAACCCAGTTCAGGATTCGAACTCGTACGTCTCAAGATAGCTACAGAAACGTAATGCAGCAAGTGCTTAGCAGCAAATTGAACATGAATATTAATTAAAAAGAGCAAAACAGAAGGTATTAGGTGCATTAGAAAAGAAAGAACAAGATAAATTAAGATCAAAATATAAGATCGTCTGATGGAAGAGGTGCAGGAATTGTGTTATGTAGAGAGTAAAATAACAAGGGATAATAGAATCAAATAAGATATAAAATTCAAAATACCTAAGGTGAAGAACAGATTTAAAAAATACGAAACTTCTAACCAGAAATATCGACATAAAATAAAAAGAAACAGCTCTGAAATCCTTGATAATATAGTATTTTAATTGTATATATTATCATATATTATCTATATATATAATATATATATTATCATATATTATCTATATATATATATTCATGTTTAAATTCGTAACTTTGCGTTACATTTACTTACTGTCGTCGTCTCCTCCCCATCCCGCAGCTATAGCTGTTTGTCCTGCAAAAGAATCATCTTGCTGCGAGCGAGAAGGTAAGCTGATGGGCTGAATTACGTCTGTGAAGGAAAAATATATAAGAAATACAATACATGAGAATACGTCATCAATCTTACAATTAGAGTAAAACTTCTTAAATTTGAGAACGGTCTCTCTTAGTCCCAATAGTTAGAAGATATTCTCAAATCCGTCTTTCTCTATTTGTCCTTGTACTATAACTTCACAGACTGAAAGAGAACTCACAGCACTACACAACCCATAGAGAGCGGGTAGCCAGACAGGGCGCGTTCGCTTACTTGATAGTATCGGTTTTAGTAAACCGATTTTCAGCACTACTATTTCTCACTTTACAGCTCGGAGTTCAATTTCTCTTAACTCAGAAATCTTACTCACGATATGTACTCGATTAAAGCCCACAACGTGAATTGGCATGCACGCTAATCATTTTGAAATAAAATAGGTGTTATGCAAGTTCACCCCGCTGACCATTGAACGCTCAATGTAAATTTCTAAACACTGACACGGTAAATATATATATACGTGCATTATATAGATTGATATTTCTGGTACCTATAAAAAAATGTTTGTTCCATAGGCCAACAACTACTGACTTTTAAATACGAAAGGAAAAACTTTACAAGTGGTAAAATTGCCAGAGGAGGGTCAGTTTCGCCAATTCAGTACAAAACTCGTATTATCTGCAAGCGGATAATTTACCTAACGGAAGAGAATGAAGATTGCCACTGTAAAATTACTTTATAATCCACACGGTATCTGCATATAAACCTGACAGTTTTCACTCATAAACTAAATGATAGTATCGGTTTTATAAACACAGTTTATAAACTAAATGATAGAAATTATCATTAAACTCATATTGAACCAATTTAAGTTGTTATAATACATTTAACATAGTCGCAATTATAAATCCTCAATTTTACAACTACATAGTAACTATTTGGATAAACACATTGCTAAATGTTCGTAGAATGATATTTAATACCCTGATTTCCTTGAAATCTGCTGGTGATAAATCTCCCTAAAACAAGGGAAATTTCCTTTCTTAAGAAATTTCTTTAAAAAAGCAAGGGAAATTTCCTTTGTATTTTACAATGTTAAATGTGTCAATCCTTGCTCCACGACCTCCTCAATTGTGTAGTGTTCTGTGAACTATAAAAATATTTATGGAAATGTAGTTACTTGAGTTTCCAACTTTTGTATTAAAATTGCATATATAATTTTCCTCCTGGTTCGCCAGCATGATTTACCAGCAAATGAGTTTAATTTTACTGTTCGAGATCAAGAATTACACCTGAATTAGTACGAATACATTCGTAAAACAGAATTTAATATTTAAGACCACTAAAGCAAGTAAAGCTGAACTGTCAACTTTGTTTGCCCTTGTTAATAATTTTCACATTGCTCGTCTAATTGTGTTCGTTTACTAGAATTTATTTATAGCTAGTATTCGCACATGCATATCTTTGTATTATTACTTTTTATATAGAATAGTAAACACACCGATTTCAGATTGATGCAAATTTATTATGAATGACTTTTACACGTAATAACTTGTAATCGTTATTTTGCGTCGTGGTTCGGATTAATTTCTCAGTCTCATACTGCGCCCTTTTCTTCTCTTATTTTCCAGTTACTTTACGACGTATACGATCACTTGCCCATGCCTACAGTTTCGTTATGCGGTAGCTGGAAACGCAATAAACGAAAAATGTAGACAACGTAAATAAATTTGTTAGGCTACAAGTACAATAGGATTTGCTATTAACTATACAAATGATAAAATTACTTTTCGATAAAAGAAATATAATGTTACTATAAAAGCACAGATATTACATACGTTTGCATTTGCAATATATTCACCATGAACAATCTAACACTGTTTTTACGTTAGTGGCTTGATTTTAATAATAGACGACGAGGTGGCATTAAATGTTAATTGACTCACGTGTTTCTTCGGCTAGCCTGTCGATGTCGCTCCTCCGCTGTCCTGTGTTCGATGATGTGTGCTGGTTTTGGCGTTAAGGTCCCAAAATTAATTTATTGCTTCTTCAGAGATGGTTCCCCATAGGGTCTACAAATGCAGGTTTTGCTCCAGGAGTTCGTTACCGCTGTATTGTCAAATAAGTGCACTTATAGAAAAATCACTATGAAAAATATGAACTGTCACTTTGTATATAGAAAACTAGGCAGCCTGAATGCTGCTTTTAGGTAAATGTAATTCGGGCGAGCGAACGTCAACACGTTCCTCTTGAACTGGTCCACGGCGACTGCCCGCTTTTTCCAGTCAACTACTGCGTATATGTTCTCGGTGTTAGAGCGCTCAGATGATGACGTATACTACTAAGTTCGCGCTCTTTGGCTAAAGAAGTGCGGGCATTTTAACTAGTCAAATCAGCGTTAAGCGATGACAAGGAGTAAAGTGTTTTCGCGACTTTCCCGTTTGTTAGGGACTGAGAGCGTTCACAAAGAAAGTCGTCGTTTCTGCGTCGTATGTCCATATATGGTTACGAAATCTACCGGAAGTCTACTAACACAGATGAAAAGACATTCCAAAGCAGTGACAAAGAGTCTCTGGAACATTTGGGTTTATTCGAGGGTTGGTTAATAAAGTTCAGAATACATCTATTTTCTCAATGTTTCTTTTAAATTGCAAAAAATGAGCTGTAGGACGGTGACATCCTATTGGGGCCCGAGCAGTGTCCGAGCAAATTGCTCCAATTTGTGAAGAGAACCCTGGCCGTTGAGGGGTTAATAGTTCATACTGGAATATCACTTGAAGGTTAGTATATTTTGGAACGTCCTGTATATAAATTAACTGTCACTGAGAGTTCACCATAATGACTCGATATATCGAGGCCATACTGTATATAACGTACTTCACTAATGTACTGAAGTGTTACTAGAAAATCACTATATTATGGGACACACTGTATATAAATTGAAAATCGTTGGGGACTCACTATGAAAATTCGACATATTGGGACTGCACTGTATATATAGCACTTCACTTATTAACTGTGAGGTTGTTCACCCTGTATGACGACAAGCCACCTTTGCTAAAGCCACCTATTACGTTCTTTAAAGCCACCTTTTATTTATATTAAGCCACCTTTTGTTTAAATAAAGCCACCTGTATGCCACCATTAATAGATTGTTCATTTTTTTTTCAGTTTATAGTCTCTTTTATTTATTTATTTATTTATTTATTTTTCAAATACTGGTTTCTCACCCTAATAGAAAATATTTTAATTCACTTTTCAATTATCGTTTGCAAAACGCATGATATACTGAAACATGTTAAACCAAACACACATACAAATGAACATTAATATTGAAAATACTTAACTACTAAACAATAATAAAATATGTATACCGATTTCGAAAGTGTAGCCTCACAACGTAACGAACGGTAATATCGAAATTCCTAGTATGTAGTTTGTGTAGTGTAATGTGTGTATATGCACCTTCTTACAACAAAATTAATACTTAAATTTTCTAAAATAACATCAAAATGACTATATTAACTAATATATATTCATAAATGCAAAATATTAATAATCCAAAGGAGTTTTCAAAACAAAAATTCATAAAATAGTCATACTGTAAGTCACATACTAATCATCCAAAATACTATATTTAAGCTTATTTAACATCAAAAGTACTAAAAGAATGCAAAATCGATTATACTATCAAGTCACAATAATCGTATTGCTCAAACAACAAACAAGAGATTTATCGAATTGTTTCCAATAAATTTAGAATCACATGTCAACTCACTTTTTTTTTTTTTAAATTATCAGCATTGGTCACAGCAAATGTAAACTTTTATTTTATTTCTTCATTTATTTATTAATTGCAAGTAGTATGTAGACATCAATACTAATGCACGGATCTCGTATAACATTAGCGAACATACGACTTTTAGCTGATACAATCATTTCCGAATCTCATTTTCAACAAACATCTCATTGGCAAAGGCAGAATACAACTCCATTTTACGGGCATTAAACGCAAACGCATATAACAAGAGGGATATACAATCCACCTCTAAACGCATTAAACACTTAAAATAAACTCTCTCTACTCTTCTAGCATTCCCAAGCTAGGTATTCAAGGAGTATTCATCTCTGAACGTGAACCGCCCTCTAATGGCCTTTGGTTTCACGGTAAAGTACACGTATGCCGTAACAATAAATTCAAATAAGAATGCCGCTCTATATAGCCTTTGGCATCTTAAATATAGCCCTAATTCATTTGTAATGCTCAATTGCCATTCAGTTGAACTCAAACGTATACAGCTCAAATACTTTACACACAATGATTATGTTCGCTCGATGACCATTATCAATATCAACGTGCCAAATAGATTTAAATCTGATTGCCTCAACATACTATAAGCAATGGAATCTATCAGTTACTACTAAATTGTACAATAAACCAATTTCTTTCCATTATTATTATTATTATTATTTATTTATTTATTCAAACTTTCAACTCTCGAAATTCTCAAATTCAATCCAAATTTTCGTTATAGTTGCGTGAGTTTAGTAACAAGTGCTAATTCAAAACGATATTCTCTCCTTTTAAACTTTCGAACACAAAAAATAATCGGATAAACAACAAAATACTTCGTTAATCATAATCGTTTTGTTCAAATGAACCATGTAGCGAAAGTTCCAACTAATACTTTTCTTGTATTGAAATGAATGAAACTCTAATAAAGTGAATTAAATGAAATTTTTCACCTGTATGAAATATTTAAAACAAAACAAAACCAAATTAGGTGTTCTCTCCTTTGTGTGAGTCGTTGAGCAATAGATAAACTTGCAAAAACTATGAGAGCAAACTTTTTTTTTTTTAATATGTTTTCCACATTAAAACTACTACTTCATTTTTAAATGTCTGTTTTCCAGAATAATAATTGGAATATGCGAACATAATATATAAATGTAACATGATATATGAACGAAATTCAAATTCTGATTACATTTGTTCACTAAATGTGCAAAATCTATTCATAAACTAGTAAAGTTCAGCACTAAACGAAATCTGTCTATATACTGACATTTTTACATATTATATTATAATATGCAAAACAATTAAAATATTAATCTATATATTTGCATTACATAACATAACTAGTAAACTTTAAAACATTTTAATATATAAATGAGTTAAGCGGCGGTTAGGCCTTTCGAAGCGCCATCCTGCGTGCCGTTGATTGACAAAGCAGGTCGTAAGTCATGAATTAAACAAAAATAGGTTAATGAGTTGATCCCGAAGATCAATGAGCGCTGACTTACTATTTTCCTCTTACAGCTCGAAGTATGCGGGATCGCCAACCTTCCCGACGATTTGGATAAAATCGCTTCTGCATGAAATCCTAATCCCTCCCAGCTAGATGCTTTACGCATCGTAGCTATGTCATAACCGGGTAAAATTTTCCAACCCCAATTGGGCTGCCAGTATCCTACAGAAGGTATTGAGAAAAAAAAAATATGAAAAGGACAAGAAGAATACCCTGGGGAGGGGAAGTTCGATACTACAGCCCTGCATCTCCATTTCATTAACCATTCAATAATTATTAGTTATTCTAGGCCCGCTCATACCTACAAAATTAGTAGGTTTACAAAGTGTTCTTTCACTAAAAGAGCGCTGACCGATTCTGAGTGTGCGGCCTACTGGCAAAGTGCACGTATCAACATCGGTAATATCGTCACATCCGGGTATAAGTCATAGCCGAGATTAAAGTCACAGTCGAGAATACTAGCTTACACATTTAAGACTATGATTATTTACAATCTAAGATGACAATTTTCCAGCAGACTGATAAGATTATGAGTGCGTAAGGGAACGCTAATCGGCAACCAGCACAAACATGTCATGCTTATCTTTTCTTTCATATGAGTAATGAAAAATAAATAACAGAGTTGTAATGACCTTAATGAAACAAGACAACAAGGTCAATACTACAAGTCCGACCATGATAATCAGTGGGTTGAAAATTATACAATGTTCACTTGAGAACCGACAGACTCTTTTCATACAAGAGAAGTTAAAAGAACTGAAATTGGAAAATTTTCACATCCTGAATTAATCGTTGCATTTAACAAACATCTTTTAAAATTGAAATGTCATATTCGTGATTTGATTTATTATTCACATTTTCTATTTCCCAAAATAAATTTATTTTTAAAACTTAAAGCCATATTTATCAAACCTTTTTTTTTTTCAAAGTTGCTAACATCAATGAATTTAAGGCTGATAATAGTTTTGATTATCTGATTTCCATGATATTTTGTAACCAATTTATATTATACATTCTTCCCATTTTGTGAGCCAATTTTATTATAAGCAATCGTTACCTAATTAAAAACAAACACTTTGCATATCGATACCAAATTGTGTCGGTTATGATTGGGTCCATCGTACCCATAAAATAATATAACATTTCCTCACAAACGACATGATGGCCTGTCACATTTTATATTTACATAAAACTAATATATTATTTTATTTTATGAGCACGATGCACCCCGAAGAAAAGAAGAAGGAATCGGTTTAATTAAAAATCCAAACAGTTACAATTTATTGTTTTACTTGAGTCAATGAAAAATTAAATGTCTGATAAAATATAAAATTTTAAGCGTCAAACTAGATATCTTGTTATTAAATAAATGGATTTAGAATGTCACAAGCCGAAAGTGAATTTTGAAGTGTGTGTGTCTAAAGGCCAAATTCACACACTAGCTGAGGTCCAATCGGACGCCACACCGATTTCGTCACTGTAATTTTGAAAGAGAATAGTGACGCCTCTAGGGGTGAATTATAATTTTGAACCTTTTACCTCTTCTTAACTTGTAGGACAATTTTCGTGATTAAATTCAATTAAGTTCAAAACTTCATTAGTATCGTAACAAATACCCACTGACTTTACAGAACGAACATTGTACGTGAATAAATTCGTAAACAGATTTCTTAAATTCAACATTATTTTCAATTACTTGCAAAACCATACTGAGTATTATTTGATTTTCAATATTTCGACGCCTAACCAGTTTTATATTACAAATTCATTATGCTCTTGGGCATACTTAATGACAGTCAGATGAAAAGATTCATTAATTGAAGGAGACACATTTTTTTTTTAATCCAAGTTTTCATAATTAATTGTAGTATTGATCAGTATTTTTCTAATTGAATTTTAAGTATCTCTAATTGCCTAACATTTCTCTAAATGCCTAATGGTATGGGGACAGCTAAATGTTTATAATCATGTAAGGTAAATGAATAAAAACTCAAAGAAAATAAAATAGTAAAATTTTATTAATGACATTTGGTTCCCAAAACTGGAGATACCTGAAAAGAAATAAAACATACAAAACATAAACATCCTAACAAAATTCAATACAGAAATTCTGTATCCAAAACGGGATAACCATAATTTTCAAAAGTGGTGGGGCCATTTTAAACTTTCAAAGTCCGGAATCGCGATCTAAAATGATTACCTATTTAAAAATTTCCAATGCTGTCTTTCCTCTGGTTTTCCTTTCATCTTTCCTCTCCAAAAACTGTAAAGAAAGAATAAAACATGATATTTAAATGAACGTACCTGATTATGAATGGATACTGGTGGTTCCTCTGGCTGGGCGCGTCGGTGACAGTGTGCACACACTTGAGACTGAAAAACAAATTCCTAACTTTCGAAATTCGGTGGGGAACAAAAGAAATAACAATCTTTATGTTTCTATTGGTGTCTCTAAAAGAAGAATGGCACAACTTCTTACCTTTCCATTTCACCCACAATCTTTTTTTTTTTTTTTTTTTTTAGTGCCATAATTGAAGTCCACTGGAATAATTGGGCATAATCACCTTAAGACATTCACTGGTCCACTCTGGGGAACGCATACAGTAATCAGTGAGATACAAATCACGTGTTTTGTACAAAAAATGATTTATCTTATGCATATTTTCTAATCGTACAGAACATTGTTTAAGCTGTGTTTCGTTACTGTCCTCACTCATTGGTTCTTGGTGGTTATGAATTTCACACTCAGGTTGTAACAGAGGTAACGGCTCATCGATTGTCTCAAGTCGATGGGGAAGGTTCTGCAATTTACCAATTTCATCTTCAGGTAAGTGTTTCTTGGCCAACAGTAACCAAGTATGATACGTTTGTGGTGTAGGCGTCCAGATCTTGACCCTGTCCATAGATTGATATCCTATACTTTCACCACTCAAAGGGTCCCGTAACTCAACTGCCCTGTCATTACTTGACACACTAGTGCATATATATGGCCCACGGAAAAGTTCAAAAAACTTTGCGATTTGTTTCTTTATAAGGCTGCTCACATTATGCTGTCGCACAAATACAAAGTCTCCCACGCGCACTAGACGTCTGTGCGTTTGGGTTTCATTCCACCTTTTATTCCTCTTTTTGATTTTTTCAGTTCGTTTCATATTGGCCAAAACTAATTTATTACTCCAATTTATCCCATCCTCGTCAGATACCTCTTCCTTGACATTAACACCAAAATGCAAAAATATGGGACGTGAAGAATCTATGTTCAGGTGTAAGCTAGCTGGGGAAACTCCTAGGTTTTGTGAAATAGAGTAATTATACAAAAGTACAGCCTGTGTCAAATTTTCAGCCCATTCCGTATGTGATTGTGAGCATAAAGTTCTTAATGTTTGAACCAGTTCTTTATTCACTCTCTCTACCAAAGAACTTTGAGCATGATAGACAGTACAATACTTCACGACCACATTGTATTTTTTCATAGCTTGAACGAAACATTTAGAATGGAAAACTGGCGCATTATCTGATAAAATAAAACGAGGCAGTCCAAGCATGGGGAAATAATATTCTTCAAAACATCTAACAATCGCTTTGGCTGTAGAACTCCTTAATGCAAATGCTGTACAATACCGTGTGTACAAATCCATAATAACAAGAGCAAAACGCTTCTGTGATTTTCCAATTGGGTACGCTCCTAACATATCAATGGAAATGCAATCTCGCGGTCGGCGTGACGGGATGGTACTTAACAACTTAGCTGGTGGGTGTTGATCTGGTTTCATACGAGCACATGTGATACAATCTCTCACGAAATTTTTGACCGAAGTTCTTAGTCCTTTCCAATGAAATGCTTTGGAAATGAATGCAATAGTTCTGTCAGTGCCTGGGTGACCTACATCAGAATGGTACGCGGTAAGTATGTTGTGAACCAAAACTGGTGGTATACAAATTTTCCACTTATTAGGATGGTGAAAGTCTCGAATTAGCAAGATATCATTTTCTAACTTGTAATTTTGTTTCCATGATCTACTGTTCCGAAATTCAATTTCGTCCACTGTTCCTTCTAAAACACGTATAACATTTCTGTAGTCTGGACATTCTCTTTGAAGGTCTGCTAATCGCTGAGGGGAAATATTAAGAACTTCATCTTGTAATACTTGAAAGGAATGTACCTTAAGCAATCAATGTTCATGCGATGGAAATAATCTGCTAAGGGCGTCACAAAATTTATTAGTCTCTCCCTTTACAAATTCGATGTCATGTTGGAATTCGCTGATTTCTGCACTCCAGCGTGATAACCTATTGTTCCACGACTTTACACGTTTAAGAAATAAAAGAGCATGGTGGTCAGTGACAATAATAATTCGCCTTCCTAACAACATGGGTCTCCATTTTCTCAAAGCGTATATAACTGCAAGGCATTCAAGTTCCGAAATCGAGTACCGACGTTCACATGAGGTCAAGGTACGGCTAATACACTGAATGATTCGTGGTTTCCCATCTTGTTCTTGCCATAATTTACATCCCAATCCGACGGTCGAAGCATCCACCTGGACGTAAAAAGGTTTTGTGAAGTCAGGATGTGACAGCAAAATATTTGCGCAAATGTCATCTTTAATTTGATTGAAAGCTTTCTCACATTCTTCAGTCCACTGCCATTTTTTACCCTTCTTTTCCAATGCATACAGCGGAACGGCTTTTGTAGCATAGTCCGGTATGAAATTTTGACACCAATTAAATAATCCTAGCGCGGATTGCAAACTTTTAATGTTGGTTGGTACTGGCAATTCCCTAACTGCTTTTATGGTCCGTGCATCTTTCTTTATTCCTTCAGGGCTGATGATGTAACCCAAAAATGATACTTCTGGTGCGCAGAACAAGCACTTGTCGATATTCAATGTTATATTATACTGTTTAAACTTGGCAAAAATCTGATCTAACAATTGTAAATGCTCCTGGAAACTGTCATTTGTGATCAAATTATCATCTATGTACCGAATGATTTTGCTGTGTAACTCTGGGCCTAATACATGAGACATCATAGCGTTTAAAGCTTGCCCACCATTCCTATACCCAAAAGGTACTCGCTGATATTGATAGCACTGTCCCTCAAAATTGAATGCCGTATACGGTTGAGATTTTGGATGTAAAGGACAATGATGATACGAGGAATTTAAATCCAAGACGCTAGTAAAAGGTTTTCCTTGCAATTTGGCTAACAAATCTTCTATTCGTTCTGGTTTGACTTGCCTTAAAACTGAATGTTCATTAACAGCCCTTAAATCAATGCATAATCTTTGTTTATTGTTCTTTTTCGGGACGACTAAAAGGGGGTTGCTATGAATGGATTGACTGTTAGTGATTATTCCCAGTTGTAACAACTTTTTAATCTCTCCTCGTACAAACGGTAAATGCTTGTATGCTATGGGATACTGTTTACGAACCAAGGGTTCATTAGTGTCAATCTCCATTTCATACTGAAAACCTTTACATCTACCTGGATAATTCGTGAAAATTTCTCTATATCGAAACAATAAATCTAAGAGTTGCTCCTTTTGATGGGGGCCTAAAGTACTAGCACGATCAACAGCAGCTTTCAATTGTTGTGATGTTGCTACCCGTTTAAGAACAGTTTCTTCCTGACCACAATTAACATTATTTATACAGGGTTGTCTTACGCTGACATCATCTTCGTCAGCTGATCCAACACACGACTCACTGTCATCGTCACGACCTGGTGATTCGATGGGCAAAAGGGAGACAACCACCCTAATGTTATCATATTCTAATGAAATGTTACCTTGACTAAGATTGATGATGCTTTGTAATTGTTCTAATGCATTCAAGCCCATTATGAATTTCTCATTTAAATCTGCCACAACAAAAACTTCCAATGTAAATGTAAGTGAATCTATTTCGACTGGTATAACAGTCCTACCCTTGCACTTTTTCTTAAACTTTCCACTATAATCTACAATGAGAACATCATCAGCTGGTTGTAATTTAGGAAATGAGATCTCCTTTGTAATTTCTTTCCACAGGTCATAGGAGGCTAGAGACGTCTCTGCTCCCGTATCGCACAGTGTTTTTACTTCAATTCCATTCACACGTGTATTAATGTAAGCAGAATATTGCCTACCATACGCTTTGACTATCTTTTCTTCGAATTTATCGTCTTCAGTGTCACTCCTAGCATCCTGATCTAAATCTGAATCAGATTCGAATGTGAAATTTCGAACACGGAATACATTATTGGGGATTTGATTAGTGGTTATTTCGACGGATGTCCCCCCTTGAAACCCGTCTTCATTTAGTTTTCCGATTCTTCGCGTGACTGGTCTTGGGTTCGATTCTGGTTGGATCTATTATTACTTTGGGCCCTCCAATTGTGTCTATAATTTCCCCGTCCTCTATTGTTCCCGCGACGTTGTCCTGGTCTTCGGTTATTATTACCACGCAAATTATTATCCCTGTCACTGCGGAGTTCTTGGGTTCGATTCTGCTCGTTGTTCATTTGTGCATTTTCAGCATCCTGACTGTTCGTATCACGCGAATTGTGTCGAGTACCGTCTCCCTGATTATTTCGCCTGTTATTCCTTTGTTGAGCATTAGATGAGTTATTTGTCGTTCGAGCTTGTTGCACGCGAAATGTACGATTATCTTTATAATTATTACTGTTATACGTATTATAATTTCTCTTCATATTACCGTTTTCAGTAAGTCGTAATGATTCAATTCTGGCAATGCTTGCTAAGAACTGTTGAAAGGAAGTACACGGATGTAACGTCAGTTCTTCGCGATACCTGCGGGGCAAAGTATCAATAATACTTGCAATGATCTTCGCGGGTGAACTTTCCGGGTTCAAATCTCTCAATTGTTGGTACTGTTTGGTAGCAAAGCTGCGAACATTGTCGTGGGTCTTGGGATCAAGTCTTTTGCTTCTGCACGAAGCAATTTGGCTAGCAACAATGGTGTCTGAATCAAACGTATCGATTAATGCTCTTTCGAACTGACTAAAAGTTTCAAATTCTCGAGGGTAATTTGTGACCCATTCTTTAGCAACTTGTTCAACGAGACAGGGGATGAGGTTAACTAAATCATCTTCGTATATCCCTACAACTCGGGCCTTTTCTTTCAAATCCTGAATATATGAGCGTGCAGTAGTACCATCCGGAAGTCCGGTGTATTTTGGTAAGTACTGTAAATCTCTGACTTGAATAACACGTTTAGGCTTAGAGAATCTACGTGAGTATACTCGTTTCACACTACTATCAGATCCATCGGATTCGAATCCCTCACTTTGATAATCTGAGTCGTGGTACTCATGATCAGATTGACTTTTCTTACGTGGAGACCCGCGTACATTAGTATGTAGTTGTTGTAGTTTATTTTCAATGTACTCTTGTCGCGCCAACAATTCACGGTTTACTTTTTCTAACCTATGCATTTCATGCATGAAGTCGCGATCATGTTCAGATTTTACAATGACAGCGGATTGTTTTTCGAAATGCTCAATTATCGTTTCAACACTAGCTTTATGATGTTCTCTAAAACTTTCTAAGGTCTGCTCGATTCCATCGGATCGCTCACTATTTAATTTTAAAATTTGCCGGTGCGCATGTACTTCTTCACCTATCTCACTTGTTTTTTCCGCGAGTTCTTTAACATACCCGTTCAATTCATGTATTGTGTTTTCATGCTTGTTTACACGGAAACCCATAACCTCACATTTCCCATTCATAAGTACTTGACATTTTTCGATTTCATCCACCTGATCTTTTACCCCTTGCACTTCCTCTTTAATAACATTAATTTCGCATTGTTGTTTTTCGGTGGCTTGCCTACACTCAACCTGTACCGTTCGAACAACTTCTCGTAACTCATCAATACTTTTCTTATGTTCCGCGTTATCTGTCTCGACGCGTTTGGTTAGGTTAGCTAATGTAACGCGAACCTCTGTAATGGAATTATTGGTAGTTATAATGTCGGTACTTAGCTGATCGAATTTGCAATCAAACTTGCTTTCTAATTCTAACTTATTATTTGTGCACTCGTTTGCCAATTCCTTTATTCGCTCGTTAGTACTATCAATTTTATGCTCTAATTTCTCAGACTGTTTCTCTAATAATGCTTGAATTTGTTCTAATGTAATACTACTCTCCATGTTTACTTAACTTACGAGTAACTAAATCACAATATAAAACATGCAGCAACAAACACTTAAAGTAAATAACAATATAAACAAACACTTTTCTAAAACCAGTATAATTTCAATTACACAACACTTGCTTTAAATTTCCACTAAATGAGATGTTTCACTAGAAAGTTACACAAACATAAACAAATATCTTACACAAGATACGTTTTTTTCATTCTTTACTCATGAAAGGTGCATATGTGACTACAACTGTGTGTGTATGTGTAATCAGCTGTTCTGTGCTTCCGTACTGTGAAAAGTTAGCGGAATAAAAGTTCGCGAATGGACAAAACGTTTTAATCTCGCACAAAACAAATTATGCTACTAATATTTCTGTGGTAATTGAATTTACTTTCTGTTTTCAAACACTACCTTTTATTTTCTTTCCTCTTGCTCTTTTCTTTTCACGAGTTAGAATGATCTACGCCTGATTCTATACCCCGTTGCCTGCTTGCAACTACGTAATTCAAATGTTTACTATTTTCGTATTGTAATAAATGAACTCTGAAATAATTAAATGTAGTTCTATCCGAAGATTAAAGTACGTCTTGTCACGGTTGAGCCATTTCGGGTGTAATCGTTATTTTGCGTCGTGGTTCGGATTAATTTCTCAGTCTCATACTGCGCCCTTTTCTTCTCTTATTTTCCAGCTACTTTACGACGTATACGATCACTTGCCCATGCCTACAGTTTCGTTATGCGGTAGCTGGAAACGCAATAAACGAAAAATGTAGACAACGTAAATAAATTTGTTAGGCTACAAGTACAATAGGATTTGCTATTAACTATACAAATGATAAAATTACTTTTCGATAAAAGAAATATAATGTTACTATAAAAGCACAGATATTACATACGTTTGCATTTGCAATATATTCACCATGAACAATCTAACACTGTTTTTACGTTAGTGGCTTGATTTTAATAATAGACGACGAGGTGGCATTAAATGTTAATTGACTCACGTGTTTCTTCGGCTAGCCTGTCGATGTCGCTCCTCCGCTGTCCTGTGTTCGATGATGTGTGCTGGTTTTGGCGTTAAGGTCCCAAAATTAACTTATTGCTTCTTCAGAGATGGTTCCCCATAGGGTCTACAAATGCAGGTTTTGCTCCAGGAGTTCGTTACCGCTGTATTGTCAAATAAGTGCACTTATAGAAAAATCACTATGAAAAATATGAACTGTCACTTTGTATATAGAAAACTAGGCAGCCTGAATGCTGCTTTTAGGTAAATGTAATTCGGGCGAGCGAACGTCAACACGTTCCTCTTGAACTGGTCCACGGCGACTGCCCGCTTTTTCCAGTCAACTACTGCGTATATGTTCTCGGTGTTAGAGCGCTCAGATGATGACGTATACTACTAAGTTCGCGCTCTTTGGCTAAAGAAGTGCGGGCATTTTAACTAGTCAAATCAGCGTTAAGCGATGACAAGGAGTAAAGTGTTTTCGCGACTTTCCCGTTGGTTAGGGACTGAGAGCGTTCACAAAGAAAGTCGTCGTTTCTGCGTCGTATGTCCATATATGGTTACGAAATCTACCGGAAGTCTACTAACACAGATGAAAAGACATTCCAAAGCAGTGACAAAGAGTCTCTGGAACATTTGGGTTTATTCGAGGGTTGGTTAATAAAGTTCAGAATACATCTATTTTCTCAATGTTTCTTTTAAATTGCAAAAAATGAGCTGTAGGACGGTGACAAACTATTTGATGTATTGTTTTAGTATTGGAATTGTGTATATCGAAAACAAAATACGTTGGTATAATTAATGTAATTGCACGTAATTAGAAAGAAACAAAAGCTATTTGGGACATGATTTGAGGTCAAATTGTATTTTAAGTGAAGTAGGTTTGTATGGAGGAAGACATAAGAGAAATGGACAGATAAAGACTATGATTGATCGATAGTGTTAAAAGACTTTTCTACGTTACAAGAGAACGATAGCTGAAGATCGTAATGAATAGAAATTATTCCATTTGCAATCACGCACTTAATAATATCAAAGTACTTGAACAAAAATTATTAAATTATTATACTTATTTCAGTTATTATGCCATATAAAGGTTGTTCATTTTATGTTTTTCATTCTTGAATGATGATGAATTCTTACCTGAGTATTGAATTTTCTGAGAAAGTCTTATGAGAGCTAAGTCGTTCTCCAATGATCCATCATTATATTCAGGGTGTACAAATCGAGAATTTGAAGTTACTTCAACTCTTCCTTCCTCATTTTCATCCTCTGGATTCAGTACTCCAAGAACAATTGTAAACTCATTTAAACCGCTAAGAGAAAGTAAAAAAGAAAACCATGAGATGTTTTATATCTAGATATTGAATAACTAACTAACTATATGGCCTATGGAACCCGAAGGTTCAATGACGAGTTCACAAAAGCTCCCCACTGACGTCTATCCTTAGCCAACTGGATCCAGTTTCTACTTTGTATTCCTATTTCTGTGAGATCCATCTTAATATTGTCCTCCCATCTGCTCCTATGTCTATTGAATATAATTTAATAATGTAAAGCATGACACAACATAAAAATTCAGATAGGTCACATGATAAATACTGAAACTAAAGCTTTTTAGACCAAATGCTTGTATGAAATGTCATTCTGAATTTCCTTTAGAAGTATCTGGTATCGTATGATCAGTTTACATCCTTTAGTCATTAAGTTTTTGTTCTCAACTGATACTTCTTTTTTAAAAACTAATAACTACCAAAATAAGTGGTTAATTTAATACATTATCATTAATTTGCAGTTACTAGAGATATATTCATATGTATTAATATAGGAAAATATCTCTATTATATTGAGTTAAAGGCATATGTGACAAAATTAGAATTTTTTCAGTACTTTCTTCACATGGAAAATAATCTAATTTTTAATTTTTCATAATGAATTGAAATCTTATTGTAAATCCCGCACTGCATCAAATAAATAAATGTTTGGATATTTTTAAAGAATCAACTTTTGATTATTGTTCAACATCTCCAAAAGATGTCTAGAATGCACCCTAGCAGTGGTTGATAGTAACTACCCGATATACCTGAGTTTTTGATGTGTTCAATGTGTATACGGGAAGAAATGGCGTAAATGTGTAAATTGTAGTATGGAGTGCCCTAAGACACTGTTTAAAAGTCCTTTGTGGGCTCTATACTCATTGAACACATCAGAAGTTCAAATATATTTTGAACACTCTTAGGGCAGTTCCTATTAAGGATTGTTAAGATACATCATATATATTTCTTGTTCACTGATATAATATTTTAGGTTATTCTTGGACATGTTAAACAACAGCTAAAAGTATTTTCTTAAAAAATGTCCAAATCATGGTCTAATACTAATTTCTTTCAGTACATCAATTGTTCACTACTTTCGAGAAGCAGGTAAATACATTTTTACAACATCGAGATTAGTGCGTAACATATGACTATATGAATTCTTTGATTGTAGCCTCTGTTACTAGTATGTATATGAGAACACATAATTCATCTCTTAAACCATGAAAATGAAACGATTTTGAGGTTCGATAGAAAGACAAAAATAGCCTTAAAACTTGCATCAATTGCAATAGTATAGTATTTGCATGTTAGCCGATTTGGTCAATAAAGAACACAACTCGCGATCGTTTTGGATATAGATTGACGTAGAATAGTCTACTTTCAGATATAAGTAGTAGCTGCCGATGTTGTTCAACGATATGGAACAGCATGAAATGCTAATCGCTATCGATATTTCCTTAGATGAGCACAATATAAATCTACATTAATCAGTATTAGAGGACATCATGGACGAATAAGTAATACAAGTAAAGCCATTGTGAACCAATATTTGGCACATATGCATCGGACGCTGAACAGCTGTCAACCATTTATCTGTCATTCATCATTATATCTTAGAAAAGACCAAATATTTTGCAGCGGGAGTGGGACGGTGGTCAGCATTCTATCCTCGCAGCTGAAAAGTAGAGGGTTAGAGTTGTAACATTTTTCTGTGAGTTTTTGCTCAGTTTCAGAGGCGAATATTGGATAACTACTTTAAATATATTCCCTGGCTATCTTACTTTACTTCTTTTTTTCATTGTTTTTCATCGTCAGTCGTTCTAGTGTAAGTTAGTGTGTTGTGACTGTAAGTTCATTGAATGAAATAATCCGTTGACGCGTAAGTAAATCCAATATATCATTATATTGTTTCTTTTATCAACGAAATATAATTTAGAACATAAAAATGCATCATCTCATGAAAATAGATCCTTTTTCTTCATGTTCAGTATATGGGGTGTTCAGTACAGAAGGGAATCAAGTCTACTTTCGGTCACCTTGGACATTATTTCATCTTTAAGAACTGTATATGAAGCTCCTGTCAGAGTCTAAAAGATTCATATCCAGATATTGTAAATAGCTTTTTTAAGATTTTGAAGCAATGAAAAGTTTACTCTGTAGTTAATTGTTCCCAACATATTTTATCTATTTTACTCAGAATTTTGTTAATGTTACATGATTCCCTTATGATCTAAATGCCCCAATTTTCTTCACTAATATCACACACGGTGGTTTGACTTGTGTAATCGCAAGGTATATAAGAATATATGGAGAGTGTCAAATATTAATAAAAAATTAAGTAAATGTGGTCCTTAGACCAAGGTAACATATGGCCCATGTGTAAGTAGTTCCATATTTTCTTAACTTCAGCACCACACTCTATCTTTCTTATCCCTCAGGCTTCCTAAGTTGACTATTTCAACAGAATCGAGATCAACCCTAGAGCCATTTTGGGACGAGAACAGAACATGCAATAAATCATCCCCCAAACGGAGATCGAAACCAGACCATCTGGTTGGTGTTAGACGCATTATTGACTACGCCACAGTGACTTCTAACAAATTTTATTGCATTTTATTGTAAATGCAACTAATAATGTGCATGTATACAAAACCACAGAAAATGTAATGAGCTTTACTGCGAAATGAAACTCTAAAATATTATTAGTGTTTAATGAAAAAATATCCAAAGGCGAGACAAGTACCAATCGATGTACATCATTCATCTGAACAAAATTATATGTGATATGACAGTACAAAAGTTCGTGTATAGTTTTCCAGAAAAACAAGGAAAACGAATTTTGGGGGGCACCTAAAAATTGATCCGGTACAAGAATCAAGGTAAAGTATTGGGGTAAAATGATGCTGAAATGTACTCTCATTAACCTCTTGATGATGACGTTAGCAATATGATAGTTAATTAGACAAAACCCAAAGTTGTCATTATCTCTTAAACATTGATTTCTGTTGAAATAAAATACTGTTCAAAGATAAGATATCTATCAGTCGATAGATCACCTCAAGAGGAAAGAAAATGACATGCCTGAGTATAAACTCTTATGCGTAGGTTTCGGCGAAATCGAGAGAAAAGGTCTATCGTGCGTTGCTAATCTGATATAGTTGATAGTTTATATTTTGCTGAATAGAATATTTTTATTTATGTGTTGTATATGAAAAATATGTACTTCTAGCAGAATGCCTGTTCTTCGCAGAGAAAGAATAAGTTTCATTTTGAACATAAAGATCTGAATTTGGATTTAAACGGCATCGGAAGTATGACAGTTCGTCTCAGCGACCCCGAAAACTATGAATTTGACACTAATATCGGCTATTCTTGATCATTTTTAAATATCTGTTCTTCCCCCTTCCTAAGTTCCACCGTCAAAGTGAAATGATAAAAAAAAATCCCTGGCTCGAATCTCATTTATGTTGAAAATTTGATCGAGATCGATCGGGTGGTTCAAGAGTTATTAAGTCAGAAACGTAGTCACTTTCATTTATATATATATATATATATATATATATATATATATATATATATATATATATATATATATAGAGAGAGAGAGAGAGAGAGAGAGAGAGAGAGATTAACTAGCATTCTGTTTATTGTTGTTTGATTCCTCCTGACAATGACACATGATTCCTCATAATTATTGGCTCAGAGAAACGGAAAAAGAGGGAAAAGTTAATAGCAGACGTCGATCAATATCGAAAGATCTCTTGACCAGCGACTAAAATTCCATCATCTTGATACAATATATCCTCGGTACATCCAAAGGCGATTTAGTTCCCAATATTTGATTGACAGTACTACGAATCATTAAACTGCAATTAAAAGTATTTATTTACTATGTTTACAAAACTTCAATATGAATCACATAAGTGCTTACATATCGGACATCGATATCTTTCCAACATCATCTAACACGAGATCATATTGATTCATCCTATATCACTATTACCAATATGAAGAAGTTTCAGTCTCAATGACGACCTGTGTTATTGGTGCTGGGAAACAAGTGATACTAGAGCATTCTCCTTAGTTTCATGATATACTAGAAGGTTGCATAGAAAGATCATTTGACATATCCAAGTGGAAAGTCCGTAGCTCTATAGAAGGAAAACGGAAAGATTTCTTTCGGTCCAAATCCCTATCTCCTCATGGATTGTCTCTAGAAGAGTATGAAGCTCTAATGCTGTTTGTAGACGATCTAAGAAAGCTTGAACAAGACCATTCAATACCTCAAATTTACACGTTCAAAGGAGTATTGTTCGAGACACTTGAACAATAGTCTCGAACGGACTTGAAACAATTTTTACACGATCATAGAGGTATTGAATCTGTTTTATATTCTTGTTAATAGATGGCAGTACAAAACAAGATACTGTAACTATGAAAACAAATGAAAGCGAAACTGTGTAGTGGTTTAGTTCAGACCTGTGCATGAATAGCTATAATAGCATATTTTTCGTAACTTTCTGCAGGCATTTGTAATTTAATAGATTATATTATATAATTTAGAAAACAGGTCAATTGATTTTGCAGCAATCCCATCGAATTTTCACTAAGTAGTTTGTCCCTTTTACATTATATGCGAGTTAGGTTAGGTAACGTTAAAAAAGTAAAGTGCTGCTTAGGTATAAACGTTCCCTATACTAAGCTTTTTTTTTAAAAAAAAAAAGAAAGAAAATCTGATTCTTCGAATGGCGTGCTGATGACAGAACCACACACAGAAAGATAAAATCGAACTGTTTCCTAAAATTGTGTGTATCACAAGGCAATGACTGCCTTTTGATGTTATTTATGCTTCGGCATCGACGAAACAATATTTTTCAGCTACAGGTCTTACCGCCCACATCAGCATCAGACTTTCTTCACAAATCTATCCCTGTTTTGGTACTGGTTAAGAATAACCCGTCAAACTAATAGTAATTTAACTGTTAAATCGAGTGAGTGTGTATGAAGGAGAATTATCTGAGATACCGTAATAATTCCCACTGTCGAAACATGCCTGCATAATGTAGGAAACCAGTATTTTATGTTTAGAAGTTTAATGTTACCAGTATCAAATTATTACAAGAGCTATAGTTCAGTTCAAATGAGTGAATACGATGTCAAGGGTTTATTGCACTATTCTAATTTATACATGATTCTTATTCTCGTTCTAGAACCTCCGTCGATGACACGCCTGCTCCGTACGGACTACTCTCCCGTGGACCCCCTTCAATGCTCCTGCTCCGACCCTTAAATAGCATCTCGATTTTATTTATTTATTTATTATTATTATTGCACAGTCTTGTATGTAGCATATGTTAGGATGCACATTTGTACCTTACGGGAAAGCACTAGTAAAATTAATCTGCACACAAGAAAGCAACCTCTACTTTAAGAAATAACTTCTCAAATACTACGTGTGGATTTCGTGATAAAATAATTAGATTACAGTAGGATAGCATGTAATTATTTCCAGGATACTTCAGTTTGCGAGCATATTATTAATCTGTACGCAATTATTTGATAATAGCAGAGATTAATAACAGTGCAAAACGTCTTATTAAATCAAGAAAAGTCAGTTATATATCTTTTTATTTAATGGACTCTTCTTTCTTAATCTACACCCCGTATTCTTGTATATTAAATTCTCAAATTAATACTTATACTTCTCACTGCCTCAAAATTTAACAAAAGTTGTGGGCATGCAAGCATTATAACTATATAAATCGTGAATATTGTCAACAAAAAATACTATCAATATCTTCTGGCGCAAATATTAGCTTTGTTTATTATAATACACACTTGGAATATCAGATAATTATGGAAAAGAGTAACTAAAAGATATTTATTCAACTGCAGCCCTGTCTCACGACGCCATCATGCTTGTTTTGTATTTTCCTGCACTCAAACTCGAACGCTGATTGGCTATTGAATGCTCTTGAATTGGATTGTTTAGAACAGGACCGAAACGAAATTTCTTGAACGAAACTATTGAATTCAAGAGAAAAATGACGTCAGTGCTGACGTCTTTTTCATCAAATAGTCTTGAATGGTCTTGAACAAGAGTCTTGTTCAAGCTTTCTTGGATCGTCTACAAACAGTATAATGAAATAATTTTCATAAGATTAATTGAAGTGTTTGTATATCAAGTTGACTAATTGTTCTACGAGAACCTTCGGCCGACTGTACACTGTACGTTAAACTTGTGCTTATTTTGTTTTCATTTTTACATTTAACCCAAACTCCATATCTATTTATACAGTTATTCCAGGATTTCATTATACAGGCTAGCATTAGCGCAGATAGAGACATCTGTTAGCGTCAGGAAGGCAAGCAATAGCGCAGGCAGTAGCATCTATTAGCGCTTATTATTGGGATAAGCGTGATACACAAAGTGAGACTTGTACCATTTATTATTAAGATTTGATATTTCGAAAATGTATCATCTGATTTTTTCCTTCTACAACCTGGTATTCCTCCACCCAAGAATATTGTTTCTTTTGACAATGAAATCTAAAGGCCCTATCTATAGTCCAATTATTGCAATATAAAAGAGTGCTTGTAAAGTAACAATAAAATAAAATTGAAAATTTAATTGAAGGAACTTACTCAACAGCACAATGAGCTGCAGTCAAAATCCATTCTTCATTGAGAAGGCTAGAACCGCATAAGGCTACCCATCCGTCTCCTAGCTCATGATACAGGCGAGCAAGGAATGGAAATTGGCCACGGGTGGCCAACTGACCTCCAGCTATTCTGCCCCAATGTATGAAGTTCTCATATCCTGAAAATAAGTATATAGCCCTGATCATAAATAATGGTAATATTAACTGTATGCTTGTGCAGTACTTTACTACGGTTACATAGAAGCTTCCTATATCAATATTTTATTTGAAATTTGTAAACCCTTGTTTTATTTGTTTAGAACTGTATTTCTAGAACACTTATACAAATTATTTCCCGTCAGTTCTGCTACTAAACTTCTTAGACTTTCTTCATTGCAATGGAAAATCATCAAAAACAAAGTAACCCCCCTAAACGAAGTTTTAGTAATAAGCATCACCTTCAGGAGTGAACCATTCCTTAATTTGATACGTAAAATTTCATCTACTGCTAAGTAGAACAGTAAATCACTTTGTAAATTGAAAAGTAATAGTAGTGATAAATTTTATTTTAAGAAAATAATTACAAGCTTGATGAAAAAAACCAGGACAAGCCCAAGATTCAGTATTTCAGGAAGTGGTTAAATCTGACAATGATGGTTTGCCAATCATGCAAAAATGTCATTTCAAACTATAATTTCCATTTTAGTTTCGGAGTTGTAATTTGTTGTAGAATGTTATTTCAGTTATCTTTGTGTAAGAAAGTAAAATTACACTTATTCCTAAATGTGAGTTTTCGCACTTGTCCGGTTTTTTGTATCAACCCTGTAATTGTTTCTATTTTCAATATACATAGATAGGATACTTTTTTCTTGTAAAAGTTGGATGTTTTAATTTAAATTTCCTTTTAATATATATTTGGTCTTTTAAAGAGCAGACACTAATGTTGCGTTTCATAGTACTAACCAGTTGAAAGTCTGAATAACTTGTGGTAACAAAACTTTTAAAATGTCGATGAAAATAGGTTAATACGGTATAGTAATTAGTTGTAAGAGTGAGTGAATGTATGCTCAGGTACCTTCAGCAGTGTCTTCAGGTCTTGGAGAAAGTTTAAGTGTCGCAAATACGTATTTGATACTATCGAATTCAAATACGTATTCAAATCCATCCATTGAAGTCACGTATTCGGTAAAATGTTTCTGAGGGGGTATATTATTTAAACTAATCTTTTCTGCATATGCAGTCCTCCCAGCAGGACATTGTAGGACAGTTTGGTTTATACAATAGAATATTATGCTCTGAAGCACAAATAAATAAATAAAAAATGTATTGCAAGAAAAGGCCACCCTTCACCCCAATAGACAACTGGAAACAAGATTTAGATTAATACAGAATAAGAGTATATATAACCTTTTGTTTTCTAAACTTAATAGACCTTCTTTATTGTTTTGAAAAAAAATAAGAACTGATTGAAATAAATGATATGATTTACTGATTAAAGAAAAATGATCAACATATTTCCACCTCAAATAAACAATAAAATAATTTCATTCATCATAGCTCTGCAAATTATATATACATTTCTAACAACTGTTATACAACATAAATTTCAGGCCTTTTCCAGTTCATAAATAATTTCCAGAATTTTCACAGTTTTTCTGTTTTCCCAGGCGTTTTCACAACACACTTTTATTTCCATGTTTTCCAGGACGCGTGGGAACCCTGCATATTAGATAGAGCAATATTGGAAGGTGCTGGGAAAGTTGGTGAATACCAACACACCTCAATGGCCAGCCAATACTGCTGCAAACACTGCTGAAAGAACACGCTGATACAGTTTGCATTATAAGAAGCTGCAGCATGACAAGGTTCCTCAGTTAAACTTCGCTGGGGAAGAATAAGCACATAGGAAACAAAGGAAAAAAGATTGGACATGGAAGGATAGGAAAAATCATTTAAAAAAAATAGTGAGAATTAGTGACTAGTTCGTCAGAAAAAAAATGCTAAGGCTCATTTAGCATATTGCTAATATGTAACAATTTAAATCATCATTGGAACTGCCCTTGGCTTGTATTTTTAATAATTCAATGACTGAAAAATACAGTAAATAAATGACAAGATCAAAATATAGGACATATATAGGACAAATATACACAAATTTCCAAAATATAGGAACAATATGAAAATAGTACAGCTGGGAGGCGTGCATATGGAATAGAAATATAAGTATTAACTTCCAATTCTAAAGTTTAAGCGTAAATATATTATATGAATAGGAATGATTGTGATGATATATATATATATATATATATATATTGACCTACCTGGCCGAATTGTTAGCACAAGCGGTTTTATAATGCGCTGTCCCTGGTTTTACTCCTATTTGCACCACTAACATCCTCTGACTTATTGTCAAGAGGGGCCGTGGTGGGTCAGTGTAGAGCGCTCCATTCTAGTACTTAGGGTCCTCGTTTGATCCCAGCTCGTGCCAATTGGACAACACCATTGTGGGGATTTTCTCGTGTTCCCCTGTTACTTCCTACTTTCTTCATTCCACTATTTTCGTTCTTTGTCATCAATATCTCCCTTACCCTCCAAGACATAATTGTGGATCGTAAAATTGAGAGATTTCACTTCATTTTTTTCATCATAATGAGGAAATTGAGGAACTACGTCAATTAAGAAGTAGGGAACTCAGGTCTAGAAAATCAGAAATATTGACACTTGAGAGCTGATGCACTGAGCATGCATCACCCAGTTGACTGTGTTACATCTAACTAGCCATAGATGGATTGTAGAGTCAAAGAGTTGAGTACCTATTTGTTAACTAATTTCACATGACTATAAAAGAAACTAAAAGAATGAGACTTGTTCGTTATCTGTCTCTTCCTCTACAATTCGGCTCATTCTTCTATACTAAACGAGCGCATTAGATTTGTGTAAATTTGGTACATTGTAGCTATATAACTATTTCGATATTTATACATAGGCACGTACGCAGAATTGTATTAAAGGAGGGGCCCAAAGCTTTCGAAAGTCCAAATTGTATGTGAGAAAAGAGCATATTAAAATTTGTAAAATCATGCCTAAAATTAAACTAAATCAACAGAAAAATCAGAATTTCAGGGTCTCCTGACCCGTAGGACCCACCCTCTCCGTGCGTCCTTGTTCATACTTTCTTGAGATGATTTGAATCAAGAGCAGAGCCGGTTCTAGATATTCCTTAAGTGTAACCAAACTATATATAGGCGCCCCCAACTAAATGATAATAAAAGAGTAGAAAGTTGTAAAGGCCAGAAATTCTTCAAATAGTTGTTACAATTGCAAACTTCTTCAATATGTGTAGTCTCTCTATGAATATTAACGAAACTGGCGAAATTATAACTAATTGACTGTGGTTGAATACTGAACAAAATTCCAATTTTAATAATTATTAGCTTATTATATTAGGTCTAAATAAGCACAAGACACAACTAAGATATATACCTAAGATGTATTTTGACAAGTACAATTGAGGGGGTGAGGACAGCAGTGGTCTAACCCACATTCTTTTTTTTTTTTAATGGAGAAAAATCAAGTTAAAGTTAAACACATGTGCTTTTTGTAAAATATACGTAAAGCAACCACAAGTGTTTGAATGTGTCATACATTATATATATATATATATATATATATATATATATATATATATATATATATATATATATATATATATATATATATATATATATATATATATATCACAAAAAAAACACTCTCTATTTTTAGAAATGCGGGTTAGACCACTGTTGCGGTCACCCTCTCAATTGAAACATAAAAATCGAAACAGAATAAAATTCATGAGCTTCAAGTCTAACATTAACACAGGTTTGATTTTGACAAAGAGGTATGCTCTAATGCTTCGTTAAAAGCACAGTTACATAGTATTTTATACTAATACGATTATGGTAATTAGCATAATTTCTTGTTTTCTTTGTTAATGAAAAGTTCATGTTATAAAGACACTTTTCTAGCTTACAACTTATTATTCCATCCGTATCCATTTCATTAAGTATGTCATTTTCAATGGCTATCAAAGCTAATCCATTTAATCGATCCTGAGATATAGTTGATCTCGAATAATTGTTTATTAATTTTAGAGGAACTTGTTTAATACACAACAAATGACAAAATTGTGTGCTTATCAATATTTAATTATCAAGATTTTTCGGAGTAGCTTACAAAATGCAAATAATTTTGTGTATTTGTCCCTTGAAATTGTGTTAATTTCCTTAAAAATTAAAAGTTCTAGGGATCCAGACTCTCGGGCTACCTCCGTCGGTGCACCCCTGAACTTAAAATAACTAATATTCGAAATTTTACCTTGCATTAAGACTATTACCAATTTTTTTTTAAAATATCGCTCCATCTAAATTTAATACGAGAGAAGGGATTGATAATGATTGTTACACGCTTGTAAGACAACGAGCATATGTATACGGTACTGCGATTGACAGTGAGAGTTCTGAAATAAAAATGTGTTACTTATAATCCTAGGGACCTTTCGATTACAGTTGAAAGGTAAGGGGAAAAAAGAAGGAATGTCGCAAAACTGGATTTTTAATATTGAAACCGCGTACAAAATGAATAGGTTAGTCAAATATTTTGCTCCTTTTCACGTGGACATTTCTGTGTATGCGTGGCATATACAGTCAAATAGTACTAAGAGTCACCAACAGATAAGACAAAGCACCCGTTAAAGCACACACATGGACATTCCTTGTTTGTTTTATTTCCTTACCCTTCAGTTACCCTTTTGAATTATATGCGCATATACTACGTGAAAACTAATTGTATTTAAACAAATTTTGAAATACATTAAATTTAACTCAGACCCGTAACCGAAGAGACCGTATCCATTTCATTTTAACAATTAAATTACTGCAATCAAGTAAAATAAACTTACAGTTTTAAAACTTTGTCGACTAGAAATGCTTCTTTAACTGTAACTGATATTGATAATTCCCCCACTTCAACATTTATATGATTATCACTTTCGAAATTTTCTCCAAAAGTCGATAGAAACTTTTTTTTTTTTTTTTTTTTTAGATCCTTCGCTTGCCTCTCAACTTCTTTCAAGTTTCGTAGCTTTCTTTTCCGATATAAATAGCTTTTTTTTATCGTTGGTCATTATTATTATATGAAAAACAAAGTATTGAAAAGTAAAAACACACATCATAAATAAATACATAATAAAAAAGACACGAAACGACTCAGGATAGAAACGAAAATGTTGACTAATGAGAAATGAAGTAATAGACATTAACAAAGCGAAAATTAAGCAATGGGCAGCGATTGTGAGCCACTGATATTAGGAACCCTCAGAAATGATCAACAATCCATTTCTAGCTCCTATCTTTTCTTAGTATTCGCCCCCTTCCTTGACCAATGGACAACAAAAGCCTAGTCGCTTGAACTTCGATAATGTGCATTTCATTTATGCTGACCTATATCAACACATAACTGTGGTCATTGAACTGAAGCACTATATGGGTACATTGTTTATGGCAAGGCGGAGCACTCTTGAAAATATTTCTTTCTACTGTGATAATGCCATCCAATCCATAAGCAACAAGTGCAGTTGACTTCTGTTTGTTGATCCATTCCCATTTCAAAGACTTATTTCGCAAAGATGTTCTCTAGCAAGATCGCGGAAGGACTGTTGGAAGAGGAATGGAGAGTCTGTTATATCTGTATTTTGTGCATATGGTGGAATTGTCGAAAGAATGCCGCTGTCTTTAGTCGTACTACCCTAAATATAATATAACATGCACTAAAAAGCTAAATTTCCCTATATTTTATCTCATATTTGTAAAAATCTCCCTTTTCCCTCTTTAAAAAAACTTTCCTAAAGCTCCATGCGCCCCGGGAAATTTTCTCAAACTAGCATCACTTGTGAGTAAGGCATTGGCGCCAATTGATGTGCAAGTCAATTTCAATTGTAAAGGGGTCTTTTACAACCAACTACACAAGGATTCGATTTGATTGTCCTTTTGACGTATTTTATCCGTATCTCAATCTGTACAATATTTATTTGAAACTATTTGGAAAATTTTTCAGCATAACATTTCCTATAATAAATATTCAGATTTAAAACACAAAATTTCCTTTTCCAGTTTTGCGCCCTCTTCACTTGGCGCCTCCTGCGAACGCGTAGTTAACAGGATTCAAGATCCGGCCCTGATCAAAAGTTGAGCATTCTGATATACAAATTTCATGTCGTCACCTTAATTGTTTTTACTAAGATCCAGGAAGTCATTTCCAATGAGGTTTTCACAAGACTAATGTTATTATTAATCTTTGGCACGTTTATCACAGATAAATAATACATAAACAAATTTCCAATAAAATCGAAGATGCCGTAATTAATTGAGTAATAGCACTTACATTCAAGTACTGCTTATGTAATAATTGATCATCAGAATTAGAAATCACTATGTTACATATCTCTCTACATCTACTTATTGTTACAATAAAAATTCTATATCACATAATATGATAAATGTTACATAACATGTTCCCTATATCGTGTTCCCTAAATCTACAGGATGTTTGGATAGTAAAGCATTAACTATCATTGCTTCACGAAACAAAAGAACCAAGAAAGCTTAAGAGATATTCTTCATCCACTGGAATCCTATTGAGTAATACACTGCAGTTCCTTCAGTTAGTTTATTGGTTTCAATTAAGATTCTTGTTGAGTTCTTTGTCCTTTCCTTTGATAGTTATGGAAATATGCTTCAGGGACTCGAAGAACATGCAAGAATTTTCTTAACGTTTGGCAATTACCGATTGTGCTATAGTGATACAGGATGAGCTACTATGTGATTTTGTTCTAATTCTTCAATAGAAATACATTATTCTCCTTATTTTAAATACTATCACTCAAATCAAAACCTCTTTAATTCAGAAATAGAGCTCTAAAAGTAGTTAATGACAATTCCTTATTTTTCTTACTTATTTGATTACATTTTAACATTCATTTTCTCTTGATGGCTCTATTATATCTGTTTATATCTACTTTTATTAGTTATAAGAAGCGTTTTAGTTTTACCTACCTTTTATCGTGCTGTTACGATGCACTCTAAATACAGGCATATGAGGAGCAGCCTGAGAATATAATAAGACAAAATAAATGTTAATAATACAAGGGTAACAAAGAAATAATTACATTTTGTAACCAGAACGCAAGACATCACCACTGAATGCTCTCTCTCGTAGCTATATAGTTTACATTCGAGCTTTCGGGGCAGGAGTCCCAGATTCAATTTCATGTGATTTAGATCCCACGATAAGTTATAGGTCTACGTCTCGTGTAACCGTGGTGGTGGACAGAGATTTAAACCCCAAACCAACCAGCCATCACCGTACTTTAGAATTTGAATGATTATGTAGTATTTCATTCTTTATAATCTGAAATAGGTTGAGCATCTTGAAATTTTCAGATTTAACTCAAAGTTATCTATTTCAAACTTCAAATTGTTTTAAACTCGAATAATGAAACACTCATACCGTATGTTATTGGATTTCAGTTGTTAGTTATTTCAAGTATGCAACATTGTAGAAAATAAATGAGAATCATCACCATAGTTTGAGCAAATTGCAACTTACCTTATTTAGGTATTCTACTTTAATTAGCATGTGTTACGAAATTAATAGTTTTTCCCAAACGTAATATAGGTACAGTGAAAGTCATAAGTATTCGTACACCGACTGCAAGTTATGATTAAATGCTTGTAGCTCCGACTTTGTTGGACATAGAGCATTGAAACAAACGACACTGCATTTTCCATTAATTTCTTTATTATGTACAAAACAAACGTTCCATGAATGCGAAAACATAGCCACATATTGCAAAAGAAACCAAAATGAACACGGTTTTGATGTGTCAAAAGTATTCGTACACTGAAATTAAAGACAAAAACGTCCATCTGTTCGAGCTGTTGTTCACGCCTTCTGATGGTTAGATCGCCCTCTGGTAGTTTGCAAAGCTAAACACAACCACAGGCCAGCGAAACATCATTTAAGTGCAAAGAGTGAATCAAGACGGAAAATATAATGGGTCGAAAAGGGACGGAGACAACAGACGCAGAAAGAAAAATAGTTACAAGGCTTCATAACAACTACCAATCCTTACGGGAGATATCAGATATTATCTGAAGACCACGTTCGACCGTGCAGTCAATTATAGACCGATACTGCGAAACAAATACAGTCAAAAACATGTCGCGAAGTAAACGTCCGGGAAAGATCTTTGGACGATGTGAGCATATACTGCTGAATGAAATTAAGAACTCACGAATCAGTGCTCCGCAGATGGTGGCAGAAGTACGCAAATCAGGTATGTTAGTTTCGGAAAGCACTGTGCGTCGTGCTTTCAATAAACAAGGTTATAATGGGCGTGTTGTTCGAAAGAAATTTTTTGTTTCTGAAGTGAATATGAAGAAGCGGCTCCAGTTTGCAAAAGCTTACGTGAACAAAGATGTGGCTTTCTGGGACAAAGTAATATTCTCAGATGAGAGTAAATTTAATGTGTTTGGTTCCGACGGTAGACAAATGGTGTGGCGGAAGCCAAATATAGAGATGGACTCGAAACATCTCCGGCGAAGCATCAAGCATAGAGGTGGGGAAGTGCTAGTTTTGGGGTGCATGAGTGCTTCGGGAGTGGGGAAGTTGACAATTATCGACGGTATTATGGACAGGCATATGTACATTGACATCTTGAAGAAAAATCTTCGTCCTAGTGCTGTTCAAATGGGCCTGCAAGATCACTTTATATTTAAACAGGACAATGATCCCAAACATACGACACATAATACAAAGCTCTGGTTGCTGTACAATGTGCCAAGGCAACTGGCCACTCCTCCACAATCGCCTGACCTCAATCTGATTGAGCATTTATGGTACTTACTCGAAAAGAAACTCCGCAAGCGCAGCATTACGAGTAAACGTTCTTTGCAAACTGCACTCGAAGATTAGTGGGCTTCTATAACAGTTGAAAATACGCGACGTTTGGTGCAATCAATGCCGAAGCGCCTTCTACCTGTAATTAGGGCCAAAGGGAACCCGATCAAGTATTGAATCATGCACAATCATTTTCTTTCTGGGCGTTTCGTAAGTGTACGAATACTTTTGACACATCAAAACCATGTTCATTTTTGTTTCTTTTGCCATTATTTGTCTAAGTTTTCGCATTCACAGAACGTTTGTTTTGTAAATAATAAAGAACTTAATGGAGAATGCAGTACCGTTTGTTCCAATGCTCTATCTCCAACAAAGTCGGAGCTACAGGCATTTAATCATAGCTTGCAGTCGGTGTACGAATACTTATGACTTTCACTGTATATGTGGATTACATTTTCTATTTTTACCTTCTTTTTTCAGTGTTTTAAAATGTCTTTGCGAACTTCTTTTTCTTGTTAAGTTAAAACAACAAATATTAATCCGCAATGATCTTAAGGAGAAATTAAAGCTTTGGCCGGTAGTGTTCGTTTCCTACAATATTATTATAGAACTCCTTTGTGGTTGTACGGTTAGTGTATGCGTCTTCAGACTCGGTTCATTTCGCGGAGAGAGCACGTGTGATTCAGATCCAACGTTAAATTGTAAGTTCATATCTTATATTGCTTCGGAGCTAAAGGAGACGCTAAACTGCAATCCAACGTGCATTCTTCTATTCACTTCTTCACTTAAGAATGTAGCGTACGACTCATTATTACCTCGTAAGACTGAGTAATGGAATAAAAAGTTGTGTGTTCAAAATTCTCCGATGTTAATTATAGATTGTTGATTGCATATACATTATAAATTACAATGCTTTACACATAACTGTAAGTTGTACTTTGCAACTTACATTTTCTAACGTCCCCATTAAACCTCAATCAATAAAGTTACATTTTACGTTTTACATATTTTTTACGGAAAATTTGTCGCTCTTAGAGAATATTCCTCGATTAATTATTATACGGTTGCATAGCAAAAAGTTTAAATTCATTTTGTGACGAAGTTTAAAACTGTGTTTTTTGAATTTATTCTCTGCCTACATAATATTTTCCAAATTTTTGAAGCACTACATTTTAACGTAAATAAGCTTCGTACATATATATATATATATATATATATATATATATATATATATATATATATATATATATATATATATATAGAGAGAGAGAGAGAGAGAGATTCTATTTCTCAAAAGTGACCTATGCATTACCAATATTGTATTTTAAAGTATGCTGTATATTCTACCTCGCTAAAGCATCTGAGGAAATGTAACTATCAAATGGATTGGAGATGAAACTCCAAAGTGATAATTATCAATTTTCTATTGAGAATTTGGATTTTTGCACATTTCACGTGCCTCAAGAAAACTTCTTTAATTAATAGATAAGTATTTGTAATTTATTACATACAAACAGCTTGGATATGATATAAAATGGAGAGGTTTCTGAAGAGTAGAAAATAGAGTGTACCTCAAATTCGAAAACGATCAGAAGTAATCAAGAATATATCGTAAGTAGCACAAAAAACGACCGCCAGAAATTTCACACATGTCAAAAACTCAAGAAAACTTTTGTCACTATACCTGAACCAGTACAGCGCAAATGAACAAGAGCAGGAACGTTCTCATCTTCGTTATTAGCGTAAGTAATTCTAAATACTACGCGATAATTAATGCATTATTTATAGGCACGACTCCTATCAGCCTCTTATCTGAGATATTAAGTAAATTCAACTTGAAAATTGAAGGAAAAACTAAATTAATAGCATTTACAAAAATTTGTTTCTCATTAATCTGTGTTTTGATTTTGATACTTTTTTTTTTTTTTTTTTTTTTTTTTACTCATTTGGTAGTTCCTACATACAAGCGGTTTTTAATCATGAATTTGGAATTTGAACAGGATATGAAAGAAACAAACAATAGAAAGTTATTAAGCAGAAAGTCTGGCACAGTTTTAAATATAGACCTTTTTCCTTAAAGTTTTAATAATTCCTTATCTAATAGTATTACACGTAATGATTACTATCAATTACTGACGTATTTCTATCCTATATGCAATGATTAATATTTTGCTCAAGTGCGAATGAAGGAATTTTTTACAGAGATAATTGATAAAGATAAAGATAATGTGTTAGGTCCAAGTACTTGCATCTTCCATTTCTCCTGTAAATTTTGTATTTTTAGGTTCTCCTGGACCCCTTCAATGAAACATTTACCTAAGTGAGTGCATATAAAAGATAGCCGGTGATACTATTTTCCAAGACTTGTGTATTTCTGCCCAGTTTACAGAAGCTGTAATTTATGTTTACAAGTGGATCACTACTAGCTTGACACCAGGCACGTAGCCAGGATTTCGTGAAGGGGGGGGGGAAGGTCCGTGATATGAAATACTATGGTCATCACACCAGGGACTCGATCATTCTAAACTTTTTACTGGAATACATATTGGTTCGTTTAGCAAGGATTTCTTAACGGGGGAGGGGGGGGAGCGTGACATGAAATCTTGAAGGCCCAGGAGCCTAATCAATCTAAACTACTTTACTATCAACATATATTGGTTTGTTAGGACAATAAAATGAGGATATGTTGCTAAGTATTTTAATAACAAACTATGAAGAAATATTGAGTAAAATAATAAAAAAAACGTATTGAAAAAGATTATAAACTAATTACGTTTTTCCTCTGTTTATTCAAATATAACAATTTTCCTTTCATTATGACCTCAACTATTATAAAAAGTACATATTCAATAATGTTTTGTAAAATATTTTACAATATCTGCGTTCCTTTCTCTGTTGAATCAAATGTTAACAGAACTTTGTTAACACATAAATTTGTGTTTTTATTATTCTGTCAACTACTACCTATTCCAAATGACAGGTCAAAAGAGCAGTAGAAAATTGTTTTTGAAATCACATATTTGATACTGCAAGGATGCGATGAAAAATTATGATTAAAAAAATGTCCACGCTGTTACACAACGGCACTATACTTTCGGAAGCTTGAAATCTCCCTGACTAGTAGCAGAAATTCTGACAATTCCGTAACTTTTCTAGAAATTGCAAATTCCATGACTCTTCCAGGATATCTCGCTCACTTTGCCACCATGTATTGCAAGTAATACAAATTTTCTCATAAGAAAGAGTAACCAAAAGTTTCCTGTAGTTTATTTTTAACGCTGATCCTTCTTTTTCTCATTTCATTTTGTTTCATGTTTCCTTAATTTTTTCATTTCTCGTCTCGAAGGGGGGTCCTGACCCCCCTTTGGCTACGTGCCTGTTGACACCATGATAAGTACTATTCAAACTCGTATCATTGCTAAAACCCACTCGTTTTCATTACCTTCGATGACGCGCCTGCTTCCTTCTGACACACCCCCTCGCTAACGCTGGATGCCTCCGCTTCGCCCTGATCTGACTCGGTTAGATAGCCTTCGTGTTTTCAGTGACCACCAAGCACTGGTTGGTTTGTGTTATTGCACTATGGTTTTTATACTATACATCTGAACGCCGTATTTATAAGCAAATCGTAAAAGAATTGCAGTTTTTCAATAATTGTTTTTGATGGTCCCCTTGAATTTTATTTATGACATATGGAATATTTTCATGTCGCTTAGCGCAAATCATTTAGGAAATAATGATAAGGAAATTAATGACAAATTATAATAGTTCAACTATTATTTCGAGTGGTGCACCAAATTAAACCTGCGCGATCAGAAGATAAATTAGCAAAACATACCGCATCAGTTGTTTGTTTTCATTTTCTCTCACCTGATGTCGCTTAAATCGAAATCTTACGAATTTTCTAATCGCAATAGAGCGTGCCCTAAATAAGAGAAATCTCATGGGATCGTTCAGAACACAGTAAATGACATGCGATCTGATGCCATACACGTTGAGATTTTAACTCTAAGACAAATCAAATCGTAAGAGATTTCCTAGGATCTATCCTGTAGTGTATAGCTGCCCTTAGTAAAGGATTTTGCTCACAGGAAAGCAAGAAGGAAACCATTCAATTAGTTCCTGCTACTCTTCATGACGACTGACGTCACTGAGTGCAAAGAGGAAAGTCCATCTTCCATTGTGAAGCTTATTGAATAAATTATATGTATAACAAAGTGGTTTCCATTTATAAATATTTAGACCTAGTAGTTGCATGAATTTAATTCATTATTCACAGATACAGAGAAATATGGTTATTTATTATGTTATCTATTATTCCACAAAAAAATGTTATTAAGGCAGGGGGTTCTGGGTATTCTTTTGCGGGGGAGGGGGCGTAAAACGTAGAGGCATAAAACACTGCCTCTATGCTGTTAAAATGGTGTTCTTTGAGTACTTTTTTGATCTTTGGGAACAAAATTAATTTGGTCGGAACTGAACGTGCCTACGGCAGCGTTTCCACATTATGCTTCACCAGGAACTCATCGACGCTCAGAGACATGTGGCTGTGCGCATTGTCGTGATGCAGTAGTCAGGTAGTGGCAAATCTAGCGATGTCTTTTCGCCCACTTATGACTCTTTTCCACAATCTTTCCAGACCACCCACATAGTAAGTATCGATAACGGTCTGTCCTTGAGGTACAAACTCTTTGTAAATCATACACTTGGTATGGAAAAGACAATCAACATTGTCTTCAATTTGGATTTGCTCATCCTTACCTTCTCTTTCGGAGATGCCGCTGTGTGCCATTTGGCACTCTGGCACTTCGACTCTGGGTTGTATTGATATGTCCACGGTTCATCACTGGTAATAACGTTGTTCAAATAATCCGGTTCATTTTCCACATTTTCCTTCAGTTCACTCGCGATCAACACTCAATTGGCCTTCTGCTCGCCTGACAACAATTTGGGGACAGTTTAGCGCACACCTTTCGCACGTGCTCAATTTTTCAGGAATGATGTGATCGACAACGGTTTTCGGAATGTACAAAGTGTTAGCTAACGGACGAACACTCATCGACGATCAGCATTCAACAATTCACGCATACGAGTCACATTTTCATCACTTTGACTTGTTGATGGCTGTTCAGAAGGGGGTCATCACCCACCTCTTTCTGGCCCCCTTAAACTTCTTCATCCACCTCATAGGCTCGCATACGAAAGGGCAAACTACCTGTAGCTGTTTAAGCAGTTTATGAGTTTCTCCAGCGATTTTGTTGACTTTTGTGTAGAACTTGATCGCCCAATGTTGTTCGAGAGTGTCCACCATGACGTGGTCTCAAAACAGGGGTGCATTAAATCAGCGATTCTGACGCCACCAACGCTCGGAGCAGACTGACCTAGGATGCAAAGCTGAGAATCCAGTCTACCAAACTCAAAACGCGCAAACATGCTGCGACCTGGCTGGACGCAGTAAAAAATATATTTTATGACTTTGGGGACACACTTCGCAAATATCGATGTTTCCGACAATACGTTGGTCAAGTAACTCTTTTAGAATAATAGGTTGCGTAACTGTCGGAAATCATTCCGATAGTTAGCCTTATCTTCTAAAATGCATTTATTGCACTAGTAGTAGAGGAAGTATTTCTAACTGAGTCAGCAAAAAAACTTAGGTTGCGTTAACCCAGGTTTCATGAGCTAGGACCACCAACTCAGAATTTTGGCAATGGAAATGTTGGCCCACTCCCTCAAATTTCTGGAGGATACAAAGGACCACTTTTTAAATTTTGGAAATTGTCAAATTTAAATATTTTTTTAATGGTAGTATAGGACCATGATATGTATCTCTGTAAGTTTGGGTGGTCCATCTCGTTCCCTTTCATGGGTAACAAAATGCCAAAAATTCAAGATTTGAAGGTTTCTAACCTATTTTATCCCCTTTGATGAGGGTTTATCACCTTATATTGTCATATCCATTCTCTTTCATAGGAATAGGTTGCTCAAGGTTTATTTTTTAAATTTTATTTAAATTTTATTGACCTGCTTAGCCGAATTCTGGTTCTATTCTCAATTAAACTACTAACATTTTCTGGAGTTGAATCATCATCATGAAGGGCTGCGATAGCTCAGTGGTAGAGTGATCCCTTTCAGTATGTGGAGTCTCTAGTTTCATCCCAGCTGGCTCCAAATAGGCCTTGTGGTGAGTAACTGCGATTACTTGGGTTCTCTCGTGTTCTCTCGTTTCCTCAAATTTTCTTCATTCCACCATTTCGTTCTTTACTATGGTCATATCCCTTAGCATCCAGGGCATATTCATCAATTGTAAAACTGAAAGATTTAATTTATTTTTCACCTCATAATTTCGTTTTCAGTGAACCAACTAGGGAACTACGTCAATTAAGAAGTAGCAAACTCAGAAATAATGACACCTGAAGGCTGATACACGGGTCACGCAATATCAAGTTCAACATGCTACATCTAGCTTGCTACACCTTTATGGATTGTAGGAACAGTGAATGACTACTATTTTTTATCTGTTAACTAATTTCATCAATATTTCAAAGCAGTATGACTGAGGAATAACAGTTGTTTATTTGCCGTCTTCTCTGCAATTCGGCTCACTTCTGTGTACTGAAATAAAACACGTGATGTCGATGTAATGTAAGAACACGTGAAGGTATGTCTGGCCATGCGGCAAACATTTCAGCCGGTGACACACAGTCAGTGCAACGGCCTTATGTAAATATACATACATACATACATACATACATACACACACACACACACACACACACACATATATATATATATATATATATATATATATATATATATATATATATATATATATATATATATATATATATATATATATATACAAGAACTCAAATGAATCGCTGGTTTGAGAAACGTCACAAATTATTGACTTAAAGTATTATTGACATTATTGCCTTATGACGTTTCTCAAAACAGCGATACAAATGTAATGACACATATCAAACAAACTTTCTCTGCTGTCTGCAGATACATTTCCGAATTAAACGATCTCCATACTGTTCTATGGTTCAATCTCAACCCATTCCACTTAGTAACTCAATTTCATCGAAAGTGGCGCTTACCATTATGTTTGCCCGGGCTGCTAATATATACAAGGATGGTCTTTAATTTTTGATTTCTGAGATTTTTTCAGTCTCACTGTCAGCCCTTAAAATGGTTCCATATGAGCCCTAAGTAGCCCACAAGAAAAATTAGTTCAACCGATATTACTGTCAACTTCATAGTTTTCGGGGTCACTGATATAAATAATAACACTCTTGATGCCATTCAAGTCGGATTTTAGCCCCCATTGCATTGGGTTTGAGGTTCGTGAAAAACAATATGTCAAAATAACCGATATTAATGTCAAATCCATTGTTTTCGGGATTGCTAAGCTGATTGGTGTTAGTCCAGATGATATTTGAGCCAAAATTGGCAACTGACCCAGGAACTGGCACAGGTAAAGCCAAAGGCGTTGCTCTTTAGTATTCATTCATTTTACTCATATCGAGAAGGACAACGCTGAAAATGTTACTGGAGAGTTATTTATTTATTTATTTATTTACTACACTCATATTGAAAGGAACAACGAAGAAGATATTGCTCCCTTATTCCATAATCCAATTTCGTTTTGTCGACCAAGTCACCAAGTTTCATCTCTAGCAGTTGGATTGCAACAATACTAAAATATATGTATCTTGCGTTTGTTTACGCAAAATAGAGTTGTTTATAGTGCAAGGTGGAGGGAAATGTGTGTCTAAAGATAGTGATCACCCATTATTTCTAGTTTAAATGTCATTTTGTGTAAGTACATTAATTAAGCAAATGAGTTTTGTTTCATAGTGTGAAACTACAGCAGATTTCCATTCTATGGAATTCAACACTCATATTTGAAGTAGTACATCTCTGAATATTGTCTGCAACAGATTAATATTGTCTGCAAAGATAAAAACTGTTCCTCGGACGGTGAATCCATATCAAAAAAACTATTGTCATTATGCCTTAGGTCAATTAAGGTTAAAATTGGAAATCGTTAGTTTGAACCACTTTTGGATTGAGTACATGGTTAAGGGAGGAGATAGAATATATATAGTCTTAAGAGGCTGAATCTATTGGGAAAACTGCATCTCGATATCTCTTACCATTTTTGCTCTGCGGAAATCGGTATTGAAATCGGAAGTAGTAGTAAATTTGAACCACTTCCGGTTTTGGTAGAGTGTTGCGGGTTGGGATGGTATATTCTATTGAAACCATGAGTCGTTTGCAAAAAAACTTTTTGTCGTTATATATTGCCATCTTAATTCTATGGTGAGAAATGTCAAAATCAGAAATGGCTTCTTTGAATCCCTTCTGTTATGAATAAAGGGTTAACAAAAAAGATGGAACCCATTCTTGAGATGCTGAATCAATTCCAAAAAAACTGTATCTCAATATCTCTTACCGTTTTGCTCTATGAAAATCAGTATTGAGACCGGAAGTGGTAGTAAATTTGAACCATATTCCATTTTGATAGAGCGTTGTGGGTAGTGACGATATGCTCTCTTGAGACACAGACTCGAATGTAGAAAACCGCTTGCTGCTATCTATTACCATTTTCTTCTATGGCGACAAGTGTTGAAACCGGAAATTGCTAATTTCAACCACTTCCCGTTGAATAGAAGGTTAACGAAAAAGATAGAAAGTGTTCTTGGGACAATGAATCGATTGAAAAAAAACTTGATATTTCTTACCATTTTTGTTCTGTAGAAATCAGTATTGAAACTGGAAGTAACCCTAATATTAAATTTGAACCACTTCTTGTTTCAGTAAAGTGTTCGAGATAATCGTGGTATGCTGCCTTGAGACGCCTTATCGTTTGCCAAAAAAAAAAAAAATCACTTCTCGCTATTTATTACCACTTTCGTTCTGTCGCGATAAACGTTGAAACTGGAAATGGCTAATTTAAACCCCTTCCGGTTTTGATAAAGGGTTAACGGAGAAAATGGAAACTATTCCTATGTATCGATTGCAAGAAACCTCTTCTCGACATTCCTTACTGTTTTTGCTCAGATATCTGTCGACAGACGGAACAACAAAGTGTTCTACAAAACTTCCGACATTTATGCATAGCATAGTTTGGAAATCTAAAACGTTTACACGTTCTTCAATGTCAATAATTTCACACATTTCTTGTAAGCAAAAGTGAGAGTATTACTTTTACACAAACGAGGCATGTAGAATCTCACACGAATAATGATGTGATTATTTCTCTCCTGATCAGTGTTCGAAGTGGGAAAAAAAGCAAAGGCGGTACCCAAGTAGCATTTTGGGTTGGCAAATGGTTGGGCCAACCGACATAGTTGGTTGGCCAACGGTAATTTTGGCGGTACTGCAAATCGTTATGCCAACAATTATTTGCAACGTTGGGCCAGCAGAAGATTGTGTACAGTTGGCCAACCAACCAATGGACGACAGTGTGCCAACCATGGAGGAGTTGAGCCAACGAAATTCCAACATAATGCCAACAAGAAAATTACAGTTGGCCAACGATCGTTATCCTACAATGGTGTGGTTGTAGGTGGTTGGGCCAATGGAATGCCAACAAAACCTCAACGGGAGAAAACAACAGTTGGCCAACGATCGTTATCCTACGGAACGCCAACATTGTGACAACAAAATAGAACATCGTCTTTCGATGCCTTGCCGAAACAACGATGCACCTACGTTCAACCACTGTTTTGTTTTCGCTTGTTGGCATCGATGGTTGATGGATTGTCGAATTTGCCGTCGGCTCTTTGATAGTGGCATTGCCAATGATGCCTACAAATAGACAACGGTTGGCACACCGGTTGACAACGAAAATGTTACTTGGGTATGTTTTATCATTTTGACTCAACATACCAGCTATTTAAATATTGTCTTGATCACTGAAAACCCAGAGACAGTATGTCCTCATTACTGAAAAACCAGAGGCAGTATGGCATACCACCGCATACCGTCTCATTTCGACCACTGCTCCTGATCAACGAAGAACTAAAATTATAATCAAACTTTCTTGACCTGTTCCCCGAAGCGAATGTATTATTTAAATTTTCGCCTCTCTTAAATATTATTTTGTTTGTTTAAATTTCTATGTAAGAACCAATATATTGAGTTTAAAGAATTTCATTGATATAAGACATTTTAGACGTCGTTATTATGACTTCAACTTGGATAACATTCACAGTCCTAAAAATATGTGCAACAGTCTTGAATTTTAGGTTTTCTCCAGTTATGACTTGAACATTTTAGGACTATGGCAGTTTAGGACTTTTGCCTCTACATGATTTTAATAATTCTACATTTTAGAATTTGTACAGTTTAAAATTTGTGCACTTAGTTAATTGTTAGGACTTGTGCGTGCTCCTTTAATCTTAAAATTCACCAGCACAAAGCAGAACTTCAACAGTACAGTAGTTGCCACAAATGCAGTTGATTTCAAGTGTTACAGCTTTATTAGTAATGCTAAAACTATAATTATCTATTCTACTGTTGACATTAAATACCTAAGTATATAAAATAACTTCCTTTATTGTAATAATGAAGTAAGACATTTTTTTCCACTGCGCGATATTTTAAAATACAGATCTGTCAGTGTCTTTATCTTCGTAAAAAGATAGTCAAAGCTTCAACAGCAGGAGATAGAATTTTCATAAGTCGGATAAATTTGCTAATACACTCTGCCATTAGAAATATGTATCTCTTTAATCAGGAAAGGAAAAATTTCATCCTCCTAAGGTGTGTCAGAGAAAATATTACTGAAATATCATTCAAAGGAAGTACTTGGTTGGTGTACAATTTTGTAGATTCTCTCAATTGTTAGAAATCTCTGGAATCTACAGTACTCTTGGCATGACAGTAGCACTTTACAAGATATTTTTACAACGTGTGCTATTTAGGACTAGCGCACCTAAATGACGCTTACGAATTTTTCCAATTAAGACTTCTTCAATTTGAGACTTCTACACCTAAATGATTTTTAAGACTTCTGCAGTTTAGGACTTAAGCAGTTTGGACTTATGCACTTAGTTAAATTTTAGGACTTGTACTGTTTAGGACCAACAGTTGAGTTTAGGATTCTGTATAGGTTGAGGTATTTAAAGAAATGAATAGTTTTCTAAATAACTCGAATTTTTCAAATAGCTGTCAAGGTAAGCACTTTTCCACTTGTGAAGAGATGGTTAGAACCAAGAAGACAGAATATTAAACAGGAGAGAAAACAGTACAAACGTATTATCATAAAAATGTCGATACTGAAAATATCGAAGTACCGATAAATATCTTAATGTTCTTTTTCACAATCTTCAAGATAGTTTTCAGTTTTGTAGAATATATTGAGTGGGAGTTGATTGTCTATTCATAAGCTTCCAAATCAATGAAGTAATCATCTCAGTCACTTTCTGAACAATCTTTCATGAGATTCTCGTTCAAATTGACAACGAATTGGCCATATTGACGCAGACAAATACATCAATATTGCATTGAAATGATAGATCGTTTTTATCCCGTTTTCGAAGGATTAATATATCAAATGGTACAAGAGATTCAAAATCTCTGCGTATGATATGAAAGTTAACTATAGTGTTATCCTAAGGGAATTTAATTGTACGTCTCTGTTAAAAAGGAGGGAAATAATGCATCATGTTTTTCTGTTTAAAATTATTAATGGTATTATAGTTAATCAAGATTTTCTGGAAATGTTAAAATTTAGCACTAGTAGATCTTTAAGAGTACGATTACCATTTGTTATACCTAAATCTAAAACAACCTCCCATAAAAATTCACCACTTGTGAGACTTTGTAAGAAACATAATGATATTATAAAATCTGGAATAATCGTGGATTTTACGATGTCTTTGGAAAAGTATATAAAATTGATTCAATTGTTTTTGAACCCTGCTTATGTAATGCAATGATTATGTTATTGCATTCAAAAAAGAAAAAAGTAGCCTGCACGAATGTTGCTATTTTAGACTTTTTTCTTTTTTTCCTGTTCTTTTTCTAATATTTATTTTAATCTAATAGATTATTTAGCAATTTCACAATTGTATATTTGAATTTGTATTCACCTGTTGTAATTGGAGCAATTGGCTCTGTAATAGGTGTGTGTTAAATAAATAAATAAATAAATAAATAAATAAATAAATAAATAAATGGAAAACTACCATTTTAGTGATGATCGTTCAGAAATTAGTTTGTAAAATTTCTGCTTTGGAGATGAAATGTTCTATTTTCTCCTTATTAGGTACATACAGTAGAGCGTCGATTATCCGAACGTCGGTCAACCGAACGACCGCTTAACCGAACCGTGTACTCGCTCGCACCTGTTACTCTCCCACCCTACCGTCCATCATCCCCCTCACTCCCAAACCAAGTTTCCCACAGTAGTCGCCGCACTGAGCCGGCGGAACATTGCTTCTAATGGGGCCTTCATAAGGCACTGCTGACCGGCCAAGCCGCCAGTCGCTGTGTTTCAACAATCAGCACACTTCTGTCGGTTTGACACTGGCTGTAGAAGTAGCGGCAGTATCAAAGCTGTTCACAGCAACAGCTGCGCCAGCTTAGAGTTGAGGCGTGCCGCTCCGCGCATGGCAAATAAACATGTACAGTTCGATTATCCGAACAAACCAACTTTCCGAACACCCATGTCCCCCAATTACTTCGGATAACCGACGCTCTACTGTATATCGATCCTTTGGATGTGTGTGTGTGTTCGTGTATGTGAGAGAGGGCGGATTCTTGTGAAAGTAATGCTCACTCTCGAGTAACTTTTATTTTTTTTTTCAAATCTTCAATCGTTTTCGAATTATAAACATAAGTGTAATGGTAGCCATCACTTTTACTGCCATAGATATCAACTTCTAGGCACTCTTATCGTGTATATATATATATATATATATATATATATATATATATATATATATATATATATATATATATATATATATATATGTGTGTGTGTGTGTGTGTGTGTGTGTGTGTGTGTGTTGGGCTGTTTCCATACCGTTGAGTCGTTTGAAATGATTAAAATAAAGTAGCTAGCACTTGAATAAACCCGGGTTTTTAACATGTCACCTAAATTAAAATCCCTATTTTAAGTTGGAAAGAGGATTCGAAAATAGTGTGTTTCAAAAGTCCCTCAAGTAGTAAAGATAAAGCTCGTTAATGAACTCCTAATTGAAAATAATTGTTCATGTGCCACAGTGTTTTCAAAATGTCCAATCCAAAGCGAGAAGGAGAGAATTTCAATTATATATTACTTCTCCACATTCAAATCGATCTGTTTGTTATTATCACGAGAAAACTGGTGAACAAGTTAAAATGAATTTTAGAATATAACTATCACTTCAGTTGGTTTGGGCTTTAACATAACACTTTGAACGCAATGCGATTCCTAAGATAGGAAAGGGGGGTTATCTTTCAAATATTTTCCACAAACTTGTCGCTTCCATGAAAAGAACGGATATTTCAGTTTTATAGCATAAATATGAACTATATGTAAAAGAGAATAATATAATTTTATATTTTTGTATTTTGTTTATTCTATAAATAACTTATTTTACTCCGTCAACTTACAGTAAAACAATAACAAGTTGGTTTCTTTATTTTACATGCATTGTAGACACACGCATTTACATTTTGCACGCTTCTATTCTAAGGAATTTCAATTCCTGATGTTTCGGAGATCCAGTCCAAATATGAAGTCACTCGTGTAAATCCATTTGGAGCTATATCTGGGCAATATCCAGCACCATACGAATCAATTCCTATTTGTATGCTTGAATCCCCATCTTGTACAAACAATGGACTCCCACTGTCACCCTAGAAAATAAAATACATTTAGTCTGTCTTTCACAACTTTTCTTTATCATTATTTTCAAAATCAGTGTAAGATAAAACCCAATTTTAAAGATGTCAAATACTATCGGTAAAGTATGCAATAATATCTTCGTGAAGAAAGCAAAGGTGGATTTTTCACATTGATACACATAAATGTAAGTGTGAAGAGTCAAACATGATGTTTTTGGTTTAAAAAGCTAATATGATTCCTCAGTAATGAAAACTACTACTTAACACTATGAAATGTTTTCGATGTTTTAAACATAACTATTATCAATAGTGCAAATAAAATGAATACAGTAAACCCACTATCACACTTATCAGAAGATAATTCGTACATTTTTCTTGAATTACTAAGTGTAAGGCACGAAGTTTGATATGTAAGTCTAAAATGTGCTTAGCCTTTTGCGCACGAGATGGCGTTAGCATTCCCAATCCAAGGTCATATGAGTCGCAGTGGGTCACGCCCAACGTCATTTGACAGCTGACAGTTGAAGCAAGTGGACGTGCAAAACGTGTTGGAATTCTTAGAATCAGACAGAAAGTATTTCGCCGTGTAGATGAGTGAGCCTTTCGCAAAACTGCACTACATTTTACAACTTTATTTCAATAAAGGCGCAAATGCTACGCAGGCCTGTGAAGAAATTTCTGGTATTTATGGGCAAGATGCGTTATCAAAAGTAACAGCCAAACGATTGTTTAGTCGCTTTCGTTCTGGAAACTTCGATGTCCAAGATGGAATTTGCAGCGGTTCTCCAACCACTGGAAGAGTAGATGATACTCTGGACAAAGTCGAGTAAAATTGCCATGTAAGCAGCTATGAGCTAAACATCCATCACCAAACAGTGTTAAGCTATTTGGAGCAAGAAGCTGGCCATAGAAAGAAGTTCGATGTTGGCGTACCATATGATCTGACTCGACCATATCTGCTCGCTCGAATTTCTATTCACGAATCTCTACTGAAACGTAACTGACTCGAGCAATTTCTGAAGTGGTTGACCACAAGTGATAAAGAGAAGATACATTACGATAATAATGTGTGAGGAAGATCGTGGTCGAAGCGAGGAGAAGCTCCACAGTCTATGGCAAAGCCCAGACTGACACCTGTGCGTTTGGAGTGATTGAAAGGGCATCATGCATCATGAGCTGCTGACACCGGACCTGACACCGTGCTGTGTGTGTATCTAACAATTCAAAAGAGACGGTCAGAACTGGCCAACAGAAAGAGAACTTCTAGACCACACTGACGATGCCAGACCATATGCATCTTTAACGACCAGTAAGGAAGTGCGAGAACTTGCATCGGATGTTTTAATGCATCCAATGTGTAACAGGATACGGCGCATTCCGATTATCATTTGTATCGGTTTCTACAGTACTCTCTGAATGGTGTTAAGTCAGTTTCAAAAGAGGCTTGTGAAAGCCACGTTTTACAATTGTGTGACCAGAAACCGCAGAAGTTCTATAGTGACAGGATTATTGTGCTGCCGGAAGAATGACGGCTCATCGAACAAAATACTGCACATACATTTCATAATGTTATTTTCAAATCAGAATAATTGTATTCTCAATTTTAATCTCCAAAGACTTAATAATTTTAGATAACATGATATATATCATATGTAGTATATATTAGGTACATTTTTAAATAGCCAAATGTAAATCCGTTTCTATTTGGAGATATAACGTATTTGTAGATGATTAGGACTTCTTTATTCATCCAGAGAAACCAGCTGGGCAAACTTCGTATTTTCGGATCGGCAACTTTGTAAATGTTGCAAATTTGACAAACTTCGTGTTCTTCGAAACACTAATCCCAAGGTTTTCTTTCACAAAATTATTTAACTTTTGCTTCCACTGTTCTTTTCTTAAGTGTTGTTGTTCCAAAGTTTTAATGGCAACAGCCTGTCACATACTAGTAACCATAGAGAAAATAGTTTTGTCTGCGAATCATGAACTTTAACCGAAGAGTTGGTGCGCACTGGATTTTCCACTTGGATCGTTTAGATCGAAAGAAACCACAAACTGTTTGATCTCTTCAAAATTCTCGCACAAGAAATATCACACTCAATCCACGATTAGTATGAAATTTGGAATATAATTTTAGAAGTGGAAATAAGAGAAAGAGAGAAAAGGAAATTGGGAGCTTATTAAGGGAATAAAAAGGCCCGAAAAGGAGGGAAAAGTACTAGACAATTATCTCTGTTTCCAAATATAAGGAACTTTTGACACATTGAGCACTTTCAGATAACTCGTTTTTGTTCTAAAAGAAAAAAATGTGCTCCTAAAGGTCATAAACATAAATATTACGTTCATATGCACAAGTTTTGCAAATTCCACACTGAAGAGACAGGGAGAATTTCATACCTAATGCATTGCAAATCAAATCTCTCTCATAGTTATTTCCTTAAATATATTGCCATATAATTTTTATAGACAATTCAATTATTCTGATATTTCCCTACTATAGCACCCATTTTAGTATCGATAACAACAATGATAAAACAGACTAACGTATTATCGATATTATGTGCAAGTCGATATTTTGCAACTTTGTTTATGAAATTTACATTTTTTTCGACGACCCGCTCGGGAGAGTAATACTCCCAGACGTAACGTTTTCCGCGCACTACCCTAGCCAGCTGTTCTAAGTTGGTCACAAAATTTATATCATAGGGCTCAAGGTGGAACGAAACGAGCCCTGCGGGGCTTCTAACCCGTTACTACTACTATTACTACTACTTCTTCTTTTTATCTACACAAAAGTAAGTAAATCACTTTTTTGATCACTATTTTCATCTCATTTTAATGGAAAAAGTGTTATGAAATTTTAAAAAAGAAATTTTCCTTGGGCAGGGTTTGAACCCACTCCAAAAGAGATTTCCATTACTAGCTGGTTGCGTGAGCGCCCTCGGCCACGAGGGCCGACAGCAATAAACGTGTGATTTCTGCTATATGTATGCTACGTGCCAAGAAACGGATAACGCCAACCAATCAGAACCGTGTATTTAGTTCTTACTTCCGAGAGCATTACTTCCCTGAGTGAGTCTTCTTTTTCTTGCAACATAATTATACTATTTATAAAAATAAATTCTAGGAGTAATGTATAAGAGACCATAGGATACATAACATAACGTGAATTACTTACACTGCAGATACTGGTATCTCCATTGCCAAAAGCACACACTTGTGTATCTGGAACATCGCCCCAACTCTCCGCGCATTCTTGGTTGGTCAGTATTGTTGTTTGAACCCACTTTAGTAGATCATCATTTGAAGAGTCATCTGCTCAAAAGAAATGCTAAGCTTTAGTAACTACTGTATTACCCCATTCCATCCTTTTCTTTTGTTTTTCCTTTCTTGTACCTAACGGAGCTATTGTATACATGCATTTATTATTTGCAAAGGTGCTATAATGGAATAAATGTGTTAGGTTATGTCAATTAGTTGGGGCAAGATATCTGCTATTGAATAATCGGACAAGGTGTTAGGAAATAGTAAGAACAAGTGAAGGGCGTAACTGGTGTAACTGTTTAATATAAATAATGTGTAATTGTGTTTAGGTTGGAATGGAGCCGTAAGTGGAGTCATAATGGAGGTTATTTGTACTACCATGAGCAAAATAAATGACGCGTCTCTTTATTTTGAAGTTTTTTGAAAATATCTCCGTTTTCTTTATATGTTCGAAATTTCGGAAGGTTTCCCCAGCAGGACAGCTTAATAACAAACCCGTTTTTAATATTTGTGTTAGATATTAGCTTAAAATAAAGAAATTAGAAGCAAAAAACATTAAATCGACAGAAATCTCGAGAATTACCAACTCTGCTAAAGTGGGAAATTTTCAAGAACGCGAGGGAATTCTGCAGTTCAACACGAAGCAGCGACATCTATGTCATTGAGAGAAGCGTGGATTAGATCTACAAACGAAAATTTTAACGAAATATTTCTAGTATGTCTTATTATATGCATTATCAGCGAACTCCAAATATATGAATCTATGCTAAGTATTAACGTATAGATAGTGCAAATAGTGGAAATTACCTATGGAAAAAGACGAATTGTTAGCCCAATCGTAATGAAAAATCGTCTTTACTGTAGAACAGGTTCAGCTTACGTAAGAGAGCAAATAGCTCAGTTAGGTAAAGCAACGAGTTTGTATACCGAAGGTTGACGGTTCGAATCCCGTGGAAGTACTGTTGTCATTTTTATCACTAAGGTTATTTTATTTCTTTTTTATTTGGGAAGGAATCAAATTGTAACATATGTGTAAAACTCATGACGATACCAAAAAAAAAAAAAAAAGAGAGAAAATATCGTCGCATTTGCATTACTGTCTCTAATTTTTGTTTGCAAACAGATTCGTAATTATTTCCCCTGTGCTCACTGATGCATAACGAATGTTTTCCAGTAAATGTTAATTCTAATTTGGAGAATTTTATAGTTTCACAATGTTTCTCACTACATAGTCTTCTATCTACGTGTTTGGATATTTTGATAACAGATTTCCCTATTAAATGTTTAATTTTCTCTATAAATATTTGTCTTAAATTGAAATTGTTTTGAATTTACTACATAAGCAAAGTTGCCCGAAGGAGGGGAGCTCAAGTAATAGATATTCTACGTAAAAGCAACCTATTGTAGAATGATGATGCTTCTTACCTTCAGCACATAATCTTAACGTTAGAGAGTCAGAGAGAGAAAAATCCTGGTTTTTCCTCCTCTATGACCACCCATCTTAAACCTCTACATATCATTGTTCGTCTCACATAATTTCGGCTCTCCAAAGACATTCATATTTATTATTATTATTATTATTATTATTATTATTATTATTATTATTATTATTATTATTATTATTATTAATGAATATGCCACCCTTACATAATGATGTAACTTTACACATCTTAGTTTATAGTGCTTTCTTTAGTAATAATTTGAGCAACCACGTCACAAAATTTAAAATGTATGAGGGGGCACGACGTTTTATTTCCCCTCCTCTCTTTTCAGCACCCTCCAACAGAAAGTATATAATTTCTGAGAAGCAGGGCAGACAAAATGAATAAGAAATATATTTAGAGCATCCTTTCCTCCTTCGTGAATGTAATATCACGTAGCATTTTTTATTCTACTGAAGACGACCCTAGGCCGTTATGGTTAGGTAACAAAAGAAATATCTAATATATTTATAGCGCCCCTTATCTGTAATATTACCTCTTCTTTATTTGTTCGAGGCTTCCTTACACAACCAAGGGTGACAAAAAGAATAGGAAAAGTGTCTAAAGATTACAAAAGACTTTATATTTTGTCAGAAACAAGGCAGTATATACATAACATTGCTTTCGTTAACAAGTGTTTCACCCTTGAGTCGCTTATAAAATTATGCAAAATAACTTTTGCCGATCATTGTTCTAGAGGGATTTGTCCAGGATGGTTTGGTGTCGAGCTAATAACGATAAGTATATTTATTTACATCACTGTTAAAGAAATAGCAAACTTTCTGAAAGGAACTTACTTAGGAAACAGATCTTCCTTCTACTTAGCCAGAGCCCACTCTGAAAAATTGCATCTGGCATTCTGAGTGAAAGTTCTATGGGACTATTAGAAAAATATATTCCCGTTTTCACGCTGATGGTAGAATTTCTTAAACAGTATTGAATTACGTTCGAAGGGTAGGCGTAAATAGCGCCCCCGCAACAATGTGGCGTGGGGACCGCACAAGCTGCAAGGCCAAAAAATATAGAGAAAGTACGCAGGGGCGGAGCAGGCCAAATTTTCACACGGGCAAAGTGACTTTTTGGCGCCCTTCCCCTAGTAGTAGCCTATATTTTACATTTTATCATAGTTTTTTTAATAGTTTAAACCAGGAGCGTCATTTCAGATTTTGCTTTGGGGGGGGGGCAAGACCTCTTGATATAAGTAAAATTTTGCGTTTTTCACTGATTTACTACTATTCTAATGATAAAATCTATATACATCTCAAACTCACGGGGGGCAAATGCCCCTCCCTGCCCTCCCTAAATGACGCCCCTGTTTTAAACCCATTTTCAAAAAGAAATCCATTACCTAGGAAAAGTTCACAAAGAATATGGCCCGCTATAAAGAATACCAACTCCACCCCCCTGGTCTAGTGGCTAGCACGCCTGCCTTCTGTGGTACCGGGTCCAATTCCCGGTGGATTACTGTTGAACGATAAAAGTGGTTCGGATTCCACTATAATTAGTATCCACATCTCCCTTGCCCATTAAGGCATAACCGTGGAACGCAAACTATACTCAAGCAAACAAACAAACAATACTTAATTCCCGGCACTCTTTATTCTACATGCCATCTCTCAATTTTTCGATACAGCCCCCTTAGTACTATGAAACTCTCTTCTTCCATAGTGAAATGGAAAAAGATCATATAATTGCCACTACTTTACAAGAATATAAACCAAAAACGTCAGTAGAAAGCACATTATAAAATTTACTTTTTGAGGCTCGTTTTGGCGCTCCTCTTTCTCTGGCGCCCCGGGCGGTCGCTCGGCCCTTAGTCCGCCCTTGAAAGTACGGACGCATAACTAAGGACTGCGGAGGAGAGGTTAACCTTCATGTTATGCCACTGGTTTGACGTGTTTGAAATGTTCAGTAAGTGATCAGTTGGTGAAATAATTTCGACGGTTACTGATGTTTAAAGTTTAGCTAAGACAAAGCTACCTAATCAAATACATTTGATATCGCGATGTCACAATTTGATTTTTCCTCACATAAAAAAGATAAAAACAATAGTAATAAAAACCCTTACTCGTACTGGGCTCCTAACTAACTAACAACCTAATTCTTACAGACTAGTTGCTCTGACCAACTGAGTTTCGATTTCTTACGCGAAAGAAGTCTGTTATATTAAGAGGCATGCTTTTCATTATCAAAACTGTTCGAAGTAATACGAATGGCTTAAGAACAGGGACGGAACTGAATTACCACTCGATTGACCTTGAGGGCAAATCACCAAAGCGTAACTATAAACGTAAGTTCAGCATGCATTTCTCTGGAGTTGTGTTCAGTATTCCTATCTGCCAGTCATGCTTGTTCGTAGGAGTAATATGTTACAAACCTAACCTTTCGATAGAGCACAATGACAGAGAATCAAAATTAATGAATTTTTACCCTTGTGAACTTGGGATACCACCATGTGCAATAAAACTGTCGCGTCTTCTGAAGTGATATTTTATCGAAAATAACTCGTTTTCCTTTATATATCCGAAGGTTTTGAGGGTTTCAAAATGAGGAAACGTTACTGACAAACAAGGACGCATTTAGGGGTGGGTCCAGGTGGTCCGGACTCCCCTCTGAAATCCCACCTTCTCTGTAAATTTAGCCTAAATTTAAGGATTATCTTTTAAATTTTATTATAATTTATCCTAATATTGAAGTCGGACTTCTCCCGAAATAAATTACTGCATACGTGCCTGCTGACAATTTTCAATATACAGTATAACCTCGTTAACACGAACTCGCTTAAGGCGAACACTCGGTTAGGACGAACAAAATTTCGGTCCCGGCATCGCTGTACGTTATCTTATAGGAAGTTTTATCGGTTAACACGAATTTCGGTTAGCACGAATTACGAACTAATTTTTAGTCCCTTGAGTCAGTAAAGGTTTTCATTTAACACGAACTTTCAATCCTTTGTGTTTTTGTTCTTTTTTTTCAGATCATTTTTCTTATTTCAGATTTCACTCCAGATCAGTTTTTGTCATACAGTATTTATACAGACGAAAATTGCCTTGTAAATAAGAGAAAAACCAGAAATAGGTATCTTTCCTCTCTTATGAGGTGTTGATTCTGTCCTCCGTCAAGCGCTGAACATGCAGGAGCTTGCCAGACGAGCTGCTGGCGACAGCTCGAGACAAAACAAACCCCCTGTATCTCCAAACCAGTGACACCAGTCATAAATACCTTTCCGTTACTAGCGGTACCCAACCTGCTAGCGGAGTTATCAATTTTATAACTTGACCTGGATTTTCTGCGTGGAAGCTTTTTTTTTTTAAATCTTCGAAGATAGGATAATAAGCTTATTGTATTGTTTTCACTTTTCAGAGGACGGTACCGAGACCGAAGCTAGTCTCGATATCGATCTTAAGTCGAATTTGAGACCGAGGCGTGGTTTTCGAAATCGAGACGAGACCGAAACTCTCAACCTCGTCTCGATACAATTCTGTGGATGGTATCAAAACGGAGAAGAGTCTTGGTCTCGTCTCGAATTTGGAACCGAAACGAGACCAAGACTACTCAGTCTCGTCTCGATACCATCTCTAGTGTTTTCTATGACATACATAATATACTATAGTGGTATGTATAGTCTGTATACTGTAGTGCATATGTATGGAGAAAATGTATTCGAATAATAATATTTGGGTCCCTGGTTAACACGAATTTTTTTAACACGAACTCCTGATTTTTCAGTCCCTTGGAATTCGTGTTAACGAGGGTTTACTGTATTCCTTAAATAAGTAAAATAACTAAATTAGGAGCAAAAAGCTTCAACACGGGCTAACTTTTGTCCACTGCCAATATTGTTAGAAGGGATATTAATAGCAAAAACTGCTAGGCAATGCTGAACCTTGGAACTTCACTCCGAACAGCAAGCTTATTATTGAGAACTACATATGAAACATTTTATCAAAACTTATCTAGCTTTTACCTGGCATGAAATTATTATATACACCAAAATTCACTCTCCTAAAATGTGTATCTAAACATTGCTCTACGTATCTTCGAAGCAATGAAAATTATTTATCGAAATATGCGAGCAGGGAATTCTAACAGCCAGCCATTTTATTTAAATCGTAGTAAACCCTGTAACCGTGCGTTAACGTGAAGACAAAGCTTGGTCCATTGGTAAAGTGTTAGAAGAATATAAACTCAATGTTCGTAGGTTCGAATCTATCCACTCACCATAACATTTTGTTCTTATGTGTAACGATGAAATAAGAAAGAAAAAATGTATAACCGTTAAGACAAAACTTCAACCAAGTCTGAAGAGAACAATACTAAAATAGTAATACAATGACGTCAACCAAAAATTATTTCATGTAGCGTTTGGACAAAATTACAGCTGTTAACAATTGCAGAAATAAAAACAGGCTGTAATGCAGTCTAGACTTCTGAATGCATTTACTTCCTGAAAACTTCCGTCTCGTCATTGGTATGCTGTTAATCATTGTAAAACCTTTCAATTGGAAGTGAAATGACACAAACTAAAACAGTTTTAAATCAATAAATATCTATGTGTAAAAGTAGGTGTCTTTTATCTGTAAATCTGAGTTCCTTTTACTTTGAAGTGACAAATGAGAGAAGAAAGTATGGTGTTCGAAAAAAAAAATCAAATTTGAGATTTCAACGAATTTACACGTATTATAGCCCCTAACACCGAAAAAGTTATTTTTCGATACATGTCCATCAGTTCGTCCGTCCGTTCGCTACACTTTTCTGTGCACTCGCCTAGAAGCCATACCTGAAGCCATATCTCGCCTAGAAGCCATACCTGAAGCCATATCTCGCCTAGAAGCCATACTTGAACATACCGTAAATTAGTTGAAAAATTTACGGTATGTTCAACTTATCTGCACCAAATTTTAGTTTAAGATTTTCATAGTATTTCCTATAGTTTTTTTTTATTTCCCTCCTACTCCCAAAACAAGGGTAGTTTCCTGTACGATGAAAATAAAAAAAAGATATTTTCTCATAACTGGCTCTAACGATCTTGTTTTCTTTCTTTTTTTATAAATCAATATTTAATTAGCAACCCTATTTTGTGGTATAAGGCATTTATCTGAGAAAAATCTACAAGGGGTAGTTTATACTAAGGGGGTGAGTTTTTTCTCAGTGATTTTCTCAAAATGGACTCAAATGTTTTCGTTCATATTTCATAAATAAAGATTTCATTAATAACCTATCAATATGGCATAACTCGTTTGTCCTAAAAAAAATGCGAGGGGTAGTTTATTCTTGGTGGAGTGTTGTCTGGGCGATTTTCTCAAAAACGACTCAAAAGAGTTTATTCATATTTCAAAAATAAATATTTCGTTAATAACCGAACAATATGGCAAAACTCGTTTGTCCTGAAAAAATATGCGAGGGGTAGTTTACTCTTGGGGGTGTTTTTCCTCCACGGTTTTCTCAAAAATGAGTCAAGCAATTTTGTTCGTACTCAGAAATAAATATTTCATTAAAAAACCTAGTAATATGGAATAACTCGCTTACCCTGAAAGAATCCTCAAGAGATAGTTTATTCGGGGAGTTATTTTTCCCTCACGATTTTCTCAAAAATTACTCGGACAATTTTATTGATAATTCATAAATAAGTATTTCATTAATAACCCTATATTTTAGTATAAGTCATTTCTATGAAAAACAATTACAACGGATAGTTTATTTTTGGGGGTCAAGGTTTTTTCCCCGACAATTTTCTCGAACGACAGGCGATTTTGTTCAAATTTCGCAAATAAATATTTCATTAATAACCAAAAGTATATCTTAACTCATTGTTCGAAACAATTCACAAGAGGTAGGTTACTCCTGACGTGTTCTTTTTGAACGACTTTCCCAAAGTGACTCATTTGATTTTTTTCATATTTCATAAACAATGATTGCATTAATTGGTCTATTATATGTCTAATGAAAATGTGCTCAAAGTGTGAGCTAGTTTTATAGTATGGATTTTCTTCAATCGAAGTTTTTTATTCGATAATCTGACATTCGATGTATTTGAATAATACGATAATTTTATTCGTATTATCCAAATACACACTTCAGTAACAACTGCGGCCTAACACAGTTAAGAAATTGAATTGAAAAAGTTTAGTGCGGTGGCCCTGTAATTGAATATTTTTTGAGAAACTCCCTAGCTTTTTGTGGTAAACTCAGGCTTTTCTTTTTCGAGCGACAAAAGAGAGAAGAAAATATAGTGATTGTGAAAATAATATCAAATTCAGATTTCAACGGATTTACATGTTTCATGGCGTCTACATACCGAAAATGTGACTTTTCGACACCCGTCTTTCCGGTCCGTCCGTTCGGCACACTTTTATATGCACTCGCCTAGAGGCCATACCGTTCAACTTATCTACACCAAATTTTAAACTTAGGGTTTACTTAGTATTCTTACAGGAGCTTTTCCATTTTTTCCTACCACCTAAAATAAGTGTGGTTTACAAACAGCCGAAAATCGAAAAACGCTATTTTCTCAAAAATGGTTTTAACAATTTTGTTTATTTTTCATTAATCAATATTTAATTAACAACCCTATATTGCAGTATCAGATATTTCTCTTAGAAAAATTTACGAGGGGTAGTTTATTCTTGGAGGTGACTTTTTCTCGACGATTTTCTCAGAAAAGACCCTGGCGAATTTTGTACACACTTCATAAATAAATATTTGACCTTACAACATGGTATAAGTCAATTGACCTGAAAAATATATGAGTAGTAGTTTATTCTTGGACTTGAATTTATTCCCAGTGAGTTTCTCAAACACGACCAGTTGGCAACCCTGTATCTCGACAACGAAGCTGAATTCGAAAACTGCAAGAGGACCATTTGTCTCCTTTTGATGTCACGAATCACCTCCCGAAGTTTGTGGACATCTTACAGGTTCACCCTTAATGAAGCTTCTTTTCGAAAAGTTATCTATTAACTTTAGGCATTGTTTATCTTTTTTTTTAAATCACAAATGTCGTTATTAATTTTAAGGCAGAGAACTACTTCTGAGAGAATAGATCTTGAAAAATAATTTTAAAACTTAGACTTTTGTTTTCGAGACATTCCAGACAAGACGAGACATTTTACAAGCTATCTCGTGTCCAAAACATTTGCCTCGTATTATCTTGGATGTCACAAAGCGCGTCTTGTCTCTTTCTCGAGACATGTCTTATCTCGTGCGCATTCGTTAACACTTGGGAAGGATTATCTTTCTACTCAAAGCATTGTTTTTATAATGGTTGCATATTTATGATAATTGCTGTCCACATAAATTACAGTCCTTTCAGTTGAATTAATTATTATTATTATTATTATTATTATTATTATTATTATTATTATTATTATTATTATTATTATTATTGAAATTGCAATATCTAGTTTAACGTTGGACGATTATGCACCTACGCTAAGGGAGAATGATGATGAATGAAATGGTGAAATGAAGAAAGTGGGAGGAAAATGGAAAATCTCAAGAAAACACATACCCATGCACACGGTATTTGTCCACCTCAAATTTCACTTGGCACGAAGTGGAATCGAGCCACGGACCCCCTGCACCAAAGGTCCCTGCAATGCTTTATTATTATTATTATTATTATTATTATTATTATTATTATTATTATTATTAATTTTATTATTATTAATAATAATAATAATAATAATAATAATAATAATAATAATAATAATAATAATAATAATAATTGAAGCGAGCTTAACGAGTTTCAACCGTACGACTCAACCAACGTTTGGGTGCCTGTTCGTTCGTCTGCTCCTCTCATAAAAGACATTTCATTTTAATGAAACTAGTAAGTGCCTTCTTTTAACTCTGCGAAGTAACTATTGCTTGGAATATGAATCTGCAAAACATAAGAGGTAAAATTAACCAAATGGTGCAAGTTTCCACTTATATATACAAAACAATTTTGCAATATCAACTACGTGAATCTTGTCCCATAAAGAAGCCGAAACCCCTACACCGAAGAGCCCTCCGAGATTTGATCATTGTCCACACGGACTGAAATTGTCATTTGAAGCCAAGACTTTAATATGAAGCCAAAAATTTCTTTAAAATAGACGGAAAATTCGGAAGTTATAAGCATTTTCATATTTTTGCCTTTTCCCATAAGGGAGCCGTAGCCCCCTATACTGAAGACCCCCCCGGAGATTTGATCATTGTTCACTCGGACTGAGTTTGTCATTTGGAACCAACACTTTAATACGAAACAAAATATTTCTTTAAAATAGACGAAAAATTCGAAAGTTATAAACATGTTAATAATTTTGCCTTTTCTCATAAGGGGGCCGTATTAGCCTACACTGAAGAGCCCCACGAGATTTGATCATTGACCACTTGGACTGAAATTCTCATTTGAAACCAAAACTTTAATATGAATCCAAAAATTAAACTTTTACATCAATTTAAACTGACTGGGTTCCAGTTCCCCCCACTATTGTTTAGTTTAGTTAACTGGTAATTTGTGACAGCTTCACATCATCAAAAGAATGTTTCACTTCCCCTCCCCTCACCCAGGAGTTCGTGCTGGATCCACCACTGGAATCAATAGACACTCTTCCTATTCTTTTTGTCATCCTTGATTGTGTAGGGGCTCCCTCGTACAAATAAAGAAGCGGTAATATTACAATCAAGGGGCGCTATATATTAGGTATTTTTTTAGTTACCTACCCCTAACCGCACAGGGCCATCTTTCGTAGAATAAAAAATATTACGTGATATTCCAATCATGAAAGGGGAGAGGATGCTGTAAATATATTTCTTATTCATTTTGTCTGTCCTGCTTATCAAAAATTACTTTCTGTTGGAAGGCTACTGAAATGAGAGGGGCAAAATAAAAAGTCGTACCCCCTCCCACATGGTTGCTCAAATAAGTACTAAAGAAAGCATTTTAAACTAAGATATTTAAGATTTAAACTAGGAAACTAAGATATCCTACATTATGTAAGGATGGCATATTCAGGATTATTATTATTATTATTATTATTATTATTATTATTATTATTATTATTATTATTATTATTATTATTATTATTATTATTATTATTATTATTATTATTATTATTTGAATGTTTTTGGAGCACCGAAATTTTGTGAGACGAACAATGACATGTAGAGGTTTAAGATGGGTGGTCATAGAGGAGGAAAAACCAGGATTTTTCTCTGTCTGACTCTCTAACGTTAAGATTATGTGCTGAAGGTAAGAAGCATCATCATTCTACAATAGGTTGCTTTTACGTAGAATATCAATTACTTGAGTTCTCCTCCTTCGGTCTACTTACCTTATGTAGTAAATTCAAAACAATTTCAATTCAATAACAATACATTGTAAAACTTTTCCGTAATTAAACATCTAGGGAAAATTAAACATTTAATAGGGAAATCTGTTATCAAAATATCCAAACACGTAGATAGAAGACTATCTAGTGAGAAATATTGTGAAACTTTATAAAATTCTCCAAATTAGAATTAACATTTACTGGGAAACATTCGTTATGCGCCAGCGAGCATATGGTGAGCAGTGAGCACAGGGGAAATAATTACGAAACTGTTTGCAAACAAAATTAGGGACGCTAATGCAAGTCCGACAACAGAATTTTTTCTTTTTTTGGTATCGTCATGAGTTTTACACATACGTTACAATTCGATTCTTTCCCAAATAAAAAAAATTAAAAAAATAACCGTAGTGTACTGATAAAAATGATAACGGCACTTCTACAGGTTCGAACCCGCTACCTTCAGCATACAGACTCGTTGCTTTAACTAACTGAGCTATTTGTTTTTTTACGTGAACTGAGCCTGTTCCGGTAAAGACGATATTTCATTACGATCGTCCTACCAATTCGTCCTTTTCCATAGATAATTTCCACTATTTGCTCTATCTTTATGTTAATACTTAGCATATATTCATATATTTGGAGTTTGCAGATAATGCATATAATAAGACATACTAGAAATATTCGTTAAAAGTTTAGTTTGTAGATTTAATCCACATTTCTCTCAATGACATAGATGTCGCTGCTTCGTGTTGAAATGCAGAATTCCCTCGTGTTCTTGAAAATTTCCCACTTTAGCAGAGTTGGTAATTCTCGAGATTTCTGTCGATTTAATTTTTTTTGCTTCTAATTTCTTTATTTTAAGCTAATATCTAACACAAATATTAAAAACGGGTTTGTTATTAAGCTGTCCTGCTGGGGAAACCTTCCGAAATTTCGAACATATAAAGAAAACGGAGATATTTTCAAAAAACTTCAAAATAAAGAGACGCGTCATTTATTTTGCTCATGGTAGTACATTGAATATGAACCATATGTGACAGAGTTTATTGTGTAATTGTCAAAGTTAGTTGTTGAACTGTAGTTATCTCTGCACCTTAGTGGTTGTATAGCATATGTTAACTCCCAGAGATATACAAGTGCATTAAAAGCAGGGGCATCATTTAGGGGGGCAGGAGGGGACAATTGCCACCCCCAAGAGTTTGAGGAATGCATATACTTTAATCGACTGTCTACTAATATACTAGTACAAAGCGTGAAAGCCTTATGGCGGCGGTGCTCTTGCTCCCCTCAAGCGAAGTATGAAATGACGCCCCTGGTTAAAAGGTTGAAGTAGTCTGGAAGTTGCTTCGACATTCATTGGGAATTACAGTATCTTAGGAGGTTAATTAAAAGTAAATACCTTTGCTCTAATTTTTAACTACTTAAGAAAATGATTATAATACAGTGCAGTTTTTTTTTTTTTTTTTCATTTCGAGTCGAGAGTGTGGCAAATTATCGGCAAGTGTTGTATGAGTTGACCGAGGAAGAAACCTGTCCCTACGAACACTGCCGTACTGGCCCCCATGCTGAACTCCTGTCCTGATTCGGTTCGACAGCATTCGTGATTTTCAGTGGCAACCTACAACAAGTTGATTAGTGTTTCTTGCGCGTTTCTGAGTTAATATTTGAGTTAGAGGTTGGTTGCCTACATACGTAAGTTCCTTACACTACATTATTACATTATTCGATACATTATTCGTCCCCACTAACTTAACCTATTCCACTCTATCCTACCGTATCTTCACACCCGTTATTATTATTATTATTATTATTATTATTATTATTATTATTATTATTATTATTATTATTATTATTATTATTATTATTTATTTATTTATTTATTTATTTATTTATTTATTTATTTTTTGCATGAACAGTCGTTTTCATAATGTCAGTTTGCCGCATATTATCAATCTGTACGCACAGTCGTTATTTGCATGCGCTAAGAAAGTATAGTACATTAAGTCATTAGGAATTTTCTTTAAAAATAAATACATTTAAAGGAATTAATTGTCTTCATGCCAATCTAAACTAAATTTGTACAATCAAATTTTCGCCTGAAGCATTTTCAGATGTACAGTAATAATTTAAGTTGTAGTTACGAATGGGGAACACAACGGAACATACAAATCATAGATACACAAAAATACTAATATGGCTTATGTATATATTCTGGACCAGAACCGCACCCACAGGGGTGCAACGGGCTCGTACCCCCTCAAAAAACTTCTTAATTTAACACACTCGTGTACACTTTCTCAACAAAATTATACTTCTTTAACAGGGAAGTCATTGACATAGGATGAAAATTTGATCTTGCACTTCATCTGTACTCTTTCTCTTATAAAAACAATTTAGTTTAATCATTTTTTTCTCAAAATACAAATGGAATTTTTTACAATTATTTATCGTCTTTTCGGGTGCAGAATAATACTCGATCAATACTACATACACGAAGTGGTTTGTAGTATTCGACCCCCCCCCAAAAAAGCTTGGACCCCTCCCAACAAAAATTTCTTCGTGCGTGCCTGTTCTGGACGAGTACTGCCTCTTGTGCTCTTAGTTAATTTGAATCGTACGGGGCTTAGAAGCTCAATAAATGATATTCGATATAACCTTTTAAAATTATAAAACTTTTCATGTACTCTTTCTAACTGTGGCGATAAAAATTCGTAAATACCTATATGTTTATCATATAATCGGAGATAATTGGATGTACCCAAAAACATTTTCTTTAGAATTTTTATTCTTATTTTCAACCTTCGATAAATTAACAGCTTCAATGCTAAGCCGTTCTTAATTCAGTTAGTGAGCGAGAGTTGCCACTTTGTTGTCGACGCGGCAGACACGCGGCGTGCAAGCGGCACTTCGTCGCTCAGTAGCCAGTTATGTGTGAAGACAAACTGAATCTGTCGTGCGGCGCCGTGTGTAATCACGCTAATCGTGAAATTATTTCTCTTAGTAAAACTGCTACGCATTAAAAAAAATTGTAAAGTACAGCAATTGCGACGTTTAAATGCTTAATTTTGCGTTTACTTACCATCGTCGTCTCCTCCCCATCCCGCAGCTATTGCTGTTTGTCCTGCAAAAGATTCATCCTCCTGAGAGCGAGAAGGTAAGCTGATAGGCTGAATTACATCTGTGGAAGAAAACCATTATAAATACAATAGAATAACCAACTTCATAATTCTTACAGCTAGAGCAAAACTTATCAAATCGAGAACGGTCTTTCGTTAGTTCCAAAGCAAGAGGATATTCCCAAACCTGTGTTTCGCTATTTATCTCAGCTGCTATACCATCATAAACTGAGAGAGAACATTTTGATATATTTGAAGAGAAATTTTTGTAGCTGCTACATCGGTTACATTCTTGATGCCAAATAGCCTATGAATTTCTTCACTCTATTTGGATCTTATTTTATCCGAAACGTGAAACACCTAAATTGAAACATATGGTAATAAATATCCACTTCTGTTGTTTAGAAATAATTTGATATTCAATAAATGAAATCCACCGACAATTTGTTATTTTTGTAGCTCAAGATATTATTAGTTTACTAACATTTCTCAATGTTAAGAGGATAAATAAGTACACAAGTTTTGTTTTACAAAATTTGCCAATTTAAAATATTATGTTGCAATTTATAATATTATCTAAACTGCAGCCTATTGTGCCTATTTAGAAATCCGGCCCAGTATCTGTAACATCATTTCAGTTTTGCCAGTAGGCATCACATATCAGCCAGTGACGTCATATAATGCTTGTATGTATGTATATATGTATATGTGTGAGTGTATGTTTATGTATGTGGCAATTATTAGCACTCATGGTTAGGTATGCTACTGGTCATTGCTTTAATTGTTGCATTTGGAACGTTCGTAATTATTGTAATGTGTTGATGTGCTTCACAATCGTTTTCTTTCCTATCTATACTATAAAAGAGTAAAAGTGACTCTCTCCCTCATCAACACCGAGGCCATACTACAACAGCTAGAAACAAAATTTGGATAGGAAACTTCTTTTGCCATGAAAATAAGGGATAAGAAAGATTTTTTTTAAAAAATACTCATCTTAAAAAAGGTTAAAGTGTATTCGAGTCTTTTTTTAAGTATAAAGTATTTCAAGTTAAGGAGATGAGACTCGGCATATGAGTTTCCCATTAAAAATAACTGAACACGTATTTGAACATTTTTCGAATTCCTCTCTTAAATAGGGAAGAAGGGAGCAATTTCTATATTACAAATTTCGTCTCTTTATTGTGAAACTGTCAAATGTGATGATTTACTCATGTTAAATGAATGGAATTCGGTATTTGAAGTCTTAATTAAAAATAAGGGAATACATGTTTCGACAATTTCGCTTCTAATATGGAATAGGATACTTTATATTATTCCAATTTTCGATTCTGTATACATATAAACTTAATGTAAACATTCATTTAATTTGCAGGTACGGATGGCACGGTGGTTGGATGATCCACACTACACGTTTTCTACAAAGACACGGAGAGAGAGTAATCGTTCCGCGAACCTCTCGATTGATTGTAAAGTTCTCTTAACCCTAAAGATGAAAAATGAAATGAAATATTTAATTTAATGTCCTATTGTTGTATTCTTAGACTAAAGGAGACAAATGATGAAACCAGTGGCGGCGATTGGAAGTTAAAAGTGAGGGGGCAAGACATGATCTGAATATTTGTATATCAATGTTAATATACAAATTTCCCTCGTTGAAACTATATACATTAATAGGCCATTTCAGAAAAGTGGGGGGGCAACTTCCCCCTTTGCCCCCCCCCCCCTAATCGCCGCCCATGGATGAAACTAAGTGGTTATGATAGAATTGGCGGAAAGAGAATGTGAGAACCTCGGGAAAAACCACACGACATCCGCCAAAAATTCCTATGGGCTGAAATCGAACCAAGATGATGATTCGTACTGCAAATGAAGATGCTTCATATTCCTGACTCCTGAATTTCTTACCTGAATATTGTACTCTCTGAGAAAGTTTTATAAGAGCTAAGTCGTTCTCTATTGTTATATCATTATAGTCTGGATGCACGAATCGAGAATTTGATGACACTTCAACTCTTCCATCCTCATTTTCATCCTCTGGATTAAGAGCTCCAAGAACAATTGTGAACTCATTTAAACCGCTAAAAAAAGAAGAAAAAGAAAATAAAGAATCAGAAAAAGATAAAAATTCAGATACATCACTGTAGTGCAGTCGGTAAGGAGTTCTATTCTACAATTTGATTGTACCATTTTCAATGAAAAAAAAAAAATGTGTCTTTCCAAATATCCTTACGCCCTAAAAACCAGACGTGCCCACAGGTGAATATTAGGACGTAGGTTGCGTCCATAAGAATATCTGGAGAGAGACATATTTTTCATTGAAAATGGTACAATCAAACTGGAAGATGGAACTCCTTAGCGACTGCACCACAGTGGCTAATAACAAGTTATTACAGGTCTTATTTATTGTAAATACAACTGATGATATGCTGTACATAAATGTGAATTTATACTTATATTCAGAAAATGCAATGAACTTCTACTGCAAAATGGAATAGCTATTATTTCAGAGAAACGTGAACAGGGCAGAACTAATTGAATATACCTAGGTATGTATATGCCGATTAATATCGAAAGATCTTCGCAGCGTTTGATATTGCATAATATTAACCTAACGTTTCCTCGCTATTTTCTCAGAAACGAATTTATTCTTAACATTTTATTGGTATCACAAGCCACCAAACACAAAGGCAAATGAAATTTCTATCCACAAGGCTTAAAAATGAATTGCATATGTGCTTATATCGGGCATAGATACTGTATATGCCTCAGATCACCTAACATGAGTCCATATTAACCCAAATCCACAACAACATAATCAATATGAACAGAGACGTCATTTAGGGGGCAGGAGTTTGAGGAATATATATACTTTAATAGGTTGTCTACTAATATACTAGTACAAAACGTGAAAGTCTTTTGTCGGTGGTGCTCTTGCCCCCTCAAGAGAAGTCTGAAATGACGCCTCTGAATATGAAGAATTTCCAGCCCCAATGATGACCCGTGTTGTTAGTAATGGAAACAAATGATGTTACTTCCTTTTCTTCAGGGACATGGAATAATAAAGCACAATGGAAAAGCGCTATTAACCTCTACAGTTCCACTTTTTTCATTAGTTCTCATTCATAAATATAGGTACAGCATACTTTTCGATCTTACTCTACTTCGAAACATTTGTTGTATCGTTTCTGAAGTTATTTTCTTCAGTGGTTGGCAACGCAAGGAGGAGTGACGTCTCATATCAATATGACTGAATGTTCAAAGATCCCGGAAGATTGTGCCAAGAAAAGAGATATGTACTCAGCAAGTTTTACTTTATAAGTATTTGAAAAAAATTATGTATATCTCCTAATTGATGTTATTTAATGACACAATTTATAAGTTATTCTTAATAGTCATTAGTTTTGTCAGTACGAGCCATGAAATGTGGGTTCCCAAATGAGTACTTTGGGTCTGTATTATAGAAGCATGTGACGAGTTTTCAAAAAAGTACATGCATTGTTTTCATGTTTATTGTATTCAAACAAAGATTCTGAGTCTGTATAAGCACTTCGCTGGATTGACTACTTGTAGATTTCCTTTTTTCTGCCGCTTCAATTGCAATGGAAATAATTTATTATTTGGAAATAATGTATTGCACATCTGACAATAACTTTGTTTGGTAATAGTGTACCAATTTCTTGTATGGTAATTCAAAATATAATTCATTTATTTATTGAATATACCAGAAGGATTAGAGAAATTGAATGTAGTATAGTTTATTTGTTGAGGTTTCCGTATTACAGGGCGGATTTGTCTCATAATTTACATACAATATTTAAGAAGAACAATGTGGTAATATTGAAGTAGAAGAAAATGATCAACCAGTTGTCAGTCCAGAGACAAATAGACAAATAAATAACCGTATTTTATACAAAAGAGACTGGAAATCTGCTGGCATCCCGAAAAAAGATATATTGGATTTGCTGGAATTAGATCAACTGTTGCACATTCTGTCCCTCTAATGCCGTATCTCCAAGGGTAGGCAGACCAGGATCAAGTTCACCAAATGTGGGGTACTACAGAGAGGTAAGCAACCGTCTGTCATGCCAGTAACAAGTAGCAAATACGATGGAATAGAGCATTGACCCGAAGATGTAAAGGGAGAGATACAACATCGGTGACGCTTTGAAGATTGTTCAGAAAGATGACGAGTAAAATGCAAAAATTGTAACGTGTATCTTTGCCTTCAGAACAGAAAATACTTCGAAAATTTCCATGTAAAGTACAATAGTTCCTTCTTACATGCATGCCACATTCTTTTAGAGTCAATTATACATACAATTTATTTCTAATTTTGTTCAAGGAGATCAAAATGTAAAGGAATAACACTATTATTATTCTTTGCTTTTAAAACAGGGATTGTTACCAAAATTATGCTCTAAAGTAAACAAACTATTTCATGTATGAGTGATCTAGCGATTTCTAATCAGCTATAATTCGAATAAGAAATTAGACTTTGTTCAAAGTAATTCAAATTAAAAACAACAATAAATTATATTAGTTGTTACTATACTTATATTGAGACCCAAAGTACTCAAATAAACACTAACCAATAAAATCCATCCGAAAGTAATTTTTTCACAAGTGATGTGTTTTTATTCTATCCCAGAACACACGAAAAATTAGCAAAAATAATTTTTCATCGTTTGAAAAAAAATTAGAGGTTAAATCGAATGTTGGAGGCACGTGACTCAGTGTTAAGACGCTTATCTATGGTGTGTGGGGTCCCTAGTTCGATTGTCGGCCAAGTAAGCTTATAGTAGACAACATCTGGTCTATGGATTTTCCCGGAATATTCCTGTTTCCTCCCACATTATCATTCCATCGATTCTTCCATCATCATTCACGTGTCTTAATCATCCGTCTCTCTTAAGCTAAAGGGCATAATTATGGGACTTATACTCAAAGATTTCAAGATTTAACTAGAATTTTGCACGTAAAGAGCAGTTGTCATATCGAGTAGAAAGTCTATAACTCTAAACAAGAAAGAATGAGAAGTATTTTTCGGAACAAATTCCGATATCCTTATTGATGGTCTTTGAACATTCTATGTTCCATAAGATAGGCTATAAAGCATGAATAATGAGATATTAAAAGTAGTATTGAGTCTTCATTTGATATTTCGAGAACTTTTGTATCATCTGATTTTCCCTTCAATAATGTGGTATTTTTCCTCCATCCAACATTTCTCTCATTTGGCAAAGAAATCTAGATGTTCCTATCTATGGCGTAACTATTAGACTACAATGCAAAGTGTTACTTATAGAGTAACAATAAAATAAAATTAAGAATCTTCTAGAAGCAACTTACTCAACAGCACAGTGAGCTGCAGTCAAAACCCATTCTTCATTGAGAAGGCTAGAACCGCATAAGGCCACCCAACCGTCTCCTAGGTCATGGTACAGGCGAGCAAGGAATGGAAATTGGCCACGGGTCGCCAACTGACCTCCAGCTATTCTGCCCCATTGTATGAAGTTTTCATATCCTGAAAATAAGTATAAATATCTGTAATATTAACTATATGCTTGTACCTTACCGCAGATACAAGGAAGTATACTTCAATATTTTACCAAAATTTGTGAGCTTTTCAATTTTATTGGTTACAACTACGGTGTTCTTATTTTATCCTAACCTCACTGCATTATATATAGATCATCAAATTTATTGGCTTTAACTTCTTTCCATATACGTAGAATAAAAACTTTAATTTGCAATTGAACTGTATAAGCGTTATATCAATAAGAATAATCATGACTGATAGCAGAAAATTTCGTATCTAATTTGTATGCATTATATAGGTATCTTCTCAATGATTTGTCCTCGAAACTAGCATGGCCAACATAAGAAGTGGGTACGAGGAGCTGCTGAAAACTTCGTGGCCCAACCCAAAAGATGATGTAGAATCTGCAGAATAGAATGATGCAGAATGATGTAGTTTTAGTTTTAAAGAACATACCTCTGTTTGTGCAAATACAAGTTTTTCGTATTAATAAAGAAATTCTTATTGTTTTTCAGGCCTCTGAAGTGATTTTATGTGCCCAACCAATGAATTTCACGAACATCGAGATCAATCAAATTCTTGTTCCAGCAAGGAAAATCGCCGAAGCAAATTCATGAGGAAATCAATGAAACACTACGAAACTCTTCTCCGTCATATATATTGGTCAAGAAATGGGTGGTACAGTTTAAAAGTGGTGATTTGTCAAGAGAATATGCTCCACATGCAGGAAGATCAAAAAGAGTGACTCTCTCCGAAAACTGAATTAAATTTATGACATTATTCTTGGAAATCGCAGAATCTAAGCAAAACGTGCGTCAGAGATGGTGGGCATTTCTCGGGAATGCATCAGTAGCATAATTTGTAGTGACTTTGATATGCAAACTTACAGTAAAATTGCTCCCAAAAATCTGTCAGCAGATCAAAAGGGTGAAAGAGTGAGGACATCAACGAAAGTCATCTCCCATTTTGAAAGTAATGTCAATCAATTTGTGCCACGAATAGTAACCATGGAGGAAAAATGATTATATCACTATGATCCTGAAACGAAACGACAGTCAATGAAGGGACGGCATACATGATTCCCTCCCCCCAAGAAGTTCAAGAAACAGAAGTCGGCTGGGAAAGTATTTGTAACATTCTTCTGGGATAAGGATTGAGTCGTGCTCATAGACTACCTGTCTAAGGCTCAAACATTTAATACATTACTCACAAAATTGAGAAACAAATATATTGAAAATGCAATACCGCTGAAAATTGAAAAAAAAAAGAAAAAAAAAGGAGTTACGTTCCTTCAGGACAATGCTCCTGTCCATCGAGCACTGCAAACAGAAGCATTACAGCATTACAAGGTCTAGGATCTCGATGTCTAGATCATTCTCGTTAATACCTAGATCTAGCTCCTTCAGATTATTACTAGGGATGCGCACGAGACGAGTCGAGACAGGAATTTCCTGACAAAATTCGAGTCGAGACACGACTCTTCGAATAGAAAAATATACATTTTTCGAGTCGATGCATCACTTTTACAGCACATTTTCGAGACGAGACAGCCACAAATCTTGTCTCGTGCGCATCCCTAATTATTACTTATTTCACAAACTCAAATAATACTTGAGCTCCCGCCAAGTGAACTTTGTGGTGGACAAACACCGTGTGCGTGGGTTTTCTCGGGGTTCTCCCGTTTCCTCCCACTTTCTTCATTCCACCATTTCATTCATTACTCATTATCACCGTCTCCTTTAGCCTAACCGGCATAACCGTGGGACGTAAAACTCAAAATTTCATTTCATTTCATTTCAAATAATACTTTAAACGACACCATTTTAGATCTGATAAGGTGATTAGTGCTACCGACTAGTCTTCAGAATTTTTTGAAAATGGTCTACAAAAATTAGAGCACTGTGCAAGGAAGTGTATTGAATTTCGGGGGAGTATGTAGAATAATCGTAAAATTTCATCATTCTACATGGACTCCTGGATTAGGCTACGAACTTTTCAGCAGTTTTTTGGAGAAATATTCAAGTAATAATAATAATACAGCTAGCTCCCACGTGGCTATGGACCTTGTTTGGTGTATTCATCTTCCACGCGATGTATTCGGGTTAATTTGCCATTAGGAGTTCGTGTGGTTCGTATTCCACGTTAAGCTGTAGGTCCACATCTCATATGGCTACTTGTTTGAAATGGCCGCTAAATTCCACTCCAACCAGCAGTAATAAAACAGAATTATTGGCAACGTAACTGGAGTCTTTCACATCGATATTGCTATGACGCTTAGCACTCTCTTCTTTTAACTCATCCGGCTGACGTAGTTGAATGGTTAAGTAATGGCCAGATTGGAGTTTGCAAGACCCGTTTCTCGCAAGATAAGAATCTTGCTACTAACTTCACTATTATACACTGATTCTCATCATATTTTTTTTATATAGTTGGACATAGAACTAAAATAAGTAAATAATTAACTGAGTGCCTCCTAATTAGAAAAGTCTATCGAGAAATCTTTTCTCATTGAGGTAACAGCCAAATTCTCTGTTTTAATTTTTATTTATTTATTTTGAATTGGCAATTTAAAATATTTTGTTTATTAATATTTTTGAAATTTTTATATTGATTTGAGTTTTTGTAATTTGGTCCTTATGCAACACAGAGGCAATGAAGGACGGAACGTAGGGTGGAAACCATGATCAGGGCTTGAATTGGGTTTAGTTCGCGCTCAACCATTACAGTATAGACCGTTCCTCACTATGCTATCTCTCCTCGAAAAGAGCTTCACTGCAGAACTATGTCACACGTTCTGGCTTTATGTGTTTGTGTATTCTTGCAATGATTCTGTTACAAATTCAATGTTGCCATCTTATCAATATTTATATTAAGGTCCTGGAAATAATTTGCAATACATTAACTTAGGGTGACCAGACGTACTGATTTTCGCAGTACAGTACTGTTTTTCAAACAGATGTCCTGCGTTTTGCAAAAACATCTAGAAAATCGAGAAACGTCCTTCTTTTTTAAAATTTCCTGCGAAATGTCCTGATTTAACTTATTTGCAATACTTTAATGTTTCATTTTTTATTCACAATATTTCGAAGCACAGGCACTCCTTTTCTGAATTATAAACCACTTCATATTTTATTCCACATTCTCAAATACGTGATATTCAGAGTTCATTAAGTGCCTCTCTATCACAAATGCTCCAAGGTATTTTCTATAACGAATATTTTGTGAACTGATGGGAAATCTGTTCAAAATCGAAACTCTTAAATACCTAATAATAACCAAATGTACAAGGGCGCCGATCCTGGGGGCGGGAGCCCAACCCCCCAAAGCTAATGTGGGCCCCCTATTGTATTTATGAATATACAATATTTGGCATAATTTGAATGCAATTTGTCTTAAAATTCTCATATATAAACCTTCTGCATCTGAATGGGTCCCCTTAAAATTTACAGAGAAATCGGCGCCCTTGCAAATGTAACTATCTTGTAAATTCCATGACATGATTTTGCAAAACAACAAGTTTCTGAACGCTATATATTCAAACGAAAACTATTCTGATGTTTAGCGCCAAGCACTATTCTGGTGTTTAGTTGGCACACACGTCACATATTAATGAAAATAATTTGTTAACATTTTTGGAAAAAGTTTGCGAAGTAATTGTTGTGACCTCATTGTTGTGTTTCATTAAAATTTTATACTTCAACATACTTAAATTTTCTTTTTCAGTAACTACCTTATGTTAGTCCATCAAATTGTTTTAAATTGTTTCATCAATCTTGTATTTGTCATTCATGAAAGTATTTGGAATTGTGTTGAATTACTTCAATATTCTTGTTGAGTACTTCTTTTTTAAACAAAAATGAATGATTAACTTAAGGTTAACGTTAAATGAAATAAGGGCATGCGTATTGCCGACGCAGTAAACTATCATATACTATTTTACTTGTGTACTACTTTTCGCTTGTCAGAATCTGGTGACCCTACATTAATTACAAGGCTAAGACAAGCTTATTCTTCATCTTCAGTATTTTATTTTATTACAAATCAATTATGAATAAGTAAATTTAAAATGAAATCGAAGATACAATAAGTAATGGAGTAATGACACTCATATTCAAGCACTAATTATGTAATTATTGATAATTAAAGTTACTGTGTTACATATCTCGGCATCTACATAGCAGTAAAAAATATTGCATTACATAATATGATAACAGCTATAGAAGATGTTTCGTAAGTTGTTTTCTTTATTTTTCCTGAAGCAGTATCAAAACAACCAATGCACGGAGTGTTTAAGTAGATAAACATCTTTGCTCTGTGAGCGTGAGAGACGCAGGTACGATTTCTGACGGAAGCTCATGTGGTTCGGATTCCACGTTAATCAGCAGGTCCACGTCTCATACAGCCTCGCTGCTAGAAAGGGACGTTAAACTCAATATCAACTGAACTAAATATCATTGTTTCACAAAATGTAAAAGCAAGGGAGCTTAAGTTAGATTGACTGGATTCCAATTGATATGAAAGAGTGCAGGTTCTTGAATTATTTTATATGTTTCAGTTAGGACCCTTGTTCAGTCATTTGCTAATTTCTTATAATCAATTGTTGGAATGATGGGTTAAAAGGGCTCAAGAATATACTAGAATTCCCTTCAGGGTTGTCTTTTTGGGTCTGCTGTAGCTAACTGGTAGAGCGGTAACCTCTAGTCTGGAGCAGTCCCCAGCTTGCACCAACTGTGTTTTGTGGTGGACAAACACCGTGTAGTTGGGTTTCAGCGGAGATCTTCCGTTTCCTTCCACTTTCTTCACTCCACCATTTTATTCATTCTCGTTATCAGTATCTCATTTAGCCTACATGGTATAATCGTGAGACGTAAAACTGAAAGATTTCATTTTTTCGCGGTTGTCATTCTACAGGGGACGCGGCAGAAGTCCTAAATGGCAGAAGTCCTAAAATGCAGAAGTCCTAAAATGCAGAAGTCCTAAACGGCATTAGACCTAAAATGCACAAGTCCTAAAAATTATTTCGCGGCACAAGTCCTAAATGGCAGAAGTCCTAAAGTGCAGAAGTCCTAAAGTGCAGAAGTCCTAAAATGCAGAAGTCCTAAAGTGCAGAAGTCCTAAAATGCAGAAGTCCTAAAAGGCAGAAGTCCTAAAAATCATACCGAGGCAGAAGTCCTAAAGTGCAGAAGTCCTAAAGTGCAGAAGTCCTAAAAATCTCCTGTGGCGCTACCATCGCGTCCGTAAGAAGAATACTGTCAATCTGTTAGTCAAGTTTTAGATATACTGTTTCATATTACAGAGCCTTAGTTCTTACAAGTTATTTGTATAAATACATATTCTATCGTTCTGAAATAATAAATAAATAAATAAATAAATGAAGCCTATTGTCCTTTCTTACTCTTTCCATGATATATTTCTATGTTGACAAAATTTTAACTTTCTACCAAATGTGATTCCCAGATCTTTCATAATGTCTGTTTTTCTCTATTTCCACACCATTGACTTCATATTAGTAACATAATATTGTGTTTTAGTTATGTACGTCATAAATTTTGCTTTCCTTGTGTTGTTTTGAAGTAAATTATTTTTACACATATATTTTTACACATAAATTATTTTTACACATATATGTACAGAAGTCTTTCTGTAGCAAATAATTGTCATATTCGTAATTAACTACTCCTGGGATACGGCTGTTTCGGTGTAGGACGTTTTGGTGCAGGGCGTTTCGGTGCACGGATTGCTCGGTGTAAGGACGTTCGCCGGTTAAGGTCAGGCTGGTTCGGTGTAAAAGTTCTAATGTTTATACCGAAACGTCCACACTTCAAAATGAAAATTATTCGTTAGGGAGAAATAAATTCACGAAGTAGAATATATAAATTAATAAATAAAATAAAAATTAAATGTTTCTGTAATTGGCAAGGGTTACTTATTTATAGTGAGTCCCCTCGCTTCACTCTATGTCAGAACTTCTTATATCCTCAAATGTTATAATTATTAATTGATTGGGAAAACGTTTTACGGTAATGATATATAGTAAAAAAGTGTGTGATGCATAAACATTGTGTACACCACACACACCTTATTATGGCAATAACTGTGCACAAATCGCAAAATGCTGCACAATCTTTGAAAGAAAATTTTCAAACACAGATGGTTTTTCTTCCAATAACCGCTTTTATATTATGCATACCCAATAAGATTAGCAAATCTAGAAAAAGAAAACTGATTATGAATCAGTGATGAGATCTTAATTATATTATTACGGAGATGTAAATTCATGTTATAGTTGTAGAGAAGGACAGTGTCAGAAAAATGTCTCAAGAAAATTTTTAACGGCCTAAAGAACACAACAAGAGGCTGAATCCTACCAGTTGTTCCTGCAGAAATTGTTTCTATTCTGAGTTACTCTTTTGTTCTTAAACGTGTTTAATAATTACAGCAAATGAAGGATGTTTATAATAGAATGTGAAAGAATACAGTTTTAAAAGAATTAAACTACGTCAACATGTTAAAATAATTAAAAGAACCTAATTAATTAGCCACTTTGTACTCTCATTTGCTTAACTGGAATAACCGAGGCCTAAAGGAAAAGAGTTTTCTGCCCAAATCTTATAAGCAGTGGGATATTTTAATATTATAGAAATTGACCCTCCTTCCCCTTAGAAGTGTAATTTTCAAGATACTGAAACATATAGTATTTTATTACTTTTAGTTAAAAGTTCAAATACCGAGTTTCACGCATCTAGCTTAAACAAATCCTTCCTTAATTTATTTACATATTTTCCGAGTAAGTAATGGGGAATTCGAACAATAAAAAAGTGCTCCCTTTGCTCTTTCCTTTTTATGTGTTCAATTTTCAGTTTTTTTTAACAGGAAAGATTATATGCCAAGTTTCATTTTACTAGCTTCAGAAACTTGCGAGATACACTACCCTTTAAAAAAATCTTGCCCCACCCGTTTTACGATACTTATTTCCAAAAATTCTTTCTTATGTCCTGCTTTCATAAGAAAATTATATTTTATAATTAAAATTTAACGACTCTACTTGTAGTAGTATGCCCAAAAAATCACTCATCTTTACTCTTTTATATAAGAGTACAGAAGATAAATACAGTCAAACAAATGGATTTCCATGAACAGTTTCCGATTTCTTATAACTACCTGATTCGTACATTTCCCTCCCACAAGCTGTGATTTTAAATTTACGCTCTGTCAAGGTCCACGTTTCAAAAAGGAACTAACTGGAAATATAATAATATTATGTATTTGTGTACATGTGTAATATGTATAAATTTATTGTCTTATTGAAGCTTTCGTAATCTGGAAATAAACTTTTGATTTGCTTTTAATATATAAAAATCATGCTCCCCTAGAAAAATTTGCAGGCTACACCCCTAAATGACTATGTAGTAATTTCTGCAAAAATGGCACAGGACCTAAAATTTAGGTCTAATGCCTATATTTTTAGAACTTGTGCCATTTAAGACTTATTAATGTCACCCACTTGCATAATAAATGTTCTTTGCTCAATTTTAAATTTACTGCGTTCTTTATGTATACAGTTGGTATTTAATGTTCACTCGTGAAATGTCTAGTGTGCTTTTGTCCTAATTAAGTAAACTTTGGTGGATTTTTGTCCTACTCTTAATAAAATACGCTCCGCACAGTATATATTGCAATTCTGAATGTTTGCTTGGTTTCAGAAGTCGGGTAAAATATTCTTTTTAAACATTTTTTATTATTTATTTATTTATTTATTCTTGTTTTAGGAATTTGTCTTGGGATTCTCATATCTCCATTCGAAAGAAACGAATTTCTTAACAAATTATGTAATTAATTCTTAGAATGAAATAGGTTGTATTATGTAATTCGTGTATAAGTGCAGAACAGATAGTGATAATAACGATCTTAGTAGTACAAATATAGCTGTTACTGTTGGAATTAGATACGTTCGTAACATTATTGCCAACTAGTTGCTGCATCGTCCCAATTTCGTGTGGTGGTGGCGAATTTCAGAACTAAAGCAAGTGAATGATAAAGGCACAAGTCCTAAATGGCAGAAGTCCTAAACGGCAGAAGTCCTAAAATGCAGAAGTCCTAAAGTGCAGAAGTCCTAAAATGCAGAAGTCCTAAAGTGCAGAAGTCCTAAAATTTAGGTCTAGTGCCCATATTTTTAGGACTCCTGCATTTTAGGACTTCTGCACTTTAGGACTTCTGCATTTTAGGACTTCTGCACTTTAGGACTTCTGCATTTTAGGACTTCTGCACTTTAAGACTTCTGGATGTCATGGTCTTCAAAGTGGTTTTCTAACTCTTCAGTAAAAGTACTTTATTCTCCTTATTCTCAAATACTACTGTAACCAAAATACCTTTAGTTTTCAAAATTTTGGTTGTAAAAAAAATTATGGGAATGTTTTAGGTTCATTTCTATTATTAATTTGAATTAATTGTTTGACATTCATTTACAGTTCTAATAGTTAGATTAGCGTTTTACGTCTACTTTTATTAAATACAAAAAAAAAAAAAAAGAAAAAAAGAAACAAATGAAATATTTAAGTTTCACGTCCTACGATTATGCCGGCTAAGCTAAAGGAGACGGTATTGATGAGAAATGAATGCAATGGTCGAATGAATAAAGTGGGAGAAAACGGGAGAACTCCGAAAATCTAGCAAACACGGTGTTTATCCACCACAAAGCGCACTTGGCAAGAGCTGGGATCGAACCAGGGACTCCACGCAGCAGAGATGAACTGTCTACCACTGAGCCACCGTGTCCACCTAGATACAAGAAGTTTTTTTTTTTTTTTTAAGTTTTACTTACCTTTTATCGTGCTGTTACGATGCACTTTAAATACAGGCATACGAGGAGCAGCCTGAAAATATAAGTAAACACAAAGAAAATATTAAAATTGAGAATCAACAAAGAACTGATTACATTCTGAAAACATAATGCAACACATAATCCATGGATTGAGCTCCCTCTTAGGTATATAGTTTGCTTTGAAGCCTTTGTCGTGGAAGACCCGGATTCAATTTCAAGTGTGTGGTTATATGGTTTGGATCCCACTTTAAACTTTAGGTCCATGTCTCGTGTAATAGTGAGGAAGGAAGGGATCATTCCTAACGTCAAACTAACCACCAATCACTGTCCCGTAGAGTTTGTATGCCATTTTCATATTTTTAATTTTAAATAGTTGAAGAGCCTTAAGATTTTTAGATCTAACTCAAAACTATCTATTTCAAATATCAAACGCCTTTCAAATGAAATAATGAAACACTCATGGAATATAATTGGTCTTTTAACTAGTTAACTGTTAATTCCCGTGTGTATAGAAGATTAATTATAGTTGTAGGTGTTTGAGCGTACTTAATACTTTAGTTTATCGTTCTACTTTACTTAATATAAATTACGAAATTAATTATTGTTCATATTTATGTTACAAAGCTATAGATTACTATTTGTACTTTTTTTCTGAAATCTTTGAAATGCATTTCATATATTTTACTGTTCCTTGTACGAGTAAGTTATAAATAAAAAAGCCTTTTCTAAAATAATATTTGGACGAGTTAAAGCAATGAATTGAAAGCATTCATCTTCTGCTATAATCTTGTATTCACTGCTTAATTCAAGAATGTAGCAGACACATGACTCAATAAGCTATGTGACGTAAAACTTAAAGATTTCATTTCATTTTTCAATAGGCAATGCGTTAAAAGAAAACAAAAATTCTGCTTTTAAAGAATATTCCCTGAAAAAACATTATACAGTTTGTGACTGGGCAAATTATGAGGATTACATGAAATTGGATAATGAATAGGTAATCCACTTTATATAAAAGAATATCTTAAAAAGAGAGATATAATACATATTCCCAGTTTCCTATATTAGGCAATAACAGATCAAGTGGTATTGCATTAGAATTACAAATATCACAGTAGTTTATCGTTGTTGTTAAAGGTAATTTCTGGATTCGGTTAGCGAATTGACCTCTGTTACGTACTTAGTTGTAAATTAATAATTAAATATGTGTACTGGCTCTTAATTGCATACCAAAAAGTTTAACTTAGTTTCTTCATAAAATTCAAACTTCTTTATATATCACTCTCAAAACTAACTTATATATTATCAAAATCGCTTTTAAAATATACTGCGAATTCGAAAAATTAATGTTTTAAAACAAATTTAACTTTGAAATGGATTGAAGATAAAATCCCAAACCATCACCAACTTCCTACTGAAAAACAGAGCTGCTTCAGCTTATTTTAATGTTATTCAAAAACACGTCTATGATTAATAACTTGGATGTAGTTACAAGTTTAAAGCTGTCTGTAACTTGTTACATACAAATAGGTTATACAGAGTTTCTAGTTTTGGTTAGCCACAATGGAATGACATTTATTTACATTTTCTTATGACTAATAAATGAATAAATGACATAAGTGTTTTTTGATTGTAAAATAAACCTAACATAAGTTTAGTGATTTGACAAAGATTGTACCAGAATTTCATCAACCTAACAATTCGAGTAAACAAATTTATCACATTTCTGATTGCTAATAAACTTTTTCTTTTTTTAGTTCGGTAAGCGTGTGTTATTTCGTAACAGATCTGCATAATATAATAACTTATCTTCACAGTGAAATATCTGAGACGCTCGTTCCTCGCACGGCAAAAATAGGATCGTGGAAAACACTTGAAATATATATATTTGAATTCCTTCTTAACGGTGCATATTTGAATCAAAGTGAAATGAAGAAAACTCAGCTCAGCTCATGTGGTATGTTCAAATATGCGTTTCAGACAGTGTAGCTCTTATACTTTGCAAAATAATTAAAACCCGCATTTGCGGATACGCATCTCAACCATCGCAAAATTATTTTAAAACATCAAGTTGACCCACGTATTCGCTATGGTCAGACATTAATTTTAAACGATTCAAACTTTTATTTATTTCGGTCATTTCATGAGTACAAAATGGAAATTAACATATTTTAAAAATTGCCATCTTATTTGCTAGAAACGAAATTTTTGAAAACACTGAAGCACGTGACCACTTATTTTTAATGATAAGTTTATATACTAAGTTTAATTTCTCTAAGATATCTAAGATCAGAAGATATTCTATTTTTCGCGCACTTGTTAATACCCCTTAGAATGCGCATTTTAATGAAAGAGGCATAGAAATTCATTTCAAACGGTTCATCCATTTTCCTATGATGATGATACAGACAACCTCGAATTCATTTTCATTCATTAAGAAAAGATTACAGAAATTCCTCTTCTTAAAAGCAGAAATTTCAGTAAACGCTACTAATTTCTTTTTTTACTCCTTGAGGTGAGCATTTCGTGAAATATTCTATTAGAACTTCCTTTTGTCTATATGGTATGCGTTTATGCGTTTTCGGCACATGAGACCTGCGTTCGAATTTTGGTAGGAGCTGATATTGTTTTGATCTAATGTTAAACTGCAGGTCCACGTCTCAGACAGCCTAAGTGTTAAACGGGACAAAATTCCGATTCAACAAACCAACCAAGTATCCTATTTTTAGCAAATATTTTAAACACGTTTTCCTTTCTCTTAATATACGCTTTTTAATGAAAGTGATTCGATAAAAACTCAGCTCGAGTAAAATGCTTATATACTATGCGAAAAATTAATAATTCCAAATGGTTCTTCCATTTTCCAGTGTCTATGAGGCAGACAATGTTGGTCTGGATGTGGAGAAAAAAATATAGAATTTTCCCTAAAAACCGAGATTTTTGCAAAAGCTCTGCAAGTATTCCCTTATTTTTAATGAGAAGTTTATATACTGACACCGAGTTTCATCTCTGTAACTTAAGGAGCTCCTGATACATTTTGCTTTTCTTTCAGAATAAATTGTGAATCCTCCTTTTAGGATACACATTTCTACACATTTCAGTCAACATGGTATGATAAAAATCTAGTTCAAGGTAGGAGATAATGCCGATATTAAAACAGTTGTTGACCAAAGGAAACAATGTATCTCATACTTTTATAAATACAATAATAAAAGTTAGATCATTACAGACACTGTTCCAAAAGATTCGATCAAACATCCAATTTTTAAGCATGCAAGCGTTTTGTCGACCGTAGATGAAAGGAAAGAGCTAAATTAATGCTCCTTTACTGTAGACAAAATCGTTTACTGGTGGAGAAGGTTAGCTGAATGCAATAGACAAGCAGAGATTGGAGAATTAGGAAGAACTAAGAGAGATGATAAAAAATGTTTTGGATTATTCAAAAGTAGAAAACAAAAACGACAGGTTGTTGTTTGAAATGGTATAGTAGTCTGAGAGATGTAGTGTGGTGGAAGGAAAATGACGATGATAAGGGAGAAGAAAAGGATCATGGTTGATGAGAGGCATTGAAGATATTGAAAATAAGAATAAAAAGTAATTAGGAGTTGAAGTTGCTTTACGAAAGCATCTCAATCTGCAGTAAGTGGTCTGTTAGGAATGGCAGAACAGAAGCCTATTTATAATGATTATGTTAATGATCTATAACTTCTCGAAATGAAAGATGCTGTGGATACTTCAGAATTTCGGCTTCCTTTCAGTTGCCTTGGAAAGTAAGCAGTTCTGCAGAACAGAGTGTATTATGTTCCACATACTCATAGAAAATCAGAAGTAGGAAAAGTTGCTCATCTCAAGGCAGGATGTACCAGGAGACATGGCACCTACAGCATTCTTGCATTTCCAATACACTTCTTTCCTTTCTCTAGTAGTCATTTTTATAAGAGTGATTTGTGTACGAAGAAATAACTTAATTGCATACTGCAACCGAACAAGCTAGGGAGAGGGCTATTTATGGTTTGTGTGTGTGTGTGCGTGTGCAATAAAATAACTTTTGACTGACATTTGGAATTATTTTTCTTGTTACACATAAATGTATTTGATAAGGAAATACTGTAGTGTATATAAGACGTTTGTTTATCTACTGTTTCAACATGTAATTAATTCTAATTTATTGTGCACTCTTTTTTAGAATTGGATTTGTTTATGATTTGGACGATATGCCTTGATGTACCAAGGGACAATACTTTTGGACACAATGAGCACTATTTGTTGTAATTATCTTGTTAATACATCTAGTTTTGAAGCCATGCCTAATTCCATTTTCATAGCATGTTTTTCAACAAATGATCTAATAAAAGTGCAGTACGCTTGTTTTTAAGCTCATATTGTGTTCTTGATATTGAAGTTACTTTATAGAGCAAACATTCCCATTTTAATGAGAAACAAATAAATAGGCCATTGAGAACAATTGATTATTATCATTAGATTTGATATTATCTCTACATACAGTAATCATTGTCCCTTGCTACATACCAAGTATGTGCCAGGGACAAAATGAACTTCCCAGCAAAAATTACTCTGGTATTCTGCTTATTGGTACAATCCCATTGTAACTCTTAAAATATTTAGCTATTTTTCCTTTAGAGTTCCACAAATACCCACTTTTGTAAAAACAAAGTATAAAAAGTTTCCCTTCGGGAAGCAACACTCCGTAATCCAGAGTACATCGTAAGTTGTTGCCTAAGAAATGTAATACATAATAAAACCTCAAGAAAACTTAGTTACTATACCTGAGCCGCTACAGCACAAATGAACAAAAGCAAGAGCGTTCTCATCTTCGTTATTAGCGTACGTAATATTATTTGCTATCTGAAAATTACAGCATTATTTATAGGTCCAACTCCTATCAATCTCTTATCTTCGAAATCGAGTAAATTTAATTTTCTTGAGAATTCAGGAAAACTGAAATAACATCTTAACAAAACGTGTTTTCTCAATCTGTGTTTTTCAGTTTGAGGATATTTTATCGTTTGGTAGTTTCTTAAAATAAGTGCTTGTTAATCCTAAATTTGAAATTTCAACAGGATGTGAAAGTAAAAGATAATAATAATAAGTCCTTAGACAAAGAATAAAACATGGTAGAATTTCCAATATTATCTGGATATTTAAAAATATGGATTTTCCTAAAAATTATAAGGACCTAAAATAATAGTATTGTAGACAATGATCGTTATCAGTTACTGATTATTTTTGCAGACGTAATTACTGATATTCTGGTTACGTGCAAGTGAATGACATTATTTTTACATCCAGATGAAATGTAATTGAGAACAAAATAATAAGAGATAGGATACGAACAAATAACATCAAACTACCAATGATGACTCATCATGTTGAAGGTAAAAAACAAACTTCTATTTTACTATGGGTCTGAAAACGTATTCCCTCAAAGCTAAATTTTCTGCTCCATTGAAAAATAACAAACTTGGCCAAACTTACGGAACATAAATGTATTTTGAGGTAAAAACTATTATAGATTTTAACATACACATTTCTACTGCAATAGCTAATCATTACATAGTGTTAGTTTCTATTTAATTTATTTATTATTTATTTATTACCGGTATGTAGATCCTAAGCCCGTCACATATAGGAATGACGTCCCTCGGCGAGCACATTATCCACAGAAGGGGGGAGGAAAGGAAGTACCCGGGACCTGTATGTTAGGTATCATTCCGGCATTTGTCTGGTGTAAATGAGGAAAACCTTACCTTAAAAAGCTGTTATACCTTTTCGACTGAGTGCCCCACCGGAAATCGAGCCCGGTACCGCTCCCACCAATAATGATAGATTTAGCGACTACGCTACTCGTGTCCACGTTTGTCTTTCTTAAATAGTATGTCATAAACATTACTTTGTACTATAGAAACATAAATTGTCTAAGTTTTCTAGTTCCACACTATGATTTCAATGTAATTTCAAAAAGTAATTACTTTCAAAACACTAAGGCGCATTTTTTATTTATTGTTTTAATTTCTTCTGTATATGACAATACATGAAGATAAGATCGTCAGTTTAAGGTAACAGTCGGAACATCCATGCTGTTTCACCCCTCTACGTAGAAAAAACATTAAAAGCGGTTCGTAATTGAGTGACTCGAGGGAACAGAATGGTATGTCATATTTCCTAACTTTCGAGTAAACTGGAAGAAAAGGTTCTACATTCCCATGCATTTCAATGCAATGAAACATACCGAAAAAAGTTTCCGAAATCAAACTATCTACATATTACCCTATGGTTCGATCCCATCCCATTCCACCCAGTGTTTCTTTCAGAAAAAATGTTCCAGGGGGCACTTAATATTCGGAGGGGCACATATTATTTTCACACGGTACTATTCTATTTACTATATTATAGACGTATTACTTTGGTCTCTTCCGGAGGAGGAGCATTTTCAGAGTTTCAGGGACAGTGCTCTCCAAAAGCATATCTGGAAGAACCACGGATTTCACTGGAACTGGCGCTTATCATTATGTTCGCCCAAGCCGCTCAATTGTGGATTTACAAATAGTTACAATCACTTTGCTAATGAGTGTTGAACATCAAGGACTTACGTTGTTATCCTTTTTTTCTGTATTTAACTTCTCAACATGAATGAGCTTGACATTGTTATCTGTTATAAAGAAAATAAAAGAAATTCATTAATAGCTTAATAAATCCCTTTAAATTTTCCTACCAAGTTTTAAGCAATGTATAAAGAAAATGAATGGAAAGGGATCTCTTCATACATTTGTCGATACCAAACATAACAAGCAATAAATATTGTCATCGCCTCGTGTATTTTTGGAGAAGTTGCTTTCAATGGACAAGCCTTTTCCCATGCTTCCTTGAGTTTCATTGATCTTCCAAAATTAACAACAGTAAAAGTTGTTCTGAATGGGTTTCTAAGAAATGAAAATTATCAAGTATACTGTCTGATAGTTAGGAACAACTTAGAGAGAGAAATTAAACATTAACAGCCTAGAACCAATCTTGTTTTAATACGACTAAGTTCCAAGATAGACAGGTGGCCAATTTACAGAGAAATAAATAATGCACATTTTGTAGGTAAATGCAAGTTGTACAATACTTAAATCTTAGACAGATGGCGAAGTTAACAAGTTTTACTGTATGAGCTGTCAAAAATGTGAAATAAAATACCATTGGGAATGTCCTAGCAGTAAAACTATAGCATCTATCTCAAACAGTTGAAAAAATAGATTATTAGTGAAAAGTACAGTACGATCTGAAAGTCTCGTCACTCCTCGTGTTCCAACTTGTTTAATGATGGAGAACATCAGTATGGACACCATCATTGTCGCGGCACAATATAATGCGGCGCAATGTTTGTGTGAAATTTTGCACAACATGGATGATATGGTTTCCTTGAATCCCTCCCTAAGAGTTTGCTTTAAATTTTCAATTGTCTGGTATCGCTGTTTCATGAAATGCTGTTTCACTAGTTCCCATAGGGATTTGTTACTCGACGTCAAATCTAGGCACCTGGCAGACCCCTCAATCAGTGCAAACACATTAACTGATCCTCTCCCTATCCACCTTTGGGGTAATACCCCAACCTCATCCAAGAATTCCTGGACAACGAGAGCATAGTGGGCTACAGGTCTATCCTGTTGGAGCCAATTGTCAACATTAATGTTCAGTCTTTGGAGCTCTAGTATAAACTAATCCCGCAACATTTGGAAGTAAGAATGTTGATTAACTTGTACCGTCAATAAATACGGCTCTATGAGGTGCCCTGAAATAGTCGAGGGTATATTTTAATTTGTAGTTTTCCAGAAAATCTTGAAAACTAATTTCCTTTATAGCACTAAACAGTATGTTGTTCATTGCCAAAAATAATTCATATCTAAAAATGGCGCCCACGGACCACAGGGTAGAGACCTGCACGGGCCGGGCTTGGGCGGGCCGACTCTGTTATTTCTTTGGGCCGGGCCGGGCTTGGGCGGGCCGAGACATTTCTTTGGGCCGGGCCGGGCTTGGGCTGGCCGACACTGATTTCTCTTCAGGTGGGGCCGGGCTGGGGCCGATCAATTGCAATTCTTTAATAATTATTGACTTTCGTTAAACGATAATTGCAATAAAGCCAAACGTTGAAGAAGTGTGTCCGTGAAAAATGTTACAAAGAATGCAATAGGTATTTACAGTTTGTGTTGCTTAGCGGCTCCACTTTCACTATAGAGGATTGCAGGTATTATGCGATAAATTGAGTCTGACCTTGACCTTCACTGAACTCAAAATATAAAAAGAAGGGGTGGGAATGTTTTGCCTGTCGCTAAACAATATTGCCATCTTCACTTTATGCTAAAAATCAATTAAGTTAGATTTTTGTTACAGGGAATGGAGTTTTTGTTCTCTCGATGATAGGCAAAGTTCTAGGAGGCAATGGTAGCATTTGGGAGGCAAGCGTCAGGTTGTGAACCAGAGTTTAGAAAATGCTTCTGAGGGTTAGGTCAAATTTAGTACTAAATTTTGAGAAAGATTGGGGCTCGAGCTAATTTTTTAAACAATTTATCGGGCCGGGGTCGGGCCAAAAACTTTAAAAATTTATCGGGCCCGGGCCGGGCTTGGGCCAAGAATTTTGAAAAACTTATCGGGCCGGGCCGGGCTCGGGCCGAAAATCTCCAAAACTTTTCGGGCCCGGGCTGGACCGGGCCTAGGTACGTTCGGGCTGGATTGGGCTCGGGCCGAAAAATTCGGCCCGTGCAGGTCTCTATCACAGGGTCACACAGTTGCCACAGGTCAAAATAATGCGAAAATGTTATAGGATGATATTCCCTTCGGGGTCTTCTCCTTCAGCCGCTGCACAGTGGGAGATTTCATCGATAAGGAAAGTTTATTTAGTGTGTGATGCATATTTGCCTGTGGCAGGTTTCGACATTCTACTCGATTGAAATATGCGATTTCGATGATAAAGAAGTTGTTTGTGTATTATTTACCAAGGAAGTAACACAGGTGTGAGAAAGGTAAACACGATTGCGTACAATTGGTGAAAGGAAAATAGTAGGATTGATGTCATCAGCTTATACCTAAATAACCGTTTAGTGATAATGAGTACATTACACTAGGTAGTCCGGACAATCAACATGAGTCAGCGAGTACGTAAACTGACGGGAAAAATACGTTCATTAGTCTCAATCATTACTGTGTTCGGAATGATCAGAGGAATCATTCACACAAGGTAATTTTAACAATCGTAATTCCTCGGACATTATGTCTGAACGTTTGGTCTTGGCAGGAGCACGTTTGCTAGCAATATATGGGTCAAAGGTGATCAGCAATCTATGAATTAAATCTGTGTTGATATTAATCCTGGATGATTTGCTCATAAAGAATTTCTTATATTTCTTATGTCCTTATTTCGAACCTACTGTGCTTCTTCGGAAAGCTGGCCTATTGGTAGAATACTCGCTGGCCTATTGGCAATAATATTTCTCCCGTGAAATAAGACTGTGTCTGCTTAAGCACATGATACCAAGAATACTCTCACAAATACAGTTCCGAAGTGCAACAAGCGTACTCACCAGATGTGCTTCTGTCAATCGGGAAACCACAATTTAAGCATTCTAAAATAATGTGAAATCGCTTAATTAAGTTGACATTTACCCGTTATTTCGGACGATTTTTCAGCATTCCGAAAACATTTGTGGGTTATATAGCCATCATTGGTGTTTCCTGCTTCTTGATTCGGCATATATACCAATACTCCGAGCTCACTACGAAATTTTGCTTGGACATGTTTCGTTTTTTCTTCCAGTTTCATCCGATTTTCTTTGTCTCGTACCTGCCATGCTTTAATATCTAGTCGGTAGGCAATGTGAAAAATATGTTCCATAAAACCAATCCAAGAATGAAACGGAGAGAATGCGAAAGTCAAAGTTCGCATCTATAGTTTTATGAGAAAGAATACCAAGATTATTCAACTCTCTCGGTTTTGCTCAACATAAATAACACGTTTGCGCAGATGCGCATGAGGATACAGAATTAGACAATTTCCATTAATCATAGAAAAAATCATCTTAGGCCGAACGATAAATTTCTTGTCACCTGTAGTTATTGTAGTCGGAGTGAGTTTTTCGCTTTGGTCTTCTACTTCTGGACTTCGTTTTGTACGGCAACAATATTGGTAGAGGATGGAGCGGGTTTTGCCAAATGACACAGTTACGATGTTAGTGACACTGTACAGTTGAATAGGGACAATATATACATTAAACCAACTCTCGTCAGTTGAATGCCTATCTAAAAAGGGTTGGCGATAAATACTTTGTTACGCACCATCACAGTCCTGCTTAACAACACTGTTAATGTCCGAACATCGGACAAAGTTCGAAACACATCTTGTATTTTATCGATCTTCTTACGATATGATCAAAAAGGGATTGCACCAGTATGTCAACATACGTTTCTGTCATTTTTGTTTCATCTGGATAACAACGTCGCTTAACATCTCTAACCTTATCATAGGATGGATACATTTTAGAGCCTGCTTTTCTTTTGTCTGATCATGGACGACATTATACTGATTTTTCGAAAGATTCGCCTCAACTAGTAATGTCAAAAATTCATCTTCTGAAAATTTCGCCTGAACTGGAAGTGTAACGTTTCCAGATTTCTTCATTTTCTTATTCCTGTGAGAGAACAGCAACAAAGTTACTTGACGTTCACTGCCAAGTCGAGTTTTCGTCCCGTCCGTAATTTTAATTCAATCGCCTTCGACAGTTCCTCGTTAATGGTTGATTACATAAGTTCTTTAACTTTTCTACTTTGCACTTTTAAGGTACATTCTGCAACTACTTTCTTCAGTCTAATGCATTTATTTTCAACAGAAGTATCCGTTGGCGGAATAGGTATTATGTTGAAGTCCATTTTCCAACCACGTTACGTTGTCTTCTAGAAAAACCTCTCCCGGTGCCGATTCGCTTTGTCCCATTTAACCTGTATATCATAAATACATTTTCTTATTCTTACTCGCGAATACCAGGGGTCAGTTTCTGCTATCCCGGTTTCTTCCGTTATGTAATTCGTTTAACCTTCCAACTGCTTTGTTGACGCCTGTTGTTCCCACACGTCGAATATAGCACGTCATGTAAACACAGGGCCCATTTTCACACCACGTCTTCACATTCTTGCACAAACTTGCGCAAGGTTTCTCGGTTTTCACTTCTAATCTCAATAAGATTAAGGTGAACTTAATCCGCAAGCTGAACACCACAGACACCTACTTAAAATCTTGTTTGTAATTGACACACATTTTTTCCCCACATATTCACATACACTCTTTTCCCACGCTGTTCTCCAAGAACCCTACAATGAAATGCAAAGTTCAAATGGCCGATCTTCCCTTCGGACACCCTCAATGCTATTCCAGCACTGCACTGATCACTATGTGTAAACACAGAAGAACACAAGACAAATTAACTGCTAGCACAAAGCTTATCTATCGCAGGCTCTGCGCGCTCGCACTTCGTTGCCTCCCTTCAGGCCATACGTGCAACCGTTGCACGCGATCATCGCCCGAATCCCTGGCAATTTCATGCCAACTTCATATTTAGCTACCTACATCCAGTGGTACTATTCAGCCGGTTCTCACCGGTTCGCTCAGTGTGAGTACCCACCAAAAATATTTCGTACTAACCTATGCAGAAAAAAGTACTAGATCTGAGGAAAAAGTACTAACATTTTATCTGCTCCCGTTTTATCCTATTTATGACATTTTAAGATATTAATATCATATTAGAAGATTTCCGGTAGCTCCCCCTCCCCTGTGAGTGGGGGAGTGACCCCACGTTCTTGAAAGAGCCCCAACTTTATTTTTTACAGTCAAAATTCGATACAAACTTTTTGAACCACCCTCCCAATTTTGACTTTACACCCCCAAACTAAGAATCCTGTAGAAATCCCTGCTTAATTGTCGTATTAGAACTCACCGTAAAACAACTAAAGTAACACAAGCATGACAAATATAGAGGATGTCGGGAGAAAACAAGAAATATCATAAAATGGTCTTATTGAGAAAATCGAGTTTTAATTCCTTAATAGCCTACTGTTTAAACAGATCACCAAATATATGTTATTGTTTATTGTGGTCATTTTTTAGTTTTAACCCTTCGCTCTTTGACACTTTTGTACTTTCTATTTTCCCCAATAGAATGATCTATAAGTTACAGCACAGAATCGATAGAAATGGATCTGTTTCCTCCAGACACCCTTAATATGAGAAGCAGAAGTCAGTTACCAGGAACAGTACATTGCCAACTTTTCATGAGGTTCCTTTTTCTGTCCCAAATGTATTTATGAGAAAAGAAAAGGAGAGGAAGAGTATTAGATTTGTTGGTGAGCGTACTACAACACCAAAATATTATAAAAGGTACTAGAAGTAGTACGAAAGCACTTGCTGTGGTCACATTGGGTTCGCTAGAATCGATTGTTAAAATACTTTGAGTTCGCAGAACCGTTTGTTATACTCAGACAGAAACAGACATACATACACGCACACGCAGGCATGAGATATCAAGGGTGATACTCAGATATCAAGAATGAGAACTGGGATCATATGAGTGAAATGGTGAGGGTTATTTATATTTGAAACACCATTATCAACAATTGTGGATCCATTGCTTGATGAAGATTTTTTCCAATTCTTTTTGACAACAACCTCTCTTCGACAACTCATTTCCAATATATTGGCAGTGCTACATAATTTCATCACACCACCTTGTATTAGAATACTGTTTAAGTTGCTACTAGTCACTTTGATATCGAGTAGAAAAGTTACTTTAGTCTACCTTGTATGGGTTGTTTCCTAAGAGAATTATATATATATCTAACTACTATCTACCTATCCATCTCACACACACACATACACACACACACATATATATATATATATATATATATATATATATATATATATATATATATATATATAGAGAGAGAGAGAGAGAGAGAGAGAGAGAGAGAGACGGTTGTTAAAAATTAGAATAGCACCACTGTCTACATTGTAGGTATTTTGATATATTACGTGTTCGCAAAATTGAATAAAGTTCCTTTATTAGGTCGATTAAATCTCCCACTGTGCGCTGTGAGGAATCAAAACCTCACTATGTGGCAACTTCGCAGATTAACTTGGAACCATTAGCATTAGCCTATGAATCTATCAAGCACTTACATCGATCGCTACACAAATATGTGATGCTACTGTCAATCTATATCGAGAGAGAGAGAGAGAGAGAGAGAGACTGCCATCTGGAAAGAATCTATGTAACTATTTGATAGATTGGTATATCTATACTATGTTTCTTTATCTACGACGTTGCCACATAGTGCATTTCGCCGCATAGATGACCCTAAAAGTATACAAATATCTATATAGTATTTGTTGGATACAAATATTGAGTTGAGTTGATTTTGAGTTTAACGTCCCTTTCAGCAGCGAGGCCATATGAGACGGGACCTACTGATTAACGTGGAATTCGAACCACCTGAGCTCCCGCCAGGAATCAGACCCGGGTCTCCCACGCCAAAGGCACGTACGCTAACCTCTTAGCCACGAAGGAGCTCTATTCTCACAATTTACATAAATTACTTTCCATTTCGTACTGAGCTCGGTGAACCCTCCCCAACGTTATGCATTGTGTTCTATATTTCCACCTCCCAGTTGCTTCATTCCCGTAATAGCGCATGAAACCTAAAAATAAGGCAAGTTTGTTGGTTCATCATGTAGGTGATTCTTTTGGTATGAAGCAGTTGTTTCTTAATGTACATTTCGTCACTATCAAATGTTTTTCTAACACCATCAACCATTAATATCCTGTTCTATTACCATGCCTTTTCTCAAAAATACTTTCACAGTTCGTTGGGAAGTTTCAAGCCACCGATCTTGAGTTTTATCATTTTTGTATTTTCCACGCAGCTTACCATTCGACTGAGCGTTTTTCTCTCCTTGCTAGTTTATGCAGAAGGACCGGAGTGGTGTGTACTTTGGGTTTTTCTAAAACTATTTTCAAATGTTTTCTATAAATATGCAACTCCATGTTACGATGTTATTACAATATTGCACTACTGTGTTAAGATAATTTCACGGCAGAGAAAATGTTAAAGAATTTAGGAAAGAATGTTAAAATGTCAAATTCGGATGATCCCAGGGTTGGAAATCACATAAATATTAACTGCTGAACTTCTAATAAGGAACGATGTTATAAAAATCCTACTTTTTTACAGTGATAGGATATTATTAATTTAAAATGCGTAAGGATTATTTTAAGATAATGAAACATCAGCATTATTCTTGCATTTTAAATATTCAAATATTTCCTCCTGGCAAAAGATAGAATTGCTATAAGATTTAGCTTAAAATAGTTTTTGGGTCTAATTTAAAATTATACAATTTTCGTTTAGTTCTGTCTTCCGTATTTATGTACCGAGACTAAAGAAAATGGTGATAATGAGATGGAAGATAATAGTAGAGTGAAAAAAGTGGGAGGAAATGAGAGACCTCCAAGAACACCCACGATCATCGTGTTTATTCACCACAAGCTCCAGGGAGCACACACACAAGAGATAGAAATAACAAACAAATCATTATATTTATTATCATTATATATATATATATATATATATATATATATATATATATATATATATATATATATATATATATATATATATATATATAGGTCCATAATTTTAAAGATTCTTCTCATCGTGTTTGTATGTTTATTTTAAATACTAGTTAGAGTTACTAGCTGAAGAACTTTACAGAGAATAAATCACAAAAGTCTTTTTCTGTTTCCCTGGCAAAAACAACGTTTTAAGAGGTCTTCTCAAAAAAGAAAAGGAATTAACTCTCTTATGCGCAGCAAAGATTTATTCAGATTTGGTTTATTTTCTGTTAGGTTGTAATACAAACTTTGAAAGTAAATGTGATTTTAGTTTATTTCCTGAAATTAGTTTCCTCTCAAACAGGTCTGATGAATTATATGTTATACCCGAAATCAGCAAATTGTTTTTAAATGTTCTTCCTTTTACTCTGGTGGCTTTAATGGATTTTTCATAAATTACTCCTTAATTTTGTCTCCAAGGAAGAAAACTGGACAAAGGTATGTTTATGGAACACTCGAATTGACAGTGAAACAATTAGCAAATCGCGTGAAGAAGAAAGTTATTCATTGTAGTATGTTTGTATTTACGATATTTTCCCTACTTTCACCGCTTGTTTAATCGTTCCAGATTAAAAATATAAGTAATGTATCACTTTTGGAGCTTAAAATTACCATAATTTTCTGTATTGTAGATATTTTGTTCATCTTATAATATGCATATTGCAATGTTATCATTCAACTTCCATCCCTGACTGTGGCAGAAATTCAGGGAAAAGTTAATGTCTACATGGAAAATGGAAACTTTTAAGGATCCAGGGTCATTTTTTTCGGACTTAGTCTCTGAAAGGCAGTCTCACTTTTTGTGACCAGAGCTATACCATTTCACTATGAACAAAATAGGTTATCTTTTAACATCCTGTATCATCTGACAGTTTTGGAGAATTGTTATATTACTGTACTTGGCGCAAAGTTGGCAAGTGAAGCTAGTTTTTGAACATCTTAACTGAATGAGTCTTTTAGTGGAGTTCTTACAATTATATACTTTGTCAACGGATTATAATTTTTCTGTTAATTTTGGCTTTAAAGAGTTCACTACGTTTTAAACCGAGTAACGTTCTTGTTTTCAAGGAAGGCTCTTTGATATAATCTTTAATAATTTTACACCTTGTTATCTGATGATAAATTAATATTTTGAGAACTCTCGATTCCAAACCAAGAGTGTTAACCAGTAGCCTATATCATCTGTGAAAGAGTTTATTTTCTTTCGCATTATCAGGCTAAACACTTGTAAACAACAAATGGATTTCTATAGCAATAATAAACACTAATGTATATTTCAATTACTTTTATTGTAAATTTTACTTCTAACACTAACTTTTATTATGCAGTTTAATCAGTGCAATGTATTTTCTTATGTGAATTTTGGTTTCATTGTAATAGTTTTAGATATATTACAAATAACGGTTTTTCCTATACAACTTCTATTCCTGTTGTTTCGGAGATCCAGTCCAAATATGAAGTCAAACGAGTAAAAACAGTTGGGTATACACTTGGACATCGACCATCTCCATATGAATTAATTCCTATTTGGAGTGTGGAATCGCCATTTTGTACAAACAATGGACCTCCACTGTCACCCTTAAAAAAGAAGAAAAGAAGAAAGTTTGAAACACATTAACAAATAAAAACTTACTGTTTCCTACTTTTGGAGGCACAGCACTTCTAGAGGTTATTCTCGTTACGTTAAGGAAATTTTCATACATTACTCACGCTAAGAATACACTGAGATGTCAACAAGACAAAAATGCATCCCTCAATCAGCATTAATGGCGAAGTGTAGTTATGTGCTTACCACACACTAATCCAAATCAGAAATGTTTAAATGTTAACTGGCAGACCTTATCTCATGCTACATCATCCGGAAGAGTTGCTACATCAGAGATTATTGTAGTTTTAGAACGGGTTAAAATGTTCTAATGTGTGCGTCGCATAGCCTAGAGGACCAAGCTTCACACAGTAAGAATTCTACTATGCTTGACCAAGTTCATCACTATATTCCCTTTTTGAAGTATAGAGTGGGGCAAATAAAAGTGGCCCGGAGAAGTGGATACGATTGGAGACGTGAATATATGCATCGAACCACGTCACGTGACGTGACGCGCACACCACATGTACGCACTCCACCTGTTCAGATCTTATTCCGGGTTGTGTCAGTGGGAATTGAGCAGTGTACAGGTGAGGATAGTACTCACAGGTCAGCAGAGGGTGTTCGTTGTAGAAAGTTACCTGAAAATAGATTCGTGGAAAGAATGTGGTCAGTTGTTTGCATTTGAATTTCATGAATTTTCCTGACTGTTGCCAAAGTGCCAGCAAAGAGTGCATTGCAACGATTAGTCAGCAACTGGCGTCATACAGTATCTGTTTTGAACAAGGTAAAATAGATTCCGAAACTTGTCCGAACACCTGAAATTGTGATCATTTTCATTCATGAGATCATTCAAGAGATGAATGGTGGCCATTTTCAACATCAGCTATGAGCAGGTTAGCGAACTATTTCCTTTCCTTTGCTGTGTTTCTTCGTGCCCTGGAACTCTGCTCTCCGGGTCACTTTTACTTGCCCCACCCTGTATTAATATATATTCTTTTAATGTAAATGCTTTCTTTGGTTATATATTTCAAAAACTGAAGAATGTTCCGAGGCGGAAGTTTGGCCGCGTAATAATATTAGCAAAGCAGATTAAATCCTTCTCATTAAAAATGTATACTCGAGAGAGTAAAAATAATAAATTAATAAATTACTTAAATTTTTCATCAATTGGGAATTGAAACTAGCACAAGAGAGCAATAGTACTAACTTAACTAGGATTAATAAAATATCTGGTGTAGCAAGTGCAATGTAACTTTCCCGAGAAGAAGCATAACTCTTAGTTGCATCTGTTTACGATGTTTCACTCAGGAAAATGTTACGTAAACTATTACCTTCTCCAGCGCTTTCTCGTCCGTTTTTAATACAATATAATAATACAAGGATCATTTTATCCATCCATCTTTGTTTCGTTACCTTGCACTAACAGAATGCAAAAGCGACGATACTTAGATCAATTTTTGTTTCTTAATACACCCAGATTCCTCCAATTTACAGTAACACTAAACAATCATTATATTCACCGATCATTCGTAGATCAGTGTGTGAAGTTCTTATGGTTCATATTCATAGATCATGTTATTTTATGCTTATATACAACATGCATAGAAGTATGGAAACTACTCACGTCACAGAAACTTGATTCTCCAGATCCCAAAGCACATATTTCTGAACCTGGTAATCCATAGTCATTAAACTCACATTCTTTGTTGGCTAATACAGTCGTTTCAGTCCACTTCAGATACACGTTATTTGAAGAGTCATCTAATCAAAATACAAGAAAATACAATTTGTAGAAAATTCATTCAAACATAGAAAGATGTGCAAATACTAACCCTGTAATAGTAATATTAGAGCTTCAATTAGTCATGGCTTCCGCAAGAATTCACTCCATGATGCCCTTCCCATTATATACTAATGCAGATTCGAGAGTTCGCTTAGTTTTGCCGGACCCCCACTGTTAAAAACCGAGATCATACCTGCCAATATTTTGCAATAGTGTTACTATATAATGTGAACAAAATCTTATCCAAATATGACATGTATCAATCTCATCGAACACAAAAAATGTTAATTTTTGTGCTTTCTCAGTGGAAGCAAACAAAAATTTAATTTCAGTATCATTCACTTTCATTGATCATACGTCTACTTCAGCCTGAACAGCACAATCGTGGGACATTAAACTAAATGATTTAATTTCACTTTATTTGAGGGTAAATCATCGTGTGTAGTTTCCAAGAAAATCGATAAAAAATAATTGTTATGGCGCTGAAAATATGTAATTCATGACCAATAAAAAAGAGGCTCGAAACCACGTCACTGATTAAGGTAAAATTGGTAAAATACCTCCCAATCAAGCCTTTGAATATGACACCAAAACGCTGACAGCATACACCATGTTAATAAGATATTTAAAAAAAAACTAAAATCGTTATTAAATCTTAAAACTTCAAATTTAAATGTGTTTCAATAAACATTTTAAGAATTAAATTTTAATTTCAAATATCTTTCAATTAATATTTTCAGAGTTAAACTTTAATATCAAATACCTTCCAATTAATATTTTCTTAAATGTTAAATTTAAATACCTTCCAGGTAATGTTGTTAGATTTAAACTTAAATTTTAAACATCTTTCAATAATGTATTCAAGAGTTAAACTTTCATTTCAAATAGCTTTCAACTCATGTTTTCAGAGTTAAACTCTAATTATGTTTCAATTAATGTTCCCAGAGTTCTTTAATTTTCAATATCTTCCAGTTAATGTTATCAGAGTTAAACTTTTTTTAAAACATCTTTCAATTAATGTTTTCAGAGTTGAACTTTAATTTTAAATATCTTCTATGTAAAAGTTTTCAGAGTTAAACTTTAAATATCTTGCAATTAAAGTTTCCGGGATTAAATTTTAATTTTAAATACCTTTCAATTAATGTTTTCAAAGTTAAGCTTTAGTTTTAAACATATTTCAGTTAATGATTAAAAAATTAAACTTCGATACCTTTCAGTTAATGTTTTCAGAGTTAAATTTTAATTTTAAATACCTTTCAATTAATATCCTCAGAGTTTAATTTTAAATATATTTTAATTCATGTTTTCAAAGTTAAACTTAAATTTTAAATATCGCGTGTTTGATTATTTTATGTACTGTCTCTTACGCAAATTCGTTAGAATATTTCATACACTTCTGATACTTCTGAACTACCTTCATTAGAAAATGTGATATTTCGTGACCTTAGCTTGGAAAAGCCTGTGGCCCATTTAATTGTTTTGCCAAGAGAAGTATGAAACATGTATTTTCTTACCGGCTTTCGTTCCCGAGTATCGTTTCTTCCCACAGAAAAGAATCAACGTATCTGCTTATTTTATGTCTGGTATCTACCTGTCAAATTTAAACGAAATCGGTTTGAATCACTAAGTTGATGTTCCATGGGAGTCTCGATGGCTGCAAAGGTGACTTCGTGATTATATTGCAAACTCCGGGGTAGCCATTGTATAAAATGAAATAAAACATATTTAAAAAATTAATTTTGAACATAGTAGGCTATTTGGCTGGAGCCGGTTTTTTTTTTCATGTTACATAAAGTGCTTATCAAATTTGCATTTCAAAAACGTGTTCAAATTGGAAGAAAGAGGAGATAAAATACGCCTTTAAAATTTTTGCACAATTTTTTTTCATGCGAAGACCATAATATTAACTGATAATTTGCATAAATGCCCTATCAAGCAAACATAAGCATATCTGAGAATTACATGCTATACCAATCGATCGTGCTATATTAGTACAACCACAATGTTAACGCTCCTACACACGGAATGTTACTAACAAATTGAAGTGTCAATTCTAATTTGACGTTAAGCTAGAATCGAAACATTTATAAATAACCTTTTGAATAATAACAAGCATCAATCGTTAGTGCCATGCTAATGCTGTTCAGTCCTACAAACAATCGTTAATGCTCCTACATACGGAAAGTTACTAGCAAATTAAAGCAGCGATTGTGGCTTGAGTAAAGCTAAAATCACCACTTTTCAAAATAAATTTGAAGACAACAGAAGGGGTATTAATCACACGTTAGAGTTCCTATATACATAAAGTTCTAAATTAAAGTGGCAATTCTGGCTTGACGTCAAATCAGTGGCGGCTCGAGACTAAATAGAGCATTACTCGCGCAACTTAAAATAAAGAGAACATTTTCTTGAAGGCTTCCAACTATATGATTTTCTTACTGTTTGCATTAACTAATAGAATATTCCCTTTTATTGGCTTGTTGAAAAAAATATATGTAAGATTTCGGATATTTTCGCTTAAATACATGCTTGTTGCCATAAAACATATTACTTTGTTACATATTATTCGAAATCTTATGATCTACGCTTCCTGGATATATGTATATAGGCCATCCCTAAATCTGTACTTTCATCTATTTTCAGGCTGAAAGAATAGGATGCCAAAACACGATTCTCGCAAAAGAAGGGCCTAAAAGCTCGGAACATTAATGTGAACTGTGAACAGTGTAAGCGAATATTCAATGGCAAATTAGCCTCACAAATTCTATTTTGGCGACTATGTTTGGAAGATAAGAAGATGATGGACGTTGTTCTGGTATTGATGGCGATGAATTGACGGTAGATGATCACCAAAACAAATTCACAGAAGGACAAGAGAGGTTGAAGAGGAGCTCAGCGTTGCACTGCATATGGAAAAATTATGGATAAATAAAAATGGATAAATAAATGCAAAACGAATTGACTAAGAATAAAAAATATCCGTGTTTTAAATTCTATTCCACACTGGTGCTGCTTTTGCGCTACGAAAATTATTTATTTCTCAACCCCATTCACACATCCAAGGAAATTGATCTTGTATGGACGACAACCAATATGTTCTACCAAAGGTTAAATCGGGCTTCCACTCTTAAAACATTTTCAGAGTCGATGTTACGCTCAGAGAGGTTCATGGTGACCTAAGATGCTTCGTACCTGCATTGATGCATTATATCTTACTCAATTCTTGCAAATCCATCACTCCCAAGAATTCAGAATATTGACAAAATGTACCAAAAGCTGAAACGTCTGTTTCGGCCAGTAGTGAACAAAAATGGTTTTATCACGTTACGACAACGACAATGAGAATAAATGATGGCACAAATGTTACGTACATTGTAATACGAGACACTCTTTATCCAGCATGCTCTTCTACAGACATCTGGGACTTCTATATTTCAGCATCTGGACATGTTCTTGAACGGACAAGTCTTTAACAACCAAAAGAGTGTCCAAGATGCATTCGAAGAATTTATTCGCTCGAGATCGGAAATTTTTATATAGCTGGGATGCTCGTAGACTGAAATGTATTGATATTGGATGTTTTCATTACGATTAATTCCGTTCAGCTTCAGGCAAGTTATGGCAGTTTGAGCTTGTGATTGAATCAAAATCTAGCACGATTTCCCAACCCTTTCCACTCTGTAGTCACCACGAACTTTAAGGAACCCAGAAAAAAGAAAAATACTCTTTAGAATATAGACACAAAACAATCAAACATTTTTATACTTAGGAAATAAATTGCCCATAGGCTTTATTAGAGAATCTTAATGTTAAAACGAGTCAATTTCACTTTAAATTAAAGGTAAGAACAACTTCTTGTTTCACACAGTCATATAGAGAAGAATGACATAAATTACTCAAAACTTCATCCAAAATATCAAATAATTCACACAGCAACTATGGACTGGTTACCTTTGTTATGATTCCCAGATATGGCAATTTTGACATTATCGTTATAAAAATGTAGTTTTCCATTTCAGCTGTAAAACTATAGATTTAGTATATACACTAGATGTTACATAAGCCACCTGAGCTGACCCGAAATTGAACGTGATTTTTCCCATGTTACTTTGAGGTCTTAAGACACACACTATAACAAAAACATCAGATCATCCAACCGCATCACAATTTTCATTTGAATACCATCATTTTTGATTGCATCTTCATGTTTAGTATGCAAAAAAAATGTCAACGACTGTATCATAACAATTATTTTTTGATAACTTATATAAAACCACGATCTGCTGCGATGTCCGAAAAATGTATTGCCTCTCTTGTTGGAAATGGGACATCTCACGCATTTGAAAATCTTATTAAAATTTACGCTTGCGTTAGATATTTATAATATTGTATCATTATATTAATAAATATATGATAATTTTAATCCAATAAGATAATTACTAGAAAGTTAATTGACAATTCTGTTGTAGTCTTCAAATTGGGACATTTAATTTGGGAATCCTTTTATGCATTCGCCGTTACAGAATGTTAGAAACTTGGGTAAAAAGTCTTAAAATAAAAGAGAAAATTCTCACTACAAATAGGGTTGCTAGATCCCAGCTGCCTCCAAGAGTGCAAGTCTACGAATTCAATCTTTGGTCTTAAATATTAAAAGACCTATAGTCAATTATCGGTTGTCATTTATAATTAGTTTAGTTATTTACGATTAATGGAAGCCATTTCCATTTTGTACTTGTATCCTATAGATTCCTAACCTCCTTGACCTAACCATAACCTAACTTCCTTTGAAAATATTGAATACACTATCCTCCATGTTCGTCTAGTACCATCTGGTTCGAGTTCCTCGTAACTTGGATTGAGATGGAAAGATTTTTAATTAATTTTCTTTTTCAGTTTACTTTTCTTTTTGTGTTCCGCTTGTAGATCTTTCACACCTCTCAGATTGGGAGTTATTAGTATAACCAAATAGCTAATGCTCAATGGTAGATCCACGGAAGTAGAGCAACTTCCTCCCCCTCCCCAGGTTACTTTCTTTTATTTGCTGCATACGTATAATTACCTAGGTATAATATTTGTAAAAGCTACATTTAAAAAATCGTTTATGGCCAAAAACAGGTAAAAATACAAGTACTTCGCTTGGCAAACTTGAACTAGCCATACTTTTGAATATCACATTACACTATTATAGAGTTATATAAAAACTATCATCACAAGTACAACAGTTCATATTTACGTATATATAATTTGTTATGCTACAAATAGTGTACGACCACTGCTAACAGAAATCAAACAATAGATACAATCTACTTCATAAAAGATCATATTCTTGTTATATAGTACATAAATTAATAATCTATCTCAACAGAATAAAATAAATCAACTTCATCCGATTACCAACGAACGACATAAAAAAATCATCTCGATTTTCTCGAAAACTAAGCATGATAATTCACTTTAAGCACGTGATTTCCTTCATCTAGGTGTGATCTATCGATTGATATGTCTTATATTTGAATAAGATCGTAATAGAACTAAAGTTCAAGAAGAGCAGATCATAAATTTGGGCTATGTCTCATGAATCATATTGCACATTATCGTCTTGTTAGTGTCATGTTGAAAACTTTGATTAACGTATACTTGAGCATCAGTTTCATCTTAATAAGTGCCGTAATTATCACACAACACACATTTTGAGATTTACAAAGAAACAAACATCGATTTTCTCGAAAACTACACATGGGGATTTACACTCATTCAAATTATACATTATTCAGCTCACTGAAATCCGTCGATTGATTTTTTGGAAATTTTATTTTTTCGTTAAACGTTAATAATATTGTAAAATACCCAGTACTTAGTGTGAAATGTTTTCATAGTGGTATTTCCCTTTGCTTTTAAATGTACCAAACAGTAGAAAATTAAACTCCATTTGTCATTAAAAAACGTACACTTGTTTCTCTGAAGACCACTTTATTATTAACTTACCTTGTGATTCAGAAGTTAAAAATAAAACAGTATTTCTACAGTAAAACTCAAAATTAGAATATTTTTTTAAAAAGTACTTTAAAGCATCTAATTTCTTACTTATACACAAAATGGTAGTAATTTTTGCGATCAGTTATCAGATATAACAAAACTTTGAACTTTCCATGTATAACTGCCTATTCCGTTATAGAAGCCTCCTCCCTGATATTGATATCTCCCAGGCGATTGTTACTGTTTCTTGTTAGTTATTTAAAGTTTATATTTCATAGTATATATTCATTTCTGTTACTTTAAAGATGGTTCTAATAGTTTATTGCTTTTCTCTAAATACACTGTTTATGTATTAATGTTTATGTTGTTACATTTTTAATATATGTATGTATGTTGCGTTTTAAATTTTAACTTTTAAACTAATCAAAATGGTTGATGTTATTGAATTCTAACTATCTATATTACGAAATTCTGATTATTCTGTAATTTTTGTGCATGGTTTCTTGCTTTGGAAAAATTACACGAACATAATTAAAATTCAAATCAATGCACCCAAATGCTGGAAGATATTAAAGTAATATGTTCTTAACTATTGTGTGTGCGTCACTGCTAGAAATGTTTGTACGTACCACTATTAGAAGAAGACACGATCTGATATTTAACAGAGTACTTTTTCTGTTATGTAAATATATCTATAAACTATCCAGTACAATGATGAATTATTATTGGATACAAACGACATACTTTTAACGCCATAAAAGTTCATTTTTGTCAATTTACTCGGACACTACTCGTCAGGGTTTACCCTTACGCATGACGCTTTGTTAAGCTCGATGTAAGCTATCAAACTAGTTCATTTAAAAGTTTAAGATTAATCACAAGTTTGTGCTGTATATATCATTGACCATATTACATACCGTCATTTTGCAAGTACCATCATAACGAAGATCTTAAAGAAGATATACTTCAGTGTAAGTTTCACCTTAATAGGTGGCGTGGTTTCCGTTCAGCATAAATTTTTAGGTTTACAAAATTATTTGTTGTCAATTTTCCCGAAAACTACGCATGGGTTTTTGCCAGTGATGTTAAAATAGAGGATCTACACAGATGTATCTTCATCCTATTACATCAATGAAGCCAAAAAAAAAAAAACCGAACATCGGCAAGTCTGATTGGCTACTCTCGTTTCTGCCATGAATGTTGGCTCAAAACATTGCGATCTTATTGGGCGGAGTGGGCAGATTAGGTGTGGTGAAACTGTGGCGTATGCTATATAAACAGAACCTCTATTTTATAACATCTTTGGGTTTTCCACTGATGCACTCAGAGTCAGTGAAATCTATTGATTGATATGCTGTACGTCTGATCTTAGGACTTTTTGGTAATCGCTAACAATATTGTAGATTTTTTATTGTTACAAACGGCTATCTTTAAATTATTTTCATTGTTGCGCCTATATTATCGCGTAGCACCAACCCTATTTTTATTTATTGATTTGACAAAGGTGAGGATGAATAGGGATGCGCTCGAGTCGAGTCGAGTCGAGATTTAAGCCCATCTCGACTCATCTCGAGAAAATGTTGTCTCGACTCGTGTCTCGACTCGAAAATATGGTGCTGTCTCGACTCGTGTCTCGACTCGACAGTCTCTGTCTCGACTCGACTCGAATTCGAGTCGAGACGTCTCGAAATTCGAGTCGAGACAAAATATACGAGTTAAAATATACACACACATCAGCCAGACCGTTATGACTACCTACCTAATTGTTAGTATGTCCAATGAATAACAACAACGGCACGAATAACAACGGCAACGCGTCTTGGCATGGTCGCAATGTTCCTCGGTGGGTCGCTGGAGAGAGTTGGCACCACATATGCACACATAGGTCATCAAATTCCCGTAAATTCCGGGGAGGGGGTGATGCACCCTCACGTTACGTTCAATCACATCCCAGATGTGATCGATTGGGTTCAGATCCGGAGAGTTTGGGGGCCAGCACATCACTTGGAACTCGCTCCTGTGTTCCTCGAACCACTCCATCACACTCCTGGCCTTGTGACATGATGCATTATTTTGTCGAAAAATTCCACTACCGATGGAAAACATGGCCGTCATGAAGGGGGTGTACGTAGTCTGCAAGCAGCGTGCGACACCTCGGCCGTCATGGTGCTTTGCTCGAGCTCCACTGGACACACGGATGCTCACCTGAATGTTTCCTAGATAATAATTAAGCCGCAGCCAGTTTGTCTCCGTCCCGCAGTACAGATATCAAGGAGCTGTTCCCTTTGAACACGACAGATTCGCACCCTCACATCGTCATGATGAAGAAGATATCGGGATTCATCAGACAATGCAATGCTCTGCCATTGTGCCAAGGTCTAGTGGTGATGGTCACGTGTTCATTTCAGTTATAGATGCCGATGTCGTGGCGTTAACATTCGCCATCGTTAGGAGTGTTCGGTGCACTGTGTGTTCAGACTAGTGTTGTGAAGGCCTGTGATAATAACGGAAATTTTGGGTAAAAAAATGTTTTTTACTGTTTTCCCGAGCTGGGGAAAAAACGGAAAATTTGGGTATTATCAGAATCATCATTCTTGGTAATCACAGAATCATTTTAGTTAATATGTTAAATCAAACATATATTTCATAGAGATATCTTCATTGTTCTATGTAAAATTCCGGAAATTTTGAAACCATTAGAAAAAAGCATTTGTTCGGAAATATTGGCAAAAACAGGAAAATGTAGTTTAAAAACTATTTGTTGGCCTGATGCTAGTGATCTTACTTGCTGTAACATGTCTGCAACATATACAGTGGGAAGTGGAAAATCCGAACTAATTGGGATAACAGGTATTCGGATTTTCAAATTGTTCGGATTTTCGAAAATGACCAAGAAAATGTCTTTTAGGCTTACATATACTGTACGGTATGTTCTTCTATCGATACAGTGGTTATTCAGTACATACAGTAATTACAATACCGTACGTAAAGCTACTTACATTTAATGTTTCTGAAGAACTTGCTTGTACTTTAAGTCACACTTAAAACTTATAGGCCTAAGAAAAAATAAAAATAAAAATACATGACAAACAATTACATATAAATGAACTTTTGTAAAAACACTGACTTCACAAAACGTCGATGGACACGCTATTGTTTGTTTATCGCTAGCGTTAAGACAAAATGTAAAAAGCTTCTAGGGACCGCGTTCGGATTTTTGACGTTAGGATTATCGACTTCCTAGTGTATATACAATGTATTTCGCTAACGGAAAAATACTTAGAGCAACAGGTTTTAATTCTACTTTACACACATATACCGCACAAGTGAGTAGATTTGAGCAGCGAGAAATATATTAAATGAAATTTCCGTTAGTTATTACAGACTAGAAGAATATCCGTTCTTCGCACGGGGAGAATACGTTTCATTTTTGGACACAAAGGGCACCAAAACTGTCACCAATGAACTTGTAGAGCCCCAAAACTATGAATTTGACATTAATATCGATAATTTTCAATTATCTTTACATGTCACCACCCTCCTTAGAGTACTAATGGGGCTGAATTTGTGGATTTAAACGACATCTTCTGTTCATCTCAGCGAGTATGGATTCGAGGCCATTTTCGATCATGTATATATATATATATATACAGAGGCGGATCCAAGGGGGCTATAGCCTCCCCCTTCACACTCAAGTATACACTGCATAAAATGGGCTTCAATCCTGCTTTACATTGGATAAAACTGCAAACTATGGTTTAGCCCCTCCCTTGATCATATCCTGGATCCGCCACTATATATATATATATATATATATATATATATATATATATATATATATATATATATATATATATATATATATATATATATATATATATATATACTGTATATAATGCTCAAAAAAAATAGGAGTTCAGCTGAAATATCACACAAGACCTTAAGATAGTGTATGAATAAGCTTGTGTTTGACTCATATTATCATACAAGAAGGAATGCTTTAAGATACACTAGACAAATGGGGCACATACTGGTGTTGGGGCACGAAAAACCTTGTTCACATGGCTCATGACACAAGACGGTTATGTGTGCACCTCTCGAACTGCTCACAAACAGGCAAGGCAACAACACTGATTGTTCCTTAATATGTCATATGATCACTTCGAATAGCCAACAGGGCCTCGCACCTGCGTGGCATGGATTCAATCAGATTATCGATGAGTTCTTGGGGGATGTTGTGCCACTCATCCAGAAGAGCGACTTCCAGCTCTGGAATGGTTGTTGGATTTACTGGCCTAGCGGCAATTCGTCTGCCAAGCATTATCCAGACATGCTCAATTGGAACGAGATCCGGAGAGCATGCTGGCCACTTCATCCGAGCGATACCCTCAGCATCTAGCATCTCATCCACTAACCGAGCTATGTGAGGACGAGTATTATCATCCATAAAAAGGAACGAATCACCAATGGCACCAGCATAAGGAAGAACAAGATTTTTCGTGATCTCATCCCTATATCTGAGAGCCGTCAAAGAGCCATTTCGAATGATGTGGAGCTCAGTACGCCCACCAATGCTGATTCCTGCCTACACCATCAGTACACCACCATGATACTGGGATGTTTCTCGCACAAACATGGGATTGTGTCGTGTTCCACACTCTCTCCAGAAAACATGTCGATTATCAGGCTCTACACTGAATCGAGACTCGTCAGAGAACAAAACATTGCCCCATTCATTGCGTCCCCACCCACGATGTTCCTCCGCCTACGCTCTTCGATCAACACGGTGTCATGCAGTTAATGGGACACACACCATAGGCCTACGTGCGTAGAGACCACCTTCTCGAAGGCGATTGCGGACCGTTTGAGTAGATATTGTGCGTCCTGTTGTTGTTCGGAAGGCTCGCGGCAGCAGATTTGTATTCTGACGCCGGTTTCGACGGGCTGTTAACAACAGATAACGATCGTCTCTGGCTTTGGTTGCTAGTGGACGGCCCTGTCCTTGTCTTCTTCGAACACTTCCAGTTGTTTGAAATCGATTCCACAATCGGGAAATCACACTCTGTGCCACTCCTATGGCATGTGCCACCTCCCGCCATGACTGACCAGCTTCCAATCTCATTGAGGGCCGCGGTGGCTCAGTGGTAGGGCGTTCACTTCCGGTGCATGGGGTCCCTGGTTCGATCCCAGATCGCCCCGTGTGGACTTTGGGGTGGACAAACACCATGCTCGTGGGTTTTCTCGGGGTTCTCCCGTTTCCTTCCACTTTCTTCATTCCACCATTTCATTCATTTGTCATCATCACCGTCTCCTTTAGCCTAACCGGCATAACCGTGGGACGCAAAACTTAAAGATGTTTTCCCGGCCCGCATACAATTATAGCTTAATTTGCAAATCATCGCAAATGGAAGTGTCACCATCGATATTAGTGACCGCGAAAACTATGGATTTGACACTAATATCGGTCATTTTGGATTACTTTTACATGTCTCGGTATCCGATCCCCCCCCCGGTGACCACCGGCCCGAATAGGGTAAATTTGTAAGTTAATGTGATCAGAGTTTCACCATTGATTTCAGCGACCGCGAAAACTATGAATTCGACAGTAATATCGGCCATTTTCTACCACTTTTACATGTCCCTGTAAGCGCACCCTGAGACCCCCCTGGTTCGAATTAGAAAAAAAAGATTCGTCTTGATCTGGGGCCTGGGCCAGAGTACCCCTGACTAAAATTTGGTAACTCTCGGTCCACTCGTCTAGTCCCCAGGCTGCATACAGACAGACAAACACAAACAAACTATTTATTTTATTTATATTAGACTAGATAGATTCTTGCAAATTATGCCAGATTTTCATATTATCTTTCCGAACTAATTTTAAAGACCCGCTCCTACTTATCTTTATATATGTACACAGTATATCTATATTTATATCTATCTATATCTATATATGTATATAACAAACGCAGGAATTACACCCTAAATAACGCTCCTGGAGGACCCCTTTCTCAAAAAAATTGCTGGGGAAACACTTGTAGAAACTTGTTTTCGTGCCAGACGATTACCGAGACCTGGTTGGAAAAAAAAGAAAAAAAACTCCTTTAGCGATCAAATTAAAAAAAAATAGTTCTCCTCAGGTTAGTATTCACTGAGAATATTGTTATAAAATTTAAATTTTATGGGTAAATCAGTAGAGTTTGAATACATCCACATCGTATCCACTGAGTTGCGAAATTGTGTACCTCCAGATATGGGCGGTCGAAGAAAATTTTCTAGGGGGCATCTTCAACGTTTGCTATATTAGTCTTGCATTTAATGTGCATGGTTTGTTATATTACGTATACGTGAGCCAGGGAGGTTCATTCTTATCAAACACGGAGATTATGAAGGAGCAGATCTACTGTACAAAATATAATAAAAACATCTCTTTCGGATTTCTATCATCCCGCAGTGCAACCCCGAGACGGAAACAAAAGAGATAGGCTTTTTGTTTTTAAACAAGATAACGTGCCTAGCGAATGCTATACATTGTGAAGATTATATTAGTGAAAATTAAACGAATATAATTTTACAACTTAATATACATATCACTAAATGTTGAGCTCCCCGTTGCTATGTGGTTAGCGTATGCGCCTTTCTCGAACGAGGTTTGATTCATGGTAGGAGCTCATGTGTTTCAAATCCGACGTTAAACTGTACGTTCACGTCTTGTAGAGCTTTGCTCCTGAAAACGACGCTAAACTATAATCTAATTTAATATTACTAAATATTAAAAAATAATGACTTACCAAGGTGACGTCAATTTGGCAGTCATCAAATCCATTTTATACTTTCACTTAATCCAGTGGATATTAATATAACAATTACAAGACACACGCGCATATAAATACTCAAAAACAAGTACATACACACGTACACATACACAAATATGAACCCTTCAAATCTATTTACATGTGGTGGACCGCGCTGCATCAAGCACTATCTTCGTCATCATCTTCTCATGTATCTGCATTATTTGATTCATCCACAGATTTGTTATTTGTACGCATCATTCATTTTTGCATTTTCGGGAGGGTTCAGGGTTCTTCATTTAAAGAGTCGGTTCTCTGTATTGGAAAGAGAATCAGGGGAGGAAGGGGGAATTTATACTTTAAGAATGGATATCATTTAAAGAAATATATACAAAACATGCCGCTTCCGACGCAGCACTGAAGCATTTCTTTTAGCGGTCATACCCCCTCCCCTCTCAAGTTGTAAAGTGAGAAGGGACTGAAACATCCCAGACATTCAGGGTTCAGTTGACAATAATAAAACTATGGGTAAGTAAACATCTTGTACAGAGTCACGTTTTGCTTATTTTTGAACATTTCTGTGAATTCAACAATACAACAGCGGAAATACTAACTGGTTTTATTACTCCAACCATCGCTTCAACTAAGGGATAATTCCCAACGGTCAGTGAGCAATCTAAATTTTCGTTCCTTTTCTCTTCTACAGAGGAAAGAATGATTTTGCCAAGATGCTAAAGTCAAGATGTTATATGCTAAATGGGAGTGAATTATGCTAGATCTAGCACCAAGATGCTAGATATGGCTTCACTGGCGGGCTTCGATATCTACAGAACTTTCTGCCAAAGCATATAAAAAAATAAAAAAAAACAATAGCACAATAGTTTCGATAACATATGTGTGGTCCTTCGGTAGGCTACACATCTGGTAAGAAGCTCATCCCAAAGAGTAGTTTGGACAAAAGACTCGTAGCCGGCTTGTATAGATAATTGAATTCAAATATTCAAGTATCCATTTACTGAATGCCCATATCGTGTATGCATGCATTTGCATGCATTATTCAATAAGTAAATAAAGTACACACACAATTAATTATGTCAGTGATAAACGGTGTTTATTGAAAAAAAAACTTCTCCAAACAATGACGATTAATTTTAGACTGGAGAAATGGTTATCCTTCGTTTTCATTATCATTTGGCCATGAAACAAACGCCTGACAGATATACAACTATCTGATTTTGGAATATATAACTCGTAGGGTATGATGCTTTACTTTTTCAGAAATTTCAGTACTTCTAGTGAAATGAAATCTTTAGTTTTACGTCCCACGGTTATGGCGGTTAGGCTAAAGGAGACGGTGATGATGACAAATGAATGAAATGGTGGAATGAAGAAAGTGGAAGGAAACGGGAGAACCCCGAGAAAACCCACGAGCATGGTGTTTGTCCACCCCAAAGTCCACACGGGGCGATCTGGGATCGAACCAGGGACCCCATGCACCGGAAGTGAACGCCCTACCACTGAGGCACCGCGCTCCCACAGTACTTCTTGTGTACCCCTATAAATGTAATAAAGAACTATTGGCCATGTTTTTTATATAAAAATATTCAATTAGAACTGGACAATTTACATAAAATTTGGAATCGACAAATGAAAACGGCACATTTCTAACACTTGTGGGTTCGAGATCTCAATGTTGAAAGGATTGGAGACAAACCTATAAACTTTTCTGTGAGGAGAAACATATACGCGTAAATCTAGTATTTCAATATATAGATAATAATTGGAATAATTTTATTTTCGAGTGCTATTTTTTAATATTCGCAATATTGAAATTTTTGAACTTAAATTTTTCGCGTGTTTGAAAAAAAAAGAGATATCATTACTAGTAAAATTAACCTAATACAAACATATTTATTTTTTCAATTTTTCGGGAAAATCGAAAAAAACTTTAAAAAAAAGTTCAAAATTTCTGGAAATTTGACAACACTAGTTCAGACACACTTGTACTTTGCCCAGCATTAAACTCTGATCTTAGTTCCGACGCAGCTCGCCGCCTGTTCTGTTTTACCAGTCTGCCCAGCCTACGACGTTCGACATCTGTAATGAGGTGGGGGCACAAAACCCCTCGACATTTGGAGGTCTTTTCCCCTTGGTTTCGCCACTTGCTGAAGACAATCACCATAGCACTCCTCGAACACCTGACAAGTCCTGCAGTTTCCGAAATTCTCGTGCCGAGTGTTTCTGATCGAGCACTTTCTTCAAAATAATATTAAAAATTATAGAAAAATTTTCGAGACATTCGAGTCGAGTCGAGATTTTTACCAGCTGTCTCGACTCGACTCGAGTCTCGACTCGAAAATTCGAGTCGAGAAATACGTTTGTCTCGACTCGTCTCGAATTTTACAAAGTGTGTCTCGACTCGAGTCGAGTCGAGATTCGAGACATGTCTCGACTCGTGCGCATCCCTAAGGATGAAGTTTAAAATCAGTTTATATGGAAATAACTAAACAATGACTTTTCTGTTTTGAAACCTATATTATCAACATTGATAGGAATAACTTTTTTTTTCTTTTTTTTGTAAATCATGGATTGCGTTTTTCGGTAAAGCAGATACACCGAACCTGTTGAAAATAATGGACTATATTCTCGCTATATTAATCAATCGAACGAGTGAACATCGAATGAGTGTTTAGTGTAATGAAAACTTTATGGTCAAATAATAGATACAGAATGAGAAAGAAAGTTATAATGGCCAAAATATGTGTTCAGATGAACTTGGATAAAATGATTTGTAAATTTTCCCCGAAATGGTTCTGGAGAATGCGATTGGTTCCGTAAAAGTGAGGAGCTCTAAAAATATGAATAATAAGATAGGAGTTTATAATCACAGAATTATTATTATTATTTCGTTCTTTACATTTAGTTTGATACAATCTACGTTTTCTTACCAATAATGGCTACCTTATAAGTTAGTAATAGTGGTGTTAAGTATGCAAGCATATAAAAGAAAAACACACAGACACTCACTGATCTCCAGGCATTTCAGTTCCATCTGGCAAGCCCAGTCTACGAAGGTAATACTACTGTGCAAAAGATAACCACCGGTTATACTTGCACGTGAAAAAGAAAAGTTATGCTCAGAAAAACAAAATTTGGCTAACTAAGAGTACTCTGTACTTTATGAAGTATACTCACCATCATTATCTAATCCCCATCCAGCAGTTCGGACTGTCTGCCCAACAAACGTCTCGTTGGTTTGAGAACTAGAAGGTAAGCTAATTGGCTGAATAACATCTGTGAACAGATAACATATAAGAACACATTATCCAAATAAGAATAAGATAAGAATTAGAACTAAGAAATAGTAACAAGAAACCACAGACGAGGAGATTGCTGGGAGAAGCTCAATAAAGAATCATAATTGTGTTACTTAATAATGAAATGGTTTATCTCTTAAGTGCAACAAGGATATAACGCCCAATATACAGCATATGAATGCAAATGAACTGGTATGTAACATTGATACGGGATGTTACACGATAATACTGGGTAATTGACATAGCATCATAAGACATTCGTCTCCCATCACTACTCTACATACAGCCAGGATGGAAGACTAGCATATAAGATTAGTATTTTGTGTATCAGAATAAATCTTCATGCAAGCATTCAAAATCTTTGACGGAGAACGGTATAGTCATTGATTCAAGAAGGTTTAATAATACTCCTGCAGACCGTGTTTCAACAATATATATATATATATATATATATATATATATATATATATATATATATATATATATATATATATATATATATATATATATATACGATCTGGGAAAAATGTCATCTCAAAGCTGCCAAAACGCAGACGCAACTACGCTAGTTGTTCGCCCGGGGCAAGAACTCGCCTTAGCGATCCCTGACCAACCAAAGCAAAACGCTTCCTCAAATATTTGCCTAGTTTTGCGCCTTCCCAATCTGGCGCCTGTGACACAAGTCCCATTTGCCCCCTCCCTAGTTAAGTCATTGAAAAAACGACGGAAAATAAATTTTAAAACTACATATCTCGAGAATTTGTAGAGAACTATTCTAATCGGACCATGAAGTTAATACTGATATGCGTTCTATTTATCGGATTGGTCCAATTGAAATCTTTGCTAGGAAACTATTCACTGCAACGTAATCAATGGAGGGACCGAAGTTACGCGCATGACGTCACATATTCTGTACATATTCAGGAAATAGGCTGGGTGCCCAGCAAGTCAGAAAATAAATAGTATACCTTTGAACAAGGCAATGTGAGAATGTACCATATAGAACACACAATTTCGAGTAATTGCTTTTACAAATTCAAACCGGGACATTCTACACATCTAGCTATGAAAAACATCAACAGTACATTTAGCCTAAGAGTGGTCAATGAACGCACTATGCGCCATTGGTTGAAGAAATTTGGTGCTTGTGACACAATAAAAACGAGTCATTTGATCTACAGTATGTCCTGATGACTCAGAAACATCGTAGAAGTAGATCCTCGGAAAAATACAATTGTAGGTGAATTAAGCATAGAGTACACCACTATCGTGCGGTGACTCCGTGCAATCGGTAAGGTGAATAAGGTGGGTTTACGGATGCAACACGAGACGCCTTTCAACAAGATCGCCACCTTCAGTTGAGAAATTCTCTGAATATATGGAATAACCGGAAAGGTTTCATATACCGGGCTATAAGTTTGGATAAAAAAGAATCTGCTAACACAATCGTGAATAATCAGGAAAGCGGTTGGATCGTGATAAACGTTCTGGACGGTTTACAAGACCACCCCTCCACCCGCAGACTGTGTTCCTGTTTGCATGGTGGTCTGTAGTGGGAATGATCAGTCCTGTCTGTCTTTATTGAGAATGTCATTTCTATGGATCATTAGAGTTCGGCTATCGTGCGGCGTAGTTTACCACTACAACCACAAATCCAAGTATTCGAAGAATGAGAAGCATAGTTGCTAACCACAGAGAAAAGTTACTGTTAAATAAAATAAAGAATGTTGAAGTCGCAAAATTTTCTTTCTGCTAGCGAGTCGATAGCAAACGTTATATTGTTAAGTATTATAAATGGAGTTGTTCTTACAAGGGATATATTGATTGCATGTTTCTGTATATATGTTTAACTAGTTTTAAAACACAACAAACTGTAGAGAAGAGATAAGATGGTATGGTGCGGAATTTGGAGAGTAATCAGCTCATTTTTCACTGAAGGTATTCTTACATTGAACGAATGCAAGCACCTTGTTGAAGGAAACATGTTCCGATCTTTTAAAATAAAATTGTCGATTTCCCCGCAACGCTTCAACTGGAGAGTGCCTTCTCCTTAATTGTCCATGAGTAGTTGAATACTCAGTTTCCTCATGCGTAGATCGTTCGCCGTGGTCGTATTGAGCAGTCAGCGCGGTATCCAGACTTGACAGCAATGGACTTCTTCGTTGGTAGCTGATTCAAATTGTCCGGCGTCTGAAAGAACGCGTAGTGCAATGCATAAAGATGTCAGGCATTCTATCGAAATGTCTGGGAAACTTGAAACATCGCTTAGGCACATGCATTAATGTTGAAGCTGTACATATTGAGTATATACTATAAATCCTTATGTTAACTCATTTTTACTCTCACGTAGTTTTGCTTTCCATTTTGATTACAGTTTATATAGGGTGTTCTTTACTTTTATTTCCCTAATTATATTTCCCTTACCTGAATAACGTACTTTTTCACTGAGTTTTATCAGCGCTATGTCACTTTCCAGTAGAAGGTTATCGTAGTAAGGATGTACAAAGCTGGAGCTTGATGATAACTCAACTCTACCTTCTTCATTTTCATTCACTGTACTTAGGGCTCCAAGAATAAGAGTAAATTCATCCAAACCTCTGAAAATAGAAGAAAAGTAAGAAATTCTAATGATTTTAATAACAAGCAAGCAAACACAGAAATTTAGCTAGATCTAACCACAACACACGAACTCAAATCTGTAGAGATTTACTAGTATATATCACAGTTTACTGCGAACGGTGATTAGAAAAACATAAGTTAAAAAATACACAATATACAGTGTAAAATCTCACGATGGTGGTGGAAATGAAAATGTTAGAAAAAGATAAAGTCAAATTACAAAAAAAGTTAATACTAAACTTTTTTTTTTTACTTTTATTCCTGAACCCTCGAAACGACCCTTCAGGATTCGCTAGTGAATATTAGATGGTGATATTTACCGATGTTAATAGATCCTCAGCGTTGTAATGTATATAAGGACTAATCAAGTGAAATCAGTTCGGCACCTCTGGTAGAAACAGTTGACGACTTAGAATTGTAGTGGTATACTTTTTGTGGTATGATGTTTATTGTAGTGGTATGTATGCTTGCTGCATTAGTGTAATGATCATTGTGAAACCTTTCCTGTCTTTGCAGGAATAAGGTTTGAACCATGCCAATTACTATCCCAAATCCACCAAAGTCGGATCAGTGAAAACATATCCAGTATCTCAGTACAGAAAGATGTCAACCGGCTGAGGTATTCTGTCGAATGAAAGAAGTCTAAGGAGTGTATATAGAACACATAGTATACAGAACGGCCGTCATAGATTGGGAACAAATGTTTCGCACGGATCGAACAACAAGAAACAATCTTTCCCGTCCCGGTCGAGCACATGTTGTTGCCACAGATCGAAATCGTATTGCGGTGGATGATTAGTTTGCAACAATAGATGTGTGAATATTCGATTGATAACCACAAAACAGAATATGAACTATGGAATACTCTGGGGTACCACAAAGTATACCCATGTGCAAAATTCAAGGATCAAAGTAACTTTAGCATGCTGTGTCACTCCCGAATCCCGTAGATCGGTTAAACTTGAACTATACATAAAAGAAGTGCTACAGTATGATACAGGAAACAGCACAGAAACAGTTGATTAGAATAACAAAAAAATGGCACTTTTATACAAAGACAATAACTTAATGCTGAAGGCACTGCGGTTCATGATGGTCCTCCTGACATTACAGGAGTGAAATGGTCCTTAGAAATATGTGTAATCACTAGGGCTAGGATTTTTGGTGAAGAAAAAATACTGAAGTTGGTGGCGGAAATGGTGGAAAAACATTGCTTTTGGTGGAAATCTGGTGGAATGTAAAATATTTTAATAATCATATTACATTGCAAACACAATTTTAATATTTTTGTTCTAATTCTATATACGTCTAGATATTTGGTCATTTGAAAAAATGTGTTCAATTGAACATAGGAAAATGTACATGAATATCATAATTTGACATTCGACTTGTCGACATTTCAAGGCAAAATAGAAATGTATTGACTTTGACAACATTCATTACTTCAATGCTGGAAAATTTCAGACGTTCTCGATTTGCCTGATTTTTTTTTACATTGCGAGAAGGACTGTGAGATTTTGTTCTAACATTGACTCAAGCTCTTTTATTTTACTAAAGATAATTTGTTATTTTGTTCGCTTTAGTCAGGAGTAGCAAAATTAAATAGTATCAGAATGTTTTTAAATGGACGCGTCAGTATTTACATTCTCTGCAATTTAAGACGCCGGGGAACATTTTCATTTCTCCATCTCTTGTCTTCTTGATTTTACGTTTCGATATTTTTTCTACTACATTATTACATATTTCAACAAAATTAATCCTCGGAAGGCCAAGCAGGGGACCTTAGGTCCCCCACCGGCTGCTTTTTTTATTCACTTTAAGATATATGTCGAAAAATATTGATCTTCTAGCTATGTGTCGCTTTCATAACTATTGCCATTTGGAAGCCTTGTGCTTAGTTTTTGCTGTGCCATTTAACGAGAAATAATATTTAATCGTATTGCGGGACCTTAGGTCCCCCGCTATTCACATATACCATACCAAAATTTTTCGTTCATAGTAAGTAAGAGCTGGGGACCTGAGGTCCCCCAAATATTTCAACTTAATTTCTAAACTTCTAGCAGAAATTCGTTGCTTTTAAAAATGTCTCAGTTTATGTTGTACAATAGTAATGTAAGATTTTTGAGACAAGTGCTTACGTCCTGTGACCTAGGAAGTGCTGAATTCAGACTTGTGTACAAGGGGGGGCAATAAAAATTGAAGGAGGTCTGGTTGGTTGCAATAACCAACATATTGCCGTTTTCCCCTAACTAACGTTGTAAAGCATTTGTGTGCATGTGTATTTAATTTCCAAGTTTTTATATAACTTCGACTTTATACAAGAACGCAGTTTGTTAAATAGAACAATTAGACTGGGTACAAGAAGAAACTAATTTTCTTTTTAAAAAATCTTTGCTTTTAAGATTTTTAGTTCCGAAAAAACTAAACAGGAAAGAGCACATATTTCAATGCATGTGTATAGATATTTTAGAGGGGGCCCATATATATTCTAGGGGGGCTCAGAACCCCCTTGAACATGTCTGAATTCAACATTGGACCTAGCTGACGAACTGCAGCAAAAAATCAAAGGTACGTGGGAACTATGAGGAAAAATTAACGTGATATTCCTAAGGGATTTCTACCAGTTTGTTGTCACTCTCCTCAGTCAAGTCTTTTTGGATTGAATGAAGATACAATGATAGTTTTATACGTTCCCGATGTAAACAAATCTGTTATTCTCCTTTCAAACCAACATATATCAGGTGAAATTTCAGACACGAGTGACAAAAAGACTATAGTGCCAAATGCCTTACAACGTTGCACTACAATTTTACAAAAGGTGGTGTTGACTTTGGAGACAAAATGACACGAGAGTATACATGTGAAAGATCAACAGAGATGGTCCCTTCAGATTTGTATGGAACTTCTCGACGTTGCAACTGTCACATTTACACAACACGAACTGGAGAAAGGGAAAATTTGGTAAGAAAGGTGTTCATTCAAGAGTTATGTAAGAAATTAGGACTTCCCTCAGTGGTCTCTCGCATAGAATGACACCAATAAGTGCAAGGATGTCAAGAAAGATATTAAGACATCTTTCTCCGAAGAGCTGTCAAAGGAGAGAACTGAAGAACGGATGACTTCGAGTCAAAGTTAGGCTAGGAAAACGAGGATGGTTTTTCCTTTGCACAAGGAAAGAAGACAAGAAGTTAAAAGTGAAATGTGACTTGTACCATAAGTGGGTGTGTGAAGAACACAGAAATTGTGTTAAAATCATCAAGTGTCTTGGGTGTGACAAGGCAGAGTGAAAAAAGAAACTATTGGATAAGCTAACCTAACCTAAGCATTATGTTATGAGATAATAAAAAGGTTCTGTAGACTTAGAACGTTAAAATAATTTTAAAAGATGCCTATACGTATCCTAAAGAGATATTACAATAAATGTGATTAGAATTTAATATTTAGATTGGGGTCACTTAGGTCACCCACTTTACCGTTCGCGTAACTTTCAGAGCTTGGTCATCCGAGGGTTAAGAGTATTGTTGTATATAAATCAACATTAATACTTACTAGCGGGGAACGAGAAAGAACTGAGACCTACATCGGTATAATACGTAAGAATAATGAATGAAAACTCAAAATTTGATGCTTTTGGCTGAAAATTTATTGATTGAGTGGAGAAGGTTCTTTTGCTGGAATTTAGTTAAATTTCAAGTTTGGAACCTCAAAAGTAATGTGCTAACTTGAAAACATTGTTTCAGCCACCCCCCTCCAATCAAATTCTGATTTGGTGAAGTATCAAAAATTGGAGCCCTAGTGATCACCACTGGCAGCAATGCACACTTTCATACATATCAGAAGTTGTAATGAGTGTGTTATACTCTACCAGTGCTGTTGACAATTACTGCATGATTCTTGGTGCAACCTTAGTATCCCACATGTGCTCGATTTGATCCAAATCAGGAGAACAGGGAGGTCAGTCCATTCGCCGAATATCCTTTCGTTTCAAGAGTTCTACTACCTGCGTTAATCGATGCGAACGCGCATTATCATCCATAAAGATGAAGTCGGAGTCGACTGCACCTCTAAAATGACTCGCGTGGGGAAAGACGACAATATCATAACAACAGTCAAAGATGAATGTATCGCCTTCAAGTATTTGAAGCTCGATATGCCCATGCAACATTATCCTCCCATACAAAAACAACTGGATTACAACAACAACCATATTCCACAATGTTCTTGGATTCATTGCGTGCTCCTGCCTCTCGACAGATGGGTGTACATCCAGAATCAGTATGGTTTTATGGTTGCAAAACATGTGAGGGAAGAACAAAGACTAAAAATATTTGAGAACAAAATATTGAAGGGAGTATTCGGACCCCACAGGAACGGGAATGGGCAAAGGTGAAAACTTCATAATAAAGAACTCCATACTTTATACCGTTTACTAAACATTGTTAGTCATCAGGCCTTATACAGAACGTTCAGACACGTGATTAGTGCCATACTAAAGAGTTCAACTAACATACGTTTCCTGCAGTAGTCATACATCAAAACGACGCTAATCATACATCAAAACGACTCTGCATAAGACGTATCAAGTCTAGGAGGCTCAGGCAGGTAGGGCATGTCGCAAGAATAAAAGAAAGTAGGAACACTTTCAAAATTTTAACTAGAAATCCAATCGGAAAACAACCATTAGGAAAACCTAGGCGAAGATGGGAGGACAATATTCTTGCAGAAATAAGAATACAAAGTAAAGATAAATCCAGTTGGCTTAAAACGAAAGTCAACGGAGAGCTCTTGTGAACGCGGGATTGAACTTCCGGGTCCCATAGGTTATAGAGTTAATTAGTTTGATAGCTAGTAACTTCTATGAGTCAAAAGCGAGAATTAATTCAAACACCTAACACCATGTTAAATGTGTAGATTAGTATATCGAAAGCCAGTCTATCGTGATATTCTTTAATTAAAAGAAAACCTGCGTTGATTCTTATGCGGATATGGATTTATCATTTGTCGAGCAAATCTCATTTTTAGACTCTTTTTTTATTACATTCGTTCCTTGTACTACCCATTTTTCTTCTCATGAAACGCGTTGTTACTGTGTAACATACTGTAATCTTCGATATGTAAAATTCTGCAAAATCGACTTACTCATCCACACATTGTGCAGCAGTTAAAACCCATTCTTCGTTGAGAAGGCTGCCAGCGCAAGCGGTCACTGCTCCGTCACCAAGTTGATGATATACTTGGACTACAAAAGGAAATTGACCACGGTTCGCCAACTGCCCGCCTGCTATTCTATTCCAACCTCCTAAAATAAATTTTAAAAAAGGAAATCTGAGAGGTAAATATTTCTCACGAAACAAAAAAAAATTCTCAACGCATAAGCCAGAGTTCATACTACTATGAAACAACAAAAGTTGGTAGTACTTTAGTCAGCCTGAGCTTTATGCAGAGTCGTTCTGACTCGTGATTAGAGTCATACTAAAGAGAACGACTAACATATGTTTCCTGCAGTAGTCAGACCCTTAGTATGTGCTAATCATTCTTCAAAACGACTCTGCATAAGGCCTCCTGAATTTTCCTCGACGTTAAAAGTTTAAACATTTAAAAAGTTGTTGATTTTAACTACAAAGAGTATAATGTTGTAAGTTGAATTAGAGATACATATGTTAGATTTTTTTCAAAAAAATATTAACCGACTTTAACAAGCACAACAAAGCAGAAAGTAAGAAATATGCGCTAAAAATACCAGGGAAGCAAGAAAGTTCGTGCGCTTTTGAACCACTCCCGCTTCCATTTGGCTGCTGCGGCGACATCTGTCCCCGTAGTATGAAAGTTTTGATTGTTTGGGAAAGCTTATTCATTGACGCATCAGCCACGGTGAATATAACAACGCATTTGTCAGTGTAGTGTGTAAAAATCGCTCGTGATCATCTCAGTGTCAAATGAAGTTTTTAGAGCTTGTTTGCTTTACGAGTTTAAATTGGGGACAAATGGTGCAGAAGCAGCTAGAAAAATATGTGTTGCGCTCAGAGAGGGTGTAATAAGTAAATGTACAGCACAAAAATTGTTCCAGACCTTTTCAACTGGCGACGAGACCTTTCAAGATAAGCCTCGCTCTGGGAGGCCTAAATCAGTGGATATGGACCACCTGAAGGCCTCTATTGAAGATTATTCTAGTCAAACATGTGAGGAACTTGCTCACCGATTCGAGGTAAGCAGGAAAATTATTCGGGTAAGTCTGCATCAGTTGGGGAAGACCTGAAAACTGGGTCAGTGGGTCTCTCACGAGCTGACCGCTATGAGCCAAGTTCTAAGACTGAATATCTGTTCATTTTTGTTGACGAGACACAAAATCTGTCCAAATTTGGACCGTATAATAACTTGTGACGAGAAGTGGGTCATGTATGACAATAAAAAACGGTCATACCATTGGCTATCACCGAATGATCCGAAGCCTTTGACTGCAAACCCGAACATCCATCAACACAAGGTTTTGCTTTGTGTTTGGTGGACTACAAACGGTATCGTGCACTACGAATCCTTGGAACGTGGTAAGACAATTACCAAAGATGTGTACTCATCACAACTGAGAACGGTAGCCACCAAACTGACCCAGAAACAGCCAGCACTAGTGAACAAAAGAGATGTGCTCTATAACCAGGACAACGCGCGCCCTCACACTGCAAAACAGGCGCTGGAAGTAATCTCAGAACTTGGTTGGGAGCTTGTATCTCATCCTCCCTACTCCCCAGATGTCACCCCTTGGGATTGCCATTTATTCTTGGCCATAGACAACTTTATGCGTGGCAGGCAGTTCAAGACTGAACAAGACGTCAAAAATGCAGTTGCTGAGTTTTCCGAGTCTCGGGAACAAATATTCTACAAAACTGGCATTTACAAGCTTGTTGAGCGCTGGGAGAAGGTTATAGAAGCAAATGGAGGATATTTTGCCGAATAAACAAACCGTTAAAACCCGGTAATTGACAGTTTTCTTCCATAGTATAAAAGCGCACGAACTTTCTTGCTTCCCTGGTATACACAAATCAAATCGATAACTTTCCACCTTTTTCTTTAAATAGGATTAAAACTGAATTATACTTACCTTTAACTGTATTGTTACTATGCTGCCTCCTTTTAGGCACACGAGGAGCAGCCTGAGAATATAAAGAAGAAATAATAAATTCTACAGTGGAACATCATGATAAATCGTAAAATAACTGAGGTTGCCCGCGAGAAAAGGTGAAACAGGATTTTCATGTCGAGGCATAAGACGAAACTGAGTTCCTTCAATACAGATGGACATTCAGAGATGAAGCACTATTAGTAAATTGACGACACCTGTCCAAGACGAGACAGCCTCAACTCTATCTCGTAGGCAATCCTAGGTAATACCAAAGACTATATAACATCGTAAGCATCTAAACTTCTTTGAAATTATTTTAATTACAGGAATTACTGTATATTGTCAAAGGAAGAGAAAGCTGAAAATCTTCAAGTTAATAAAATATGTCCTTCTGGAGAAATATAGTAAAATTTGCTTCCCGTAGTATAGACTAGTTTTGTTTGTTTGAAGGGAAGACAACTAATAACAAAATAATACAATTCAATAAAATCGCATACAGATTGTTCCAATTTGTCAACGGAAGTTTATAAGTATATATTAAACATTAAATTTGAACTTTATTCCTTTCATCTGCAGACAGACGAATATCCAGAGAAAACGACAATATTGCCTTTCATTCTTTAAATAATCGCTGTAAATTAACCTTAAAAATTATAATAATCTCACTACTGTTTAAACATAGATACGATTAGTCGCTGTCAAAATGAACCTGAACTTTTATCATCCTTTCTCTCCCAGGGATAGTGTTATTGGATAAATTTGCAAGAAAAGTTTTAAAGGACGTCTCTGCATAAATCTCATGTACGCTCAGATATAAAGCTACTGAATATTGAAATACAAACATGACTGCATAGCCTATGACACTAATGTGCAAGGTTTTATTGTATTGAAATGAAAGGGTGTATTGGAATTGATTTTTTTCCGTAACTCCGAAAATGACCTTCAAAATCACATAAAGTTTTTCATAAATCAGGAAAATGTGAAAACTGAAAATTTGTACTTTTCTAATGCCATTGATACACACTTTGTCCAACGGATGACAATGATAGACAAAACGTTGTGAAACACTCTTGGAACTCCTATTTTGGAATGTCTCCAAATTCGAACTCTGTCCCATAGACGTTGGAAAACATCCACGTAGTACTCAGCGTTCACAGTCAGATCCTCTGGAGTGAATTACTGGGAATTCGAGAGGTCCTTGATGAGTTTTTCAATTGCACAACGATATTTGTGTACAGTCTCCACCACTGTTTGGACATTTACGTCAGTTCGCACCGTCATTCTGGGTCCTGGTCGTGGATTGTCTTAAACGCTCTCCCGACCATCAGGAAATTTTGCGTACCACTGAAACGCGTTCTTATGGTTCAATGCCTTACTATCGTAAATAATTCCAATCATTTGAAGTGACTCTGTTGCACTTTTAGCCATTTGAAACATAATTTAATGTTGACGTGTTGCTCAATTGCTCATTTTCTGACAAGGAACAGACATGAACGTGTCATCCGGTCATCCGGACATTCATGTCTTTGTCAGCTGGAAAGGTCATGAGCATATTTTTTTCTGCTCTTACGTAGTGTCCCATATCCTTTTACCTTGTTTTCTGTTAAGATATATTGTAGAGCAGATGAATTAACGAAGTTATCAATACACTTCGCAACCCAAGCTCCAGGTTGATTTTGTTAGCTGCAGAAAAACTGATTCACCAAGATCTACATCTGAATTACTATCATGTTTCCTGTGTACAAATCATATTCAAAGAGATAACCAGTTTTTGAATCACACCTACACCACATTTTGAAGCTCCATTGTATAGGTTTGTTTTCTATATATATCTTCATGTTATGATCCTTAAATTTAACTATGTGTTCATCTATGGACTGGGTTTTAGTTGGATTCATATAGCATTTTGAAAATTTTTATACAGATGATTTATTATAGGCCTCACTATATTTGCACGATCCTACAATGGACTGTTGGTTTCTACAAACTACTATTCTTTCCGCGGTTCCGTTCATTGCACGCCTTCACAAGCGATCATCTTCCTCAACTGCTTTCAATGTGCGGAAAAGGAAATAAGTCTCTCTTTCCGTATCTCCTGTGCCTCAGGTTGCCAATTTACTGCCAATTAGCAACCGGTCTATGGCCCCTTTGGCACGTCAGAGACAATCTCTTGTTATATTAGTGGTAGGACCTCACCAAACGCAAATACTCCTAATTTAAAGCTATATCCTCCTCAGGAATAGGTGTCCGTTCCTTTTGTTCGATCAAGGAAAATTACGTCACATCAATCAACCACCTTAGGGGCTTGTGCTTCAGGAAAGAGAAACGTAGTCGTGTCTTGTAGAACACAGTACCAAGAAGATATGTGTCTGTTGTTTCATTTCTTTAGTTACAACAGTTGTACAGAATGAATTTACAAATTTTGTAAATTCTTCTATGTCTCGGATCACAACGACGACTAAGTGTTTCAAAACTTAAGCACCTACAGTTGTGTTTATGGCTAAATCTTTTATCCCAATATGAAAATTAAGCTTCCAAAATACGACGGAACTGGTGGCCAGTCGGATCCTTCAAACTATTTTGAAACAATTCGTCACAATTTGACGAAAGGTCGAATCTCAAAATCTCACTTTTTCAGACATAAAGAAAAGATATAATTCCACGCAGAAGGAAAAAATAAATATGCAATAATTGAACAATAATTCCACATAATTATTATCTGGAATAGGTGACAAGTTATTATATATTCAACTGCTTTCCTGTCTACGTAATTATTGCTTTCTTTATGTCTGAAAAAGTGAGATTTTGAGATACGATCCTTCGTCAAATTGTTGAATTAAATTGAAACAACAATTGCAATTAAATCGTCACAATTGTTTCAAATCGGCTACTCGCTAGCAACATCTATTGGCGTCAGACAACCTAGGTAGCAATATCTATTAGCATGATTGTTTGATATTAGAAACTAGCGCGATGCACTGACATGTTTGTCTTTTGCACTGGTACAAATCCCGGGGGATGAGGAGGACATGTCCCCTCCAATCTTGGAGCTTGGAGACTTCCCCCCCTCCCTCAATAATCCAATTTGAGATATAGAGATTTTTTGAGAGAAATGTGATGATTTGTTCAATTGCCACAAAGGAAAGTGAGATGAAATTGATGTCCCCCCAATAGGCCTATAAGCCTCAATCAATCAATGCTTTGATCATTTATATTTTGAACAACAATTACGGAACACTTTGTTTATTTTTGCATTCAAACGTGACATTTAGACATACTGTTTGAGAATCAGCAAAAATATTGAGAAAAGGGATTGTTCCGCCTAAAACGGGACTAGAAGGTCACCTTAGAGATAAATTTAAAATATAGATTAAGACCGCCTATGCAGAGTCGTTTTGAAGTATGATTAGCGTCAAACTAAATGTTTGATTACTGCAGGAAACATACGTTAGTCGAACTTTTAGTATAGCACTCATCACACATCTGAACGACTCTGCATAAGGCTCAGAATATTTATTTGTTCCCTAAATGTTGACACAAAAAATGTTACGTAAGTACAAATTAATTGTTATTCAATTCCGAAATCTTATTCGTAGTTCATAGTAATTTATATTTGAGCGTCACAAAGCGAACATATGTTCCAAAATCTACTGTGAAGTTCTATCTCTTTTGAAACATGAGTAAGTTTTTTTTTTCTTTTTCCAAAAACCAGGACGAACTTGTTCCTCCTTCCTCTCATGTCCATCGCGCGTCTTCAACGCAGAGTTTGGAGGTTTCACCCTATTCCATACGCTGCAAAGACGTAAAAAACGGAAATTTTCCAGTCACGGTGAAAGTGTGATTATATTTACTTAAGACCAAGTGTTTAAAGGACTGTACTATAACGGCTGAAGAACGCTATAAAGAATCAAGGTGGTAACACCATGAACAGCAACCCGAGTTACAACATATTGAAATATTCGGTAGTACCTCATTCCCATACGGGAAGATATGTCCGTAACTGTTTAATATATATTCTCATTATTAATTGCTAAGGCACGTAATGTCACTACATTCTAGAGTTCCCCCTGTCCAGAACAAACTATCAATCAAATATCCTTCCTTTTAAATTATGATAAGCATAAGGCTGGGAAGATGGCGGCTTGATCATCCACTAACAGTAAGTTCTACGAATATATTTAAATCAAATTTATACCTGGAATCACCTTGTAATTTTGACCAATTTTATTTTGCTATGATTTTTTATTTTGTATGGTTGAAGTTACATTCATTTAGCGCTAACATCAATACGTATTTTATATCAATTTTCTTGCTTCACATTATCAACTAAAAACAGGTAATTCGACCATGTGCCTGCTAATTTGGTTGCAGTGATAACTATAATTAGACAGAATGAGAAAGACATCAAATTTATTGCGCGACATACAAAACTATCGTTTGTAGAAATTTCTTATCACTTGAAATACGACAAGTATCACGTTGCGGTAAAATTCGAATCACCCTATGTAATATAAAATTAGGTACTGTAGTTAGAAGTGTATCTTCTGGTGCAATTTTGTTTGTTCCGTTATACTTAGTGTTAAGAAGAAAAATGGTATATTTTGGTTAGGTTAGGTCTTAGAATTGTAGTATATTATAATATTTTTGTGTCATTTTTGTATATTTTCCTATGTTTTATGATTTTCTTTATATTTCAGTATTTTTCATGTCTTCACAATATTTTTTATCGAAATTTTTCGTTTAGAAATCATCTATAAGAATTTAATAATTTTCTTCGTACTGGTAATTTCTAAATTCTATATTTTCGGCCGTCTTTAACAAAAATTTTCAAAAACTCCTTTAGATCGAGCATTGCTTTCTTCTACATGAATCATCTGACGTAAACGAAGAATTATCAGATGTGAAAAGTTAATTGGTTCCCGTTTTTCATCTTAAATCACGATTTGCTCATCTTATTGTTGTCGAGATTTACCAGCCGATCTCCGTAATCTTCTTTGTGAGCAAGATATCTTGCGAAGCAGCATCCATAGTGGATGACAGTTTTTATCGTTGTGAACATTTTCGGCGAAATATGAAAGTTTTGGATTATTTAAGTGGAAAAACTAGTTTAGAAAGAGAACCAAAGTGGTGAAAGTCGGAACTATTTATTTATTTTTATTTATTTATTTATTTCATTTTCCGCCGTAAGAACTTAGCGTTCATGGCTTCGTCAAGAGATACAGTTACAATTACAATTATTAATAATAATAATTACAAGAGATATGTTACAATTAATAATACAATTATTAGAAATAATTAATAAAAAACTAAAAAATATATAAATTGAATAAAAAGAGATAATAACGTTAATTTGAAATAATTATGTAACATTATATAATGATTCATGAATAAATTTAAATACAAGGGAAAAATATTAGAAAAATAATATATAATAATACAATATATATAATAATAATACAAAATATATACGTAACAATAAAACTTAAACTGAAAGTGTATTTTTAGAAAAAATATAAATTGTACCTTGTTTTATATATTTCAAAATTCAAATAAATCTTAATATTTACATTACAAAGAAAGATCACACTGAAGATATTCATCTAAACCATAGAAAAATGTTTAAGTAACAGTAACTTGAGGTGTCTTTTAAACTGCAAGTTTGGCATTCGTTTGACACGATCTAGGAATTTATTATAAAGTTTTATTCTTATGTGGTGTAACGAATTTTGAGTTCTTGTTAGACGGACATTTTGTATATGAATATGATTGGTTGTTCTTGTGTTGTATTGGTATAGGTCCGAATTGAGTTGAAAGTTTCTTTTATTCATATGTATGAATGATGTTTCGAGAATGTATATACACGACAATGGTAATATTTTAAGTTTCTGAAACAGTGGTTCTTCTTGGTGTATGAAACCGAACTGATAACATTATCCGTAACATTTTCTTCTGCATTGTAAATACTTTGTTCGCATGACAGGTATTATTCCAGAAAATGATTCCATACGATAGAATTGACTGGATCAATCCGAAATAAATCGTTTTCATTGTTTCCGTAGTTAGAATCTTACTAACTTTACGTATAAGATAGATTCTCGCGCTTAGTTTCCTCAACAAATCATTCAGGTGATTTTCCCATGTTAACTTGGAGTCTAATTTTAACCCTAAAAATTTACAAGTGTCAGATACCTGCATGAGTTCCCCGTCTATACGTATTTGATGTATATTTAGAGAGTTCAGTTTTCTTTCATTGAAACTCATTATAGTTTTTTTTCTCTGTATTTAAGTTAAGTTGGTTTGCTTTTAACCATTCTGTAATTTTATCTGTCGTGTTCTTAAATATGAATTCCTCGGAGCATATGTTATTTGGAATTTCAACTAAAATGTTTGTATCATCCGCAAAAAGTACGCTTTTGTTTGGAACTATATAATCAGGAAGATCGTTAATGTATATTAGGAAAAGTATAGGACCTAATATTGATCCTTGTGGAACTCCGTGCCTAATGTGCCTTACCTCTGACTTGGTTGGACCTATTTCCACATATTGCATGCGGTTAGTCAAATAGGATTGGAACCATAAATTAGCATGACCTCTAATACCATAACTACGCAATTTATTCAATAAAATTTTGTGATTAACAAGGTCAAAGGCTTTTGTGAGATCCAGAAAAATTCCATATATTTTATTTCTGCTCTCTCTCGCTTTATATATATCAATTAGAAAAGCAACTACACCATTGTTAATTGATTTGCACTTCCTAAACCCGAATTGGCTCTTCGTGAAGATATTATTCTTTTCCAAAAAGGGCACCAATCTGTTATACATAACTTTTTCTAAACTTTTGGAGAAAACAGATAGAACGATAATTTCCTGGGTCAGTAGTTGATCCTTTTTTGTGTATAGGTCTTAATTTTGCAAGTTTATGATCTTCTGGAAATGTTCCCGTTTCAAGAGAGGAATTGTATATATCAGTCAACGGTATAAGAAAATATTCGAGACACATTTTAAGCAAATAATAAGGAATATCATCGGGCCCAGAAGATCTTTTCGTCTTATTTTTTTTTAATAATCTGTCTTATTTCTAACTCTGTGGTAGGTATTAAGTATACGTATAGATATAGAGTTGCTAGATAATTTTATGTTATTAGTCTTTTCAGACTCAGAATTTGAGTATGTTTTCGCAACGTTGGCAAAAAAAATCATTAAGAAGATTTGCAATATGGTGTTTATGGTTATTTCTTGGCCATGGTGTATTATTTTTTATGGTATTTATGGTGTACTACTCATAAAAAAGCCTAAAAACCGAGTGACAACGAAACAAGGACAAAATAGGAAGGGTGGTGCTTCGACGCTGTAGGTATTATGTCGGAGTAACATTTTTATAGTGGTTGTGTGATCCTCTGATATAGAATTTTTTGAGACTATTTCTGAGTGAATGGTAGAAAATTAATAGGTTTAGAAGTATATCTATCGAAAAATTAGAAATAGGAACAATGTCATATAAGAAAATGAAAATGCAGTATCTTAGAGCCTGCTAGTGGAAGTGAGGCCCTGCTGTTCTATTGTCCAGGTTCGGCGTCAAGCGTGAAGATTGAACCCAAATCTTTCTTTTGGTGTGATTAGTCCTATAATCCCCCTCTGCAGTGTAGAGTTAGTATTGTAAGTATGGTGAATGTTTTGAGTATGCATGAGTCAGGTTAGTGATCAAAAGTGATTTCCTTCCACATTACGATTTAGGCGGCAGTTTTACGAATAAGTAGTAAATTTCCTACCGATGGCATCAATTTGCAATATTTTTGAGTAATTTCTTCGTTCCCTATAGAGATGTCTTTCCAAACACGCAAATGTGGCTAAATGCACACATCGAAAAATGGGTTTCCACATTTAGTATCATGTACAAATTTAGTAGTATCTTTTATCTCAGTACGCGATGTAAAAGGTAAAAAAATCCATATATAAAAATTCCTATACCACACTTTAGGCTTGCACAGTATTAGATATTCATTTTTTAAATAAGAAATACGTACCAAAGTAAATATATATAACCGTAATCATACATACAAGAATTAAAAATGAAAATTCGGTAGTAATGTGTTTTGTGAATTTATAGTTCATTTATCATTATTATTTTATACATTATCAAAGGAAATGGGGAGATGTAGTCGTGTGTACAGTCCGCATCAGTTCACTGATGGTACGGTGCTCGCATCCCGTCTCTGATATTCATTCTTTTTTTCATCAAAGTTTTGCTGTTCACCTTAAAAATTTTAAAAACTAAATTAGAGAAAGCAATAGAAGCTAGGCTAGGGTAAAGATGCCCATACACTTTCCGAAACGTCCTCACCAGCTAATATGTGCTGATATATAAATTTTTTATGTGCTTGTGCGTAGGTTAAGTTAGGGTAAGCATATAAAGTTGATGTGTACTGATATGTAATAAATATTTGTGTAGCAGTTGAGTATTCCTGCTTAATTAATTCGTACTGAATAAAGATGTAAAATTTTTAAAGATATGTGTAGCACACAAAATCAAAGAGTCTAATTCCCTGCATTGCAAATAGGCCTATATACTGAGAGTTTGTTGCTGATGCATAATAATTTGTCATGAAAATAATTAGCGATGACAATGTAGTGGCAAAGTTGATTTGTAAAAATTTAAGTAAACATTTGTTGTGATGAACGCATTGATTTTTACGGTAAAATACTTAAAATAATAAAATAATACTTTTAAAATAGATTTAATATGCCAAGAGAGAAGGTGAACATGCAATATGAAGTACCATAACCTAAGAAATGTAGCCTAACTGTACACATTATTTTTATTTTTATTTTATTTTTCCTTGGAATACCATTTAAATGAATAACAATCAAAACCTATTTTATTTCCAATAAAAATATAGAGAAAACCCAGTAATTTAGGAAAATCTAGATAAGTTGAACAGAAGTAGTACAAGGGAGATTCAGTAATAATGGTTTATAATGATTGCAGAAAAAAGGTTGACAGAAAGTGAAATGGTACAGATAAAATTTGAGGGGAACCCAAAAGTAGACATAACAACCTTTTCATTATTTTTTTTTCCTTTTCGGTCGTTGCGCAGAACTATTCAAAATTTACACACATTAGCCCTTTTGAGTCCAGCGGTCCCACATGATAGTGGAGTGCACGAATGTTTTGTGGGTTACCAGACGCACTTCTGTGAGAGCCCAAACAGACCTGTTACTGGTTAAACTTGCAATGCATTTGGGCATACCTCAATCCAGAGAAGGTGAACGTCATACAAATGCACAAGTCAGATGCATAATTACATTTTCTTTTATTTATTTGGGTAACGCACTTTAAACTTTCTAGTTTAGGGAAGTTACACACTATTGTCTAATTCAGTGGTTCTCAACCTAATTCCTATCTTGACCCTTTTGTGACATCCTTTTGCCAGCGATCCCCTTATAATTTCTGGTTTGTAATAAGCTTTGTGGGATTTTTAATATACCTATTGCTGAGATCTCACGATAACCGTTTATTTCTATAATAGTAATATATTTCTTATAGATAGTGTATACAGTAACTTCTCTAAAATTATCCGATCTGTTTCAAAATGGAGGCAGTTCGAAAATTTTAAAACTTCATAACTCTTAATTTTGGGTCATGATAAAAAAAATAGTTATTTCTAATTTTGGTGTAAAAGAACTTAGGCGAGTGTTAAAAACTTATTTAGTATTTTAAAAGACTTTATAATGTGCGTCACGAAGATTAAACCGGACATTGCCGCACTAGAGGAATCATACCATGCTCAGGTTTCTGATTAGCTTTCAATTTTAATTGTATTTCAATATGCAGGTTTTGTTGCATTTGTATTTTTCTGGCATTTCAATATGCAGTTCTCATTAGTTTCATAATGTACTTCTCTCATTTAAGTTGATTTTTAAACAACTCTGCATCTGTTGAAAATGTTTAGTAGACCTAGTTTTTGTTGTTCTTAACAGTAGAGGAAAGTCACCACAGTAAGATCCGTCCCATAAGTCGGACTCCTATTTTATTTCGCAAGACAAGTGGCTCTGTGTGTTGGAATGGATAGGAGCGAATATACAATGACATAATTGTTACTTCCTGGAGACTGGAGAACCAAATTGCAACTAACACCCGCAAAGTTGATTAATTCTTTGTTTAGGTGTAGAGTGAAGTTTTGACGTCAGGATTCCGATTCTTTCCTGCTGCCAACATACAAAACATTCCTGCATGCCTCTTGATCAAATGATGAGGTAGAAATTAATGCATTGGCAACAGACACTCGTCCCTCGTAGTAACCTATATGTCTGTATCACTATCAAGCTCACATCATCCAGGCCTGTCTAATTTCGCAGCTAGAGATAAAATTGGTCCATTGGACATCAGCCCAATATCCTTTATGCGCAAAACAATGTCCAGAAGAGGTCGGAAGGCACCGTCTCCTTTGTCATAACACCCTGTCCATACAAATATGATCTATTTCAATTTGTCATGAGGTCAAAGGGAAAGGGAAAGAAACCTTCGCACACTACAGGAAAGGTGCCCATGAACAAACAGAACAGCACTTCTCAAACAATGCACTACAAGCACGAGGATGTAGCAAGTGAACTATAGATCTTACGTGTAAAATTCGTGATCGGGACGACGGCAGTTCACAGAGTGGCCATGTTCCGTTCGTTTCTAGCGGGGACAGCGACTTCGGTATTCATAAGCACGAGTGCCAAACGACAATGATGCTGATTGCTTGTTTTGTAGGGAGAAATTCTGTCTGGATTGTAGAAATTAACTGTGGATACAGTGTGCAATATGTAGTATGTGGACACACTATGCTTGCATGGGAAATGGCCGTGAGATATGCATTTGTGAATTCTGTCGTAAAGAATGCGAATAATGAGGTTTGATTTTGTTTTTCATTTAACTTAGTCTATCGTATATTTTTCTATTGTTCAAGGATGTGTATGGTATTTGTAAAATAAAATTTTGTTCTATTTTGATACTTTATTTATGACTTTCATGTCAGTTATTACCTGGTCTGATTTTAGACACCTTTTTCCTAAACGTCATTTTCGTCACTTTTCATTAAATAATTCTTTGGCAAAATCTTATGAGCTGTACGCTAAATTGACTAATGTCTAATGTTTGACAACATATCAAATATATTATTCCATTGAAGTGCAAATAAAAAAAAACCATCATAATAATTAGAGATAGGTCCAAAAAGGGAGGGGGGTCGACTTTGGTTACTTTCCTCTATGTATAAAAATAGAACTATACCTATCAGAACAAAATTCAAAATAATATTTAAAAATATTTTCCGGTATGAGATACTAGTTATATTTCTCTCTTCCGCCTATCTTCGCGACCCCCAAGGTGAGAAACCCTAGCATAATTCAAGACGTTGATTCGAATTCACGACAATAACTCACAAACATATATACATTTTGCTTTCCGAGTTTCCTGCACACACAAAAAAGGAAAAGAAAAATATTACTAACCTGTGTCACTACAACACAAAGAAGAAATAACGCAAGTGTTTTCATCTTCATTTTCTGAACAAGTAACAAAATAACATTACCCGCAAATCACATATAAATGCCTACCATATCACCTTATCTTGAGTAGCACTATAATTAATTTCTTTCAACTGAAGAAACGTATGTCATCAGTGTTTAAAAAATCTGCTGGTCATTAATCTGTAAGTACCTGGTAGTTATCATACGGAAGTGTTTCTGCGCTATATACGAATTTAGATGGAACCGGTTTTATCCACACAATTTCAAAAGACCTTAAAAAATATCGGTGCAACGACATTGCGCAAATTTTTCTAAAGATTAGATCGTTGATAATCTAAGTAATTTATGTCTTATTAACGAGGAGCAGAAAGTGCTGAAATTGCGCAAATTTCCGCCGCGACGTTGCCAACAACAGGATTTGAGGAATTGTGTGAAATTTTGCATCGAAATGAAATGTATAAAGCTATTCCTTTATGAGATATATTTTATTGCATTCTAATATTTACAAAGCAACATACTTATTTACAGAAAATTTCATTTTACAGTTTGAATGCTTGAAATTTAAATCCTACAGCTTTTAAAAATGTCATACGTGCCTTCTCATAGTTTCTCTGCGAATTCCTGAACTCAGCATACTTCCTCATGACAAACTCGCTCCTTTTGACTTCTGCTGGTCTTTGGGCCTTTGAAATTCCTTTTAATATGGACGTTATTTTCATGGCAGTTTCCGTTTGGATCTCTAACAAAGCAGAAATCACCGTATGAATATCAGGAGCAGGGAAGTAAAATTGACTATTATAATGTCTGTGAAAAGCTTCTGGTCCATTTGTCGTCCGACGCATCGTGGATGGTATAGACGCCCACATGACAGGTGGATACCTAAAATTAATAAAATAAAAAGATCCTTAGTTCATGCACACAATTATTGACAATTTATATAAAACACTAAAACATTTATAACACTAGATTCAAGAAATATTTATAGTCTTGGTCCGTAATTTGTTTACAACTATCAAAACCTGCATTTTAATCTACGTCTTACATGAAGACAGAAGAAAATTTCACTATAATTAAGTTGCATTGAGAGAAAATACCATATCAGCACAACCATTAATGTTGTGTTCAAACTAGGACAACAGTTTTTGCAGTATTAAGAGTTATTGAAGCATGTGCTACTATAGATGAAATTCAAAAGGAAGCTACTTACTTGCAACCGTCTTCTATGTAGTTTTCTAGGACGTAATCGGAAAATTTATGCCCTGTATCATCCGGCGTCATTGATATTAGTTGAGTAAAGGCATCTGATACTTCTGTTGGATGTAAATATGGCAACCCAAAAAATGCCTTTATCCATGAACCTGTAAGAAAAGCAATAATAATAATAATAATAATAATAATAATAATAATAATAATAATAATAATAATAATTTGTTAGAATAAGCAAGCATTGGGAAAGTAGTGAAATTGATGGATCTTACTGTTGGCTTTATAATTTCTTCATTTCGTACATTATTAGAACAGCAGTTTATTTGCTTTTAAGAATGGTGACTGAATTAAGATTCTTCAGTCAAACAGAATAAGATTCTATTTTCAACTGTATTCTGTATTAATATATAACAAAACAAAGTCCACATGGTATTATTAAATTAATAATAAAGAATAATAGACCATAATAATATCAATAATACCTAGTTCAGATTTTGGATCCATATATGCTTGTCGCAGATCATTGTCGGCTTGAATCCTCCGCCACCATGTTTGTCCCAAATGGAATCTGCAGCCACGAATGTCACAATTTGGAAACACATTCTTGATGGCTTCGTGAGCAGCTGTTTCAAAATCAACGTAAATGATTTTCAAGTCGAATCTACTGTCTAAGTTTCTTATCATCTTCCACATGGCCACATACGTATTCTTGTCTTTCTTCGGCAAAAATGCAAAACATAGAGGTAGATAATATCCATTTTTATATGCATGTATTGTATATAACTGTGTGAAATGCTTAGGAGCATAAGTGAAAGTTCCATCTGCAAATACTTCTAACCCGCTGAACTCACACAGAAAACTGAAAAGAAAATAAGATTAGTGTCAGAAAAGAAAATAGTAAACAAGACTGTAGTGTCATATCGTTAGGTGAAATGCTATGTTACGATATATTTTGTGAGAATCAAAAAAAAAAAAAAAAAAAAAAAAAAAAACTATTTTACTATAATTTGGAAATAAGACGGAAAAAGGAACTTTTCTGTTCAAGCAACTACTTCCTATTCTACTTCTTGATGCTGTAAATGAAACTCATTTCAAAGTTAATGGTTATAAATGAAATTATACTTACTCGATATTTTTCTTACACGTGAAAAGAATTATATTAGCTTCATCATCAACAAAGATGAATCTTTCTCCGTCAATTGCTATATCATCCTGCTTCTGAACCATTTGCTGTATAGCCTCTACGGTGTTTCTGGGTAGACGAGGAGTCACCTTTCTTCGATTTTTATAAATAACGTCTCGGCATCTTTTAATTTCTTTATGATCAAGTGTGTCATGATGTTCCAATTTTGAAACTTCCTGCCTTATAATTTTATTTGGCTTCTCGTTCAATTGTTCAGTGGCTCGTCGCTTACAATTCTCTCTAAGAAAATGCCGTTGAACACCATCTTCATCTTCACAATGATTATGAATATCTTTCCTTTCTAAAACTTCACTTGTATTTTCATCCATTGTTATACTAGCATTACAGCTTTTCTTAGTACATCTGAAAGAAAGGAAATAATAATTAAATCGTATCACGTGTTCTAAACTTACTATTTAAAGAAAAATGTATTCACTATTTCACTGGCAAAAATGTTATATCTTCCATCACCTTTTAACAAAGTATAGGTCCAATTGACTGACATAAATACTAATGCAGGCTTACTTATTCACTTACGAAAGTATAGGACAAATTGCCTGGCATAAATATTAAAATAGGGACTAGACACATATTTTAACAAAATATAGACCCAACTGACTGACATGGATATTAATGTAACTTTCCATTACTTAACAAAGTATAGAAGCAACTGAATGGCATAAATATTAATATAGGTTACATCACTTAACAAAATATAGGTCCAACTTCCCGACATTAATACTAATAGTGTGTTACATCTTTTAACAAAGTATATATGGATCCTATTGACTAGCATAAATACTAATATAGGCTTACAGAACTTACTAAAATATAGGTCAAGCTGACTACTGAAAATACTAATGTAGGCTTTGCATAACTTAGCAAGCTATAGGCTTATATACATGCAAAAATTATGTACTACATTAACTTACCTCCAATTTGAGCCTTTTTTTCCTTGGCGAAAGAAACGATACTTAAAGCCTCCCATTAATACACAAGGTACACCTTTTTCTGTTTTCGTCAATGTAAACTCCATTCTGAAAGTTTCACTTATGTTTCTCCAGTTTATTGCTTCCTGTTTATATTACCCTCCTCACTAAAACTTGCGATTAATTCTCGATCCTGATTGGCTCGTTGTGATTCTCGTTCCTCATTGGCTTGTTCTATTATTGGTTTATTATATCCGCAATTCGTTCGGGGTTTTAACAGAACCTGAGGAGGTCTGACATACAGTTGCTGGTGACATTTGGGAGAGTGCACAACGGAGAAGAATAAGCTTTGCAGAGAAGAATTGCTGAGATGCATTGCTTTCCTGAAGAAGGTGTTCCAACCACAACCAACATAGATAACATCAGAGATGCATTAAAACAGCAAAACGTACAGTTCACGAACCTCATTCGTGTCCAAACAAAGGAGGGACCAGCACCCATCTTGAGAATGTTTTCAACATTTGCTCTGGCCATATACGTTGAACACGCTTTGCCGACAGTCGGCTAACGGAAACGCTTTGTTATCTCTCTGGGAGTGAAGCAAATACACAGTAATTAAAGAACTGAGGCCCTTTTCAGGCCCACAAACCAATTTCAGGTCCAAAACCTTTCTAATGTACACTGTCCGGTAAATATCTTCAGGATAAAACAGTTGAGAATGCTCTAAGAGCATTGCCAGAACGAACTTTAAAAGAATGGAGAGATCTAGCGGGAAGGATAGCTGTAATTGTTCCTAGATGTAAAGGTAAATCTTTTTATCCGCACCCTCTTCTCTTTCTCGCAAAAATTAACAAAATATCATCTCTTTATGACTTATAGTTCTCGAGATATGACTGCTTAAATATCTAGAAATTCGGATAGTTATTAAGATAGTTATTAAGAAAGTGAAAGGATAGTTATTAAGATATGTGGTAGACACACCTGAAATATGTATACAAGTGCTTGTTTCTGATTGGCCAAAACTGGAAGATATAGACAAATCTTTATTTCTGATTGGTCTAACGTCTGTTCACGATATTTCAAGAGAACTTCTAGAAATATTTATATATATTGTTTATTTTATATATGTTTGTTTTCCTTACAGTATTTCAAAACTATTTGCTTTCAATAACTATATTCTTACAGTTTTAATCTTACAGTTAGATATGATACGGAAAATGAATGACTGGGACACATTCCCCAGTCACCCTCTCTAACGACGCCATTGCACACATATAATATAGATGACTGAAAATGCTATTGTTATCCATTACTTTGTATTTTTTTTTTTTTTTTTTGTTAAAACGACTTGCATTTTGGTGACTGTTTTTATTAGTCGATATACTTATGGTAATGATGGCAACGTTGCACAAGATTTTTTTCGCAATTTCCAATTTTGTTGCCTGCTCATTAAGGCTTTATCTGTGTCAACAGATAAGCGTGGGAAAATTTGCGCAATGTCGGTGCACCCAAAAATATATTTAAGCCTATTTTTATTTCTATTTCGGCTTGTCTATAGCCTGCTCCCCCCAGTTCTTTGTCACCGGAACTGGAAAAGTCACTATTACTACTACTGCTACTACTAGTATTACTGTTATTACTGCTACTACTACTACTACTACTACTACTACTTATATCGAGAACAGAACCCAACCAACACCTGCGGGGCTTCTAACCCGTTCCTACTACTACTACTACTACTATTGCTACTAACTACTACTACTACTACTACTAAAGCTTCCTTACCACAAGATTTACATCTTAAATCTTTATAAGGATTGAGTATAGCCTGCTCCCCCCAGTGATTTTTAATGAATCATAGTGATTCTAACGATTCATACTAGTTTATAATGAATCGGAATCGCATGTTATAAAGATTTAAGATGTAAATCTTGCGGTAAGGAAGCTTTCGTATAAGTAGTAGTAGTAGTAGTAGTAGTTAGTAGCAATAGTAGTAGTAGTAGCAGTGGTAGTTAGTAGCAATAGTAGTAGTAGTAGTAGTAGTAGGAACGGGTTAGAATCCCCGCAGGGATTGGTTGGGTTCTGTTCTCGATATAAGTAGTAGTAGTAGTAGTAGTAGTAGTAGTAGTAGTAGTAGTAGTAGTAGTAGTAGTAGTAGTAGTAGTAGTAGTGACTTCCAGTTCCAATGACAAAGAACTGGGGGGAGCGGGCTATACACAAGCCCTTTATAACATGCGATTCCGATTCATTATGAACTAGTATGAATCGTTAGAATCACTATGATTCGTTAAATATCACTGGGGGGAGCGGGCTATACTCAATCCTCCATTTCTTTTAGCTTAACATCTCACAATTATACTCGAAGGCTAAAGGAAATGGTAATGATAATCAAGAGAATGGTGGAATGAGGAAAGTGGGAGAAAGGAGTATCCACTGACATATCTTAGAGTGCAGGTTGCACTCATGGGACTATTGGGAAGGGCATTATTTTAAATTTAAAAAAAAAAAAAAAAACAATCAAACTTCAGAATGGAAATTTGGGGAACAAACGTATATTTGTGGGGTGCAATAGCAATTTGGGGAAAATAATAGTAAATATGAGAAATTGCGCTCAATCCTTTCGAAATTGGGCATTCCTGGTGGGAGAATCTCGAAAAAACCTACCCGCACTGTGTTTATCCACCACAAGTCTCTTGATGCTAGCTGGGATCAAACCAGAGACCCTATGTCCAGAAGGGAAGCACTCCACTACTGGTCTATTCTTTGTTGACGACAAAGAGTGAAATTCAAATAGGTGAATGCGTTCGAAAGGGCTGCATGATCGTTCTACGGAAAGGAAGTTTCTCGCACCATGAAACTAGGGGAATGCCCCATGATACTCGTAGTGATGCGATCCTTACAAATTGGCGATTGGGCAGTGAGCCGCATAACGGGATGCCAGACATTTCATCAGCATGACTACTCCGGACAAATAAGTGTTGTTTAGAGTGTTGGAACAACTACAAACTTAGCATTATAAAATTTTAAAATGTCTACATGACTGGGGTCTATGTGGCCATATGGCTCAATTTTTAACTAATTTCCTTTACGAATGTTATTTCATTATGGGTGTGGATTCTTGTCTCTCAGACTGATTTCGACAAGAAAATGGTGCTTCACAAGACAATGTCCTTACAAGGAACGGGTATGAACGTGTCATCCGGATATCCGAATCAAATTTAGTCCATTCGATAAACGTAGTATTTTTGTAGATACGTTTGGATTGTGTGCTTTTACCTGGTACCACTCCAAAGCTGATGAGAGGGATTTCTGGAGGGAACTTTCCCGACATTCTCCCTGTTCAAGTACGTTATGGGATCCAATACGTAGCACCTCTGGAAAGCTTGATTTATGCTGAAGAGAATGAACTATAAACCATGACTTTCCAATGAACAGTGGTGGTGCAACAGCTATTTCACTGCGAGTCTACGAATTTCTTTATACTAACCGGGTTAATCGTCCCCAGGGACTTACTCCGTTGTCCATTGCACCTATTTTTCTTGTGTATGAACATATCTTTGTTATGGTTATCGAATGGACCAGGTTTGATTCGGATGTTTGGATACACGTTCAGTTGAGTTGATTGAGTTGATTTTAGTTTAGCGTCCCGTTCAGCAGCGAGGCTATATGAGACGTGGAGCTACTGATTAACGTGGAATCCGAACCACATGAATGACATGTTCAGATCCGTTCCTTGTTAGCATTACTGTTTGCTATTGCCGTGAATAGTATTCTATCTCAGATCCAGGCTTCTGTTTCTTGATGATCTAGTTATTTATTGCCACTTCAGATACCCACGCGGTATTACTCAACATCTTCAATTCACATTAAACCTTCTTGTTCACTGGTCGAATGAAATAAACTTCGAGTTTTCTGGGCAAAAAGTCAGAGTGTGTACTTCTGTCGTAAATTAATTTGCCTTGTTGATCCGGACTTGTATCTCGGTGGCACGCGTCTTTCATTTGTTAACAGTCTGATTTTTGGGTATCACTTTTGATTGTCAATTTGACACAACACATTTGGAACTTGAAATGTTCTTATCTCCTAGATATTAAATTGTTTCGAGTACTTTACCACTGCACCGGGAGTGCTGATCGTATTGTTCTATTGCAATTTTATCATAGTTTAACTCGGCCCAAGTTAGACTACGGTTGTATTGCTTATTCATCTGCTCATTTTTTCCTAATAAAAAAAAAAATGATACTGTTCATCACCTGGACATTCGACTAGCTATAGCTCGTCCAGAGTTAAGTCTGTACTGTGGTTGCTTATGGCTTTTACTTCTGCGTCTTTACTTACCCCCTTAAACAGAACAGATTTCACTACTGTAGTTTATTTTAAAGAATGTTAAATATTTACCGACGATACAAAAATAATTTTCGTAACTTCTCTTTTCCTTATAAAGTATTTAATTAGCTTTTAATGGCTAGTTTTTGTTTTGTTTTTTTAAAAACTAGAAGGGGGAAGATACGATAAGCGCAACGGCTGCTAGAACGTTGCCGGTGCATTTTCACGTGACTAAAAGTGTCTGCTCAAAGATACCGTTGGCAACTGACGAGAAATTTCACCGTAGCGTCAACCTACATTCGTGCTCTTATTAGTATTGTCACTTCCACTGATTTCAACTACGAAAAAAGGTAGCTAAAAAGGAATAAAAGTACGACCAGAAAGAATTGGATGAAATCTTTCTGATTTTAAGAAAAAGTAAAATTTTACTTTCATCTCCTTTTCTTTCTTTTTTTTTTTTTTTTTTTCTATCTCAACCAAAGAAAAATATTTTAATCAAAAAAGGAAGGAGAGCGGAAATGTTGTTGCAGCTTAACGCGAGATTTGAACAACTTGTGTCCCCATCGGGAATCGAACCCAGGACCCTTTCATTACAAGGCGGCGAGCTTAACCACTCATCCACAGAGGCACTCTGAATAAAAAGGCAGTAATAATTTCAGGGGATGGCCTGCGGGATGTTTTTTCAAGTACTTCAGTTCTATCAGGTCTATTATTATTATTATTATTATTATTATTATTATTATTATTATTATTTAACCAAGCTACATACATAATCCATATCTTTCCATAACTATTAACTTATTTGTATTAAATATAAACGCTAAGTGTAAAACTTCTTAGGCCAAACACTGATTCATGAAATGTTTCTCGGAACATCTGAGTTCGATTATTAATTATATATAGGCCTATGTATTCCTCGTCGGGAAGGAAATTTCAGCGAGAATTACTGCAGGACGCATTTCATATTTCTTTTATCTTTCATGCATTGAAATTTCTTTGGGAGTTCATAACTGACTGTGATTTCTGTTGGGTTTCATAATAGCATTGGTTTCAGAAACTACACGAGGAAATAAGGAGACTGTGTATTTGGTGTGGTGGGTGGGGCCAATAGCTTACCTACTGTATCGTCTATTGTCGCGCTAGATTACTCATGTCAGATTCCAGACGAAATTATTCTCTGTTGTGCCTGCAGTTTGTGGCGGAGTGTGGTCTCTGAACATTCGGCATTTTCTTGATTGTGTTCATTTACTTACTGTGCTGTTCTAGGAACAAAATCGCGCCGTCTGTGTGTGTGTAGGTGCGTGAGTGTGTGTTAATATATCAAAATGGAAGAAATTACAGTCAGCACCTTTTTTAAGCGTAAGAGTGGTCAAGTGTTGAAGAGCAAAGAAAGGGCTATTGTTAGGAACGTGTTTAATTATTTAAAGCAGAAAAATCCGGGTAAAAGTATAAGTTGGGTTGGGTTGGGATGATGATGATGATATGGAAGGAATTGATTGTTTGGAGTGCGATTGATTCAATGTGGTAAGTTGTTTATTATTCACTAGTTAACAAAGGTTTTCTTACATAAAAGGAAATACCTGTTCTTAAAGGAACTTTTTGCGCTGAATTCGAATATGCACTCGGTTTTTCTCCATCACGTACGATTTTCCCGTAACAGAGGGATTTTCGGGAAAATCCCTCAAAAATTTCCCTTTTCGTTTATTTTACACCCCAAGATCTTGTCCCCTTGCATATACTAACATAGAAATTATACCTAAGTATACTTTGATTCATATTTAACAAACCCTCCAAGTTTCGTAATAATCGCTTTATTCTTTCTAGAGAAATAAATGTTTGTATGTATACTGTGAGTACTGTTTATTGCACCTTATAGTAATGCTTTCAGATCTCTTAAGTTGAGGTAAAACGTTTTGCTTTATTACCACAAACACATATATAAAATATAATACAATATAATTTACAAGTGTGACACTTTACAATAAATAATAATACAAATGTACCAAAAGGTCATGAAAAGACAATCAAAACTATCACAATATATGAAACTTCCATTGGGTTACAAAAACGTACACTACTTCCTTCTTTTGTAAGAAATGTTACATTCTCTAACAAGACCCCAACAATAGTCCCCCATCATTGAAGGATCCCATCGTCCCTAGTACCTTTTCTCCATTGCCATTATATCTTGGTGGAATCTGTCCCCCTGTTCGTCGCTGAGAACACCTAGGGTAGCAGGAAAGAAGCTGAGGTGGGAGTGCAAAAAGTGGATTTTTAAAGACATCCTACAACCCAACTCTTTGTATTTCTGTATCATGTCCTGTATGATTTCTGTGTAACTCTCAGCTTTGTTATTGCCCAGAAAGTTGCGCACAACACACTTAAATGCTGTCCAGGCAGCTAGCTCAGCACTGTTTAACGTGCTGTCAAAGCTATCATCAAGCATTAATTTCCTAATTTGGAGACCAATAAACACTCCCGCTGAAATCTTAGCATCACTCAGGTTAGGGAACTTATCTCGCAAATACTTGAAACCTTCACCAGATGTGTCCATGGCTTTGACAAAGTTTTTCATAAGTCCTAACTTGATATGAAGTGGCGGTAGTAATATCTTATTAGGATCTACCAAAGGAGCGTATTTGACGTTGCATTCTCCAGGTACGTAATTCACTCTAGGTTCCCATTCCTTCACTTCATAATGTTTGTCATCAGCTCGGCTATCCCATAAACATAAAAAACATTGGTACTTCGTGTAACCGCACTGCAGTCCTAATAAAATATCAACTACCTTGAGATCACAACATATTTGCCAACAATGGTCCTTGTAATTTATAAGATTTAGCAAAGTTGACATGGTGTCATAGGATTCCTTAATCTTCACTGAGTGCGCAAGTGGTATAGAAGGTTTTTTTATTTCCATTATGTAAAAGGACAGCTTTAAGGCTGACCTTTGACGCATCAATAAATAACCTCCATTCTTCTGGAACGTAAGGAATTCTTAGCTCCGCCATCAACCCATTTATATCCGTACATACGCACACATTATCTTGCATTGAGAAATAGCTTGAAAATTGAAAATGCCTTTTCCTGTACACTGATATGTTCGTTTCTGCATCCAATAAGTTCCAAGTGTGTTGCTGACTATTGTAAATATTCATTTTTATGTCTGTGTTTGTAGTAATAAAACAAATCGTTTTTACCCCAACTCAGGAAATCTGAAAGCATTACTATCAGGTGCAATAAACAGTGCACACAGTATACATACAAATATATTTATTTCTCTAGAAAGAACAAAGCGATTTTTACGAAACTTTTAGGGTTTATGAAATATAAATCAAGGTATACTTAGGTATAATTTCTATGTTACTATATGTAAGGGGACAGGAGCTAGAGGAATAAAATATCTGAAAAAGGGAAATTTTTGAGGGAATTTCCCGAAAATCCCTCTGTTACGGGAAAACTGTACGTGATGGAGAGAAACCGAGTGCATATTCGAATTCAGCGCAAAAAGTTCCTTTAAGATCAGGTGATTTTTCTCATGTAACAAACAAAAAGTTTAAATTCGTTGTAGTGTGGATTTCTTTTTTTACTACGTGAGTTGGCAACATCAATCGGCAGTATAATAGAAGCGCGATCTGTTCTGCATTTGTTTTTAATGCTCAACTTGGCATCGCTGTTCCCATAAGATCAACAGTCTACTCTTAAGTCTGGATGAGCTATATTGGCACTTCCCGTACGAATCATGTTCCTAGCCTTTATGCAGAAACAAATTAACTAACGTTAGCCTATCGATACAAAAGACTTTTCACAAATTATACATTCAAAATGCATTCTATTTCTGACCATCTTTGCAACTTTCCGCTACGTAGTGACCGCATTTACGACTGATATGCAGCACGTCCTCTGGCTACAGGCCTATGAGATGTCTCACTAGTGACGAATTTAGTTGATTATCTCTTTGCTTGCAACATATTCATGCCCTTTCAGCATGGCTGTTTACTCTACCAAAGCTCGATCTTTTGCTAGTGCCACACGCAAAAGTAGCACACAAATAACCAGGAATTAGAGCAGGAGTTCAGAATAGTCCGCAGATGTGAATGCGATGATTATGGGCGGTTCCAAGTGAGACAGTTCTGTTGCACTGCCTTAGTCACGGAAGAGGACAGCACAGAATTTAGTCTGGATCGCCAGTGTTCAGTAGTTACTGCTGAATCAACAGCAGTTAAACTTGCCCTCTACCATCCGTTTGCCCTTTTGCTACATATTGTGCTTATCTGCACTAATACATAAAGTGTTATTATAAGCCTAGAGAGTATTTTCAGTAAACACGCCCTAGTGCAAGACATTCTTCTGAGATGTCACAGCTACAATGACAGGGCTTTGTGATTATTGTACCCTGAGTGCAAGACATTCTTCTGAGATGTCACAGCTACAATGACAGGGCTTTGTGATTATTGTACCCTGAGTGCCGGGACGTGTTGGCATCCGGGGAAACAAGCGTGCCGACGCAGAAGCCAAGACCCAGCAATGGCTGCCTTTGAATCGGAGCACCTTCTTCCTTGCTCTGACCTTAGATATTTCCTCCAACAAATGTGCTCTCACTGGCAAGCGGAATGGAACCAGGCCAACGTTAATATTAGCCGCTCAGTTAAATTTCTTTTGGGCAATTGGCAAACGTCGTCGCGTAATAAACGCCGATATAAAATGAGACTAACGTGCTTTTGTGTTGGACGTATCTCACATATTCCAGTGTAGGACGTGGCGCTAATTGACTATATTGTGAAGATTGTATAGTTCCACTGAATATTTGGTACATTCTTGTAGAATGTCTAGAATATTCAGATCTCAGAGACGTTTAGAAATACCGACAGTATTAGGCAAGTTTTGGGGCTTCTGCGGTCTTTAGTAATCGAGTGATTTATTTGTAGGGGGAAAGTTAATCAAGTTCCTCCGCTATATTTCCCTTCCCTACTACTGACTTAATTATTGCTTTCCTAGACTGGGAAGAATATTTTCCATTCTTCTATATTTTTGTCTAACAATTCTCAAATATTTTTAGCAACACATTTGTTAATGGTCGCAGTATTGCGGACGTTATCAGATACGAACTCACGCTTATTACTTTCATCTGTGGACAAGTGGTTTCCATGAATTGACAACAGGTTTTCGGCTTTGCTGATTCGACAACTAAAGCTTCATACAGAAAAACGAAATGTTCAAAATGAATGGATTACTGAGGTTACTGAAAACACTTTAAATAAACTGTTTGACAAGCTATGTGATCATGAAAAGTCTGTTGCACAGCAGAAAAATACATCTCAGTCTTTGAAGAGCGAGGGAAGGAATAAATAATTTATCTATTAAATGCTGAAAAAAGTGGAAATATGTAGAGATACATATGAAACAGAGTGTCTGCATATTTAAAACAGCCCATAGTATGCGACTGCTCAGAATCGGGTTTCATTTTCTGTGCACCCCCGTTTCATCCAAACACGGCGATTAAATGGAGGAGATTAGGTACAGTTCTTTTCTCATTAATATCGTGTGTAAATATAATTGATTTTATAGCTGCAGAAATGAAGAAAAACTGGCTTTCTTTCTTACTACTTCTGGTGAATCATCTGCACTCTGATGGACCATCAACACTATTCCATAGATTTGTTTTAATTATGTACCCTGGTAGCAGTGTTGCCACAGTCCTTGCTCTGAAGTGGGCTGAAAATAGTACCAAAGTGAAACAAAAAGGGCTGAATTTTATACCAGTGTAATACACGGCTTTATAACACGAAACTGAAAGAGGTAATGTTCTAAAACAACCCCCTCTTCCAAGAGCACAAATCAACGTGTCGATATAAATCTATAAAACGCAGAAATGTTCGTATATCTTTATATTCGTCAATATGGCATTACTAATAAACAACTTAGCCCTCTAAGCCAGCAATTATGTGAGTGTATTCTTCGTGCTATTATCTTTTGGTGTGGAATCTTTGCAATGACATAAATTATAGACTTACTTGAGCACACGCTGGTTTTCTTCAGAATATTCAACACTTGATTCAACGTGTTTTTGTTTTTGTTTTGTTTTGTTTGTTTCTTTAAGGATTTGAAGATAATATTTTCACCACACTCTTTCCTTTTCGTCTCTTTCATGTGCGGTGCGGATGCGCGCATCTAGCGTCATTTGTATCCCAGTATAGTTCGAATTACGAATTTCCCACACAAAGTTCCTAGTGTTAAGCGGTGCAATGCCACAGAATGCAAGTTCAACAGCATTTTTCAAGAGTCCAACACACAGTATAATAACGTGAGATGTAGCAAAATCGTACTGATACTTTAGAAAATGTGACACGTATTTGTTAAATGGTGCTGAATTGGTTAGAATTGTACCAACTTTTTCACAAAAGGGGCTGAAAATGCCAGCGTGGTACCAACGGGCCGATGAATGATAAAAAGGGCTGAATTTGGTACAATTGTACCAAGTGTGGCAACACTGCCTGGTAGTGTTTATTCAGAAGTGCCGCAACATATTTTTAGGGTTAAATAAACTACAAGAAACAGAAGTATACCATATTTGAGAGACTATTATAAATAATTACGCATCCACGGGACTTAACATTGCAAAAACGATTTATTGTTGTTTGTACGGACGGGACAAGTACTAGTAACATGCAAGGTGCTGTGTTGTTACTGTAAAAAGAATTAGGCATTTATGTGCTTGTTTTCCATTTCATGAGTCACACAGTTGAGTTGGACATACATAAAGCAGTCACCATTCCAACAGGCATGTATACCCAATGCCACCAAAAAATAAACGTGTATCAGGGGACCTTCGAATTAGATTTTATAAGAAAAATATTAGATATGAGATGGATATCATCTTCATACTGTTTAGTGCAATCTTTATCGAAGTGCTAGCTTGTTTCAATGGCATGTTTTAAAATGCTTTCACAGATTTCTGTAGAAGTATTTGGTATAGTGCAAAATTTTGAGGGTTGTATGAGAAACTATCAAAATGTATATTTATTTATGAAATGGCAACGATTTGGGATGCTTTGGAACCTCTTTAAACGCTTACCTTATATTTCTAAAAAAATTAGCGTCCATCATAAGCTCTGCCCAGGCCCGTGCTGGCCCACCGGGACATGTCCCGGTGCGCCCTCCGAAACATCACATTATATATAAAGGTACTTTTTTTAATAATAAATTCTTACGGTTATTATTGGTAAAGACCCCATGATAAGTACAGTGCGATCTTTACATAAGACGCTCTTGCGAAAACACATCAAAGATAAACGGTTTCATTTGTTGTTCTGTATGGTACAGTTCTGTACCATGAATACATACTGTTACTGTTGATCATGAAGGGTACAGTGCGCCCTTTGCAAAGGCGCCCTAGCGAAACCACATCAAAGATAAACGGTTTTATTTTTCTGCATGGCACAGTTCTGTACAATGAATACATACTGTTGGTGAAAAACCTGTGAAGGGCACAGTGCGCCCTTTACGTAAGGCGCCCTTGTCATGTGATCATTCCTGTGTTTTTTAGAGCAGTATTGGAAGAATCAGTGCCTATTGTATTTCTAAAATATAGCTATATTGATTTATTAGTATATATTTAGCTTCATTTTGTTTGACAAAAAAATCTTACAAGAACTAAAATATGTTTCTCTAGTAAAGAAGTTTTCAGTTTAGCTATTTATGTTATTAAACAAACTTCGGGTTTTAATACAGGGTGTAACTTAATTAACATACACTTCAGGAGGTGACTCCTGACACGGATATAAAACGAAAAGTATGCACCACCTGAGTGTAAAAATGCCTCCTTTTGGCGCCTTGATCACACGAAAATTTGTCGGAAAAATGTAAGAACAGCCATAACTCAAGAATAAAACATCGAATCGAAGTCGGATAAAAGATAATGTCCATTATTTTTAGTCAGGCAAGGGTGCCTTCCAAAGAAACTGGAGTATTCCGTCGACTATTTTATCAAACGTTGAATGAGGGCAATGAACAACAATCAAGTACAAGATTTCAACAATCGAAAGTAGATCTAATAGTACATCTTTCAAATTAGAACACTTAGAATTCGAAAGAAAGAGATATACCCATGTGTGATTGATCTATTTCGTCTCAGCACAGAATAAATTCTCGGGAGAATAATATAAACGAAAAGAATTCTTTAACATACCACAGTTATATCTTCTAGGCTATTGATAACAGATGATAAATGAGCGGCTTTCTGTCCAAGTTACCAGTGTGTGAAAATGGAAAAAAGAACTTTGATTCAGATTAGGTTTTAAAAGATCTTGCATAGGACAGTCAGGCGGTATGTAACGAAACATAGCATGTAGTATTCAAAAATGCAAAGATCATATGTGATTTTCCAGATTTTCCAGATACATATTGGGCGAAAGTACGCTGCATTAAAGGATTGCCTCCTCGTAATATGTAATTCCGTGGAATATGATACTTCTGTGCAAAGAAGCAACAAAAATTGATGAAACACGAAATGTTGTACACGTTACATAATATACAAAGAAATGCGCTGGAACAGTATACTTAATTTATCCATTAGGTAAATCTTCTTCCAAGGATACGTTCGAGGGGCTTTTGAAAACGCCCCTTAATCCTGACCTACGAAAAACTACATTTCTATTGTGAATATACCAAAATAGTGTGGTAGTGTATCCCACTTATGTTTTGATTTTATCACTGGTGGAACAATTTTTTTAGGAGAAAATCGTTTCTAGAAGAAAACACATGCAACAAATGGTGGAAAATATTCTTTCGACGTTCTCTATGTTCTTTGGAGGTGGATGAAATACCAACACGGAGGAAAGAGAATGTTGCACTTTTGCTTAGACGTAGCAGCACTTACGGAATTATCGTTCCTTGTATGACACTTGCAAATGGCTCGCGGAAGGTTGTATTGCAGTTTTGATGTGGATGGCATAAATTAGCGTGGATGTGTTATAGTAGGCATCTGACGCAACTTGTGAGTGATATACAGTGTCGGATGCTCTGATGTTACGTGTGGAATTGCTGTATAACAGGATAGGAAGTGTTGCATATGACGGTAGAGTGTAGTGTCCAGGTATTCACGTCATGTAAAACTGTAGACGTTGGTGTTTATGTAAAATTAATTTTGTTAATCTGTATGTGCCTGCACAATGGCAGATTACCCTGTTCACGAGCTGGCAGATATATGCACCTCATTTATGGAAAGTTAAGGAGAAATATCCCAGAGGCAAGACGTTTATATCGTAACCGTCGCCCTCATAGGAGAGTAACTTTCCCTGTATTTTTTTTCCACGCCTTCATATTCACCTTCGGGAGATAGCGTCTCTTCAATTTCCCCTACATGAAATCGGAGGACATTGCACCATGTGGACAGTTGAATTTGAATACAGCGTACTGGGAACGATCAAAGATCGTCCTGAAACTAGCAGTACCCATGTGTAGGGCGTAAAAATCCACATGCAACTCTAGTGAACGATCAACAGAGAGAATTAGAGTGAGCGTGCAGTGCAGTATGGTGGATAATTTTGTGGTAGGACCTTATTTATTACCAGCCTGCCTGTGTGGGAGTACGTATAATTTATTTTTACGTAATGTTCTCCCAAAATTGTTAGAACATGTGCACTTGAACATAAGACAGTAAATGTGATTCCAGCATGACAGTGCACCTGCACATTTTGACATGTATATGCAGACCTAGTTAAATAAAACATTCCCAGATAGTTGGATTGGGAGAGATTGACCTGTGTTATGACCACCTCTTTCACCCTACCTCACGCCCCTTGATTTATTTGGGAAGTTATGAAACGCCTTTTGTATTCAACACTAGCCACGACAGCCGAAGAACTTGTTGCAGTTAGCATAGCTGCGGCATTCACCTCCGAAATTTCAAGTGTGTCTGACCACACGCGGAAAAATTTGCTTCGACAATGTCATCTTTACAATGCGGTCAACGGTTGACAATATCAGACTGTGAACTATTATTCTTCACAGCTGTTTTGTGTATACATAAGTTTGATAAAATACTCCAAGGAATATCCCAGTTTCTTTGGGAGTCACCCTTGCACCGCCACTGCACTACATCCGATTGTATCCTCGTCGCCAAAAGTGCCTTTACATCGCCGTGACGGGTATGTGACTGCGCAGTACTCTAAGGAAGGGATGGTTGCATAAGAATTTGTGATTAATTTCTAAGAGTTTTTATTTTGACTAGGGAAATAACGTAGGTATAGAGAGTAAAGGCACAGATTTCAAGCATCAGTGCACTGTCATCTCTGTTTTTCAATTTATTGCCTTATATGTTAAGTTAAAAATCACAACATCTGTCACTTTTGGCGTAGATTATCTTACTTTTTAAAATTGCCACTTTAGCTTATTTGTCCTAACACTAATCTCCAGACATGATGTAGAGAGAAGAGAAAGAAAAAGATACAACATCTGTAAGATTTATGTAATTCACTAAGGAACTATAGGGACTGACTGAGCTAATTACTGCTACTAGCGCTTTTCACTCTTCAGGAATTTACTACGGTATGTTTCCTAAGTCCTAAATCTGTGCATGAATTATATCATTCGCCTCACTGTAATTATTTGGGAATGGAAACTGATTACGCAGAACGTGAATATGTTTCGCTGTCGTAAAGCAAGGACCGTAATAAATTAAATAAGGTTCTCATTATTATATAAAACACAGAAGTATTTATTCCGTGTATAAAACAGTAACTAAGCAACATCATAATCACTAACGCCCGCAGAATTTTTTCCAACGGGGGGGAAGACCCATATAGAAAAATCTTTGAGTTTTACATCCCACGTTTTTGCCGGTTAGGCTAAGGGAGACGGTGATGATGAGTAATGAGTGAAATGCTGGAATGAAGAAAGTGGGATGAAACGGGAGAACCCCGAGAAAATCCACGCACACGGTGTTTGTCTAAAACAAAGTTCAATTGGCGTGGGCTGGGGTCGAACCCGGGACCCCAAGCACCAGAGGTGAACGCTGTACCACTGAGCCACCGCCTCCCCTCAGTCAAACTGCCAAACGTCAAAAGTGTCCGAGTCAAAAGGTTTCCCCAACAAAAGGATGCGAGTCAAAAGCCCCGAATCGAAACGCAACTCACCAAAAGGGCCCGGGTCAAAAGGAGCCGAATCAAAACGCCCCTCATAAATATAGCCCGGGTCAAAAGGGTTCCACGACAAAATGACCCAAGTCAAAAGGCCATGCGTCAAACGGGCCCGGGGAAAAGGAGTCCGTTACAAAAGGACCCGAGTCAAACGGCCCTGTGTCAAAGAGCCCGGGGCAAATGGTCTCCGCAACAAAAGGGCGCGAGTGAAGTCCCGAATCTAAATGCCCCTCATCAAACGGGTCCTGGTCAAAAGGAACCGAATCAAAATACCCCTCATAAAAAGAGCCTGGGTTAAGGGGCCCCTCGATAAAATGACCCAAGTCAAAAGGCAATGCGTCAAACGGGCCCAGGAGAAAAAAGGACCCGCTGCAAAAGGTCCCTAGTCAAACGGATCCTAGTCAAAAGGCCCCTCATAAAGACAGCCCGGGTCAAAAGGGTTCCACGACAAAATTACCCAAGGCAAAAGGCCCTGCGTCAAACGACCCCGGGTGAAAACGCACGCAACAGTGTTTGTCCACCACAAAGTTCAATTGGCGTAGGCTGGGATCGAACCCGGAATCCCAAGCAGCAGAGGTGAACGCTCTACCACTAAGCCACCGCGGCCCCTGAGTCAAACGGCCCCGCGTCAAAGAGCCCGGGGCAAATGGTCTCCGCAACAAAAGGGCGCGAGTGAAGTCCCGAATCTAAATGCCCCTCATCAAACGGGTCCTGGTCAAAAGGAACCGAATCAAAATACCCCTCATAAAAAGAGCCTGGGTTAAGGAGCCCCTCGATAAAATGACCCAAGTCAAAAGGCAATGCGTCAAACGGGCCCAGGAGAAAATAGGGCCCGCTGCAAAAGGGCCGGAGTCAAACGGCCCCGGATTAAAAGGGCCCGAATCGAAAGGACCCGAATCAAAACGCCCCTCATAAATAGAGCCCGGTCAAACGGGTCCCACGACAAAATGGCCCAAGTCAAACGGGCCCAGGATGAAAAGGGTCCCGCTACAAAAGTTCCCAAGTCAAACAGGCCCGAGTCAAAAGGCCCTTCATAAAAAGAGCCCGGGTCAAAAGGGTTCCACGACAAAATGACCCAAGTCAAAAGGCCCTGCGTTAAACGAGCCCGGATGAAAACCCACGCAACGATGTTTGTCCACCACAAAGTTCAATTGGCGTGGGCTGGGATCGAACCCGGGATTCCAAGCAGCAGAGGTGAACGCTCTACCACTGAAACACCGCAGCAGCTGATTCAAACGGCACCGCGTCAAAGAGCCCGGGTCAAATGGTCTCCGCAACAAAAGGGCGCGTGTGAAGTCCCGAATCAAAATGCCCCTCATCAAACGGTCCCTGGTCAAGAGGAACCGAATCAAAATGCCCCTCATAAAAAGAGTCCGGGTTAAAGGGTCCCTCGATAAAATAACCCAAGTCAAAAGGCCCTGCGTCAAACGGGTCCAGGAGAAAAAGGGGCCCCCTGCAAAAGGGCCCGAGTCAAACGGCCCCGGATAAAAAGGTTCCGAATTGAGAGGAGCCGAATCAAAACGCCCCTCATAAATAGAGCCCGGTCAAGCGGGTCCCACGACAAAATGACCCGAGTCAAAAGGCCCTGCGTTAAACGAGCCCGGATGAAAACCCACGAAATGGTGTTTGTCCACCACAAAGTTCAATTGGCGTGAGCTGGGATCGAACCCGGAATCCCAAGAAGCAACGTTCTACCACTGAGCCACCGCGGCCCGTGAGTCAAACGGCACTGCGTTAAAGTGCCCGGGTCAAATGGTCTCCCCAACAAAAGGGCGCGAGTGAAGTTCCGATTCAAAACGCCTCTCATCAAACGGGCCCTAGTCAAAAGGGGCCGAATGAAAATGCCCCTCATAAAAACAGCCTGGGTTGAAGGGCCCTCGATAAAATGACCCAGTCAAAAGGCCACGCGTTAAATGGGCCCAGGAGAAAACGGGCCCGCTGCAAAAGGGCCTGAGTCAATCCGCCCCTGATTAAAAGGGCCCGAATCGAAAGGAGCCGAATCAAAACGCACCTTACAAATAGAGCCATGTCAAACGGGTCCCTCGACAAAATAAACCCAATCAAAAGGACCTGCGTCAAACGGGCCTTTGTCAAAAATGGGCCCGCTATAAAATGGCCTAAGTCAAACGGCCCCGCGTCAAGAGGGTCACGGTCAAATCGTCTCTGCACAAAAGGGCGCGAGTGAAGTTCCGAATCAAAACGCCCCTCATCAAACGGGCCCTGGTCAAAAGGAGCCGAATCAAAATGCCCCTCATAAATAGAGTCCGGTCAAACGGGTCCCACGACAAAATGACTCAAGTCAAACGGGCCCAGGATAAAAAGGGTCCCGCTACAAAAAGTCCCGAGTCAAACGGGCCCGAGTCAAATGGCCCCTCATAAAAAGAGCCCTGGTCAAAAGGGTTCCACGACAAAATGACCCAAGTCAAAAGACCCTGCGTCAAATGAGCCCGGGTGAAAACCCACGAAACGGTGTTTGTCCACCATAAAATTCAATTGGCGTGGGCTGGGATCGAACCCGGGATCCCAAGCAGCAGAGGTGAACGCTCTACCACTGAGCCATCGCGGCCCCTGACTGAAACGGCACCGTGTCAAAAAGCCAGGGGCAAATGGTCTCCGCAACAAAAGGGCGCGAGTGAAGTCCCGAATCAAAACACCCTCATCAAACGGGCCCTGGTCAAAAGGAGCCGAATCAAAATGCCCCTCATAAAAAGAGCCCGGGTTAAAGGGTCCCTCGATAAAATGACCCAAGTCAAAAGGCCCTGCGTCAAACGGGCCCAGGAGAAAAAGAGGCCCGCTGCAAAAGGGCCCGATTCAACCGATCCCGGATTAAAAGGGCCCGAATAGAAAGGAACCGAATCAAAACGCCCCTCATAAATAGAGCCCGGTCAAACGGGTTCCACGACAAAATGACCCAAGTCAAAAGGCCCTGCGTCAAACGACCTCGGATGAAAACCCACGAAACGGTGTTTGTCCACCAGAAAGTTCAATTGGTGTGGGCTGGGATCGAACCCGGAATCCCAAGCAGCAGAGGTGAACGCTCTATCACTGAGCCACCGCGGCCCCTGAGTCAAACGGCCCCGCGTCAAAGAGCCTGGGTCAAATGGTCTCCGCAACAAAAGGGCGCGAGTCCAAAAGGGCGAAGTCCCGAATCAAAACGCCCCTCATCAAACGGGCCCTGGTCAAAAGTGGCCGAATCAAAATACCCCTCATAAAAATAGCCCGGGTTAAATTGTCCCTCGACAAAATGACCAAGTCAAAAGGCCGTGCGTCAAACGGGCCCAGGTGAAAAACGGGCTCGCTTTTAAAGGGCCCTAGTCAAACGGCCCCGGGTTAAAAGGGCCCAAATCGAAAGGGGCCCAATCAAAACGCACCTCATAAATAGAGCCCGGTCAAACGGGTCCCTCGACAAAATGACTGCAGTCAAAAGGACCTGCGTCAAACGGGCCTTTGTCAAAAATGGGCTCGCTAAAAAATGGCCTAAGTCAAACGGTCCCGCGTCAAGAGGGCACGGGTCAAAATGTCTCCACAACAAAAGGGCCCGAGTCAAAAGGCCCGAATTCAAAGCCCCTCATTAAAAGGGCCCCGGTCAAAAGATCTCCGCAACAAAAGGGCCCAAGAATAGTTTGTTAACGCAAAAATTTGTGATTTAGGTAGCGATAATAAACATAACAATTATAATGACTGTCTGCATTTTTGCATTACGTTACTATACTCACAAGGAAGGGTCACGCAGTGGCTCCGCTGAGATCCGAACGAGACAATTGTGTTGGCATTTGATATGTTATAATTAGACGAATCCCAAAGTTATACGTGCCACCGGGCGGAATATCGTGAGTTACAACATATTTTGTAATATAAAAGCTACAAAGCTGGCAGAATAGTTTGAACCGAGACATTTGTTCGGAAACAGTTTGGTAAATGGAAAACTCGTACAATACGTGTCCCATCATTTTCAACGACAAACATTTTTGGGGTAAAAACTTTGTACCAGGGTCCCCCGCAGGGTCCCAGACGGGGTCCAACTCAAAATTTTCAAATAGCAAGGGGGTTAAGTGGCACATCATTTGAAAGCTGTTGTAAAATGAAAGAAAATGCAGCAAGTCTCGATTCTCTGGAGCTGGTGTGAGCTGGATATGCGTTCGATACATAGTGCGGCATTTTGAACTCAGGATGTTGCGTTTTTGAACATTTTGCATATTTTAGTCACTTACTAATCAACATTAATGCCAAATTTGTTTTCGTAGCTTCAGCAGTTTGATAAGCTTATCCTTTCGATATAGGTTTGAAGCGGTCCTCTTGGATTCAAGGTGGCAATAGATTTTCAATTAAGCTTTTGTTTACATTTTGACCCACCGCAATTTTGGACAGGGTTGTCGTAGAAAGTCGAGATGCGCTCCGTCTTCTTTCACTTAACAACAGCTTTCAAACGATGTCCTACCTCTCTTGCCATTTGAAACTTTTTAGTTGGACCCCACCTGGGACCATGTGGGGACCCTGGGACAAGACGTTTTCACTTTAATCGTTGTACTTTGAAAATAATGCCACACATCCTTTCCTGTTTTCACATTTGTCTTACGGTTTCAGATTTATAGGGGTGACCATGGACTTTTCAATTAAGTTTTCGTTTACACTTTGACACATCGCTATTTTGCACAGGGTTGTTGTAGAGAGTCGAGACTTGCTGCATTTTCTTTCATTTTACAACTGCTTTCAAATGATGTGCCACTTAACCTCCCTTGCCATTTGAAAATTCTGAGTTGGACCCCGTCTGTGACCCTGCGGGGGACCGTGGGACAAAGTTTTTACCCCACAAATGTTTGTCGTTGAAAATGATGGGACACGTATTGTCCGAGTTTTCCATTTACCAAACTGTTTCCGAACAAATGTCTCGGTTCAAACTATTCTACCAGCTTTGTAGCTTTTATATTACAAAATATGTTGTAACGCACGATATTCCGCTCGGTGGCACGTATAACTTGGGAATTCATCTAGTTATAACATATCAAATGGAAACACAATTGTCTCGTTCGGATCTCAGCGGAGCTACTGCGTGACCGTTCTGAGAATTTTTGCGAAGACTGTTAAGGAATGACAACCAACGTCAGTAACAGAGGCGACTTTTGATGGAAGTTACAAACGTTTTACGAATGTAATTCACGAGAACTGCGCAAATGTATGGTAGAATTTCATTTACGGTGGAAAACATTAATGGTCTCAAAACAAAAACACAACCACTTTTTGTTCATTGTTATGCAAATTTTATTATTATTATTATTATTATTATTATTTCTATTATCATCATTAATAATAATAATAATATACAAGGTCAGTGGTAGCCCATGCTTTCAAACCAGTATATGCCACTGCTCGAAACTATTAACTCTATATTAACATCGGTCGTCTTTCGATCATTTTATGTTACTACGTCCCATTCCCCAAGTTGTGCAAGGGTGCCTTCTTAATCCTTGCCCCAAGGCAAGAAAAGCAAACACAGCCAGGCTTAGAGAGGGAGTGACACACAACGCACACAGCTCGCTGTATAGCTGCAAGAGACCTATGGGTAATTAGTTGCCCTCTTGTTACAAGACTTGAGTCAGTACCTATGAAGGTCAGTTCCAGCAGCAACAACTAGGCCCTTCTGTTTACTTTTCACGAATATTTTTCACCTTCATGCGTACAGGTCACGTATTGCGTAGATTAAATGACATGTGTCAAGTATATATTCTCAAAAAGATATGAGTACTCAAAAGGCAAAAACATGTAGCTATTTTTGTTTTCCCCTTTTCTAATAGCCAGTGGAAGTGTGTATGGTTGTTTCACATCCCTCTTGTAGTTTGCTTACTATTCCTTCTTCTTTTTAGTTGAGCTTTTGGCTATGAATACCACCGCGACAAGACGTGGTTCTTATGATAGTGGCGTATTTTCGCCCCGAGAAATTACGGAAATAATAAATACTGTAAACTACGGTGCTTTTGAAACGGACGATGAACGTAGTTTGTAGGAAGATTCTAGCATCAAGTTGTGACACACATGCCTTTTTTCATATAGCCTCGCTGCTAAACGGGACGATAAATCAGTGGCGGAGTAGACACACACATTATATATACAGGGTGTCCCATCTTAATCTTTCCACGGAAATATTTCGAAATCGTTTGAGCATAAATAAACTGAACAAAAACTCAAATAGGAAATACCATGGGGCAAATCGAACAGCGATGACGCGATGCCCCCTGAGCCGCTTTTCAAGCGGGTCTGGGGCTAAATTAAAAATATTAAATGGAAACATGGGGCGAGTGAGACTTCATTCGATAGATCTTTAAAAACTAAGAAGCGATGTGGCAAAAGATTTTTCATATCGGTCACCGTGTTCAAAATGGCCGCCAAAATATGTTACCTGTATCACATAAACGTCCAGTAGCACTAATATGGAAACGGTTGAACATAAATCAACCAAACAAAAACTCAAATAGGAAAGTCGTGGGGCAAATCGAATAATGTTTTCGCGGTGCCTCCAGGGCCGCCTTTCATCTTAGCCCAGGCCCAACTTAAAAATTTTATATGAAAATATGGGTCATGTGATAACTCGTTCGATAGGTCTTCATACACTAAACAGCGTTGTGACAAAAGATTGTTCATATGAGCCACCGTTTTCAAAATGGCCGCCAAGACATCTTGCCTGTATCAGATAAAACGGCCAGTACCACTAATATGAAAACGGTTGAAGATAATGACGGATGAACAGAATAAAACTCCTATAGGAAATCACAGAGGATATTTATCATTCCACGGCTCGAAAATGTTGCAACGGAGGAGATGATTAGAGTAAAGGTGCCATAATGCAAAGAAGGAAATCTAATTCCTAGAAAACGGTCCAACGATAAGTGGGTGAAGGGGACGGGAAGGAACGGTAAAATTCCAAACGAGCACCTTAGTTTTTGCAAATTGTATCTACACAAGAAAATTATCTGTTACATGTTTTTTATGAGATATATGTCTGTAATGGAAAATAGTAGGTAAAATTCTTGTTAAACGGTACCTTCCATTTTGATTGCAGGAAACAATTTGTGCAAAATGAATGAACTGAAATGCGAAACCAACTTGTCGAACAATGTAATTTTAGAACCATGTGTAGAAACGTTGGTTTTCTCAAAAGTCGTCTGCAGAATATTGGTTCATTACAGTACCAGTCACTTGTACACCCCAAGTGTTTCAGGAGCTCCTCCGTGGCTAAGCGGTTAGCGTACGCGCCTTTGGCGTGGGAGACCCGGGTTCGATTCCGGCGGGAGCACGTGTAGTTCGGATTGCACGTTAATCAGTAGGTCCACGTCTCACATAGCCTCGCTGCTGAACGAGACATTAAACCCAAAATCAACTCAATCAACTGTTTCAGTCAAACCATACCTATTGCAAGGGAATGTGGGGGTTCTCATTTGAAATTTTACCATTCATTTCCGCTTCACTCCTTACGGAAGGAGATCGGAAAGATAATTTTCTAAGAATTAGAGTTCCTGTTTAGCATTATCACTTATACTTTAATAATCTTTTTCTCCATAGGATCATTCTCGAGGCGTGCAATGAATAATACCCTCTGTGATTTCCTATAGGAGTTCTATTCTGTTCATCCACTATTATTTTCAACCGTTTTCATATTAGTGATACTGGACGTTTATCTGATATAGATAACATATTTTGGTGGTCATTTTGAATACGGTGACCTATATGAAAAACCGTTTGCCACATCGTTTTTTAGTTTTTAAAGATCTATCGAAGGAAGTGTCACTCGCCCCATGTTTCCATTTAAATTTTTATGTTGGCCTCGGGTCCACTTGAAGAGTGGCCCTGGGGGCACCCTGATATCATCATTCGATTTGCCCTATGGTATTTCTTATTTGAGTTTTTGTTCAGTTTATTTATGTTCAACCGTTCTTGAGATATTTCCGTGGAAAGATTAAAATGGGCCACAATGTATATATATATATAGTGAAATTTGTCAACTTGGCCACCTGTCTATCTTGGAAGTTGGCCACATTGAAACAATGTTTACCCTATGATGATAATGATAAATTTACCTGCATATCTTGCCCACGCAAAGTACCATTTTGTCGTTTTTCTTAACTCTTTCGTATTCCCATACGCGAAGCAGATGTTCTGTATTTGTAAGTGGAGACAAAGAAGCATAGATTCCCACGATTTGTTCTTGGAAGTCAAAGGCTAGAACACTACCCTGATAAAGGGTTGGGGAAGGAAGATATGAATAAGAAAAAGCACGTACAGGAATTCCGGAAATGATTGCACGTATTTGTTTACCCTATCTGTTTTGGTAAAATCATTAGCTATAGCCTATCAGCTCCGTTCATCAGTGGGGTGATTTAGTAGTTTTGGGAAATTCTCAAGGCTAAAGCTAACCATCTCAATTCTCAACTATTGGCACATGACTTCTTGTCAAAAGGTAGTGGAGGTTTTGAAATATGAATTCCCTTAACATTTCTCAAAACATCTTTTGCTCCGAGGAAAACACTTGTAGCTCATTAACAAAAAGTAGTTAATTCATTAATCTATATACATTATTTTAAAGTAGCTGCCGTGCCATTGCTTATTAACAACCAAGTAATACTAGAAATCCTATTCTAAAAATACACGAATCACACTTATTTTTTGTAAGTTGGCCACTTTTCAATGGAACCAATGTTGGCCAGCATAGAAAGGTTTCGCTGTACATATATATATATATATATATATATATATATATATATATATATATATATATAGTATTTGTAAGGCATATGTTTACTCTCTTCCTTTAAGTATAAAATTTTATAATTAGTGAAATTTGGTGAATAGTTTTTTTTCGAAGCATAGATCTCTGAACGGTACCTCATTTGCAAGAAATGGGGTCATTACTTCCGCATACCCTCCTTAGGGATAGTCATTTCTAAATACCTTAGAAATGAACTGTAAAGTGAACACAAAAAAACGATAGAAGTAAAAAACCAAACACCTTACAACACCTAACTTAATACCTAATACCAAATACCTTAACTAATACCTTACAGTTTTGTGAATGAGCTTTATACTTTATTCTTCATTTCGGCGAAAACATTAATAACTCTTTTTTTTTTTTTTTTTTTTTTTTTGGAATTTAGGTTCCTACAAAGCTTCTATACCAAGTTCTTTATTGTAAGTGTCCGTAATTCAGAAAGTTTGTCATGCTGTTTGTTAAGTAAGTTACACTCTTTTCAGGGCATTCATTGAATGTTTACAAAATACTGGAGTTGATGGAATGCTCAATACCATATTTAGCAGCTTTGTTGTTTCCTGATATACGCTTTGAAATTCATTACTGAGAATATATTTCAAGTATTCAGGAAGATAAATGTGTTTGTTCTATCGGGACATATGTTGATAAGTTCATTCTTAAGCTGATCTGAGCAAAAAGTATTAGGAAAGGTGGATATCAAGTCATTCAGTTTGCCGTATAGATTTTTGTATTTTTCAAATCTTTCATCTGCACAATTATTGAGCGAAGAATCTAATATAAATAAAGTAGTGTTTCTTTGTGTGTCTATCTAAATATCTTTGTGTCTGTGTGCGCCAGCGGACCAGATGAGTGGACCGAGTTACCAAAATTTGGTCACGGGTACCTTGATCCAGGCCCCAGACCAAGACAAAAAGGTTTCTCGTTTTCAAAATTTGAACCGGGGGGGGGGGCATTTACCGGGACATGTAAAAATACTGGTCAATCTCGCGAAAAATATAAAAGTGATAGAATTGCCAATACATCTAAATTTTTCGTTAGGGAGTCTTCTTTTTTTTATTCTGATGTTCTAGACATGTAGGGACAATATACATATATATACTAATGTTCTTCAAGGATACAACAATTTAACATTTTATAGAGGGAGCTCGAAAGATAGTTTAAAATAAAAACAAATAAGAAGAAATAGCGGTCTGTTTCTGTCACTTACAAATCCAGCTTAAAATGAAGATAGGTACCCCTGTAAACGTAGTCAGAACAGCAACTGTCTTTTCGCAAGTACTACAGTGAAACCTCTACCAACGAACACTTCCCGTAACGGACATATTTTTTAATCCCCAAACACTGTAATGGGAAAAAACATATTGATAAACCTCTCTAAAGCGGACACTCTCTAGTACGGACACGGACAGTCTTTCCTGTCTTTTATAGGTATTATTTACCTCCGTATTACGGACACTTTCTCTAGAAACAAGTTGGAAAGTGCAGTAAAAATACATTTTCAGTAATTCATACATGTGTCATCAAGGAAGCATTGTGACATTTTGCCTCTCAACTGGCTGCTCAGCAACCCAGACGAAGTCTCTGTTTAACAACAGTCTCATGTCCTTTGCTTACATCCACTCCCACCTAAACTGTTTTAAACAGAAAAGTGTTTGACAGTTACCCACAATTTGGGATGACACGTTATGGTACTGTTCCGCTAGAATCTGTAAGCAAGCAGAAGACAAGTTTGGTATTTTTGGCTCGCGGGTACACATATTGTCTGAAAAAAGACACTACTGGACTGCAATTAACTCACAAATTAAAACAACATACCGAAAATGTAGTAAGTAGTAGCAAGTGTAAAGAGCAGAGAACTATATCATCTTATTTCCATGTTGTGCCTCGAACATAGAGTATTGGGTGGCGGAGGATAATTCAGCATTTTTGTAATATTCGTAAATACATAATTCATGCAAAAATATTTGTTTTCTAATTGTGTATTATCTTGTTTACTAATTTACGTCATAAAATATTGAAACCTCTCTAAGGCGGACACCTCTCTATAGCGGATAATTTTTGATTCCCCATGGCTGTCCGCTTTAGAGAGGTTTCATTGTACTACATAGCACGAGTCTTTGGACTTCGCACGTGGTTGTTTGTTTCTCCTACGCTTCTATAGGAATAATGTTCAAGGTTTCGCGAGATCCATTGCTTTCTGTCTTTCATACGCAAGCATTAAAAAAAGCTCAGAATAAATTATAGGAAATTTTAAGTTCAGAATCTAAATTGCAAAATTTTAAGTTAGTAATTTAGGCTTAATGGCTCAATACATATAACATTCTAAAGGGTAGAGGCTGTCTACCCTGTCTCCCCTCAGACCTTGCCACTGCGTTAAACTCAAAATCAAAACTCAACACATACCTCCTTTTTTTTAAAAATATTGTGTGGTATACAATATGCGGAATTCAAGATGGCTACTATGATGTATACTAAATCATTTAACGCAGTTTCTACACCAATGCCAAATTGTAACATTTGCTTTTCCTCTGTCTATGCATCTCTTTGTTACTGCTCTATCATGATACATTTTTTCTATTAGATACATATGTCAAACATAGCACACTCTGTCTCAAACAAATGATGTGTAATAAATGAGTTCACATTCTCATTTGTGGGAATATTCAAGCCTAAGTTGAAGTGTAAAATCATAACCTTTTACATTTAAAACAATATTGTGTGATATGCAATATGGCGGAATTCAAGATGCCTTCCATGGTGACCACACTCCAAATCAATGCAGGTTTTGCAATAATACCATTTGTAACATTTATTTTTCCTATGTCGTTATTATTGTTCTGTCCCAATACTTTTCACTAACCCTGTATGCAGATCCACATATGTATTCTCACAGTAAAATTAAACTAATCTTTCCCACAGAATATTTTCATACTATACTTTGATCCAGGGCTAGAAATGAAATTTTACAAGTAAGGGGAAAATCAGCAATAGATAAAGTTTGATTTGGGTATGTCACGAGAATACAAACTCAGAAAGACAGGAGTCAGGGGCAGACTGGCCAGAGCCGTTAGGCCGCAATCGCGGCCTAGGCCCTCTCAAAAAAAAATGAAACAATAAAGAAAGAAAGAGAAAGAGAGAAAAGCTAAAACAGAAAAAAACTAAATAATTCGGTAGATCACTGTTACTATGCTGCCAACACACACTCCTCTTCTATCCTTTCATCAATCAGTAAGTTATCTTTTTCAATAAGGTCCTTTTGTTACTGGATTTGTGGCTAGGTCCATCTTTCACTATGGTCTTTTATTATCAGAAACTGTGATTTAGTTTGTACCTGGGGCCTTGGACCCTTCTTTCAATATATTGGACAGTTGGGACCTTCTTACATTACATTAAGCAGTTGTGACCCTGAGTCCTTTATTCATTTTATTGGGCAGTTGGGGTCCTTCTTTCATTTCATTGAGCAGTTGGGCTCCTAGGCACTTTCTTCATGTTGAGCGGTTGGGACCTGGAACTTTTTTCATTATGTTGGGCAGATGGGGCCCTTTCATCGTTGAAGACTGGGGTCTGGTTTGTAGCTGGGTCCATATTTAACCATAGGCTGATTGGTCCTTTATGGATGTTAATACATCTTGTAGGTCTATATTTGATAACTCAAAAATGGAAAAACGGCGTATTTTTAAAAAATTATTTTCTATCAAAAACGTTTACAAAATTGCAGGAGAAAACAGTGGAAGACGGCAAGAAAGCGGGCATTTTCAGCACAATGGTTGATTCTATTTAAGATGTTTCAGTGCTGAATCAGCTTACTATAGTAATTCTCTGCGTTATAAGCGGTCAAGTATTTGGGCGGCTGTTAGCAGTTGTTATAAAGAGTGACACTATAAGACAAGTAACTTAAAATGAAAACAAAAGAGTACTTTGTGCCAACAATGTTTTGATCTCTGATATTGTAAGTTGCTCTTTTGATGGAGCTGCTAACTTGAGTGGATGCTATAAAGGAGTTAAAGCATTACTGGAGAAGGATAATCCTGAAATCATTTACACCCAATGCATGGCTCATGCTCTTAATTTGGCTATGACAAATTTGACTGAGTAGATCCCTGAAGCTGCAAACTTATTTGGTGTGGTTGAAACCAGTACCGTGTTCTGTCTGAATACTACAAAAGAAAGAATGTTTGGAAGAAAATGATTGATGCAAGCCACGAGGAACATGGCCAACTACGAAAAGTTCAACAAGTTGGTGCAACACGATTGTGGAGCAAAAACAAGACACTGAATGCGGTAGTCGACACTAACGAGTTTCGCTACGAAACATGAAGCCAAGACGAACACTGTAATGATGTGCTCTGTGTTTCAGGACTTGTTTACAGAAACGAAGCATGTTTCAAAATACCTGCAGTCTCACGGATTGGACTATTGTACAACCTGGAGACTTGTAGACAACTTGCTGCAGTAGCTTCAGAAGAAAATAGAGGCAAAAGATGTCTATTTAAGCTTTACGAAAATACAAAAATATTTTATGTGAAAAAACAACAGCTTGTGCAATCTGGTGTAGATATAGCAATGGAAAAAGATTTTCCGCCCAGAAGAATCTTAAACAAGAAAATGTCAGGAGAGCTTGCGGCAGTTGAACTGGGAAAGAACTTAAATATAAGTGAAAATGATTTATTCAGAATAAAAAAACTTCAACGAAAATTCTGAATACAGCTGTTACATGTGTCAGTGATAGATTTCAGCAGCCAAATGAACTCCAAACGCTAGATCCCAAGCACTTTTCGGAAATCGGGAAGAATGGTGTGTCTGCAGGAGCTTTCAGAGTTCTTGCGAAAAAACTAAATATAAAATAGGAGGAAATATACAAAGATCTCCAGCAGTTCTTTGTCGTATATTGTCACAAAACGTTCTGGTTTTTGATGATCCTGAAGAGAATGATGTCCCTGAATCCATAGAAGATTATGATGATTATGCATCTGAGCATGCTATAGGAGATTGAACATTTTGGACGGGATTCACGGCAAGAGTGATAATGATGCTGCAAACAACTTGCGTAAAAAAATTTTGTCATGTGCAGAGAAACTTTTGTACCAATTTCTGTCAGTCTAGTTGTTTTAATAATTTATACATTGCATACAAACATGCGTTGTCTCTACCATGCATACAAGTGATATGTGAAAGGTGCTTCTCAAAGTTAAAGTTAGAGAGTAAACAAATCTCAGAGCTAATTTGTGTGAAGACATTTTGGACACATTTTTACTAATGAAAATGGAAAGAGATACACCGTATGTTAAATTTAGTGTCTGTGAACGAAGTTATTCAGGAACTCTGCCATTCATTATCTGAACTGAAAAGAATTTTAACGTTTTAAATATTAGTTTTTTAGTTGTTCAGCAGTGTTTTGCATTTTCAGTAAAACGTCGTGTTCATTCCAGAGTAAAAAGTTATTATTAGTTGTTTGTTACAATTTTCAAAAGCTGTTCTGTTCTTTCCATAGTAAAAAGCTATTGGCTACTATTTGTCCCATGAAATACGGTAACTCTCTTATTATCAGAGTTACAACAAAATGTAAGAGGGGAAACCGTCTTCAAATATAATGTTTTCAATCTAAAGTGCAAGAGTTTTTCAAATCGAACAAGCAGTTTGGGCTGTACGCTCAATATGCGCATAATGTTACATGAAAATGCAACGTTACCATTTACCTGGACCCAGAACATAAATGAATGAAGTTATTGTCTATTAAAAACTTTATTTGAAGACGATATCTCCTCTTACATTTTGTTGTAACTCTGATAATAACAAAGTTATCCTAAGTCAAGAGGACTTTTTAGACAACCCGTTTTCTCTGTATATTTCTCTTTCGACAGTGCTTTGATTTAATTCAATATTCAATTATGCATTGATCTATTTTCAAATTTCACGAAATTTGTCTGCAGCGCGGCTGTATAAGATAGACCAGGTTTGTTTCGGGGAGGCATGAGTCCCCGAGCTCATAGCTGGTTGCGCCACTAATTGTACGATATCTTAAAAATTGATATTATAGTCTGAGAGCCCTCCATGGTAACCGCGGCCTAGGCCCTAACACACCCAGTCCGCCTATGACGGGAGTGCAAGCAAACTTTCATGGAGAACGACTTAAGTGAAAGCGATTGTTGCAAACCAATCAATAAGCAAACAAAACTAATATCACCATTCAAATTTCCTTTTTGTTACTAATAACCACAGATATATTTCCTTCTTTTGCACACTTCACTTTACTAAGAGGAGACAAACCCCTTGTGCATGCTTGATCTCCAATCTTGCTTTGATCTAAAGCTTTTTACCCGTGAAACAGTATTTATCGGGCCCTTTTGACGCGGGACCTTCCTGACTTGTGTCACTTTGACGCGAGGAACTTTTGACTCAGGCCCGGCTGATGCCTGGCCGTTTTAACCCGTGCCCTTTTGTAGCGGTGCCCCTTTGACCAGGGCCCGTTTGACGTAGTTCCCTTTTGACTCGGGCCATTTTGTCGCAGAACCCTTTTGACCCAAGCTTTTTTGACGCAGAGCCCTTATGACTCGAGCCCTTTTTTCGCGGAGACCTTTTACCTGGGCCCTTTCGACGGGGGGTTGTTTTGACTCACACATTTTGTAGCGGGACCACTTTTGACCCGGGTCCGTTTGACGCAGGGCCCTTTTGACTGGGAACCTTTTGTCGTGGGACTATTTTGACCCAGGCCCTTTTGATGACGGGCGTTTTGATTCTCCCCCTTTTGACTCGGGCCTTTTTGTTGCGTAGACTTTGGCCCAGGCCCTTCTGACACCGGGCCGTTTGACTTAGGCTTTTGGTAGTGGAGCCCCATTTCACACGGGCCCGTTTTACGCTGAGCCCTTGCGATTCGAGATCTTCTGTCGTGGGACTCCTGACCCGGGCTCTTTTGATGAGGGGTGTTTTGATTCGGGCCTTTTGACTAAGGCCCTTTTGTTGCGAGGACAGTTAATCGGCCCATTTGACGCGGGTCCGTTTGACTCTTGCCCTTTTTAGCGGGGCCCCTTTTTGACTCGGGCCTGTTTGACGCAGGCCTTTTTGACTCAGGTCCTTTTGTCGTGGAACCATTTTAACTCGACCCCTTTTTATGAAGGGCGTTCTGACTCGGGCCCATTTGACTGAGGCCCTTTCGTTGCCGAGATCTTTTGACCCAGGACCTTTTGACGCGGGACTGTTTTGACTCGGGTTCTTTTGTAGCGGAACCCCTTTTGACCCGAACTCGTTTGAGGCAGATCCCTTTTGACTCGGGCTCTTTTGGTGTAAGACCCTTTTGACCCGGCTGTTTTGATTCGAGCCCTTTTGACTCCTGCCCTTCTGTTGCTGAGATGCTTCACCCGAGCCCTTTTGACTCCTACCCTTTTGTTGCTGAGACCTTGGACCCGAGCCCTTTGGTCGCGGGTCACTTTTCACTCGTGGCCTTTTTAGCGGGGCCACTTTTGACATGTGCCCTTTTGTTGCGGAGACCTTTTAACCCGGACCCTTTTGATCTGGGGCAGTTTTGACTCGGGTCTTTTGTAGCGGGGCAATTTTAACCAGGGCCCGTTTGACACAAGGCCCATTTGTCGCGGACCCTTTTGACCCAGGTCCTTTTGATGAAAGGTGATATGATTCGGACCCTTTTTTGCGGAGACCTTTTGAACCTGGCCCTTTTGATGCGGGGCCGTTTGACTGAGCCCTTTTGTAGCGATGCCCATTTTTGACCCGGGCATGTTTGACACAGGACCTTTTCACTCGGGTCCTTTTGTTGTGGGAACCTTTTGGCCAAAGACCTTTTTACAAGGGGCGTTTTGATTTGGGCCCGTTTGACTGAGCCCTTTTGTAGCGACGCCCATTTTTGACCCGGGCCCGTTTGACACAGGACATTTTGACTCGGGTCCTTTTGTTGTAGGACCCTTTTGGCCAGAGCCCTTTTTATAAGGGGCGTTTCGATTCGGGCCCATTTGACTCAGGTCTTTTTGTTGCGGAGACTTTTTCACCCGTGCCCTTTTGTAGCGTGGCCCTCTTTACCCGGGCTTGTTTGAGGCAGTTCCCTTTTTACTAGGACTCTTTTGTCTTGGGACCCTTTTGACCCCGTCCTTTACATATAGGTCGTTTTGATTCGACCCCTTTTGACTCGGGCCCTTTTGATGCAGAGACTTTTTAACTTGGTCCCTTTTGATGCATGGCTCACTCGGACCCTTTTGTAGCGGGGCCCATTTTTGACACGGGTCCTTTTGACGCAGAGCTTTTTGACTCGGGTTCTTTTTTGTGTGATCCTTTTGGCCAGGACCCTTTTTATGAGGGACGTTTTGATTCGGGTCCTTATGTCTCAGGCCATTTTGTTGCGGAGACCTCTTCACCCGGGCACTTTTGACGCGGGGCCTTTTCGGTCTGGCCCTTTTGTAACGGGTCACTTTTGTCGCGGGCCGTTTTGACTCGGACCTTTCTGAGTTTGCCCTTTTGTCTGACCTTCTGACATAGAACCCTATATATAAGGCAGCAGCTGAAATACCTGGGACAAGTGGCCTGGTGGAGTATGAATAAATCAATGATCGATCGATCCAGGACGCAGTAAAATTAATTACACCACTGTTCATATATCTTTCTTTCTATTCTCTCAACATCATGTCTGGAGATGAATGTTCTGACTAATGGGCTACAGCGGCGAAAGACGATATACGCTATCAATATTAATGCTATGGATTTTAAATTAACATATATAGGGCAATAAAATGAAAAACACGATATTGGCATTTTGCCCTTCCCCCCGTTGGAAAAAGTCCTGCGGGCGTAAGTGATTATGATGTTTCTTAGTTACTGTATTATATTGTTCTATATACGGAATAAATACTTCTGTGTTTTGTATAATAATAAGAACCGTATCTACGTTTATTACGGTCCTTGTTTTACGACAGCGAAACATATTAACGTTCAGCGTAATCAGTTTCCATTCTCAAAAAATTACAGTGAGAGGAATGATATAATTCACGCACACATTTAGGAGTTAGAAAAGTGCCCTGCGAACATGTCGTAGTAAAGTCCTGAAGAGTGAAAAGCTTTAGTAGCAGTTGTTAGCAGTTATTAACTTAACATATAAGACAGTAAATTGAAAAACTGAGAATACGAATATTTTCAGAGAGGACAGTGCGGTGATGCTTCTAATTTATGTCTTTAGTCCCTATACCTACGTTATTTCCCTAGTCAAAATAAAAACTCTTCAAAATTAATCACAATTTCTTATGCAACCATCCCTTCCTTAGAGTACTGCGCGGTCACATACCCGTCACGGCGATGTAAAGACACTTTTGGCGACGAGGATACATTAATGGAATCTACCACTAAAAATAATGGACATTCCCTTTTGCACGATTTCGATCCGACATTTTGTTCTCTAGTATGGCTGTTGTTGCATTTTCCCAAACATTTCCGGGTGGTCATAGCTCAGAGGCATTTCTACACCCAGGTTGGTCTATACTTTTCGTTTTATCTCCGGTGTCAGGAATCACCTAGCGACGTTTAGTTTATTAATTAAGTTACACTATATATATATATATATATATATATATATATATTCACGTTTATATGGGCGCCCTTTTGGTAGACTTGTTCACCGCCCTTGTTAGTGACCCAGCACGGGCCTGGCTCTGAAACAACTGGACGTCTGCAAGGGCTGAAAACTGAATATCGTAGATCCTTCAGGAACTTCCATTGCCAGTCGGAAAAGAAATATATTTTTCCTGTAAACAGTAACGAAACCATCAGAAGAGTCTCTCCATAGATATGGATGGAGAAGACTAGTTTTCTCAAAGTTTATTGAATAATATGAAGTCTTGCTTTCCCCAGAAAAGTTTCAATGGAGTCATAGTGTTGATAGAATGGAACTAGCCCAGGGAATCAACTAAGAAAATGCTGTATGGTGTCCAGGAGGTATTTGAAATTTCCGAAAAATTGAAGCTTTCTTCTGACGAGCTATCTAAAACGCGCGTCTAGAACTCTGAAATCATGAATTTCGGAAGAAGGTGCAACCTGGCTATAGAAGAAAGCTTTCGAAACTGTACTATCTGTCAAACAAGTAAATGTACTCCTGCTAAGTGAGTCCGGCATTCCTACAACGACTAGTATGGAAAAATGACAATTAACTTAGACAAACTTATAATTTTGTGGAGAGAAGCAATGAGTCTGGATACGTTACGTAAGAGGGCAGATGTTGTAAATACAAATAATGAATAGTGTAGATAAGTGACCGTCGAATTACTATCAGGAGCTGCATTCAAGCTAATACCTTGCGAATAATCTTTGTCGTGATTAATCAAGACCCAAGTCTATTGCATTTCACAAATAGATACGTAAGGTATATAAGTTACGGGCTGACCAGGTTCTTAGCATAGGAATGGATTTCATACGAAAAGACTTCCCCATGCTGTAAGCGTTGGTGGACCACCGATGGGCAACTAGCAACTTCTCGCCAAAAATTGGCGGCCCCTCAGCGACGATTCGCGGTGGCCCCACTTCCATTTTGAAAATTATACCACCAGAGGCCCACCAGTGGTTGAGACGCGACTTAACTCCAATGAATCATAAAATTACTCCCCCAAAATAGGTTAAATCGTCTATATGTGTAATTTCTTTGCGTTAAGCTGCGTCTAAAACACTAAAAAAGTAAGACAAAGTACCCGGGGTGGGTGCGAACCATCAACCTCAGGATTACTAGGCCCGCGTTCTTCCGACTTGGCCACGGAGGCAATGAAGAAAAATCGCTTGTAGAGAGAAATCGTCTTAGGTGAACCAATTCTGGCAAGTACAAATGGTGTAGTGACCTATTCAGATAATCATGAGGAGCCTGTGTCGCCAGTTAATTTGACGGATAATTCTTATGGTGATAGTGAAAGTGTTCTTATTCCTTATGGAATTTAGTGACACGCAATTGATACGTGTGCTCTCCTAATACGGAGGTGTCACTAGTATTGTAGACGGACAGTATTCAGAAGATCAAACACGTGTATGCTACTCGAAAGCGTCATAACTCGAAAAAATGAGTACTAAATGTAACATACCTTCTTTTATCATGGTTTGTGGTTTACGTTTCTTGTCCAGCTTCGCTTGTCAAGTTTAAACCTGTGTAATTTTCAACTCACCCGAACATTTTGTCAGAGCTGTCCAAACAAAAGGAATTCTTGTCTCACTGTCCCATATACTGCAAATAACTCTATCTCTTTCATTGCACAAGTACCCCATAATTTGCCAGTAGACCCACCACCTCCTGACACTGGTAGTTAGTGTTTTCCAATATTTCATAAGAATGTTAGAGAATCAACTTCTTTACATCCACCGAAAAAAAGCAGACGTCCAGCCGACAGATCCCAGCATTCAATCCGTGCTTACTTCAGCAGGATCTGTAACTTCTAAAACGATGAAGGTGGAACAAAATCAGGACACCAAGCTCGTTCAAGCATCAACACCACCTAGTACTGCACCAGCTCTTTCAACAGTCATCCTTGTGGTAAGTGATACTGGTTTGAAGGAACATGTTCTCCTTCTCAGAACGTACCCTTAGCTGATCTACAAGTATTACTTAGCAACTTAACACCCCGCTTTCCTGTTAGTGACTCAGCAAGTATCTCAAATGCTGAAATAATTTACAATAAATGATGGGAAGTACATAGTGGTATATTTGTAAGGATCCTTCTTCTACAAACCTTTCTGGCACTAATGCACAGCTGGGTGAGCCTTGACCAGAAAAAATCAGATGTGTTCCGCACGTTCTTGTAAAACTGCTGCTTGGCAAGAGTAACAAATCATAGCAGATCTTCCACATCCCTCTTTGAATCATTGATCCTCTGTTTAGCTGGTTTCTTGAGGAAGAACAGAATGGTGTCCAGTGGTGGTGCCTGCACTGAATAAGCTTTTTCCCCTACACCACTATACGTTTCCGAAACTGACAGATCTGTGTGGGTGATTTTTATTCCCTTCCCCCCTTGCCAGATTTACTAGTAACTCAGAAATCCGGGTTCGGATTAGATATCCGAATTACAAATTATGACTTGTCTGAAATCTAGATTTAAATCTGAATCCGGATATCCGGAATTCGAATTTTTCAAAACCTAAATATTCCAATATCCGGATTTTTTTACAGCACTGTTTGAATTTCCATATTAACATCGAAGAAAAAACAAAACACTGCATTTCGCTCTCATATTGTTATATCTCTTTGTCAGAGTTTGCGATTTTTCTTTCATCCCTTCCGCTTCTGCCATTGATTCGACTGCTTCGATTTTGTCCATTTCGAAACAAAATGTCTCCGTACCAGTGCTTTCACTTGAACCGACTCTTGAAAACAAAGTTACAGACACACCGCGTTGCCTCCTCGCATCTACCAGTGCTTGCTTCACTAGTCGCAGACAGCGGAGCCCTCTGTTATCCGCATCAGGAAACGGCGACTCGGTGCAGATGAATTGTGCTTTTCTCACAACAGACGCTTCAAATGTGCACTAGAAGTGGCGGAAAAGGAATGTAAGTACACGCCCCTTCTTTATCTATCTTTTACCAGAAATCGAGGTAACTCGACTTACCTTGTTATTGCAGAGGGCCCTTCAATTGAATTGTTCAACAAATTGTTAATTTTAAGCAAAAGAGACCAGTGTAGAGTCCTGCTTTGCGTATGTGCTTACCCCTACGCCAATATCATCGTTCAAAGACGGATTCATCTGAAAACCAGACAAAGGAAGTCTTGTCACGGTGATTACAAAGGATATCACAGAGTGTCCTCATCCAAAGGGTAGGATTAAGTTTTGTTCTGGACGGTACAGCAATACTTCATCGAATTTGTTGGACAAAGGAAACTTCAGAGATGCGAGTAGGTAATATTGTCAATTAATGCCACTCATTCGTACTGTCGACGACTAGACATGGAATTTCCATTGCATTAGATGGTATGATTCTTCATGTACGAAGAGTCACGAATACGAAAGATGTAAATGCTATAGTTATGCACTAGATGTGTTTTTTAATTCCTCCACAGACATCTTCATGGGCCAGGAAACATTTTTGTCCACAAACACAAATCTATCGCTCTTCTTTCTCAGGCACTTACACTAGACGGTCATGATATTGCACAGTCCACTGGAGATGCTGATTGCCTAAGGGTCCAAACGAGTCTGGAAAATGCTGCCTCGGATAATTTTGATATTGTCATTGTGGTTGCTGACGACACCGATATCTTGATTCTGCCAGTGTACCGCTTCAGACCTGAAATGTGATATCTTCGTTCAAACAATACGTGGAACCAAGAGCAGTGAGTACACATTTGAATTGTCTGCAAAATATGTAGTAATATAACACTAGTTACGTCATCACATCTACTGACGATTCATGCCGTAAGTGGATGTGATACCGTATCTGTGCCTTTTGGTATTGGAAACCTAGTACATATAATAAATTCCAAAGTTCACAAAAGGTAAGAGTGAAGTAGCTCACTCCTGACTTGTCCAAAAAATTCTGCAGATGTCGATGGAATCGGCATGCCATTACTATTGATTCTTTATGGTGGAAACCCCGATACACCTTTAAACAAACTTCAGGATTTGAGTTACATGCGAGCTATCGCTGAATCAAAGAACGTAATTATTCCAGAAAGACTGGCTCCAACAGAGGTTGCTGTGTATTTCCGTAGTTTATGAACATATATGCAAACACTTGCAACGCCCTCAATCCTACTAAGTAGAGCTGGATACTTGACAATAACACATCCCAATTCAAACCGATCTGGCTCCAGAGAAAGATGATTTTCTGAAGGTGTTCTGCTGCAAAGCAAATCTTCATCAAAGAACCAGTGTAGCACAAATATTTGCTCATATCGGGAGAATGGACTGAAGTGCATATCATCATGAGCTCACTGTCACAGTGGATCAGGTTGCAATGTTGATATTCTCGATTAGTGTGACGGTGACGATCTTGAGAACGAAATGTAAATATGTACATTACGTTCAATATGTGATAAGATTTATGTGAAATGTACGTTATGCCCAATTTCAGTTGCAATTCAGACGGCCTACTTATTTATAAAGTGCCAGATATTACTTTATTGTTACTTATTTTCATTTTACCTGATTTAATTCGTATGGTAGAAGCTCTCACGCATTGAGAAGCGTGCATTTCTTTCATACTGCTAAATATGTCAAACATGATACTTCAGTTTTCCAAAATTATAATGTCTAGAATCGTTTTATATCTTTAATAGAATAGTTTTGCTATATCTTTGCTTCCATTTCGTGAAGGAACAATAACATTTTGTCCACCCTGTATGTGCGCATAGACTTATGACTTGAAGGTGATGTATAATTATATATACATTCTGAACTCCCGAGTTGACCAACAATGTTGAAAGCTAGAGATTGGGCTGGCCAAGGGACATCCAAAAAGCAGAACACGGAGGAAAAATATGAGGGACGCCACAGAATTGAGAGTTTTGCCTCTACTATAATATAAGCATCACTGTCATGCAATCATCCAATTATAATAATTACCTAGGATCAGGACAATATATACTGGGAGAATGAAAAAAAAAATATTTAAAAACTTTAATTCCAATATTACGCAAAATAAACTTGTGTTTTCCTACAAGTCAACAAGAAACCGCTGGAAAAGTTTCCGTAGCTGCATTAAAAAACAGAACACAAGCTAAAAATTAATTTCCTAAATAAAATTTAGTTACAGAAAGTAGCTCGTGACCTGAAAACCAAGAACAGCAAGCAGTATTTAAACTTCGGGTTTTGAGGTCACAGGAATCGTTCTCAAATGGTAGGCAAAGGTGCTGCACGTTCGTCGACGAATTCTTGATTAACAGGCTGCCTCGATTTCGGAAAAGAGAGGTCCTGAGTTCAAGCCAGTTCTATCCAGCTCCATAAGCCATGCAAAGAGGTTTGCTGTGGGCTACCACTGATGATAGTTTGGAATAAAAGTACATTATAAATAAAATATACAGTATTTTAATTTCTAATTTTTTAATAGAAATCTTATAAATGTACAATTATCCACTGAAAAACTGGTGCAGAAAATTATCTATGTTTTCAACACATGGATGCAAATAACCACTCGCCCGCTCTCTCAGGGCAAATGGTTTATCGGTATGGGCGAGTATTTAATGTCATACCGAAGGTAAGTAAATGATTTCTATAGTGGGCTAGTAGCTTTTTTCTTGGGCTAGTAAAATTTTGTTGCTTATTTGCATCCCTGTATTAACATATATGCTTAACAATACTGAAGCAGAAATATTTTTACATATCTTACATAAATAAACTTATTTTTTCCCAAGTAACTTTCTAAAATGTTTGTTTGTACCATAAAATTCTTAATACATTTATGTAATCAGCCCTTAGTCATTTTAGGATGTGGGAGGGTATACTTCAGTTCAAACAGGAACAAAGACACCCTTTAGTAGCCTACACTTGTATGTTAGGCGGGACTAAGGTAAAGAATTATGTTATAGCTGTACACTACTTCACTTGGAACACTGTATGCATATTTAGAAGCATTTCATATTGTACAACTCAAGAATATGTCTGATCATAATAACATTGTATAAAGATAGGTTTTCTAACATTGTAACCAAAACGTATATGTTGACTCTCCAGTTAATTGATTGATTTAGTTATTTGTTGACTCTATGGTTTACATTATTTAACTGTGTCCACTAAAATAATAAACATTAAAATGAGAGAGCACTTTTAGGAACAAAGAGCAGAAATGTCAATACATTTTAACATAAAAATCTATAATTCATTTTAACAAAAATACATTTTAACATAAAAGTCTGATTCATTTAAACATATATTCTATCACGAAATAATACTGATTTGTTTTATTATACATTGGGTTAACACTTACAATATTCTCTAAATTCTATTCTATCCATATGGTTACAAAATCCCGTTACTAGTTGTACACACTTAACCATTTCTGTTTCTCTAGTGAATTAAACGTAACAAATGTGATATAACATGGAACAGCAAAACGTTGAATCGATAAACACAAACAATGGCTCTGAGTTTATTAAAACAAGTCAGGTGGAACAATATTATCACATAATTTGTATAAACCAATTTAGTAGTGACTCACTTACTTTGAAGATAAAAATATGGCCTGTAAAAAATTAATATGTGCCATCATTTCAGCCATTTCCTGAAGTTGAACATTTTCTGTGTAACAAGATGGAAAACAAAGGATTTGTTGCATCCGAAACATGAATATCAGGAAAATTTTAGAAAATTATGTTCAATAATTACAATCTGCTTTTGAAATTACACAACTACCAGCACAATTTTTCAATCTGACAATAACCACAGCTTGTTAATTTAATGCCTATCAACGCCATCGAAACTAGTACAAACACGAGGCACTTAATTGAAGACCTTACATTTGTATTCAGATGTTCTTGTATATCTTTATTTAATACTTATAGGAAATTACAACTTTACTATAAATATTGTGCATGGGTTGTGATAATACAGTATTTAAACAAATTCTAATACATTCTTCCCATTTATATTATTTTAATTAAAAACTAACTTCAAAACTATCTATTATTGTAGAAAATTTAATACATATCACTTACATTCTAAAGTTTACACAATATTTTATTTAAATAAGATTCAGCCATCTCAAACACCAGGAAAGGAAGCAAAAATGAAGAAGACAGCGCTCGCATATCATAATTACTTTTCTGAGAAATTCTCGGTACAACATGCATATGCAAGCGCTGTCTTCTTCATTTTCGCTTCCTTTCCTGGTGTTTGAGATGTCTGAATTTTATTTAACTAAAATATTGAGAACAGAATTTGAGGAAAGTTTACATTTCAAAGTACTTATTTTAGTATGTACAAGTATTAAATTTTCATTATGCGACACTTTGCAAGACTTGTTTCTAGAAAACTATCGAACTCTCATAAATATCATCTTTTACTTTTTTCCCTATCATTTTCCTTTTTTCTCTTTTGCCATCATTTTAAATTCTCCTTTTAACGAAATTATTATATATGTAATTACATATTTTCTAAACAATGAGGACAATATTTTGTTCAAACAGTCTATGTATTCATCAGAGTTCCACAAGAGAATTTGTCTAGTCCATTACTATATTACTACTATTACAATAAAAAGAAATTATATACTTTATAGGAATTATAAATATTAATAGAGAAATTTTAATTTTCGTAACGAAGATGAACATATGATCAATATGATCAAAATACTGAAATTTCTCTATAGAATCAATACACTGCTTCGAAAGTAGTACGTTAGATCTTAAGTAGGCCTCACAGCAATATTTATATTAACTACTACCTACTTTCTATTTTCTCTTACCTCTAAACGGCAATAAAACTATTTGTACCCTCCGCTATTCAAAAATTAGATTGGTAGTGATAACGCACTCCCATGCTAAGAAATAAATTCCTTTATATCACTGAATTTATTCACCTTAAAAAGTTTTTTAAAAAGTACACAGTACAGGTATCTATAATACGACGGAAAATCAAAAAGCTTTTGCTCATATTTTTCTCAAGCGTATACGATCTTTTAATGCAAAATCGAGACACACGAGCAATGTGCTGGGCTTTTCTTGAAACGACCCAATTGTAAGTATCGATTTCTTCCATCGCAGGCGATGTCATCAATTGGCAAAGATGACCAGAGTTTATAGATCTGTGTCATATGAACAGTAAAGTGCGTCTATAATTCATATTTTCTGTGGTCCAAGGGACACATACTTACTGACATTCACAGAGAAACGAAGGTTGGGTACGGAAACAAGTATTTAGAAGTGCGAAGTGTGCAATGGTAGTACAAGAAGTTTCAAAATGGACGTCAGGATATTCGGGATGTTTATGACATTTTCCTCCATGCAACGCAGAACCGCACGTGCCGAGCAAAACAATTGCCAAACTTCACTCTTAGGTATGGGAGATTACGGAGCATCCCTCTTACAGTCCAGACCTTGTCCCTAGTGGTTAGCAACTTTTTGGTCCATTGAAGAAGTTCCTGACAGGACAGGTTCACGAATAACACCGAAGCGCAGAACGTTGTTCGACGTTGGTTCTGTGGTTAGCCGGCTGCGTTCTATGCAGTGGGAATCGAGAAGTTTGTGATAAGGTGAGGCAGGAACCAGATGAATAGTACATCCTCCTTTTTCTAGAGTTATTGTGGAAAAATGGACAAAGATCCGTAAAATATTGTGTACATCTTGTTTTTCGTTTATGGCCTCTAATTTGGCAATAAAACAGTAGATGGAAAGACTTTTCGATTTTCCCTCGTATAACTGCAATATGAGGGGTGTACCGTAGTCGAAAAATTTTAGTTCTCCTTGTATACATTATATTATATATATACCTGATGCACTTTTCTAAAATTAAATTAATCATGCCAATAATCATTGGCAATTTAAGCATAAGAAAACCTTGAATAAAGGGCAACTAAGAAAGGAAATTCGAACAGGTCCTTAGATGATGTGATTTTGCACATTAATTTTTAACTTCAAATACCTTCTTCCCAACACTCTTGTTGTTGTAGGTTATCAACTTTATGATCACACACCTCAAATCATACCGTAGCACAACAGACAACTCATTCAGATTCAATCTAACTGATATAAATGCATTGCATTACAATGTATTACTAGATATATAGACTGACTATAAAATCCGTGCTAAGTGCCAAAACGAAAATATAGACTAAACAGCCGAGATGTTACTTCAGAACTGATGGGACATATAGGCACGTGCGTTCTTCTGGGGATTATTTGAACTACTTCCACAGTGAATACCAGATAGCCAGTTTTTCATTGAGCAGTGTTAGGCACTTACACCACATTTTTACATTAAACCGAACATTTCCATTTTTCGCATCTGCGCAGGAATTTTATATTCAGTCTACATATGTATATTTTATTGATTATTTTGACACATATCTAACTTAAGCATTTTTGTCAGCATTTTGAATTAAGACATATAGTATAATGTTTTTTATATTATTTTAGTTTGAAAATGTATGTATAACTTATTGTAATTATAAAGCACAAACTGGCAGCTGTATTAAGAAAGATTCCATTGATTTAGCGTAAAGGTTGTTTTCACACAGGTGAATTGATAAAGAGCCAAACTCTTGTACAGTGATGTGTAAAATAAAATCAACAGCATAGAACTTATAGTGACAGTATTATAGCGAAAATATATATTTTTTTCTACTACCTCCAAGAAGATATGCCTAAAAAGAAGACTATGACTTCGTTCAATTTTCCAACTTCAGAGTATGGGGATTATAGCTACTTCTTTCCGTTATTTAAAATAAAAAAAAATGGATATATTTTTTTCTACTATTCAATAACGACGCTTCACAAATCTGACGAATTACTTGTCTCGTGAACCCTCTATATGAAATGTAATCTTAAAACACTTGTTTCAGCACAGGTATTATGAAATACTCGGTAAACATTACGTGATAACAAGAAGAAATTATAATACTAAAAGTTCTTCTTGTACTTTTTATATTTCTACATTGTGTGAGTTGGACAATATTTCCATCTTAGTAACGCAACAATAATGCTTTTACTCCGTAGTGCGGATTTACTTAATCAGCAGGATGTTAATCAGTTCCTTGGGGTTTTAATAAATACTAAAATATAAAGCTAAAACCTCTATTGAGAATAATATATTTGCCAAACATGGAAAACATTTATGCATGATTAGTTACTTCTTTACGAAAGAACATGAACATCGAAAACTGACGTCCGGAATATTTCTTTTGTGGTCTTCTAAACAAAATTAGGGGATCGATGACATAATTTGTTCGAAGGAAATTGTGTGTATATAATGTACTATTTACTACAAGTGATCCGGAGTAATATATCAACAATCGAAAGTAAATCTGCACGACAGTTTTCAATATAACGAAGTGAGTGGAGAATCCCAGACGTTTTCTACAGAATGATGGAGTAGAAGCATCGGACACCTGACGGAAAGATTAAAGCTTTAGCTATTAAAAATATATATATATATATATATATATATATATATATATATATATATATATATATATATATATGTTCGCACATGTACAATAAATGTTATTCACTCAAGATAGCCTTCCCGCCATAAGAAGCCACACTATATAGGTGCACGCATTTCTTCCAAGTAGGTTCGGAAAGAGAGGACAAGAGAACATAATGCATAATATATTAGATTAGATTATTGTTTCAGTTGTGCTATCAAAAACCTTCACAAGTATTAATATGAAATAGGAAATAAATTCGCAAAGGCTACAAAGACCTTTTTTTCTTTTCTTTATTTTGTGTGTGTGTGTGTGTGTGTGTGTGTTTAGTGTTTCTCGTTAAAGAAGTTTCACCATCACATGGAAACTACACGAATAGTAAAGGTCGGCTACATCGGCGAATTTCGGGATATGCATCGCTAATTGGATAAGTCAGACAACATTCATGGTTATCTTACCACGCCTTCTTTGAGTCATTATCCTCGCTCCTGTAGAATCAGTAAGGATGCTTATTCCGGAATTGAGGTCCATAGGTTCAACACTGACTGCAGGCTACCTCTATGACCACAGGATGCTACAGGAATGCTCGGAAAATAGTCAAACACCCTATCAGTCATAAGCATTCACAGGCTCATGATATATGAGATGATGAACGGACTAGCAAGAACTGTTGTTTCGAATCCATTATGAAGTGGCCCAAAAATTTTATCCTTCCCACCCCTCCCCCTCAGTGTTTTACAGTGAAAATTAAAAATCTATCTTATAATTCTTCCTCAAAGTTAATTTTTTCATAATCATTTCACATTAAATGTGTATGATAAAAAGTGGTATACAGATGACACAAAAATGTATATTGTGTTGGGAAACAGATTTTTTGAAAAAAAAAATGGATAAAATAATCTGTGCTTAAGTGAATTTTAAGAAGACGAACTATTAAAATGTTTTTGTTAGAATAACTTGGCCTAAGGGACAAGATTAACAAATGAACAAGACCTCTTAATTGTTTAAAGCGTGATAAAGTTGGAAATATAAGGAGGATCCAGGCTGGCGAAAGGGGTGGAACGGAGGCAGCCATAACAAGTGGAGAAGTTGATCAGCCATGTGGGTGAGAGGACTCCACACATTCATGTAAGATCACTTCCTATTTGTAAAACTTAGCTGAAAAAGACTGAGTAAAGAAAGTTAGGTCTCCTTGCGAAATCAGTTTGATGAACACAATTTATATTTTGTTAATGTTCTCTCATTTTTTGTATATCTTAATAATTCATTCTGTGTGAATAAAATTAGACTAAATATTTTTTGCTAAATTAGGTTCTTTTACTGACTTCCATAGAGAAGAGATTAGAACAAATCCCCAATAATTATATGACAGCGTAGGATACTGTCTACCAATACTCAAGAATTTTGTACTGTCATTTTTATTAATCAATATTCAAGTAATAAATACGGTATCAGAACATTTGCGGTACAACGAGACAGTTTTATTGGGACATTTGTGGTATTGTTCAAAACTTTCACCTCGACAGTGAGACATTCGCGGTACACACAGTGAGCGCCATAATGAAGGGGGGGTGGGGGGTGGCTATAGAAATAGAACAGCCTAATATTATGTGATTCGTTCTGACTGGCTCATTTTGGTAGGTTATGGATATATATGAGATCACACTTTGAAATTACAGTATTTGTGAAAAACAGTGGAAAGTATCGCAGGTTCAATTCTCATTGAAATTGCGCTATCGTTTTTGAATTTCTTTTCAACTACAAGCAAACATTTTCTACAGAGGTGAGTATACGTTTTAAATATTTTATTCACATTAATTTATATTGAAAATCCAAACAGCTACCAAGGACTGTGGATGAAAAATCCGAAAAGAGCCCAACACCGCAGTATAGACCGTGGATGAGATGCTCTAGCTTTTTTTTATTTACTAAAGTTGACTTTTACCTTTTAAAGTACTATTACTGGTAAAATTGTAAGTGTGGCGAAAAATAGATTAAAATTATTCATTCCTGATACAGAGAGCAATCCCGCATTTATCACCAAATATAAACAATTCCTCAATACGCATCAGTGACCAAATAAATTAACAACAACAAGGGAAATTGCATAATAGTGAAACTTTCAGTTACCGCCTTCGTCTCCCGCTTAAAAAAAAAAAAAAAAAAAAAAAAAAAAATCCGCTAAAAATCATTATTTTAGTGCGCACGCTAATTCCTACGCTTTGAAGATAGGCCGGGTCTATGTTACAAAATATTAGACCAATAAATTATTCTTGTACTTACCAACCCTATTTCACCAACAGGGTACGTAGAATTTAATAGAAAAGCATCAAATTCCAAGTACTGCCCGATTCAGATGTCGAACATTTTCTTCCACACTTATTGTGTTAACTAACGTTAAAAACGTTTTCTGTATCTATGAAATATTAAAAATTTTATTGCATCTTTTAAGTATTAAAAAACTTTTGTACATGAGTGTACAGGAACTGAAAGCCCTACAAACGTGATTTATTTTTTAAAAATATAAAACCTTTCAAATACATAAACAACTTCAAAATAGTCTATAAGGATGTGTGACGTCCAAGTTGTTTGTATATTTCAAGCAAGTGAAAGTATTGTACGTTCAAGCCAGTGAAAGTATTGTACAAATATATATAAATACTTCCAAAACCATCAGTTAAAACAAGAAACGGAAGACGGGAAATACTACTTGCTAAAATCAGTTTTCAATATCTACGAAAAATGAGAATTCACTCAACTCGGAACTTTCTATTATTATATTCCCAAAATCATTAAACGATAAAAAGTTTAAAATTATTACACACTCATATACTTTGTGATGTCTCCTTGTAAAAGTTCTATTAAAGAACAAGATTAACCACGGAAAAGAAAAAAACAACACGTCCTATGAAAAACTAGTACGCAAACGGATTTTCCAGTGGCATCAAAATATATTAGATAAAAACATTCAAAGTGATGGTATCAAAGTATATTCGAGGTGATGGTGTCAAAATATATATAAGATAAAAACTTTCAAGGTGTCTATTTTGAAAGAAATTTAAAAAAAAAAATTTCTATATAGTAAAAAGAAACCAGCATAAACAGTGTCTTGCTAAAACCAAAATAGTTTTTGTGATACTATAAAACCTAGCGTTTTAAAACAATTCATCATTCGACCTACACCTGCTAATAGTGTAGTTTGGTATATTCAATCTGCATCCAGGATGAACCAACCAGGACTGACAGTCGTGAAGGGAGGCCTCAGTTTGTGAGTATATGCACTGTGCTGATAAACTTTTGCATAACATATTGTCGTGAAAGGAGGACTACGTAACATTTAAAAACACACGAGAGTATCAGGGATTTCTCCTTGATAGACCCCAACCATTGTACTTCTTATGTTTTATATCATGATTTTGTAAATATTGTTTGTTTCTATATCGTTAGCATCTAAGGTAACGGTTCTAATAAATGCCTCAAATGAATGACACTTGTCCTTTTATTAGCATTCTAATTACTTAACGTAACAAGTGATTGTTGCTATATTCAGTAACATAGTATCATATTACTATGTAAGTTAACCTTTTTTGTATTGTTATGTAAATATAGAGACTAGACCAAAATTTTTTAGTGTTTTATTAAATGATTAATTTTAAAGGTGTCTAGAAAGCGAATTCACAAATACAACACGGACATAATCCACTTTTAGAAGCAAAACAAGTTGTAGTGAAAGGGAAAACAAGTTATTTGTGGAAACAGAAACGTATACTTGTGTCAAAATATTGGTGAAGGTAGACAAGGACTTCCATACTGACGTCACAGAGAATAACCTTTTGTGGTTAGGATAGTCCAAAAATGGAGAACAGAAAGATGAAAAGTAAAAAACAAATTGTGTATATAAACTCTGGTAAATTCCACCAGGGGGGCAGTTGCCTCTTAACGACGAGACTTTACGAGTCGCGCTTATCGAATCGTCGCGAGTCTATTAAGTTGTTTTGGTATATGATTATTGGATTGCTGTAAGGAGACAAACATGTAAGTTGGAAATGCTCTTATTGTTTTCTGATAAGCATAAGATTATTACCAGAGGTAGCATTAGTCCTAATTAGCATTCCTCACGCACCTTAGGCCTCTGTGCCAGGACTTAAAATTATGTGTATTAAGATTTGTATTTGTTGTATCATATTAACTCGTGCTTTAAATATTTGATCATTCTATTCTATAGCATTTTATTGAGAATGACTAGAGTTAGATAACAGTATTTTGATTACCAATTGATTTGTAAACATGCATGTAATTACGTCAGCTGATTGATTCAATTATAGAGCAGACACTCATGTCTTGCTTTCATGTAGATATCCTAATTTACTTGTAAGGTCCAATCTAGCTCCACTTGTCTAATTTCAGTTTGTTGTATACTAAATTGATAGACTAGGAATTGAACTTCACTAGTATTAACAAAATCCCTGATCTTTTTCACGTGACAAGGTAATTAGCACGTTAGATGTAAGTACTATCGAGTTATTAAAATTATTACCTCGCATTACCACTATACTATCATTTTGACACGGATAAATACGTGTTACTATAATTGAATTTGTCTTGTTTCGAGAATGTATTTTTACATATTCTCATGGAGGTCTCCTAGCAGGCCTATCAATGATCAGAACATTCAGTAATCTGTAATCTCATAAAGTTGACTTAATAGTCAGATTAATATTCTTGTTCAAATATTGATTTCAGATTACTGTCTTTTGAGACAACAGACAAAATAAGTGCACTTACTTAATTAATATTCATGTTGAATATGTTTGCCACAATTGTATTTAATTGTTTTGTCAAATAATGATTTATGATCTATAAATTTATATTAATTGGAATTTCATTCTTAGACATATTAACCTCAATTAGCATTAAATATGTAAGATATAACCACTATACCACCAATCAAGTGTAATTAGATACCACCAATCAGATTTTATGAAAGGAATTAACTCATAACTCTTAATAACTCAAGAAATTGAAACTAAGAATTGAGGCACTTTTAACGAATTGAAACATGGCTCCAAGGCAAATTGTAAAGACAAGTTCAATTTTCTTTTATCAGTGAAAATTTCTTTTTGCTTGCCTACACCACTGACATCAGCATTCAGCTATTGTGGTATTATATTATTACGGAAACGTAAAGAACTTCGAGATGATCGAATTTTTTATAATTTCGAAGATCAAACTTCAATATTATTTTAGTGGATGATAATGTCACCTTGGAAAAACCAAGGAACAGAAATAAGTTATTATTAGTATGGTTACATACTTAAAGAAGGACACCAGAAAACCCAAACAATTATATAACAAAAACATTCTGTTTTGTGGAAATGTGAAAACAGTGTTTTCCCGCATACGTCACAAAAACTATTATTTCATAGTCTAGAATGCACTGGTTTTTGAAGGACATAAGAAAGAAAAATAACGAATGAGGCAAATATAAAAACTCCTGGTTTCTAAACCAGGGGTCAGTCATTCCTCAGTTCAGTTTTCGGAGTCTTTCAATCGCGCACACACGGTTGAAGTCTCGATCCATCTCGATTTCTCAAGTCGGAAATTATCGGACAGGTGGTACAATTTGCAATTGTCCACTGTAGTAACGCGGAGATATTGTCGTTGTTACCAACATCGATGGACCAGAACATGTAAGTTGCATATTTCATGGTTTTTCATATTTCTATGCATAATTAGGATCAGGCAATGCAAATCTTTCAGATCCTCATAACTGCAGGTTATCATAAACCCGGATTTGTCTTCCTTTTCCTTTATGCTCTCTTGCATATAATAATCACAGTTGTTAATATTAGATTTGCAAAATGCTTATAAGAGAGGTTATGTAAATGTCTAATTTACAAGAAAAGGGTCTATGAATGCGCTTTGTGATTTGCTCAGACATCATAACTTAATGTAACAATTATTTTGTACAAATCATACGTAGTATGTCATTGCTGTGGGTACATATCCATATTTTTATCTGGATTAGAATAGCTCTGTAAGGGTCACACCTACCTTTGTATGGTTGATATCTTACATAATAAAAATGAGATAGCTGAGGTGAATTACTGTTATATCACTGCGTCTACTCATAGATAACTTTAACCCTGATCTCCTGCATTAGGTTAAGAGATAATTTGGGAGAATCATACCTATTCACCACTGTATTACCGAGGTAATTAACGGATATGGCTAAAATATCAATAGCTATTATAACAACGATAATTAAACAACATTAGTTATCACGTTACCGTGATAATATACTGCTACTATAGCTGTTGCATGCTTATAGGGTAAGGTGTCCATATTTCGGATAGGTTCCTATTTTCGGATACATTAATATCTCGCCACAATACAACAGCATAAATGTGGCAACGTTGTGAACTAGCGCGCCCTGGCGATGTTGTGTTGTCAAGAAGCTGCTGGACGTGCAAGTTGCGTGTCAAGTTTGTAGGGACGTTTTCTTTGTTTTCCACATTTTCGTTACAATATTTTGCTGGTGTAACTTAGCACATGAAACTTGAAGGTAAGTATGGAATGAATTGTGTGCACGCTTGTAGTTAGAATTGTTATTGTAGTTAAATATGAGTATGTTGTTTGTCAAGTCGAGTGTTCGGTAACAGCACACAGCAGCCATCTTTGGAAGTTGACGTGGTTTCCCAATTTTGGATACAGAGTCAGGGTCTAATTTCGACTATCCGAAATTGACCGTACTTAAAAAAAAAAACTTAAGTATTCCATCCCTCTTGCAGATGTCTGGACGAAAAAGAAGGTCATGGTCATAGACAACATGGAAAAGGCCATCGACGCAGTGAAGAAGAAGAAAATGGGGTATCTGAAGGCTTCCTAAGTGTTTGAAGTTCCCAGGTCAACTCTTTTAGATTATGTCAAATGTGCAAACAGTCAGCGACGTTTCCAATCACGAATTGGACGTAAATGTGCCTTAGGAACTGAGCTTGAAGACGGACTCGTTAGGTATTGTACAATAATGGATGAACGTTTTTATGGACTTAGGCGTCAAGATGTTCGTATTCTAGCCTATCAGCTTGCGGTGAAGAACAACATTAAACACCCATTCTCAACAAGAACTAACATTGCTGGCAAAAAATGGTTAAGAAAGTTTTGACCCGGCACCCTAACCACTCCTTTCGAAAACCAGAGCATGTTTCACTTGCAAGTCAAAAATTTTACAAAAGATAAAGTGTCTTGCTTTTTTGGTCTGTTGCGTCCGGAATTACAAAAAGTGAATTTTGAGCCATCAAAAGTGTACAATGTCGATGAAACTGGTATATCCATTGTCCAAGGTACACGCTCGCAAGTCCTGAGTGTTAAAGGGAAACGTCAGTTTGCGAGACTGTCCTCCGCTGAACGGGGCTCCTTAATAACTATTGTGACATGCATGAATGCTTGTGGTACATACGTTCCTCCTCTAATTCTTTTTCCGAGCGTGCGTATGAAACCTGAATTGCTACATGGAACACCACCAGGAACCGTAGCACCATGCCACCCATCGGGATGGATCCAAATGCATATTTTCACACAATGGATTGAACATTTTGTTCAAGTTGTAAAACCATAATCTAGCGACCCTGTTGTGCTCGTACTGGATGGGCACTATTCGCACACCCGTAGCCTGGACATTATCCACCTAGGACGGACCCATGGTGTCATTATTGTGTGCTTGCCACCCCACTCGACGCACAAGCTCCAACATCTGGATGTGAGTTTTATGGGTCCATTTAAGAAGTTCTATTCACAAGAAATCGAACTCTCGCTCGATAATCACCCGTTTCAGCCGATTTCTATGTCTGGTGTTGGTGCGATTTTCGGTAAAGCCTACGTACGAGCTGCAAGTATGCAAGCTGCAATCAGCGGCTTTAGAAAGTGTGAGATTATTCCCTTCAATCCGAATGTTTTCGACGACAGTGATTTCCTACCCGTTCAAAGCAGTGTCAGACCTACTAGTTCTGTTCCTGCAAACTGTGACCCTTTACCGTCGGAACACAACAGTGACAGTAGCCCTACCATTCGTACGACTATTCCTGAAAAATCCTCACCGCTTTCACCATTTGACATACGACCCCCTCCAACACTACCAGGCCCACCACAGGTAGTAGGAAAAGTGGACAAACTGCAGTGATAACCTCATCCCCATATAGACATACATTGGCTACACAAAAATCTGCACTTTCTACCGCTAAGAAAGGGAAAACCAAAAGAAATATTTTGCGAGACACACTAAAGCCTTCAAAGCAGAAGAAAGCGACCAAGCCTTCAAAGAAGTCTCAATCATCTGATGAAGATAGTGACTCAGACCATGCTGTTCCTCTAATTTCCACTGACGAGAACGACAGTGCAGACGAAGAATGTGTTTATTGCTCTGTTGCTTATCGTGAAGACACATCAGGAGAGCAATGGATTAGGTGTATTGGATGTTTGAGATGGGTGCATGAGCTTTGTGCCGGAACAGAGAAAAACTGTTGGCAGACATACAAGTGCGACTACTGTGAATAGTCAGTGTCAGATACAACTGTTCTCTCATTTCCTTGCTTTGTATTTGCTATCATTTGTGTAACATAATCAGTGCTAATAAACCATGTTTATCGTCTACCAATGTTATTTGAAATCCTATCCGAAATTAGGCACTGTCGTATCCGAAATTGGGAAACCAAAATGATGAATGCTTATTTTTGTACGGTTTCATAATATACCATGTACAAGGATTGAATATTTAGCTATGGACTCTATCATGCTATCCTTACTTTCATTAATCTTCAAACTTTGTTTTTCATCCCTGATATCTTGAGTTTGGCTATTGGTATGCACGTGACACAGCTCAATTGCTTAAGTATCTGAAATATGGGCACCTTACCCTATATTATATATATTCTTACTCAGGCAAACTCAGTACACATTTTTATATGTGTAGTTTTAGTTTGCATATTGTATTGCATATGTAGAATTCCTTTGTCTTTTTTTGCTAGAGAAAGTGTTTTTCATATAGAATCGCTGTCACGTAAGGGCAACAACCTTCAAACAGTACGAATTCAAGTACTTCTGAGCATACTCCTGTTTCCTATAGCTCTTTTCTGGAAACCTTTTCTAATGAAGGTCAGGATGCTACTGAATTTTTACAAGGATTCGATAGATTTGCTCTCATTCACAATTGGAATAATAACACTAAAAAGCAGGTATTTAAACTTTCTTTGTGCAAATTCTCATATACGTGGTTATCTAATAACCCGCAATATTTACAACTTTCGTGGAATGATTTGCGCGAAAAGTTTTTAGATCAGTTTTCACCCTCCCGTTCAGCGCTTCAGGCTATTTTGCAGTTTCAACAGAGGCAACAAACAGAGGATGACCATTTGATCAAATTTCTCTATGAGAAATTCGATCTGTTACAGAAAATTTCTCCTCCAATGCCGTTTAAGTCATTTATGTTACAAATTATTCTTTGTCCCGAAATGCATTCCGTTGTTCAGCCAACATACCTTTGAAGACTTTTCACAAGTTATAGCCAAAACACAAACCATTGAACGGTCTGGAACTTTTATTACGGACTTGATCGATTTTTTTATTATTTCGAAAATCAGACAGCAATATTATTTTAGTATGTAACAATGTCACCTTGGAAAAACCAAGTAACACAAGTAAGTTATTATTGGTATAGTTACATACTCGAAGAACACCAGAAAACCCAAACAATTATATAACAAAAACATTGTGAAAAATGTGGAAGCAGTGTTTTCCGCATACGTCACGAAAACTATTATTTCATAGTCTAGAATGCACTGGTTCTGAAGGACTTGAGAAAGAAAAATAACAAATGAGGTGCATATAAAAACTTACGGTTCCTAGACCAGGGTATTCAATTCTATTCAGTAATTGAGACTCAGTCGTAGTTTCGTCTTGTCTCGAGTCGCTTTACTAAGTCGGACAGTATCGGGCAGGCGGTACAATTATATTGACCACTGTAGAAACGCGAAACATATTGTCGTCGTTCCTGAGTGACATCGATGGATCTGAAAATGTAAGTTGCATATTACATCGTTTTCTATCACACTCTTATATATGATTATGGCAGGACAGCACATATCAATTGAATCCTCATAACCGTAGGTTATGATAAACCCGGATCGATTACCTCTTCAATTGTTCTTTCAATTATTCTTATATGTATTTCAATGGTTTAGTCAGCTTAATTCATTACCATTATTTCAATTATTGCAATTAATTTTAATTATTGCAAAGGTTACAATGACAACTGTTATATTGCTTTGTCGCAAGCATACTGATTATGAGTTTTCTATGTGATTGACCAAGGCATTGCATTTCAATGTGTCAATTATTGTTCATGCACATCTCATAGTACATTTGAGTTCTCTAACTCACGAGTATTTTACTCACTGTGGATGACCCATATACTATTATGTTCCAATAAAAATTAAACAATGAAAAGTTTAAAATTATTATACACGCATACACTTTGTGATGTCTCCTTTGTGAAAGTTCTATTAAATATCACGAGAACATTGAGATTGATCGAAATTTTTATAATTTCGAAGATTATACATTTTATTATTAAATGTGAGTGTCACCTTGAAAAATACAAAAGTGTGAAAAATAAGTTATTATTGGTTTGGTTAAAAACAGATAGAAGGACATCAGGAAACTTAAAAACACTTATACAACAAAACAATTTTTTCAGTGAAAGTGTGAAAGCTGTGTTTTCCATGCATACGTCATAAAACTATTATTTCATAGTCTAGAATGTACTGGCCCGGAAGGACATGAGAAAGAAAAATAACAAATGAGGCAAATATAAAAACTCCTGGTTTCTAAACCAGGGTGTTCAGTCTTGGATCGAGTCTCGTTCAGTCTTGGATCGAGTCTCGGTCAGTCTTGGCTCGCATCTGCAATCGCGTTTAGTCTCGTCTCGAGTATACGCGACTCTCGTCTTGTCTTAACGCCTCTTGGTTAAGTCAAACTGTATTGATGGACGAGAACATGTAAGTTGTGTATTTTATGGTTTTCCTTAATTTTGCACATCAGTATGGTCAGGCAATGCAATTCGCTCAGTCCTCGTAACAGTAGGTTATGATAAACCCGGATAGTAATAATAACAGTAGTATTCTTAAGTAATGCTATACATTCTTAATTGTTCATTGCAATTCTCAATTAGCTTGTATAATGTTTGTTGAGGAATAATCACGATTGTTATTGTCAAACTTAGAACAGCACTAATGATTGAGATAATGCAAATAATCGATTTACAAGTGGGTGACTCATGTATTAATCCGTTATCTTTATCGGTTCTAGAATAGCCCTGTAAGAGTCACACCCACATCTTGTGTAGATAAGATTACATAATAAAATGAGATAGCAAAGGTAGATTACTGTATAGTCATCGTGTTTCTCAAATAACTACAACCCCCGTTCTCCTACGTCAGGTTGAGTGAGTATTAATATTCATGTAGTAAATAACCACTATATGACTGAGGTAAACACGGTAAGTGATAGATATGGTAAAATTGGTACTGGCTATCATAATAACCTTAGTGTTAAGGCTTAATTATCAATTTACCCATGATACAAAGAACAAGAATAACAATGTGATCCAACCACGGAAAAGAAAAAACAACACGTCCTAGGACATTGTTACAAAAGAACTAGTACGCAAACGGATTTTCCAGTGGTATCAAAATATTAAATAAAAACTTTTAAGGTGATGGTATCAAAGTATATTCAAGGTGATGGTATCAAAATATATTAAACAAAAACTTTCAAGGTAATTATTTTGAAAGAAAGTAAAAACATATTTTCCATATAATAAAAAAACAGCATAAACATTGCCTTTCTAAATCCAAAATAGTTTTTGTGATAATATAAAAGCTGGAGTTTTAAAACAATAATTATCTTTCAACTTCCACCAGCTAATAGTTTGTGTATTCAATCTGCATCAACCGGCGACTGTGAGCTCCGCAACATCCAGGTTGAACCAAACAAGACTGGCGGTCGTAAAGGGACGCCTGAGTTTATGAGTATGCATTATGCTGATAAACTTTGCATGACATATTGTTGAAAAAAAAGGACTACATAACATTTAAATACACACGAAAGAACCAAGGATATCTCCTTGGTACAACTCCAACCACTATGCTTCTTATGTCTTATAATCTTGTAAGATTATTTGCTTCTATATTAGTATCATCTAAGGTAACGGTTTTAATAAATACTCCAAATAAATGATGCCCGTCCTTTTATTTTAAAACAAATTAGCATTCTAATTAGCATCATTTTAATTACTTAACGCAACAATTTATTGTTGTTTTATTCAGTAACATATTTAGTAACAAATCAATACTTATTATCAGATGTATTTGGATTAGAATAGCTCTGCGAGGGATTCATCCACAAGGTATTGTAGTTATCGTAATAAAATGATAGAGCCTAGGGCAATTACTGTCTAGTTATTGTGTCTACTCATAAGGAACTCTTTATCCCTGATCTCTTTGCGTATAGGTTTCCACTGTGATACTGAGGTAATCAACGGATATGAATAAAATATCTTTTAATAACATTAATTAACACTTTCTCCGTCTATATCCGTGATACTTTAGTAAATTATCGTTTACAGAAAAGAATGTAGTTACATCGTAGCCTACTTCCTCCAGTTCGGAAACCAAATCCGATCCGCTAGAAAAAAAAAAAAAATCTCGTCAGATAAAGGCGTTTCAAATAGCTATCAATAAGCAACAGCCGGATGAAAATACAATTCCTGTAGCGGTTTTATCAACCCTCAGGGCATAAGCAGAGAGGTAGAAAGAGAAATAATCAACAGAAAAAAACTACATTACGTTCAGCTTCTGCAAAAAAAAAAAAAAAAAAAAAAAAAGCCTTCTGATCAGCATAATACGTGTTGTCAGCATAACGGCAATCAGTCTAAATTTAATAAGAAGAAATTGAAAGTTGAGTTGATTGTGAGTTTAACGTCCCTTGCAGCAGCGAGGCTATATGGGACGGGACCTATTCATTAACGTGGAATCCGACCCACATGAGCTCTCGCCGGGAATCGAACCCGGGCCTCCCACGCGAAGTAGTCGAAAGCTAACAATCAGTTTTTCAATGAAAAACAAAATCCACGTAATTTTTATACACAGTATTGTGTTCCTTCGCCTCCTTTTCAGTATATGCATCCCATACTATATAATCCCAGATCATATCCTGAGATGCAACAACCCGTATCCCCTAGGAACAATTTCTTAGCAATAGAAGAAACACCAAAAAACGAGCAACATTAGGGGTTGATTCTCCTCTTTCTCGGATGCCACCCCCTGGGTTTTCAAAATTCACTACCCATTTATTCGGTCTCTAACTCGTTTTGGTAGAATTCTTTTTCGGTTCCTTCCATGGTGAATGCTTCTTCCTCTTATAGCAGACTTAACCCAAATGCAGCTGAGTTCGCTAATACCAAGACTCAGACACAAGAGTCTTCTTCAGTAGCTTTTCCTACTCCCGTGCCGATTCCCACCACTGTGGCTACTGACATGGTCACCAATCAGCACTCGCAAACAGGAATCAAACTCGTAAGGAATCAAACTCTGGTTCACATACTAAAGCGCAAGAGTCAGCAGTTGATCATCCTCTTGTTAATGTCATTTTCCACAATCCGCAAAAACCACTACCCAAACTTTGAAACAATTTGATCAAACTAACAACAAAGACATTAATTTTGAGACACAAACTCTCCACCTTTGGATTTACATTCTGATATTCAGCAATCAGAAAAGGTCGTTCCCCACCACACTATCTCCTCCGAGACACCTAAAATTCATAACCAAGTAAATCAGTTTAAAAATGCTTTCCCTATAACTCAGCCGTCTACTGAAAGCGTGGTGATGTCCACTTTTACGGACAAGTCTCACAATGAAGTGACTAAAGAATATAATGCTATTACAGATAATCTTTCGTTTAAAATCAATTACCATATATTAGAGGCAAAATAAACAACACAGAATGTAACTTGCTTCTCGATACAGGAGCTCAAGCGTCGTTACTTCACCATTCACTTGTCCCTCAGAATTGTAAGCAATTTTCATTACACACCAAGGTATATGTAATGAAACTATGACATGAGTGAAAAAAAATGAAGTTAGCTCAACAGTTTTCAAAGAGAAATATATCAAAAAAGATTTTTTAACATTGTTTTCTAGTGATAAAAAAATGTATGTGTATTTAAGTTAAATTACAAAAGAATTTTGAATAAACACTCACACTTATCGTGGACTAATGAGGTTCTCCGGCAGTCACGTAGCGCAAGAAGTAATTAGGAGAACAAACAAGACTGTTATGGAGTACCTCAGGGTCTGGCTGACGAAATTTATACAATATAAAAAGGTAAGGGAGAGGTCCAAGGGACATTTCTCAGCAACCAAACATAATCTGCGTAACATGGGTAGAATATCAGCATTCATAACGTAAGTTGTATTTTTCATTTGTACCAACTCGCTGTCATTTATATAAGGCTCCAAGCTGGACGAATGGTCTCCTGCGAGAGAGCATAATCTAAATTTGTATTTTTAATCTTTAATTCATGTCAAATAAAGTCTTGCTTGTTGAAAAAGGAAATTATTAATCTGTTAATTGAAATCTGACAGGCAAGAGATCCCTAACTACCACTCGGCTCTAAAACAACCAATCACAGCGCGAGAAAAGTTTCACTTCTGAAATCAGCACCCTCAAGGTCGACTAGCAATGGCACACGTGTTCAAAATACTCACACACACACATTCCTTTAATGAGGAGAAAGTTTGCATTTTTCACAAAAATATCCAAACAGGAAATAAAGGATTTATTTTCGGTTCAACATATTGTTAGCACGAGTACCAATAAATTTTATACATTTCTTTTAGTTAATAATGCCTTATTTTGTAAATAAATGCTCTCTACGGATTTTTTTTCTTTTTACAGAACTATAGTAATTTCTGGCCTTATATCCCCCATCTCAAACACAATCCCTCAAGCCAGAAGGGGTAGAAATTACAATTGGGGAGGGGGGAATTTCGTGCCATTCCACAGGCCATTATGTATAGTACAATGGTACTTTTAATATATTCCTTCCAAATTCCTATCCTGGAGAGTAACTCTATAACGTTAGAGTGTACACCAGAAAATGAGTCCCGATACTGTTTGCCATTCCTAACACTTACCCAATCAGCAAATAACTTTTCTCAGGACCTCATGCAGGCAACGTATAACTCTAAATTCGGGTTTTTGCCTAAGAATACGAAAAATAAGCGTGCACTATCCTTCCTGGGATTCTTTCTCAACTGGGCAACCGGAGTTGCAACGGAAGATGAGGTAACACATTACCAATCACATGAAAATGAATTAAAACAACACATTCAAATACTAGAACAAAAAGAATTAACTGTTCATTTGGAATTACACAATATGTCTGTACTCGTTTCCAGACTAGCCAAATAAACTAAAGACAGTTTTGCGGATGTTCAAACTGCCTTCAAACGGATTATTCAAGATGAGCGGCAGATACAAGAAACATTGCTTTCAGATAAACGGCAATTAACGTCCTTTATACAACTTAACTTCAATCTTCATTCTCTCTTGTTGAACAAATTACATCAACTTTTAGAAATGTCCATTTTTAACGGTATATACTTAGCATGTAATGAAAATAGAATACCTAACACCCTGGTTACACATACTATGTTAGAGAAGGACCTAACACGCTTAAACTTACAGTTACTCAAAACAGGCATGCAAATTAACCCATTACTTTCAGCGCATACGGCTTATAAGATGCCTATAGTTAACTGTAAGGTTACTCCTTCTACCGTATACATGAAGGTTGCAATACCGATTATTCCTGTCAATACCAAATACTCGGTACATAAATTACTCAAATATCCTATTCGTCTCAACGATGAAACATGCAATTTACAGATCGACATTCAATACGTACTTTTTAATAATACACAGATTATTCTACTCCCCAATGATGCGATCCAACACTGCACGATCTCTGTTAAGCCATTTCTGTGTAAAATACCCGTAATTGATCACAATGCCTCCCCCTTTTCCCCTCTGTTTACAGCATTTACGTTTCCCAAAAGTCACAGGCCTGTATAAAACAGTATGCCCTTTTTATGCACCACAAATCACTCGTTCACCATCACGCCACTAAGCAATACCGAATTTGTTCTCACTAATGCTCCCCTTCCTTTATTTACCTTATCACCATAGGGACATAAGACGGAACTCCATGTTCCACACACGCGCACCATTTAAGTGACTTTACCCTGTGAACACAAGTTAGTCACGGAAGAACAAACTCTTATTTTTCAGCCGCACTTATGCCACAATGATCAAATTTTACCACGTCATTTAGTATTAACACATGCTTTACACATAAATGATTCTCTCTTTCAATTGCCTCATGATCGATTATTCGCTTTTAAATCCGATTTCTCCAATATCCCCTTGAGTTACAGTTCTAGCATATCCGAAATTTCACTAATTACCATCAACGATACAACCTTACCTTGGAGCAGTTGGATACCGCTTGAATACTCAATACCTGTAAGTACTTCAATGACGTCATTACAATTTCTCATAACGATTACCAACTCGGTATTTCTTGTTATCCTCTACAGACGTTCTAAATCCTTCCAACTTTCGGTACCCAGTTCGAATCCTGAAGCCATTCCCTTGACACAATTACATTAAGTTTTTTTCCCTTTGATTATTTTTAGAATGCGATTTGTCTTCTTACTTCTGTTCCCTACCCCCACTTTAGCCCTTTCATTCTTTGATATCACACTCCTGACAGTCACACCTCTAACACTGTTATTGCTTATCACTCTAGGAATATTCTGTTGCAAACGTTACCTAGCGTACAAAACCTACCTTCGCATACAAACACATACCCCCATTGCATTACGACACCTCCCACCTACAATCCAAAATTTCACAGTATCCCACTACCCACAAACAGAGTCTCGCGTTCCAATCGCACATCCTTCATATCGCACTTAGCAAAAAAGAAAGAAAGAAAAGAAACGGTCTAAACTTAATATTTGCTCGTAAGCTCATCTCTAACAAAATTACAACGCGCATCTTGAGTATTCCCTTTTTACTATTTTCCTTCCAATTAACATTTTCAGAGGAGGACCCGTCTTAGAATGCCCTTTTTTCTATTGAAAAAAAAAACATAAATAATGAAACAATAAAATAATATTAAAAAAATCAAGACAAACTACATATTCCATCTTTTGCACTGAAATACTCACTATAACACTACTGAACCTCAAAAGTGATAATTATTTACAATATATACAATCTGGTATAAAGAATAATATGAAAAGTACAACAATCCCTTTTCACCTCTACCGTATCCCGACATCCCTTTGCCACCCTTCAACAAGCAAGGCACAGCACGGAACCAGGAACCTCCAACGCCGAAGTTCCAGTCATCCAATTGGAGCCACAAGAACATCTCCCATGCCTGGGTTCGTCAGCCCTACTGGAGCCACCAGCAGTACACCATGAAACCATGCCTGTGTTCACCAGCCCAATTGGAGCCACAAGGAAATCTCCCTTGCCTGGGTACGTCAGCCCTATTGGAGCCACAAGCAGCAAACCATGCCCGTGTTCAACCTTGGAGGAACCAGAGTGGTCTACGCTGCATGCGCTTCTAGTCCGTTTGAATCCACGGGAACTCTCCCATGCCTGAGTTTCAGTCTCAATCAAGTTTGCGACATAACCTCCCCCCCCCCACACACACACAGTATGGACTCTACGTCGCAACATTACTTGTCATTCACTGCCACAACTACAACACCAATTTTGTGTGTATCTTCGGCAGTGTTGCCAAAAAGACTTAAAGAACAGAAGCCATGAGCAGCGGCCATGAATGAAACCCAATTGCCCTGCGGCTCATCAAAGCATAACGGTCGCCAACAAGGACTCACCTCAACCCACACCACAGATTCAATGTGTTCAGGATCCATGAACATTGGCAGATGTGAACTTTTTTTTTTTTTTTTTTTATGTCTATGTGTGTGCATACCAATAGACTACTAGTTCTCAAGTGTCAGTGTCTATAAACCTAGTGTGGACAGAACTATAAGTGATGACATGAGTAAAAAAAAAAGAAAAGGAAAGGAGTGACACACACTACGGTGATGTTCAGGAACAGTTCCTCATCAGTGGGGGACTGTAATGAAACTCTGACATGAGTGAAAAAAAAAAAAAAAAAAAAGTTAGCTCAACAGTTTTCAAAGAGAAATATATCAAAAAAGATTTTTTAACATTGTTTTCTAGTGATAAAAAATGTATGTGTATTTAAGTTAAATTACAAAAGAATTTTGAAAAAACACTCACACTTATCGTGGACTAATGAGGTTCTCCGGCAGTCACGTAGCGCAAGAAGTAATTAGGAGAACAAACAAGGCTGTTATGGAGAACCTCAGGGTCTGGCTGACGAAATTTATACAATATAAAAAGGTAAGGGAGAGGTCCAAGGGACATCTCTCAGCAACAACCATAATCTGCGTAACATGGGTGGAATATCAGCATTCATAACGTAAGTTGTATTTTTCATTTGTACCAACTCGCTGTCATTTATATAAGGCTCCAAGCTGAACGAATTGGTCTCCTGCAAGAGAGCATAATCTGAATTTGTATTTTTAGTCTTTAATTCATGTAAAAGAAAGTCTTGCTTGTTGAAAAAGGAAATTATTAATCTGTTAATTGATATCTAACAGGCAAGTGATCCCTAACTACCACATTATTTAAACATATACGAGATATCATAAACCCCGATTAACCTTACGAAAGCCACAATTCTTCCCATAGAAATAGCAGGCAAGATTTTTCCATGTACTTTTTAGAATTTCTCCTATTGCAAATATCATGATTCTATTGTCAAATAATTTTTGTTGCAACATAATAGTATCTTACAATTAGTGCATTTTGGTAATAATCACCGATTACCGAAAGAATTCAACACGGAAACGCCTCTTTCTGCAAGTTTGTAAAAATTGCAAATTTAATTTTTATGTTAGGCAAGGTATAGTTATTAGGGTGGGCCGAAAAAACTCATTTTTTTTTATTTCGAAGTTGTAATAGCACGGAAAAGTTGCGAATTATATTGTAACGTGAATAGAGACTAGGATGAATTTTTTTTTTATTGTTTATTAAAACAATTGATTTAAAATATACCTAGAAAGTTGATTCACGGAAATAATCCTCTTATTCGAACTGTCATATAATACTCGGCACCTGGAAATGCATAAGTTTTTTTTTTTTTTTTTTTTTTAATTGAAATTATATTTTAGTGTACATTTTCGTACACAGTAATTAGAGAGTGACAACTTGGTCAAGGTTGTGTAAATAGGAAAACAAACTTTCTCATCGAAGACAACAACAGCCAGGTGACCTTTACATAAGCTTCTTGGCCCGTTGCTTTTTCCAAAACAAACATCTCGTGACGTGATGGACTTTCCTAGAGAAAAATAAGAACAAAAATACTTACTGAAAACAATTTTGGATTTTTCACCATCATACGTCACGAGATTCAATAATATAAAAAAGCACGGGCAAGAGGCAGAAGGGAAGAAAAATTGATCCATCCTTCGTTCCATACAGTTTGGGTCAGAACTTCAAGAAGCAGCCACGGAGCTTGGGACTTGTACCTTGTAAGTATCCTTTCTTTACTACAATATCCCTTTCCACTTTGAAGAGGAGATTCAGCAAAAACTCTGCCATCTGGCATGCAACGAGTCATTTATCATTGTGGGTGTAAGTCTCCTGAGTGGCACGCAACCCACTATGCTATACTTGCAAATTTAAAGATTTTATTTTCTTCTATACATACAATTTAAACATTTTATTTTCTTCTGTACAAATCAATAATAATAAATTGCATTTTTAAATGGGGCCACTCATTTTTATTTTAAAGCCCTGATATATCTTGCTTTAGCATTTTTTAAGGGAAAACAACAACTATTTCTGACCATAGAAAAGTACACCTGTGACGAGATAGTCAAGGACTTCCTGATTGACTTTTGTGCTTCCCTTGACCTGTGTTTATTACAAGTGTTTACCAGTGTTTGAATATACAGGGTGTTCCGAAAAGACTAGCCTGCATTTAATTATTGGTGTCCATTTCAGGATCACTCAGCAGTATGTTTTTAAGTGGAGGAGTGTGACGTGAATAGAGACTAGGATGATTTTTTTTATTGTTTATTAAAACAATTGATTTAAAATATACCTAGAAAGTTGATTCACGGAAATAATCCTCTTATTCGAACAAACAAAGTGCAGTGAAAGGGAAAACAACAACTATTTCTGACCATAGAAAAGTAGACCTGTGACGAGATAGTCAAGGACTTTCTGATTGACGTCACAGAGAAATAACAATTTTTGTGGTTAAGAAAGACCAGAAATAGAGAACAGGAAGATAGAAGAGAATAACAAATTGTGTATAAAAACACTAGTAAAAATTTACTAGGGGTCAGTTGATCATTCTCGGATGAAACTATACTAGACGCGTTATCCGTACTCAGTACTCGCGTAGACTTTGTCCGTCTCTCCATACCATTGTTGGATGTTATACTTGGAAACATGTAAGTTGGAATTATTCTTTATTTGTTTCTTAAGATGCATAAGATTACCACGAGAGGTAGCATATATCCGAATCATATTCCTCAAGCACTTTAGGTCTATGTGCCAGGACTTGTAATTTGACATTGTACTATTATCTGAATTTGCATATGAAATTGATTCAGGTTTTAAATACGCTTATGTCCAAAACTATTTGATTTAATGGTTTGAATTCATGTTATTGATCAAGATAATGGACAGGAGTAATTTATAGCATTTCATTGCAAATAATTGTACATGTTTCATGAGCTTGTTGGTTCAAGATATTGTGCCGACATTCGAGTCGTGCTTTTATGTAATGATTAATTTAGTTGTGAGGGCCAACTAAGCTCATCTTTATGATTCATTCAGATTACTGTAAATAAAATGATAGACTAGATTCCTAGTGTCATTATTGATCTATTTACCAGTAGTAATAATGAAAATCCCCGTTCTTTCCCGTGACATGGTAGTGACATGGCAATATTGAGGTATTATTTACATATTATAACTACCAAAGCCACTATACTATCGTAAGTATGATTAGCTCACTCATATTGAGGGAATGAATGAACAGGGTACTTATTTCATTATAGGTATATCTTATTTTGCTATGCATGCATTTACATCAAGGTGATAAAACACCCCTTTTATTTGTTAATATAGACAAAGAAAAAGAAAAAAAAAATATCAAAATCGGTTGACATCTTCCGATCGCGAATAGACCCTAAAGTTTGACAAAATGTTTTTAAAAAATCATTTTTGCGATTATTTTTTAAATTTTTGAATTAAATGTTTTCGTAATGTAATAGTTTTTAACGTCTTCAAATAGAGCCTAAAAACATTGTATTTTAATTTGGTTTAGATCAGCTGATATCTTCCGGCCGCGCATAAGGCCTAAAATTTGTCAAAATATTGAAAATGTTACATTTTTACGAGTTTTTTAAAAATATCTTTAATATACTGTTTTCAAACATAATACTTACAGTATTTTTATTTTTGAACATAAGAACATTGTGATTTATTACGATGCGAATAAATTAACAACTTCCCATTGCGCAATAATCCCAATGCTATAGAAAAACCGTACCTAAAAAAGATAGTCCTGTGACATGATGGGTGATAACAGTAACAACGTGCATGGTACTTTTTGACTTGCTCTATATTTAAAAAGCTTAAATATTTATTAAGCTCATTCAAAAAGGTTTCGTAGAATTATTAAGGAAGAGCATTACTCGCTGATTCAAGAACCCGGCTCACTGTACGTTGGCCACGTTACTCCAAATTCTGAAAGCTCTGAAGATATTGTCAAGTCTGTACTTTCTTACCTGTCTGAGCGTGGTATTTCTCTTGAAAATCTAATTGTCATCGGATGTGATGGTACTGCTGTGAATACAGGTTGGAAAACTGATCTGGTTCGCCGAGTTGAACTTCATTTGAGGAAACCTGTACAATGGGCAATTTGCCTACTTCATATTAATGAGTTACCATTCCGCCACATGTTTGAGCACCTGGATGGGCCTAGTTGTTCTAAAGGGCCAATCGGTGAAAAGTTCGTAGGCTGCCAAAAACTTCCAGAGTATTGATTGTCAGATCCCAGAGATAGAAACGTGCTTAGCAAAGATCAGCAATACCTACTTCATATATCAAAGGCAATAAAATCAGCAACCTGTAATGAAGATTTGGCTCTACGAGATCCTGGGCACTTATCACATTCGAGGTGTTGACAAAAGCAAACAGAACTCTCAGATTGTACATTAGTGAAGAAAGCCCCTCATCTGAACTTCAAGAACTAGTTTTGTTTATATTAAAATCATACATGCCAATGTGGTTTACTATCAAAACAAGTAAACACTTTACAGACGGCCCAAAACTTGTTTACCAAGCAGTACATTCTACCAGGTATTTGCCAAAGCCTTTGCTTGATATTGTCAACCCTGTAATCGAACGGAATGTTTTTTTCGCCCACCCAGAACACTTACTGTTAGCCATGACTCAAGATGACAAGAAACACGTAAGAGAGCTCGGACTGCGAAGAATTCTGAAGAGAAGGCAGAGAGATGCAAGAAGGAGAATATTCATGCCACCAAAAATCAACTTTAATGCGCAAAAATACTCAGAAATTATCAACTGGATGGACTGTGAATTATTTTCTCCTTCATTGTTGGCAGAAATCAGTGACGACGAGATCAAATTGCACATCGGCAGTAATTCAATCCCTGACTGGAATATTACTTTCAAGCAATTCCCAGTTCACACGCAGGCTGTCGAACGCTGTGTAAAGCTCGTCACGGAAGCCTCAGGAAAAGTTTGTGGAGCTGAATCACGAGATGCATTTATAAGAACCACTCTGCTGTCCAGATCATCTATGCCTAAATTCACCAGCAAATCAGTCTTCAAAGTACCTTCGGCTACAAAATAGAGAAGAGTACTAATGGACACTGGACAGGTTCAACTAACATGGACTATTTATTCAGAACTCTGTTTCTTCCTTTTTTTTTATATATAAAAGTAAGTTTATTGTTAAAAACTACATTGGGACACTATGCTACCTTGGAACTCGTCTCCTCTTTACTATAACTTTATTCTTTCCAACTTAAGAAATAGTTACCAAATAAAAATGAAGAAAAACAAGAAACAAGATTAAGGAGGGACGAAACAGCTGACCACGAACAACAAGGAAAGATTAACATACGTGAACATGCTTGTGTAATGAAATTTAAAGAACTGAGTTTTAAAAAAATCATATTAGAAAGTTTTATTCCAATGTTAAAGTTATTTAAATAATCAATATTATTTCTGTGTTTTTTTAGGAATAGCAATTGTATAAAAAATATATAAAAACACTTCGTTAAATAGGTAATGAAAATCTAGATAGAACAAAAAAGAATTTTAGACAAACAGTGTTAATTTGTCGTTAGCTAATGAGGTTATCAGGCAATCACGTATCGTTGAAAGCCGTTAGGAGAAAAAGAAAAGAAAAACAAAGCTATTATAGAGAACCTCAGGGTCAGAACGATGTAAATCATCAGATATAAAAACGTACGGGAGAGACCAGGCATAATCCAAAATTCAGATTCCTAATTCAAATTTGGACATGGGTGGACAACCTAAAACTGGACAACCGGTATTCATTTTACTCTAAGTTGTATTTTTCATCTTTGTATATTAAATACCGTCACCTTAAGAGTTCCAAGTTTCACGTATTGGTTTCCCGCGTAATGGTAGAAAGTTGTTTCATTTTATATTTTTGTCTTTAATTTTATGTAAATAAAGCCTTGCATTTTGTAGGAAAAAAAAAGGGATGTTAGTCTTTTGATTTAACTTTACCTTACATATAATTCAATATATGACAAGCAGAGATACTTTTCTTTCGAGTACTTAGCTCCCGTGAATAATTCAAAATTTTAAATCCTAACAATCACACTATTTAAACACATGTAAACCCGATGATGCAGCTTTGAAGTAAAAGTATCATATAGTAAGTGAATTATCATTTAGTAGTGCATAAAGTAGTGCAAGCGGCCCACTGTTTATTAACATAGAACAGAATGGCCAATTAAAATAATACTTTTCATTGTGAATATTTCGTACGCGGAAGGTGAGAGAATAGTCAAAGCATCCAAAAATAAGAACATGAGGCCAAGGTTGTGTGAACTGAAAAATAAAACTTTCCCACAACAAGCTATAACACCTAACTGACCTCGATATGTGCATCTGTGATCTGATCTACTGTTTGCAAGAAAAGTTAAAAAAACAACATATCTGGTGACGGACGTATGGACTCCCCCCCCCCCAAAAAAAAAGGAAAAAAAAAGAAAAATAGCAGCACACTTATTAAAAAAACAATTTTTTTGATTTTTCTGCGTGATACGTCACGAAATTGAAGGATATAAAAAAAAAAGCACGGGCAAGAGACATGAGAGAGGACAATTCACATCAACGAAACATACGCTTTGGATCGAATCACCAGTATAGGCGGCTGCAGATATGAAAAAAACCTACCTAACCCTCAAAAAATTCCTACAAAAGGTTTCTCAACGGTTTTTTGTAGTATCAAATGTGCTGAATAACATATTAAAAGTTTACCAAAATTTGATCGCGGGAAAGGCCCAATTTTCAAGATGGCGTCCAAAATAGTTGTTAACTCTTTTACAATTTTAGGCTTTCATTCAAGTAGCTACTGAATCATCACTATTTATCTTAGGATTATGGTTTGTACATCATTCTCTTCAAAATGAAACAAGCTTTCAAGTGGTGCCATCCAAATGTGTGCATGGCCTAAGTGGAAAGGGAAATTGAGAATAATTTGAGAAATTTCCCTCTTAAAAATCCCTTTTCTAAAGTTTTGCGCCCTCTGAAGCGGCTCCAGGTAAGAATACATGGCCCAAACCTTCCTAGAGAAGTACTATGAGATATAGACTATGTGCGTGCCAAATTACATTGTGAAATCTTTAGTAGTTACGACAGAATAAAATATTTACCAATATCCTACTCTGTGAATATATCTAACCAAATATATAAATAGACAATAAATAGGACAGAACATAAAAGTTTGTAACACAGTACTATTAATCTGGGTATTATCATTCGCGACTTATTATTTTTAGAATGAAGCAAGCTTTTCTATGGTATCATTCTCATGCGTCCATGATGCACATGGAAAGGGAAATTGTGGATAATTCGGAAAAATTCCCCCTAAAATTCCCTTTTCTAAAGTTTTACGCCCTTTGAAGCGCCCCTGGATAAGATTACACTACCTTAATGTTTCTAGAAAATTACTATGCGATATATGCTATGTGTGTGCTAAATTTCATTCCGATATCTCATTATTTTACTATGTTATTTGTTATTACTTTACTGGGTTAATTGACATAGTATGACAATGCAATAATGTTTTATTTTGTTCCTTTCAATCTTCAGTATGAATGTTAACCTTGCAACCCGAGAAATCTGTCCTATTGGCCATGAAAACTTAAGTTGTGGCTCACACATTGTATGACTTCGTCAGAAGGGAGCTGAAGGAGTCAGCAAAGCAGGTTCAGAAAGAAGAGATAAGTTGTTAATTTCAACAGGAGAAAAAATACACTCAAAATGCAAGCAACGCTACAGCAACACAAAAGACATTAAAAGTAAACAACAAAAAAGACTTAAACCACCAAAGAAAAGTGCTAGGATATCTTAAGGTCCTTCTAACAGCCAAATAAATTGTCTCTTCTGCGGTATTACAGTCACACCAGGAAGTGCTGGTATTAGTTATGTGAAAACAGAAGTAATTGTGAACAGTATTATTGAGTGTTGTAATAGTCGTTTAGATGAACGGGTGAGTATCTGAAAGGAAGAATAGAATATTATGGACATTACCTGCACACCGCTGGCTGTGTTTACCATCACTCTTGTAGCAGTAATTTTCGTTCTGAGCTTTGCATACTGCTACAGTTCCATAAATACTAAGAGGCGAAACGCAGCAGATCTGGCCGACCCAAAAACAAAGATTAAGAGCAAGCATTTTTCAAAGTTCGATCTTATCTAGAAAATAATGACGATGAACCCTTTCTTTCATACCTGATTTCCTGTAAAGATTGTTAAATGGTATTTTGTAGGTAAAATATAAAGTATGATGACCGGGAAACCAGTACAGAGGGCTTTACGTGGACATCTCTTGTTAGACAGATGTCTCAACTTTCTAATTGTCTCAGATCTAGAAAAAAAAAAAACAGCGCACAATTTATCACTAGTGAATGAAGCAGAAACGCTATATTCATCATTGATATTGAAACAGATTACAATCGAAAGTGACATAAAGTCGTATACGCTGATCGAAATAAAGAAAATTATTGACACAAGAAAGAAAGAATTTGGCCACAGGTCAGAAACAAGTTTACTTTGGGCAAACTATCAGAAAATGTTGCAGTTTGCCCGATCACTCGTCAAAGCAGATCGCACAGGGTCCTGGACGATGCACCTGCAAGCGGTGTTAGACTGTCTGCCAATATTTGCTGCTGCTGGACACTATAACTACCTAAAACCTGCATATATCTATGTGCAAGAAATGAGTCAACTGCAGAGCCGCATCCTGATATATATACCTCATTTGCCAAGGGATTCCATGTGATTCGCCGCAGTAACCAGTTCTGGGCAGGCCTTAGTCCAGATCTAGTAATCGAGCAGACATTAATGAGATCCTTAAAGAGCAGTGGCAGGTTGATCTACGGAAGTGGCATGACTGAAGAAATGCGTACTTTGTGGACAATGTCCACACCTATATCATCTCAATATCACGATGCCATGCAGGAATTCAATGGTTTTACATACACAACCAGTCATCAGCATCAAGAAACAACATTGTCAAGGATGAAAAGAGATCACTGAGACTTGGAGAAGATTAAAGAAAAACTTGTAACCTTTATGCCATTCTCACCAGACTCTTCTTTGAGAAATATTGTTACGGGTGTAATTGCCAAAGAGGATGTCAATGTGCATAATTCACAGATGATCAGGAAAAATATTGTACAAAACATAATTGGAGAACCAATTTTAATGTATCATTTAAAAGAAAAGAGCAAGCAAAAACCCTTGCCAACGAGTCCAGCATTAAAATTGACAAAGAGAGAACCATTGATCCTGCTCTTCTCTATCAACGATTTTTTGTTGTCAAAAACTTGAGAACTTTCTTTAGAACGTGTATTGAGCTATGAGCTCAGTCCATTTGCAGTAGCCATGTTTGACGCCAAATAAATTTCGTAAAAGTGACAAAGCTCAACTGGCTCATACGATTGAGGTGTATATTAGTAAGCAATCTAAACAAGCTATTATGGATTCGGTTTCAGCAACTGAACATTATGTGTTAGATGGTAGTTCACTTTTTCATCTGCTTCCTTGGATAAAGAGCAAGAGTTATGGTGGCATTGCACGTTCATACGTAGAATTTACCATAAAACATAATGGTAAAGCAAATGTTATTTTTGACTTTTACGAAGCTGGTCCTTCCATCAAGGATAATACACATCATCGAGGAGGCCAAATCATCCATTTCACTATCAGCTTCAATGAAGCAACAGAGTTTCTAGGGGGGGAAAGATGATTTTCCTGCCACAACTAGCAACAAACAGGAATTTCTCACATGGTGGCAGAAGAACTGCAGAAAAGTGGCTGCAGTGTTATCAATGCATCAGGAGATGCAGACGTAGACATCGTCAAAGCATCTGTCAAGTCATCAGAGCAACATTCAACAACATTGATTGCGGAGGATACAGATTTACTCATCCTCCTTCTTTATTGTGCTCAGTTTGATAATAAAGGCCTATATTTTCGTTCGGACAAGTCTACACTTCATAAGATATATGACACCAATGAAATGAAACGTGTTCTGGGTGGTAATGTATATTCGCAACTGTTGTTCATTATGCTTAAAAAGGATGTGATTCAACTTCGCACATATTTGGTGTAGGCAAGAAGTCAGTATTCCAAAGATTCATAAGCAGTAAAAAAAAAAATCAGAACTGTGAAAATGTGTTCCTGCTGCCACATCAAACAAAATCTGTTGTAGCATCGTTAGGGGTAAAGGTAATGGCTATCTTGTTTATACACAGAAGTACTGACGTCTTTGCGCTACCAACTCTTCAGTAAAAGAAAAACTGTTTCTTTCATGTCACTCATCACTCCAGAGTGCCTTCCTTCTACTGAGTCCTCTACAAAATACCACAGCTTTAAAGTTTATTACCAAATCAAGGTTTGGATCAGAAATGACAGTGATATGAATGCAGCTGGTTGGAGGTGGAAACTATGGCACAATCAGTATATACCTGTTATGACAGATACATCTGTTGCACCAGAAAGTCTTCTTCATATGCTTCACTGTAATTGTTAACTGCCTGTCTAATAAAACGGTGCAGTTGCAAGAGATATGGACTACCATGCACATCTGTTTGCAGACCTTGCCAAACAGAAAACTGTGAAAATATTTTCAATGAATCTGTTTGGGATGAAGAATGTAACAAGGACTATTCGTAAATACGTTAATGTTTAATAAAACGTATATTAATTTTGTGCAAACTAAGGACAAAGAAACTATTCTTTATCATTTAGATGTAACAAATGTATTTTAAGACTATAAAAAATACACTTCAAAAATATTAGAATGAAAACTGAGGAAACAAAATATTTTGAATAAAATAGTATGGGAAGAAAAAATCTTACAATGATTGTTTGTAAATATGTTAAAGAAAAATTCTGTTAATTTTTGCTAAAATAAGAATAAAGAAAGTACTGTTTAGAATTTCGGTGTAGCAGATGTGTGTTAAGTCCATAAAATTATGAGTAGACACTAGAATAACTTTTGTATGATGAAAACTGTAGGATGTGCTATTTATTGCCTACTTATAGGTTCGGTTAGGTATATTCATAGAGTAGGATATTGGCAAATGCTTTGTTTTCTCGTAACTATTGAAGACTTCAGAATTTAATTTCTCACACATATAGTCTATTCATCATAGTAATTTTCTAGAAACATTAAGGTAGTGTACTTTTATCTGGGGCCGCTACAGAAGACGCAGAACTTCTGAAAAGGGAATTTTTAGGGGATTTTTTTTCGAATTATCCACAACTTCCCTTTTCACGTGTATCATGGACGCATGGAGATGATACCATAGGAAAGCTTGCTTCATTCTAAAAATAATGAGTTACGAATGATATTACCCGGATTAATAGTACTGTGTTAAAAACTTTTATGTTCTGTCCTATTTATTGTCTACTTATATATTTGGTTAGATACATTCAAAGAGTAGGATATTGGTAATTTTTTTTTATTCTGTCGTAACTACTAAAGATTTCACAATGTAATTTGGCACGTACATAGCCTATATCTCATAGTACTTCTCTAGGAAGGTTTGGGTTGTGTATTCTTACCCGGGGCCGCTTCAGAGGGCGCAAAACTTTAGAAAAGGGATTTTTAAGAGGGAAATTTCTCAAATTATTCTCAATTTCCCTTTCCACGTAGGTCATGCACACATTTGAATGGCACCACTCGAAAGCTTGTTTTATTCCGAAGAGAATGATGCACGAACCATAATCCTAGGATAAATAGTGATGACCCAGTAGCTACTTGAATGAAAGTCTAAGATTGTAAAAGAGTTAACAACCATTTTGGACGCCATATTGAAAATTGGGTCTTTCCGGTGGTCAAATTTTGGTAAACTTTTAATATGTTATTCAACACATTTGATACTACAGAAAATCGTTGAGAAATCTTTTGTAGGAATTTTTTGAGGGTTAAACCGTATTTTCAGTCGCCTAGTAACTGCAATGGAGTTTGGAACGCTTACCTTGTAAGTACCCTCTCTTTTCCTATGGTATCCCTCCTCCACTTTTGGGAGGAGCTTCAGTAAAAATCGGCCATCTGGCATGCATGGAAAAAAGTCAGTCATCATTGTGGGTATAAGTCTCCTGTGACAAGCGACCCACTGTACATTTCAGTTTTAAAGATTTATTTTCATATTCTTGTAAATTCAGTTATAATAAATTGTAGTTTAAATGGGGCTTCACGTTTTCATTTCGAGCCCAGAGATTTAACAACACCAAGAAATTTAGGTTGCCTTCAATTGCACTCTAAAGAATTCAGTTTTATTTAATGTCATGCAGTTGCATTTTTTAATATTTTAAAAGAAGTGATTTAACATGAAAAAGCATGCTAGGACTGAAGATACTAAAATCAGTAAAATATACAGAGAAGGGTTCACAGCGGAGCTGCCCAATTTTCAAGCCATAAGAAAGGCGTTGCAGAGGAAAAGGAGAGAAAAAATCCAAATGCTACCAAATCCACCCAATGGAGGAAGTAATTCTACCAGATGACATTCTGAAGATAGATGACGAGACAAACTTCCTGCTTGCAGATGACACCACAAAAGAAGGAGTAGTGTTAATATTTTGCAAATAGTTATTGGAAAAAGAGAAAACAAAAGATAAAAAACATATAAGTATTTCTGGAAGTTCCTTTTAAATATTATGGACAGGCGTTCGATCAATCAGGGATAAGGATTTGTTTATCTTTTCCAGTTTTGGCTAATCACAAACAAGCATTTATTTACATCTTTCAGGTGTCTACCATGCAGAGCTGCCAACGGCAGCGGTATCGCGCTAAATTTGGCGGTTTTAAGATTGTGTCTAGCGGTGAAAATTGGCTGGCAGCAGGGCCACGGGAAATGAAAATTTAATTAATTAATACATATTTTATATATATATATATATATATATATATATATATATATATTTGCAACGTACTTCAAAACATGTTACGTTTTGATACAATGTGTTTCGGTGGTATCTTCTTGTTTCGCCTTACACAATTTTTCCGGCTTTTTCTGCCCCCTGGCATCTTTATCAACATGACAAGATTAAACTTTGATTTAAGGCGTAACAGGAATTCCTGTTTAACCTTTTCCTGTTTCGCCTTACAATTTTGAGGGAAATTTAATATGATAAGGGAATTTTTTAAGTGGATAATTCATTTAACAAAATTATTATTAAAACGAAAATGTTCTTAGATACAAAAGCCGGGTTGTGATTGGTCTACACAGCATGGGAAGTTGAAGTTATTTATTCAGCAAGATTAATGTCAAGGAAGAATGTTACTAAGAACATAAACAATCAAACAGAGCAAGACTTCACCGAGTGCAGTACAAAATCCAAGCAAAATTCTGACAAGATCGACAAAATCCAAGGGAAAGAATCACAGGTGCACTCTAATATCACGAGAACATCGAGATTGATCGAATTTTTTATAATTTCGAAGATTATACATTTTATTATTAAAAGTGAGTGTCACCTTGAAAAATACCAAAGTGTGAAAAATAAGTTATTATTGGCTTGGTTAAAAACAGGTAGAAGGATACCAGGAAACTTAAAAACACTTATATAACAAAACAATTTTTTCAGTGAAAGTGTGAAAGCTGTGTTTTCCATGCATACGTCATAAAACTATTATTTCATAGTCTAGAATGTACTGGCCCGGAAGGACATGAGAAAGAAAAATAACAAATGAGGCAAATATAAAAACTCCTGGTTTCTAAACCAGGGGGTTCAGTCTTGGATCGAGTCTCGGTCAGTCTTGGCTCGCATCTGCAATCGCGTTTAGTCTCGTCTCGAGTATACGCGATAGTCTCGTCTCGAGTATACGCGATAGTCTCGTCTTGTCTTAACGCCTCTTGGTTAAGTCAAACTGAATTGATGGACCAGAACATGTAAGTTGTGGATGTTATGGTTTTCTTTAATTTTGCACATCAGTATGGTCAAGCAATGCAATTCGCTCAGTCCTCGTAACCGTAGGTTATGATAAAACCGGATAGTAATAATAATAGTAGTATTCTTAAGTAATGCTATACGTTCTTAATTTGTTCATTGCAATTCTCAATTAGCTTGTATAATGTTTTAGTACTGTTTATCAATTCCTGTATTGTTGAGGAATAATCACCATTGTTATTATTGTGTTGGGAAACAGATTTAAAGAAAAAAAAAAAAAACAAATGGATAAGATAAGCTGTGGTTAAATGAATTTTAAGAAGATGAACTATTAAAATGTTTTGTTCAAATAACTTGGCCTAAGGGACAAGATAAACAAAAGAACAAGGCCTCTTAATTGTGAAAACCATGATAAAGTGGGGGATATAAGGAGAATCCAGGCTGGCAAAAGGGGACGGAAGCAGCCAAAGACGAAGGAAAAGTTATTCAGCCATGTGGGTGAGGATTTCACCTAACATTCATGTAAGACCTTTTCTCTCTTTGTAAAATCTTAGTTAGAGAAGAATTTGAGCCAAGTTAGGTTTCTCGTATATAATATTTTGTGTTTACGAAATTTTCTTTATATCAATGTAATTTTATTGTGTTTTTGCATTTTCATATACTCTCTCTCAGTGTTAATAAAGTTTGCTTACTTAGTATTCCTCCAGGTTCTTTTACTTACTTCCACAGAGAAGAGATAAGAACCATTATTTTTAAATTGACTTTAGTAGAATACTGACTACCGATACTCAAGAATGTTGAATTACCATTTTTATTAATCATGGCTCCCCTGGCGATATGCTAATGCTCAGATTCTTTTTTGGCTAGATTTTACATATTTTATACCAGATTCTTTTTTTTAATTTTTTCTCTATTTCTTGGTTAAGGCTAATTGGTTTCTCAGTGCAAAACAGATTTAAAGAAAAAAAAATATGGATAAGACAGACACACACTAAACGGTGTTATTTGAATCCTGTACTATTTCAGTGGGGGAATGTGTTGGGAAACAGATTTAAAGAAAAAAACAAATGGATAAGATAAGCTGTGGTTAAATGAATTTTAAGAAGATGAACTATTAAAATGTTTTGTTCAAATAACTTGGCCTAAGGGACAAGATAAACAAAAGAACAAGGCCTCTTAATTGTGAAAACCATGATAAAGTGGGGGATATAAGGAGAATCCAGGCTGGCAAAAGGGGACGGAAGCAGCCAAAGACGAAGGAAAAGTTATTCAGCCATGTGGGTGAGAGGATTCCACCTAACATTCATGTAAGACCTTTTCTCTCTTTGTACAATCTTAGTTAGAGAAGAATCTGAGCCAAGTTAGGTCTCTCGTGTATAATATTTTGTGTTTATGAAATTTTCTTTATTTCAATGTAATTTTATTGTGTTTTTGCATTTTCATATACTCTCTCTCAGTGTTAATAAAGTTTCCTTACTTAGTATTCCTCCAGGTTCTTTTACTTACTTCCACAGAGAAGAGATAAGAACCATTATTTTTAAATTGACTTTAGTAGAATACTGACTACCGATACTCAAGAATGTTGAATTACCATTTTTATTAATCATTATCAAACTTAGAACAGCACTAATGATTGAGATAATGCAAATAATCGATTTACACGTGGGTGACTCATATATTAATCCGTTATCTTTATCGGTTCTAGAATAGCCCTGTAAGAGTCACACCCACACCTTGTGTAGATAAGATTACATAATAAAATGAGATAGCAAAGGTAGATTACTGTGTAGTCACTGTGTTTCTCATAAATAGCTACAACCCCATTCTCCTACGTCAGGTTGAGTGAGTATTAATATTCATGTAATAAATAACCACTATATGACTGAGATAAACACGGTATGTGATAGATATGGTCAAATTGGTACTGGCTATCATAATAACCCTAGTGTTAAGGCTTAATTATCAATTTACCCATCATTTACCCATGATACTAATCTTCAATTGTTATGCATCTAAAGTGCTATTTGTAATTCTCCAATTTATTGTCTTATATGCTAAATACGGAAAACCCAATAAAACATGTAAGACTGTTATAGTAAGGTGCAAAATTTACAGAAAAGTCTGGATGTAGAAGGGACCGGACCAGGAGCGTCATTTGAGTTTGTTTGCAGGGAGCAAGACGCCCATCTACATAAGAGTTGCCCGTTTTTTTTTTTTATTATTAGTATATTAGTAGTCGATTAAAATATGTTTCTCAAACTTAGGGGGAAATTCCCGGGGACGCGGACAAATCCAAGCTAAGTTCTGGCAAGGCGGACAAAATCCAAGCGGATAAAATCCAAACAACTATTACGGAAACGTAAAAGACTTGATCGAATTTTTTTTATAAATTCGATAATGGACTTCAATCTTATTTTTAGAGCATGAAAGTGCAGTTACTTTGAGAAATACCAAGCTAAGATAAGTAAGTTGTTATTCTACTATTGTCACACTTGGAGAAGGATATCAGGAACTAAAAACAATTACATAACAAAAACATTTTGACAAATATGTTTTGTGGGGAAATGTGAAAGCAAGTATTTTCCAGCAAACGCCACTAAAACTATTATTTCATCTAGAATGCGCTGGTTCTGAAGGACAAGAGAAAGGAAAATAACAAATGAGGCGTGTATAAAAAATACTGGTTTCAAACCAGGGTATGCAGTCTTTCAGTCGTATTCAGTCGGTTCAATTTTCGACTCGACTCGTCTTGCACATATTGTTAAGTCGGGAACTCTCGGGCAGGTGGTGCAATTGCTATTGACCACCGTAGTATCGCGATTATAGTTGTCGCCGATGCTGACTGTAATCGATGGACTAGAAAATATAAGTTGTATATTGCATAGTTTCTTCTACTTTTATGCATAATTATGGCAGGGCAGGTCATGTTAATCATATCCTCGTAACCGTAGGTTTTGATAAACCCGGAACAATTAACATTAAGAGTTGCTTGGAAGAGAAACTATTCTCATAAGTCATCTTTAATGTTTGTTTATAAGCACGTAGCTTATGAATCACAATGTACAACTGTAATTTGCCAAGGTATTACGTCTCAATGTAACGATTATTATTTATCAATTTTACGTACTGTATTTGAGCTCTCTGATACACGAGTGTCATATTCTCGCTGTGGATGACCCATTTATTCATAGATAATTGTATTGGATTTAGAATAGCCCTGTAAAGTGCTCATCCACATTGTACCATTAATATCTAATACAATAAAAATGAGATAGCCTGGGTTAATTACCGAGTAGTCATTGCGTTTAATCAAGGTCTCTTTTAACTCCTGTTCTCCTGCATTAGATTAAGTGACAACTAATAAAATTATAAATATTTATTAATATACTACCGAGGTAATAAACAGGTATATTATTTTACTGCTAGCTCCCCTCATTATCACGTTTTACCGTGATACAACAGTATCATGTGCGTAGCTGTGAATGTGCCTGTGAACATCCTAATTAAATTGTGTGTTTGTTTCTTTCTTCAATTGTGATGAATTCTAAAGTTTTATCTGTAATTCTTCTTACTTTTAAAGAACTGAAAATCCAATAAAACATGTAAGATTGTCACAGTAAGAGTACAGATAAGCTTATGAAAAGTTATGTTTTAATTGTCTTTAGTTGTCAAAATAACCAATAATACATAAATTTTCATTTAGTTTGTCTAACAAGAAAGTTGCAAAAGTCTTTCACACTGTTCCTAGTATACAATAATCTCCCGAGTTTGATGAGTTTACATTGGGGTTAACACTGTGGGGTAACATTGAAAGTAGTCCCATGAAGTAGGCTCCTGATTGCTGCGATGAAACTCCAACAAAATTCGCGATGGTGTATCCATTGTAATGAAATTATAAGGCTTGAGTTTTTTTTTTTTTAAAAAAAAAAAGTTTTTTCATCATATTGTAAAAAATATATATCAAAAAGTTTTATTCTTAGTCAAATAATTAACATTGTTTTCCACTGTTAGAACTAGCAATTATATGTAAAAAAAATATATTATAAGATAATAATTAAGTGAAAAAGGAATTTTGATAAACAGAAACACTTATCGTGGACTAATGAGATTCTCCGGCAGTCACGTAGCGTGAAGAGTAATTAGGAGGACAAACAAAGCTGTTATGGAGAACTTCAGGGTTTGAATGACGAAAATTATAACATATAAAAAAGTAAGGGAGAGATCCAGTCATCACCCAGGATTCAACCAGTAACTCACCTTGTACTTATTCAAGTCTTAATCCAACGATTGCTGGACAACATGGGTGGACAATCACTATTCTTACAGTAAGCTGTATTTTTCATTTTGTATATAAAAGGCAGTCATTTGTATAGGCTCCAAGCTTAGCGAATTGGTTTCCCGAGTAAAAACAGAAAGTTATTTTGTATCTTTAATCTTTTAGTTCCTGGGCCCAACGGGCAAGGGGTTGCTGGACCCCTACCAGGCGCCTCCCCAGGTGGCGGATAGGGGAATGTCTACTAGATATAGTAGGCACCGGAGTCAACCGGGGTGGACCAAAACCAGCACTGCTGCCTTGCAGTTCGTGGAGGGATCCATAAAGGCTAAGGGAAGACAACTCTGACAAAAAATCACCCGGTCCTCCAGGTTGGGGGTTGGGCGTAAGGCTAACAACCTCACACCGGAAAACAACAACCGTTCAGAAACCCGAAAGTGTGCCTCGGAAGGATGGGACAATAGGAAATGGATCGGCGAAACGGAATAAGGACATGATTCTGGCAACCTGGAATGTGAAAAGTATGTTAGGACCAGGCAAGATACATGAAGTAGCGCAGGAAATACTGAAGTATGGAATACAAGTGGCGGCCTTACAAGAAATAAGATGGCAAAGCACAGGAAAAATGGAGGATAAAGACTTCACAATGTTCTACTGTGGAACGGAGCAAAGAACTGGCCAATACAGAACAGGATTCATCGTTTCAAAAGAAGTGAGAGGAAGCGTCCTACAATATAAACAATTAACGAAAGAATCAGTTCACTCAGATTAAAAGGTAAATGGAGAAACATAACCATTTTAACAGTTCATGCCCCGACAGAAGAGAAGGAAGACTGTGAAAAGGACAAATTCTACAAGTTAGAAGAACTCTGGACAGAACACCCAATACGACATACAGATAATCATGGGAGATTTCAATGCCCAGATAGGTGAGAACGATAGCATAAAAGGAGTAAGTGGAAAACATACAATACACGAAGAAAGTAACAGTAATGGTGATTTGTTATGCTAGCTGGCAATCAGACGGAAATTTATAATAAAAAGTACATGCTTTCCACATAAACGTATACATCTAGGAACCTGGAAGAATCCAAGTGGGAACTCAGTCAGCCAAATTGACCATGCAATGATCTGTCAAAGGCACGCATCAGCAATAATAGACGCCAAACGCTCCAGAGGACCAAACTGTGATTCCGATCACTTTCTATTGAAAGTAAAGCTACGAGAAAAGATAAGGAAAACACACACGGGAAACAGACTTGGTAGAACAAAGTGGAACACAAAAGAATTGGAAAAAACAGAAAATAGACAACGATATCAAGAAAGTATAAAGCAAGAAATAGAAGGATGGACGGAAACGGAAAGAGAAACAATACATACACATTTGGGAAAAATTAAAGAAACTCTAAAAAAAATCAGCTAAAGAAATAATAGGGAAACAGATACAGACTATAAAGAGAAACAGATGGTTCGATGAAGAGTGTGAGGGAGCGATAAAAGAGAAAAATGAGGCAAGGATGAAAATGCTACAAAAGGAAACAAGAGGAAACATTGATAATTATAAAGAGAAGAGAAGAATAGCCAACAACACATGCAGGAAAAAGAAGGAGATGATTATGGAGCAGATAATGGAGATAAATAATCTGAGCAAACAAAAGAATGAGACAAGTAAAATGTACGCAGCCATCAAAAAGATAAATAAAGGCTATGAACCCAAAGAAATTGGCTACAAAGACAAAAATGGGGAAATATTAGGAGATATACACAGCATACTAGAAAGGTGGGCTGAATATTACCAGGAACAATTAGGAAAGGAAGAGACGCAAGAGCTGGAACTCACAACCGCTGCAAACATATGAAGAAGTGGAAACAATCTTAAACCAAATGAAGAACAATAAGGCCCCAGGCGAAGATAAGATAACAATAGAATTAATAAAGGCGGCAGGCGTTACAATGAAGAGGGAAATTCATGAACTCCTTAAGCGCATCTGGGAAGAAGAACGAACGCCCAAGGATTGGCAAGGAGGAATTATCTGCCCAATATACAAGAAAGGAGACCGCACAGAATGCAGCAACTACAGGCCAATAATGTTACTGAGCACGGTGTACAAAATATTAACGAAGGTTATTAACAAAAGAATGAAAAAGTACACAGAAACAATAATCGGGGAATATCAGTGTGGATTTAGACCTGGAAGAGGCATAACTGATCAGCTATTCGTTCTACAGCAAATTGTAGGAAAACATTACGAATACGGACTTGACCTTATAATTCTATTTGTTGACTATCGCAGAGCCTTTGACAGTGTAAATAGAAACCAAATCATTAAGGTGATGCAGCAAATGGGTATTCCCAATAAGCTGATTAATTTAACACAAATGATAATGCGCCAAACAAGCGCTAAGTAAGAATAGGAAATGCTGTAAGTCGAGAATTTCAGTATTACAAAGGAGTGAAGCAAGGAGACGGGCTATCCACCACGCTCTTTATTATAGCACTGCACGCAGCTGTACAGGAAGTAGACAAAAGAGGCTCAATTTTCACCAAAAGCACCCAGATATGCGCATACGCAGATGATATTGTAATAGTGGCTAAAACAGAAAAAGATCTGACGGAAACATATCAAAGATTAGAAGAAGAAGCAAATAAACTTGGATTAGAAACAAACGTCAACAAAACAAAATACATGATTGTCACTAGGAAACCAGAGAAATTTAAAAAGAAAAGCAGTTATACATGGGAAAGAATTCGGAAGAGTGAGCTCGTTTAAATATTTAGGCATTTCAATCAACGAACAAAACAAAAAGGAAGGAACGATAAGAGAAAGGATACACATGGGAAACAAGGCTTACTACGCAAATATGCAACTAATCAGAAGCAAACTCATAAACAGGAAAACCAAGGTTACTATCTACAAAACATTAATCAAGCCAATCATAACGTACGGAGCAGAAATATTTGTCATGAACAAAGCAGAAGAAGAAGCTCTACGAAGATTCGAAAGAAGAATAATACGCAAGATATACGGCCCAGTCAAAGAAGACGATATATGGAGAATAAGGAGCAATGAAGAAGTAAACAGTATATTAAAAAATGAAAATATTGTAAAGTTTATTAAATCTCAGCGAATAAGATGGCTAGGCCACGTACAGAGAATGCCAGAATCGAGAATACAAAGGAAAATAATGAAGGAGCAAATATATTCTGTAAGAAGGAAAGGAAGACCAATGACAAGGTGGATAGACGACGTAACGGAAGACCTAAAACGATTAAAAGTGAAGAGATGGTGGGAGATCGCCAAGGATAGAAAAGCATGGAGGCACATTGTTAGGGAGGCCAAGGCTCACAAAGAGCTGTAGCGCCAGTTGGTAAGGTAAGGTAATCTTTTAGTTCATGAAACTAAAAGCCGTGCTTGTTATAAAAAGTATCACGAAAATATCAACTTTGATCGAATTTTTTAATTTAAGAGATCAGACATTTCATCATTAAAACAGTGTCGCCGTAGAGATACCAAAAATGTGTAAATAAGATATAAATGGTATTTCTAAAAACATGTACGAAGGACACCAGGAAATGAAAACACTTATATAAGCAAAAACAATTTTCTTCAGTGAAAGTGTGAAAGTCACGCATACGTCATAGAAACTATTATTTCATAGTCTAGAATAGACTGATCCGGAAGGACTTGAGAGTGAAAATAACAGATGAGGCGAATATAAAAACTCTTGGTTTTTAGACCAGGGGATCTTGTCTTCTCTCGGTCGTAGTGAGGATCGAGTCTCGGTCGGTCTTGGCTCGTATCCGATATCGCGAGAAGTCTCGTCTCGTTAACTTTGTCTCGTTTTGGACAATACTTGGCGGACTACTGTATTGGGAATCCAGAACATGTAAGTTGTATATTTTATGGTTTTTCTTAATTTGACACATGAGTATGGTCAGGCAAATGCGATCTTCCTTGTCCTCGGAACCTTAAGTTAAGATATACTAGGATTAAGACAAATGACAAAGCGATAGATGTTAAGAGAATATTCAAAACAAATTTTATCATGTAATGCTATTTACTGTCGATCTACTCGCAATGTACTAATAGAGTTTATCTGATAACTGCATTATTGTCGAATAATTTCAATAGATTGAGACAATGCAAACAACACATTTTCAAGTGGGTGACTCAATGATTGATTCCGTTAAGTTTATCGGGATTAGAATAGCTTTGTAAGAGTCAAACCCACATCTGTGTAAATAAAAATCTTATAATAAACGAGATAGCTAAGGATAACATCTGTGTCATCTATGTGTTCTCGTAAGATAACTTTAACCTCTGTTTCCCACGTCAGGTTTTGTGGATATGGTACTCAGGTATTCAATAACCACGATATTACTGAGGTAAATAAAAGCAAATAAGTGATATAATGGTAATTATCATAACAACCTAAATTATATAACGTATTTATCGCGGACTAAGTAACGTTATATCTGTGATATGGCTCCCCGAAATGAATTATGAGGACTTATGATTGTACTGCCTGAACACCCACCCATTTCTTCTTTCTTGCCAAACAGTACATCCACACAAACACAAAAACAACATGAGAAAGTCTCATACAGCACCATGTAAGCTCATTCCTTTGGCAATGAACTTACGTGCCTTTTACCCCAATGGATGCATTTGTTCCCACGTTTCTCATGAAACACACTCTCTTATATATAAACATCTAGAAAAATAATAACCCGAATGAATATATGTGTAATGACTCCAAATCCCGCCGCGTACATTATAAAAAAAACAAAAATAATAAAAAAAAAAATTAAACACCTTGGTACTTACCATGCAGCCAAAAAAAACCCCAAGCCTGACGGATGCAGCCTCCATCACTCTACAACTATATCAAATGGAATACCCCATCCACGCGTTTGGTGGCTTAGACAAATTTCCTCCAAGGGTTTCCTACCCTTGTACGGTTGTGCTCACGCAGCCTACCATGCATACGCAATGGCATGCATCAGTGCATGCTGGCTCAGCGAGGTAGCAACCCTGCACGGACATTCCACAGCTTGACCTCAATCAGGTCAATGCATTCTTCCCTGCTATAATTAACCACGCTCTTTTCCTCGAAACGATTACAGGAAAATCTTAGGGAGAGAATCTATGAATGCAATACAAAAAAAAAAAAAAAAAAAAATACTGAAATTCAATTTGCATTTCGTTAATTTCGACTGCCTGTAAGATGAGTTCCTCTTCTCTCTTTCAGATCATGTGGCGTGTCTATGTTTTTGGCATTTTTGCACTTCAAACCGTCAAGGCCCAAAACCCAATAGAAACGAAAGATGTGGTTACAATTATTAGTGCTGTGGGTACTGTTGGATGTGTATTATCGATTCTGTTTCTTTTATGTTGGTGTCGTTATAGTAGATCCAAGAAGCGCTCCCGATTTTACAAATCGAATATCACATCCCAATTCACGCACTCTCGTTCTCCTTCTGCTCACAATAACATGGACAACCAACATCTGTTAACACGTTTGGAAGGTCAATCACCATCAATACCTTCGCTACACGATCCTGTACTTCAATCCCGTACTACTCCATCCCGACCTTTATCTCCTCCAGTGGACTCCTTGCTCAGTCCAAGATTTTTCGCATCCACACCATTGTAAATACTTTATACTCCATATGATTATTTGGTGGTGATATTTTCTATCATTCTTATATGCCAAAAAAAAAAAAAATAAATAAAAAAAAAATTAAAAACTACAAAAAACCTTATGCTATCTCCCATTTCCTAACCACATTCACTTATGCCTCCTAACTCTTCATTCCCCTTTTCCTTTTCTGCCTACACTAACATTTCATTTCCTCGGCAGATTGCACTGAAAGGGAATTACAGGTGCATCTTGGATGCACATTATTTTATGAAAGGCTAAGGTTTGTGCAATAAAGGAAAAACCAGAGGAATATACAACATTCCCCGGATATTTATGTATATGCGTACTTAGGTTAATTGCTTTACATTTGTTATATCTGTATATATATATATATATATATATATGTATATTTTCTATTGTTCATATGTGTATTACGATTGTAATGTAACCAGGTTTCAACGATCCATTGCCTGCCATACGAGTAAGACAATCCTTTCAACATTACTTAAAATGTCATTAATATACAACTCTTAACACTTTACTTTTCTGGATTCCCTCAAAACACTTAATTGTAGGATGTTTGTCCCTATTGGACATGTTCTTTAGGTGTATTCGCGAATGTACTCAACGTAGTTACGTTACTTTTTACACCGATATTACAACCTCATGCCTCATTAGCCATTCTTGGTACCATTGGCTAGTTAATGTTATTTTTCCTCCCTATGTCACCGATCTACATATTCTAGGTATGAAAGTGACGTTTGCATCTAGTGTCTAGGAAGTGTGATTCACGAGTTTCACGACGTACGAGAGTTTTTTCCAGTGCCTCGCCAAAAACCTTATACAGGGTGACCATCGAACTGTGATCGAATTCCACGATTTGGGCATCCATTACAGGATTGCTCAGTATATTTTTTTAAGTGGGGGAATATCACGAAAATATCAACTTTGATCGAATTTTTTAATTTAAGAGATCAGACATTTCATCATTAAAACAGTGTCGCCGTAGAGATACCAAAAATGTGTAAATAAGATATAAATGGTATTTCTAAAAACATGTACGAAGGACACCAGGAAATGAAAACACTTATATAAGCAAAAACAATTTTCTTCAGTGAAAGTGTGAAAGTCACGCATACGTCATAGAAACTATTATTTCATAGTCTAGAATAGACTGATCCGGAAGGACTTGAGAGTGAAAATAACAGATGAGGCGAATATAAAAACTCTTGGTTTTTAGACCAGGGGATCTTGTCTTCTCTCGGTCGTAGTGAGGATCGAGTCTCGGTCGGTCTTGGCTCGTATCCGATATCGCGAGAAGTCTCGTCTCGTTAACTTTGTCTCGTTTTGGACAATACTTGGCGGACTACTGTATTGGGAATCCAGAACATGTAAGTTGTATATTTTATGGTTTTTCTTAATTTGACACATGAGTATGGTCAGGCAAATGCGATCTTCCTTGTCCTCGGAACCTTAAGTTAAGATATACTAGGATTAAGACAAATGACAAAGCGATAGATGTTAAGAGAATATTCAAAACAAATTTTATCATGTAATGCTATTTACTGTCGATCTACTCGCAATGTACTAATAGAGTTTATCTGATAACTGCATTATTGTCGAATAATTTCAATAGATTGAGACAATGCAAACAACACATTTTCAAGTGGGTGACTCAATGATTGATTCCGTTAAGTTTATCGGGATTAGAATAGCTTTGTAAGAGTCAAACCCACATCTGTGTAAATAAAAATCTTATAATAAACGAGATAGCTAAGGATAACATCTGTGTCATCTATGTGTTCTCGTAAGATAACTTTAACCTCTGTTTCCCACGTCAGGTTTTGTGGATATGGTACTCAGGTATTCAATAACCACGATATTACTGAGGTAAATAAAAGCAAATAAGTGATATAATGGTAATTATCATAACAACCTAAATTATATAACGTATTTATCGCGGACTAAGTAACGTTATATCTGTGATAAAAGAAATATTAATCTATTGATAAACATTATCCTTAAATTAATTTGATATCTGACAGGCAGAGATATTTGACTGGCGAGGATAAGTACTCGAAAACCCTAACCATCTCACTATTTAAACACCATGGAATAAACGTTTGCAGGCACAGTATAAAAATCGAGAGAACCTTGTGTGTTAACTATTGTTTTGTTTGCGTGTTTTCTAGTGCTTTCGGTACTCATACAAAAATCTCATACAGTATAACCTCATTACATACACACCAACCATAGTGCGTGCAGTCTATCAAATATTAAAAAAGTCGTTCTCTTCGTTATTTGATACATAAATTATACAAATAAGAGAACTTTAAAACGAAGAGACGGCTATGTGTTAACTATTGTTAACAACGTTTAAAAAGATCTATGAAATATTAAAATTTTTATTATTAAAATTAAAGGCATCAAAAACTTTTGATCATGTATGTACAACAATTTCATATATAGTGTATAGATAGAATGTGAAGAAAACTTTCAAATACGAAAACAACTTTAAAATAGAATTCAAGGATGTATGACGTCCGAGTTGTTTTGTAGTAAAAGCCAGTAAAAGTACTTCATCTTTCATATAAATACTTCCCAAATTTTACTGTCGGGAAGAAGTGACGAAGAAGCGACGGAGAAGCGACAAAGAAGCTATAGAGAAAACACTGACGATAGCTACGGATGAAACATGAAGGACTTCTGGCTGACGAGATTTGAGAATTATCCGTTCTCAATTTATTTCATGTAAGTTTACCTTTTCTTTATGTTAAATTTGTTCTTGATATGAGAATGTACTTTATGAGTTCTCATAGAGGTCTCCTGATAGGCCAATTCATGCTACCAGATCCTTCAGATCTTGGTAAAGCTTTAATTAATTTTGTAATTATTAATAGCAGGCATTTAGTGTACTAAGTTCTAACAATATTCAATTACCATGTCTGCAACTTCTGTAATATTTAATTTGCCATTCAATAAATCTGCATCTATTTAAATTTCGTTTATAAGGCATTTACAAACTTAAAATTAAAACAATAAACCACTATACTACCAATATCAAATTTCTACCAATATCGAGTCAATAACTCTCTTTAAAATATCACTATAAAAATAATGCTAGCTCCTTTAGTAACCTTTTAGTAATTATATTTAAAGTTAACCATCCTTTTAGAAACCGACACACTTGAGATGATGTTCCGCTGTGATAAAATAACAAGGACGGGATATTCAAGATCATTTCTAGTGTTTTGAGGACAAAGATTTTATGGAAAAACAATAACAAAACATATACACACTAAAAGGTGTTATTCTGATTATGCACACCTTCAGTGGGGGAGTGTTTTGAGAACTAAGGTTTTATGAAATATATATATATATATATATATATATATATATATATATATATATATATATATATATATATATATATATATATATATAAATTGAGATGCAAATACGTAACTCGTGTGTTGGGAAACAGATTTTGCAAGAAAAAAATGGATAAGATAATCTAATATGTACTAAGAAGAAGAACTATTAAAATGCTTTTTTTTTTTTTTTTTAGAAAACAACCTTGCCTAAGGGCCAAGAGAGACTTCTTAATTATTAGAAATATAATTAAAGTGTGATAAAGACGGGGGATATAGGGGAGAAGAGGGTAAGCGGTCAGGCGATGTAACGGTGAGTCACAGACAAATTTTGACAGGTGCTGCTGTCTGCCGAGTCCCCAATAAAGCTTGATAAGCATTCCCGCCCAGATCGCAGTCTTTGTTTGAGTACAGTAGTGAAAAGTGTGTTTTGTCATTTTCTGATCTAAAAATAAGTGATATTTACAGACTTGTTGTACCATTTGTTGTTGTTCGATAGTGCTGCAACTTGTACATAGAATACTTGGAAGAGTCTTCTTAAAGGTACGTATTCATTTTTTCTTAATTGAGCTATATGTGTGCTATACACTGAAGGGAATAATAAATGTACGTTTCGGATAATGGCGGTCACTCGATAATTATGACCGGTATTACCCTCTTGAGTCTTGAATAGTATTCTTATGTCTCATTTCAGATGCCCTCTAAGTGGACAAGGAAAACAGACAAAGGGGAATGGTCAACACAGTCGCTGGAAAATGCTATTGCTACCATAAGAGGAGGGATATCGATTCGGAAGGCAGCCAAAATGCATGGAATTCCCTTTAGTACCTTACAAGAGCGAGTGAAGAAAGGTGTTTTTAGCTCTCCAAGGTTTGGAAGAAAAACTGATTTTCCTCCAAATTATGAACATGCTCTTGCGAATCACGTCAAATTACTGTCCAAAATATTCCATGGTTTGTCACCTATTCAGTTGAGACGCATAGCTTTTGAATATGCCGAACGTAATAACATAAAAAATCGTTTTAATAAAGCAAACAGGATGGCTGGAAAGATTTGGCTTAGCGGTTTCCTTAAACGGCATGATATTAGCGTCCGGAAACCTGAAGCTGTGAGTGTAGGTAGAGTTATGGGCCTTAATAAGATGGATGTTAACCGGTTTTTCACCAATTTGGAGGAAGTGATGGAGAAGTACCATTTTAAAGATACTAATATATGGAATATGGATGAGACTGGCATAACCACAGTCCAAGATCCAGGAGTCGTGATTGCTGTAAAAGGACAGAAAAGAGTTGGCTCAATCACCAGCTGGGAGAGAGGAAAGACTACAACAGTTGTTTGCGCTATGAGTTCCGGAGATCAGTTCGTGCCACCAATGTTCATATTTCCTCGGCAGCGCATGACACCGTTGCTGGAAAAGAACGGCCCACTCGGTTCTATTTATCACTGCAGTAAATCAGGATGGATAACAGAAGAACTATTCGTGTTGTGGCTTAAGCATTTCGCGGACTTCACCAATGTATCGAAAGACAATCCTGTCTTATTAGTCCTTGACAACCATACTTCTCACTGCACATTAGAAGCTTATAAGTTTTGTAAAGATCATGGAATCGTTATGGTTTCCTTACCACCTCACTCTTCCCATCGTCTCCAGCCATTAGATGTGACTTTTTTTCTCCTTTAAAGGCTGCATATCACAGAGAATGTGATTTGTTCACGAAAAGCAGGAATTTTCAGAAGATAACCCCTTATGATGTAGCTGAACTTTTTCATAAGGCATATGCAATCGTAGCGACTATTGCTAAAGCAATTTCTGGGTTTCAAGCCACAGGTATCAAACCACTTAATCCAAATATCATTACCGAAGAAGATTTCCTTTGCGAAACAATACTACAGAATTCTTCTAGTACACCTGTTTGTACTGATGATGCATCTCCAGCAGGCGATCACTCAGAACCAGGTTCGCTGTTATCTTCTCGTCTACAAACAGACAACAAACCTGTGGAAGATCGAGTGCAACAAGGATGTTCACCAAGTAAGCCTAGTTCTACATCTTCTAAAGAACCTGAAATGTTAGTTCCAATATAAGACATCTATAATCTCCCATCGACGAGCACGGGCTATCGGGGAAAAGAGCGGGAAAGAACGCATTCTCAAATATTAACATCCACACCAATGAAAGACCGACTTAAAAAGAAGAAAGCAAAGAGACTTCAGAAAGGCCTTAAGAGCTCTAGTAAGATAAAGGAGAGAAAGGAAGAAGAAATATTCAAGAACTGCGAAGTACAGAGCAAGAAGAAAAATGAACGTAAGCAGAAGAAATTACTAAATAGAGGCCTACAGAAGAATTTTGATAGCTCTTCAGAAAGCTGTTCGCTTAATGAAAGCCAAATCTGTGACGATGATTCTGATGATGACTGTGAAACAAACATAGGCAAAGATCTTTGCCTCATTTGTGAAGAGTTTGGTAAAGACGGTGAGATGTGGTTTCGCTGTACAGGGTGCGGATTGTGGGTACATCAACCGTGTAGTGGTTGGGACACTGCAGAAGGATATACTTGTGATAGATGCAATTGAAAAGGTTGTCTGATAAAAGAAAACTGTTTTAAGGTAGTAACTTCATGTTTTTGTACATATCTAAATGACTTATTATATTTTATCTGAAACTTCCAACTCATTAAAATTGTACTTTTCGTTTTGAAAAACCTTATAAGGCTATATTAGTACTAATATGCTGTATATTACTACCGCCATGCAGTTTATAAATACTATAGTTAGGTTTCTACTGTTATTACTAATAATATAACAATTCGATTGGTCAAGAAAGATAGGCAGACATTTAAATAATTAAAATTGTTTAGTACGCTGAAAGTAGGCCTACTGAAGCAACTCCTCTGTAAAAGCAGCTAAGTTTCTATGATTCTTATTGTAAAGACCTTTTATGACTTTCATTTTTACCTAAACTTTGAAATTACATTATGGAAACTACGTTATAACGTGTATATTATTAATATTTAACCATATAAATATTTTCTACTCTATGAATTCTATGTAAGAAAAGTGTATAAAAATAAATATTGTTCCAGTGGACATAATTAGTTCTTTCTCTCAGTAGCATAATTATTATGAAATAAATTATTTTTATATGAAAATTGTATTGTGTAAGAACTGACCGCCATTATCCGCATGTGAGGGAAATCCTGGTCAAAGCTCTTATTTCACTTTTTCGGGTGTATGTGATAGATGATGCTTCACAGAATATTCAGAGTTGTTGTTTTGCAAAGAGTACATTTCAGCTTAATTATTCCATTTTAAAAAGTTCGAATAACTTCTTCCAATTCTCCAGTATATCGAATTGCGCTTAAGTGACCGCCAATACCCCATTCTCCCCTAAGGAAGATACAGGCTGGCAGAGGGGAGGACGGAAGCAGCCAAGGACGAGAGGAGAATTCAGAGTCATGTGGGTGAGAGGACACCTTATACTCATGTAAGACCATTTTCTGTTTGTAAATCTTAGTTGGAAAAGAATCTGAGTTAAGTAAGGTCTCTTGTGTAAAATATTTTGTGATTACAAAAGTTACGTTATTTTAATGTAATCTTATTGTGTTTTTTTTTTTTTTTTTTTTTTTTTCTCAATAATCTCGCTCAGTGTGAATAAAATCTGCTGACTTAAGTGATCCTTTCGGTTCTTTTACTTACTTCCATAGAGAAGACATAAGAACCAACGTATTTGAATTGACAGTGGCGGATACTCATCACTACCGATACTATAAAATTCTTTCATTTTATTAAACATGGCTCCCCGGCGAAGATCGAACCCCGGTCTCCCGCGTGACAGGCGGGGATACTAACCACCCCCCTTCAGCGGACTGAAGGACTGGGTCATGCCATATTCTTGTGTTCATGGAATTTGTGTTGTAGTGTAGAACATCGTTATACTGTGATACAGTGAGATGTTGTGAGTGTGATTTGTGATTCCTATTCTTGTTTATTCATTTACGAATTCCTTTTCTTTACTATTTTTTTTTTTTTAAAAACATGATTCACATCATTTTGAATCTAATACATTCTGTGACAGTGTTACGTGGCTAACTGCCAGAACAGATTTTGCAAGAAAAAAAGGATAAGACCGACACACATAAAAAGGTGTTGTTCGAGCTATGTACTGATACAGTGGGGGAATGTGTTGGGAAAGATTTTGCAAGAAAAAGAATGGATAAGATAATCTAATATGTACTAAGAAGAACAACTATTAATTTTTTTTTTTTTTTTTTTTTGAGAAAACAACCTTGCCTAAGGGACAAGAGAGACTTCTTAATTATTAGAAATATAATTAAAGTGTGATAAAGACGGGGGATATAAGGAAGATACAGGCTGGCAGAAAGGAGGACGGAAGCAGCCAAAGACGAGAGGAGAATTCAGTCATGTGGGTGAGAGGACACCTTATACTCATGTAAGACCATTTCCTGTTTGTAAATCTTAGTTGGAAAAGAATCTGAGTTAAGTAAGGTCTCTTGTGTAAAATATTTTGTGATTACAAAATTTACGTTATTTTAATGTAATCTTTTTTTTTTTTTTTTTTTCATTTCTCAATAATCTCTCTCAGTGTGAATAAAATCTGCTGACTTAAGTGATCCTTTCGGTTTTTTTACTTACTTCCATAGAGAAGAGATAAGAACCAACGTATTTGAATTGACAGTGGCGGATACTCATCACTACCGATACTATAAAATTCTTTCATTTTATTAAACACTCGGTTTCGGTGCTCAAGTGTGATGGTAAGAAAACCCTTGAGATTGTAATCTAAATGAACTATTGATCTGAGGACAACGATTTTATGAAAAAAGAAAAAAACAGATACACACTAAAAGGTGTTATTCAGGTTATGTACACCTTCAGTGCGGGAGTGTTTTAAGGACAGAGATTTTATGAAGAAAGAAAAAAAAAAGTGGAGATGGAAATATGTTACAAGCTTTTAGTGCTCAGGTGTGATGGTAAGAAGAAAAACCTTGAGACTGTAATCTAAATGGACTATTAATATGTTTCTTTTTGAAAATCAGTTGTCCTAAGAGATTATGGAACTTTTAATTGCTGAAGAATCATAGTTTTAACATGTGATTTCAAATTAATGACTTAAAAATTTGTAATAAAAAGGAGGAACCGGGAATTAGGGAATCATCATTGGTCTTGGCAACTGCTAAGAGCGGCAAACGGAGGGAACAGAGAGATCCACGGAAATCGCATTATCCATGCACGTAAGAACGAACTTTGAACTTGGTTTGAGAGGTTCTCATATATTCATGTAAGTTTCCTTTATTGACATATGTAAAATTTAGTTAAAATGCAGAGTCTGAGCTTTTAGTTTTGGTTTCTTTGCAAACATAGATTTGTGGCATAAAACTCAGTAATAGCTCCAAAATACTATCCATAGTGTTATTTTACTCTCCTTTTGTAAAAATTGTAATTTTCTTTTGTTAATAAAATTGTAGTTCAAGCATTCAGAGGGGAAACGGTTCTTTTACTTAACTTCCACACAAAAAAGAATAGAACCTACCTCTTATGCTCAGATGTTCAGTTCTGACAGGTTGGAATACTGTTTTCCATTAAAATAATTCCATTTTGATACAAAACTACCAGCATAATTACACCACTATACTTACATTTTTGTTAATCACTAGGCTATTTTCTCAACTGTATACTCTACATGGAAAGCATCTTGGACAATAGTTCCCGCTTATGTTCTGTTTGCTTCTCAGTAAAGAAGAGGCTGTTTATGTTAGACTATTGCAAATCTGAAGGAGCAAGCTCAGAAGAATGCTTTACAGCTAAAGCCAGATGAAATAGCGATAGATTTCGAAAGAGCTGTAATTAATGCAGCAACTCGAGTGTTTCCCAATGCAATCATCAGAGGCGGTTTCTTCCATTTTGCTCACGCTTTGTGGAGGAAAGTACAAAATTTGGGTTTATCGACTATGTATAGGGAGAATTCTGAGCTGAGGAAATGAATTCGAAAAGCAGCAGCGCTACCACTAGTGTTAGTAATATGGTATGATTATCTTTATGCTTATACTTAATTATTATTTGCTGAATCTTTAGATTTTCTTACGAAAAACAACATGCTTGAATAACACTTAAGAAATTTCTTGATCTAATTGCTTTTTGGCGCAGTGTAGAGTTGTGTTGAAAACATTTAATGAAAAAAAAAAAAAAGAACCATTAAGACGTTTTTGGTTTGGACCTTGTCCTAAAAGACAATTGATATAGAAGGTAATGAGACTTTTTTGTAAAAAAAGAAAAATCATCAAATCTTTAATGTGAAGAAAAAAGACTGTTAAAATTGGGAATATAAGGGGAGTCAGGCTGTCAGAAGGGGAAGAAAAAAAATCACGGATACAGCCTACACGTCGAGGGTGATTGGAGTAAGCCATGTGGAAAGGAAGCAACCACGGACTTTGGATGAGAGGTCTCTACCTTTAAATGTAGGTTCGATTACCTCCTCTAGTAAAACTCAGCTAAAAAAGACATTCTAAGCCATAGTAGTTGGTCTCCTGACGTAAGTCTTATTGTAAATTGTATCTTAGACATTGTGCAATTAATCTCATTGTGTATACAGTGGAAATAAAAATAGCCAAGCATCTTGAGGGAAATTAGGGTTCCTTTACTTACTTCTGTAAAGAAGAGATTAGAACCTACCTCTCATGCTCTTATGAGACAGCGTGGGATACGGGTTGGTGTGGATAATCTGCCATACCCAATTCTAGTTGTTTAATTATAATCATTTTTATTAATCATGGCTCCCCTGACGACATACTATAGCTCAGATTTCTTTTTTAGCTGGTTTTTACATCGTTTTATATCAGGTTCTATTTTTGTTTAAAATTTTTCTCTATTTCTTGGTGAAGGATGATGGTTTTTCTCAGTGCAATTATTTTCATAAATTTAATATCCTTATAAATTTTTGTTGTTTGGTTGAATGATTCCGTATGTCGTTAACGCGTAGTGCAGTTCAATCACAGAAATTAGGTGTAAACATCACCAAGAAGCAGTCTGTTACTAATGATCTTGCTAATTCCTGGTTACATTCCACCCTCCCAGCCGCACCGGCTGCCACCTTGCAGCCTTTTCTTAACCAGACTAACAATGTTACCTCAAATAATCAAGTTAGTAGGTCACCCTTAACTAACCCGTCTGCTGTTAATCCCCACTCACAGGGCACAGGGCTGACATTGTCGGCTACTTCCCCACCCATACAGGGAAATTCAGTTGAAACCACCATTTCGATTCATCCAAACTCACTCAGCATATTTTCGGCTACCCCTTTAGAACGTGCAGACCTATCCATTACTAACTTTGAGAGAACGGCCAAAATTGCAGGTTGGAATGAAGATAAAATGTGTTCTATCTTCCCGTTATGTCTTGCAGTCTGCCCGTTATGTCCTCTATATTGGTACAAAAGTACCGATTCTTTTTCCACCCTGCCGTGGAATACTCTTAAAGATAAATTTCTAAAGCAATTTGGGCCAAACAATTTACCTCTCTCCGCACCTGAAAAATATAGATCAAGAGTTCAAAAACCTACAGAATCACTCCTCCATTATTTATATGCAAAAAAAAAAAAAAAAAAAAAAAAAAATCCTTGTCTACCCAACTAGATCACCCACCCTCCTTTGATGACTTTTGTAGGATTCGATTACGGGACTATTACTTCACTTTATTGTAGAATTTTCGTAAAAGACTATTAAGTCATTTGACGAACTTATAGAACTAGCAGCTACAAGCGAAAGGGCAGACAGGTTAGCCCAGTGGCGCTTAGCCAGCACCGCCCCTACTCCCCCACCACAGACCAATCAGCAAGACCCTTTAAACAGTATAATTTCTCGTTTAGATTCCCTTGAAGTCCAACTTAACACACATCTTAATGGTCAACCTGTACAACATACGGCTGCATTCATGGAAAATAGTAAACCGCAGGTCAGGGAGCAAATACTCAGATCGTTCATCTTCTTCTTCCTACTCCCGCAATTCCTCCCGTGGGCGGAATGACCAAACATATCGTTCAACGCAACGATCACACAGCAGGGAACGGAATTATAAGAATCCACCTCAATCCCCACCCACTACTCCCACACCTTCCTCAGATCACAACCATAAATGTTGTTCCTGCCAAACATCAAAGCAACAACAAACTTCTAAGAATACCAATCAGAACTCTCCTCAGAAGAATTTCAATAGAAAAAGTCGTCCTCCCTTTAGAAAAGGTGGGAAAAACCAGAAGTGAGCAAAAAAAAATCGTTATAGACACACACTTAAAGGTGATGTTCACATGATATACACTTTCAGTGTATGTGTGTGGGGGGGGGGGGGGTTGAAAACATTTAATGAAAAAAAAAAGAGGAACCATTAAGATGTTTTTGGTTATAACGACCTTGTCCCAAGGGACAATTTATATAGAAGGTAATGAGACTATTTTTGAAAAAGAAAAAAAATCAAATCTTTAATGTGAAGAAAAAAAGACTGATAAACTTGGGAATATAAGGGGACTCAGGCTCTCAGAAGAGGAAGAAAAAAAAAAACACGGATACAGCCTAGACGTCGAGGGCAATTGGAGTGAGCCATGTGGAAAGGAAGCAACCACGGACTTTGGATGAGAGGTCTCTACCTTTAAATGTAGGTTCGATTACCTCCTCTAGTAAAACTCAGCTAAAAAAGACATTCTAAGCCATAGTAGTTGGTCTCCTGACGTAAGTCTTATTGTAAATTGTATCTTAGACATTGTGCAATTAATCTCATTGTGTATACAGTGGAAATAAAAATAGCCAAGCATCTTGAGGGAAATTAGGGTTCCTTTACTTACTTCTGTAAAGAAGAGATTAGAACCTACCTCTCATGCTCTTATGAGACAGCGTGGGATACGGGTTGGTGTGGATAATCTGCCATACCCAATTCTACTTATTTAATTTTAATCATTTTTATTAATCAGAATAAAGCAGAACTTTATTATTTTCATTCATTCATTCATTTTATTGTATTTTCCTGTTTGCGTCCGCTTTTGTTTTTGCAGCATAGTATGGAACCACTTCGATAATGACGAGGAACGGAAAATAAACTATGGAGAAGGAAGGCACTATAAGCTGCAGAGGGCTGCGCCAAGGGACTATCTAGACATATTTTCTTTCGTAAATCTTCTGAAACAAGAACCACGTGAAAATGAATTGGAAATGCGTCTACTTGAAGTTGGAAATGTTGCGAAGAAGAAGCTTAAATGGAAGCGTATGAGTAGGTATTTAAAGACAAGACTCTAAGAAGGTGAAATTGATATCATATCATATTGTAGCGAACATGCAGCCGGAATGGGCTGAATTATACGTTTATTTAAAAACAATTTTGTTATTAAGAAACTAGCGTTTCTTATCGATAACAGTAAACATCCGGACAATGTTGTGATTTTAGAATAGACGTGCTATTCAAGGAAAACAACCAACCTAAATTCAGAAACAAACACACAGATGTCCCACAAAAGCGTATTTTCACCAGTATAAAATTGAACATCCAACCGAGTAAAAACGGATACTCATCCATATAAAAACTAAGGTTTAGAAAGTTTACTCGTCCCTTACATGTCCATTCTTTTAATGAGTGTATGTGGCCTACTCTATGCAGCACATTCTCAAGTGGACCCGACGCCTAGCCCTTCGTGATGTAGCGATCGACATCCGAGGTCCAAGAAGCTGAGTCGGCCTACGTCCAAATCTCAGAACACGCCAAGTACTAGACGACCTCCATGGGGGACTTCCAGCCCAAAGTCCAGAACTGAAGAGGGAGACAACAGGGGCAGCCGTTAGCGAGAACGAACTCAGGACCACAACGTCCCGACCCGAGCAGCGAGTAGGATCGTCGACTACGAGGCAGCGCCAAAGTAGAAGAGGAAAAACCTCCGGTGGGTTCGGAGGACTTTAACAGTCGACTCCAAGTTCTACAAAAAAAAGTAGTGAATCGTTAACGTTTAGTTAAAGTGACACCAAGCCTCTAGTGCCTGTGGACATCAGCAAGCAGTACACGTGAGTAAGCAACACTAATATTTTAAATATTCTCAAAGAGGTTCATTTGAGGGAAAAGGATGCTAATATTCTATTTAACCACACATAGCCTTGCATTGGCATGTTTATAATTTAGATGTCTCCATTGGTTAGCCTTCAGCTAACGAGACAACCGATCTATACCGAGACCCTTCAGGTCAAAGCGTTGATCGGTAATCAAAATTCAATTTATCCCTTTTACTAATTTAGAAACTCTGGTTCTTTCATTATTTCACTCCATTAACTCATCATCATCCCTTTTTGTAATAAAAGACAAAATCCAACTTATTTTTTATTCATGATATCTGCATCATCCTGATGCGTAGTTTATGAGTTGAGTAAAATAAAATTAAATAAGTTAACACTTTAACCGAAGCATGAGTCTCTGAGACCCAGTGGTAAATTTAAAAAACACAATGGTGTTACCCCTGGTTGCTCGTGAAAGTTTATTTGGCTCTTTTATTTTATGGTTTCATATAGCATGTATATAAAGAAACTTAAATACATTTCAAAGTAAATATATTACAAAATTGAATTATGGGTCTCTGAGACCTTGAGTTTCTCAAACTCATGTTTCACTTAGAGTGTTAATATCTTATGTGACAGGTAGATACAGTATACATTGAACCACTAGTTCAATTTATAATACAGTACTGTTAGAGAGGTTTATTACAGTACTTTCATAGGACTATTATATAACTCCCTGAACATTAAAGTGAATTTTAACAAGATAAAATCTAAACGACAAGAAATAAAAAGGTGGGTGGAAGCAGCGGGAATCATCACTTCAACTTACAACAGACGAAAATACAAGCTAACAATGATCAGACTATTTCTGAAGGATGGAACTGGAGATTGTGGTGTAAGTCATTTTTGCTTTTTGTCCTATCTTGAGCTGTGATAGGCTATTAAAAATTCACCCATTATTAACACTTATAACCCTTCTAGTTGGTTGAGTTGGATTAGCGAAGAATACGCATTCCCAATCCATAGTTCCCTCCTTTCTTTCCAATTCATCCTATCTTTAGCCAATCCCGTTTGCATTTTTATCGCATATCGCCCCCTTCCACAGTATGCACATCACTTAGAACAACCACATCAAGAACATCTCCCTCTCACTACTCACACACCCGATTTTTAATTCTTGCTCTTTTTCTTTTAGATTCTATAGGACGTTCTACTTCATCAACCATTCATTGCCCCTGTCCCTTAGCGGCCTTAACGCTCTTACTACTCATACTAGCTTTTGGATTATCTTGCAAACTCTATTTTACTCGCCGTTTCTATTCCCTTCTGCTTACCTCCAACAATCGCCCTATGACTCCACGGGTACCTCCCATAGAAATTACCTCCTTATCTGCCCTTATTTCATTTCCCTTGGCAGATCTTCTTTTTTTAAATATTGTATAAACACCCCTTCATTCAGTCTGATTGGCATATTACATAACCTTCCTCATTAGTTCCAGGGCAGTAATAATTAGCCTCCTTCATTTTTTAAGTAACCATCACCTTTATATTTTTTCCCTTTTTCCCCGCTACCATTAACTTCCCTTCTTACCCCTCTGTCAAAACAAAAGAGAAAAAGAGAAGAACATGAAAATATACTAGCTTAAGACTGTTTTTTACAACAACAATTATTTTTTAAAAACTTTTTCTTTATTATGATATTGCGCTTACACCCAGTTTACCTTTTCCTAACACCTAACCGCAACTACACTCCAGTTTCCGAGGCGTACTCCAGTGTGGACAACAGCACAGTTTTTCTCCGCTGCGGATCCAGTTTCCGGCAGCTACTGATCCAGCATCTGGCTTCCCAGTGCTGACCACTGGACTACAGCAGTGCGGAGTCGCAATCTACCGCCTATGATCATGGGGCCGCCAATCCATACCTCCTTCCAAGTGATGGTCTTCCGGGATCTCTCCACCACTGCGATATACCACGCCGTCAACGACGTTTCTGGCATTTAATAAAAATCTAAGTCTAATATAGCACCACCTTTCATTTGATATTAATTTTTGCTACCGCCCACGCTCAACGAATTGATTTCAGTGATTTAGTGCTCTCAGTGTTTGTTTTTTTTCGTGTGTGAGTGTATATTGTCATGTAATAAACTGACATATAATAATGCATAAGGTTTCTTTTTATAAAATTAAAATGGATGATTAAGTAAAATCATATTTTCAGTGCACGTATTTTCGTACACGGAAGGTAAAAATATAGGTAATAAAAAGCGACAACAACATATGGTTAACATTAGTTCTGTGAATGGGAAAACAAACTTTTCCATCAAAAGCAACAACGTAACAGGCAGTTGACCTCTACGTATGCTTCTCGGCCCGTTGCTTTTACCAAACATAAACATATCTGGTGACGTGATATAGAAAACGAACGCACGGACTTTCCAAAAAAAGAAAAAAAAAAAAGAATAGAAAAATAGCAGCAGCAGAAATTCACGGGAAAAAGGCATAAAGTATCAATTCACTATTCACTTCTCCATCGAATTATACGTTCTAAGTCAATCATTTGTAAAATCTTCAGTGACTGCCATGAAGTTTGGGACGCTTGCTTGTTAGTACCTTTTCTTTTTTCCATGATATCCCTTCTCCACTTTGGAGAGGTGCGTCAGTTAAAGTCTGCCATCTGGCATGGATGAAGAGATGATTCAGTCATAATAAATTATATATTTAAATGGGATCTCTAGTTCCCATTTCAAGCCACTAATACTAACCACATTCAAAATTTAAGAAGGTTTAAAGTGCATAGCATAGCCTGACTTTCAAAAATTCAGTTTGCCTTTCAAATTTATCTACTCATCTACCTATCTATTTATTTACAATGTATTTCTTTTGCATTTTTTAAAAATATTTTAATATATAGTGTTTTTTTCCTAACACAACACCAAAAAGAACCACCAAAAGGATGAAGGAAAACCTTGTAAAAAATGTCACGATGACTGTTGGTTCGATCCTGGTGGGGGACCGTCACTTACCCGCCAGGAAGGACGAAGGAAAAATTTTGTCATTAAGTGTTTAAAACATTTTTAAGATAGTAGATGACTAAAGACTACGTTTAAAGAAACATTAAAAAGAATAAACAAATAAAAAATGTTTGAACTGAACCAAACCTGACCCCGCAAACTAACATCTAATCTTTAGATAGTTTAACAAGATAAAACCTAAACGACAAGATAAACTTTGAAATAAAAAATGGGTGGAAGCAGCGGGGATCATCAACTTACAACAGCCGGACATACAAGGATCAGACTATTTCTGAAGGATGGAACTGGAAGTTGTGGTGTAAGTCATTTTTCCCTTTTGTCCTATCATGTGTGTTCTAACCAGATTTTATGAGAAAAAAAGAGGAGGAATAAATGGAGATGATAAGTTGTTTAAAAAATGAAATGAAATGAAATCTTTAAGTTTTACGTCCCACGGTTATGCCGGTTAGGCTAAAGGTGACGGTGATGGTGAGAGATGAGTGAAATGGTGGAATGAAGAAAGTGGGAGGAAACGGGAGAACCCCGAGAAAACCCACGAGCACGGTGCTTGTCCACCACAAAGTTCACTTGGCGGGGGCTGGGATCGAACCCGGGACCCCAAGCACCAGAGGTGAACGCTCTACCACTGAGCCACCGCGCCCCCCAAGTTGTTTAAAAAGTTATAGTGCCTTAGTAAATGATAAGAAAAAGCCTTGAAAAGAGGAACATTAATATGTTTTTCTTTGGTCATAACGACTTGTCATGAGATAGAAGGTAATGAGACTCATTTGTAAAAAAAAAAAAATAAATAAATAAATAAATAAATAAATAAATAAATAAATAAATAAATAAATAAATAAAAAATAAAAAATCAAATCTTTAATGTGAAGTTAAAAGACTGATAAATTGGGAATATAAGGGGATTCAGGCTGATAGAACGGGAGAGAAAAAAATCACGAAGGCAGCCTAGACGTCGAGGGTGATTGGAGTTAGCCATGTGGAAAGGAAGAAACCACGGACTTTGGATGAGAGTTCTGTACCTTAACCTGTAAGTTCGACTACATCATCTAGTAAAACTCTGCTTAAAAAAATAATCTGAGCCATCGTAGTTGGAATCTTTACGAAAATCTTATTGTAAATTGTAACTTAAACATTGTGCAAGTAATAGCATTATGTACATAGTAGAAATAAAATTGTAGTCAAGCAGCTTGAGAGAAATTAGGGTTTTCTTACTTCTATAAAAAAGAAATTAGAACCTACCTCTCATGCTCTTATAAGACAGCGTGGAATATGGGTTGGTGTAAATCATCTGCCATACCTAACTCTAGTTTTTTTTTTTTTTTTTTTTTTTTAATTTAGCCATTTTTATTAATCACTTGAGCTGTGGATAGGGTAGTAAAAATTGGTATCTGGTGAGGGAACAATCTATTCTATTTTTAACACTATACTACTTGTTAATTTTTTAAAAAGAATGAAAGCTGCAACCATCAATAACCTCCTGACACCTCGTGTAGAGCCGGCTCTACAATAAATGACATTTGTCCGGTCGTCCCTGCGGATATCTCGAGCTTTGCTGAGTTTAATCCTTTTGTAGGGTAATTTCTACACTTCAAATTATGCTTCCCTCAGACAAACAATAGCAGAAGCGCCTTATGTTGTGCAATTAGACAGCACTTAAGATTCCTCGTGCTTCATGTTCCTCTGGGCGTCAGGAGGATAAATCATATATTGTTTAAATTGAATTTATAACTCAATGGCTGACCTTATTAAAGCAAAGTTAACAGTCAAAAATATTGTATATCAGAAAAATTGAAAAGCAATTATTTGAAGAGCAAAACATAATTGGTTTGCTCGATCATCTCTTCGGCAACAGATGTACACAAAAGTGTACGGAGTTATAAATAAAGGGTCTAATCCACTTAAAATTGTACATGTGTCTCATACTACATGGTTATCGATAGAAACAGCAGTGAAACGGATTATTACGGAAACCAAAAGGCCTTGATCGAAATTTTTATAATTTCGAAAATTAGACTCCAATATTACTTTAGTGCATGAAAATGTAGTAACCTTGGAAAAGCCGAGTAACACAAATAAGTTATTATTGGTCTAGTAACATACTTGTATTACGGAAACGTAAAGAATTTCGAGTTGATCGAAATTTTTATAATTTCGAAGATCAAACTTCAACATTATTCTAATGGATGATAATGTCACCTTGGAAAAACCAAGGAACAGAAGTAAGTTATTATTGGTATCGTTACATACTTGAAGAAGGACACCAGAAAACCCAAAAAATTATATAACGAAAACATTGTGTTTTGTAGAAATGTGAAAATAGTGTTTTCCCGCATACGTCACGAAAACTATTATTTCATAGTCTAGAATGCACTGGTTTTGAAGGACATAAGAAAGAAAAATAATGAATGAGGCAAAGATAAAAACTCCTGGTTTCTAAACCAGGGGGTCAGTTCATTTTCGGAGTCTTTCAATCGCGCACATAGGTTGAAGTCTCTATCCATCTCGAATTCCCAAGTGTAGAAGGCCTATGTCCTTCTCCATCATCTGCATATCAAAATGCAGATGAGGGGCACATTTACCTATCAATATGTAAATAGAGTATATTGTGATAAAATTAATTACTTGAATATTAGCATACTTTTTACATATATCAAGGTATTATGATTAAATTGTGTAAAACACTGGAGCGTAGTACGGGAATATTAATACAATATTGTATCATATTGTATTATATTTATTTGTGTTATTTTCGTTTATAGGCTTGTTATATTGTAATAAAATGTTTGCATCTAATTACTGGGTATTGGACAATGCATAGCATACATGGGGATGAAAGAAGAATGATATAAATATGCATAGAATGGAAAAATAATTGAAGAAATATGCATATTCGATGAGAATCATACATTGGATTTTTGGCTGGAAGACAGAGCAAGCGCTCACAGAGAATTATTTTTTTTTTTCTTCCCGACTTCTCGTCGCCTTAGACTTCGAGATATGGGGTCCTTACAACTCACCATGGAAAGAAATCACTAGTTTTGGGAATAAATAAAGCTCACAATACACAGGAAGGATTCTACAAACTTCCTTAGTGGTACCACTCTGGATTGGAAACAGTGGGTAGAGACACACAGCTTCTATTGTGTAAAAAGTCATAAAATTTTTAGCTTCTACATGTGAGTTTTTAGATTTCTATAGGTGTGAGTTTGTGCGACGCTAGGCTCAAGCTTCTCTTCCGCCCCCACTTCCCCCATGACCAGTACGGGTCAGCAAGCGGACCTAGACTCCTTTCCCAAGATGCAACAGCAGTTTGAAAGTTTTACTCTATTTTGACTTATTTTTCTATGTTAAATATTAATATTATCGTATTACGCTCAAAACGTTCTTGGAAATACCGTATAAAATTCCTGATTTATTTATCATCGTGTATCCCTTATCGAACAAGACACTTGGATCTTGTAATTGTAAAAAGTAAATATTAACTAAGATGTTTCCTCTATCCCTCTCCAAACAAACATGGATGCATTGGTAGCAGACAGCTTTGAAGGACAGCCACAGGAAATTGGGCTTACTGCTGCTTCTGATAGAGATGACAGTTCATGTATTTCATAACTATGTATTCTTTGTATATTTTCCTTTATTTTTATGTATAATAACATATGTTTCTCTTATTAATACGTGTGTAACAAGTGAAGATAAACATAATTGTGTTAAAAACTCTCATAGGCTTCTGCTGGGAGCAAAAGCTTTCGTGTTGACCGTCCTTGGAGTAAGGGCAGCACCTGTCAAAAGGGTGAAGGTGAAAATTGGCAACGGAAGGTAGCTGAACAAGTGTATTTGCAGATAGGACCACCCGGAATATAGCCAGAAGGCACACAACCTTTTGTCAAAGGACTCGGAAGGGAGCGAGTTTCTTCCTTTCCTGGTTTTGTGCTATTGATATACTTGTTTCTGCAGAGAAACAAGGGGAGTTCAATTTAGTATCTGGTGGTGAGAACACATAGCTTTTCATCGTAAGGAAGTCATCTGACTTCACTTATATAGTTGCTGATAACCCGGGAAAACGTGAGGACATAGTACCGGTCCCCGTGGATATTCCCGTGAACAACAGTAATACGCGAGTGTGTAGTGAACTCTACTTTTGCAAATCACCTTCAAGTAAAAGTACATAGTGTGTTAAGTAGTACACATCTCCACAGTGTTTGCTAATAAGTAATACTAAGCAATAACAAGTGATAATGGAAATTAACAATCAGATTCAATTATTTCTTTTTCGTACTCTGAGTGCTAAACCGTCACTCAAAAGAGATCACTAACTTTGACATTTATCAAAACCCCACTGTTAATATTGGGGAAACAAATACTTTCCAGTATGGAAGTGAAAAAAATGTGCAATATCTCAAGTAGAAATATTGCCATAGGCCTGTAACGTTTGTACACAGTGCCTTTCCTTGGACATTTGACAAGGAGTTCAAGCATTTTAAGTTGCTTGTTTGAAGGACATACTAAATGTCCACCTCGTGAACTTCACCATCCAGTGTTACTTCACTCATCAGGAACATTTCCCTTTACGGTGGAATGGTAATGCAGAAGGACTTTGTGATGTTCATCTAGAACTGTGTGTGTGAGACAGCCTCATCTACAACAGAAACTGAGCGTCTACAGATTAACCATATAATATCAGTTTTAAGTTTGTTTGTTTACTTATCAACGTGTTCATTTAAATATCTAGCGTGAAATTATTCTCTCCTCTCTCTAAACTGTTTAGAGACCATAAACTCACCAAAATGAGGAGATAAGAAAGTTTGTATAAATATTGTTGTTTTTTTTTTTCTTTTTCAAAGGTCAGACAGACCTTTATATCAAGTATAGTCCCCTCTACTTTTGTTATTTTATATGATGAAATAGTGATACGAATATAAATATATATATATATAAATATATGTGCAACATGTATATGTGTGTGGTAGTGCACTACGGAAGAAGTTAAAGTAACAAGTGTATTGGAGTGTAAGCTATTCATCACGGCTCTAATCTTTATATTCAGCTCAATGAGAATAAAACTACTATCTCTATCCAGAATTCTTGGTCTACTCAATTTGCTGCAGGGTGAGTACCTGATACTAATCAAATGTTTGTTTTCAGGAGTGTGATACAAGGAGGCATTTTCCCTTGTCATTAGTATGTCTGACTGGCTCTCTGTATGGGGCCCAGAGAGTGTGATTGCCCATAGAACCAATAAACAGTCATGAGTATAGTGGGTTGGTAACAGGCTGCTACCTGTTATTTTAAAGTAGATTTTTTTTAACCTTTTTGATACTTAACAAACAACCCACTATAGTAGCTTTCGACCATGACTGTAGAACAGATAACCCTGAGATCTGGGGTTCGTAATAACTGAAATTTAAGTTTATGCTCTACCGATTTACCAGTGGAAGTGGCGGCTCTTGCAGGAGAACACTATCATCTACAATAGGGAATAGATTATGCAGATGTTGGTATTTTGCATTTCATGTAAATTTCATGTTTTAATTTGAATATTCCCAGTCACTCCACCTTATTTATTTTATTTTATTTGTGTTGGTGTTGTTGTAACCTTATTTTCGGCTCAGGCTACCTGCACCTCACACAAGTCGGAAATTATCGGGCAGGTGGTACAATTTGCAATTGTCCACTGTAGTAACGCGGAGATATTGTCGTTGTTACCAACATCGATGGACCAGAACATGTAAGTTGCATATTTCATGGTATTTCATACTTCTATGCACAATTAGGGTCAGGCAATGCAAATCTTTCAGATCCTCATAGCCGCAGGTTATCATAAACCCGGATTTGTCTTCCTTTTTCTTTATGCTCTCTTGCATATAATAATCACAGTTGTTAATATTAGATTTGAGAAATGCTTATAAGAGAGGTTATGTAAATGTCGAATTCACAAGAAAAGGGTCTATGAATGCGCTTTGTGATCATAACTTAATGTAACAAATATTTTGTACAAATCCTACGTAGTATGTCATTGTTGTGGGTGACTCATACATATCGATATTTCTATCGGGATTAGAATAGCTCTGTAAGGGTCACACGCACTTTTGTATCTTTGATATCTTACACAATAAAAATGACATAGCGGAGGTGAATTACTGTTATATCACTGTGTCTACTCATAGGTAACTTCAACCCTGATCTCCTGCATTAGGTTAAGAGATAATTTCGAAGAATCATACCCATTTACCACTGTATCACTGAGGTAATTAACGGATATGGCTAAAATATCATTAGCTATTATAATAACGATAATTACACAACATTAATTATCACGTTATCCGTGATATCGCTCCGGACCGTCCGAAAGTGTTGACAGATATTCGGCGAATTTTGAACATTTAGCCGAGATCAACGAGTGGACACCCGATCGGATTAAAGCTATCTTTCCCATATACTTAAGTGAACCGCCTTTGTATTGGTATAAGACGCAGGAAGAGTCTTTACGTAACATAGACTGGGCGGGTTTCAAAGCAGCTTTCGAGGAGCGGTTTGGGTCTTGTCAGATACTGTTAACAGCACATAATGCCTGTAGATCGCGTGTTCAGGCCTCGGGTGAACCATTAACACACTACTTGTTTGAGAAGAAGTTCTTGGTAGATAAATACAATCCCACCCTTCCCTTTAAAGATTTTATGGCAGATGCTGTCATTGCCATGCTTCCACAACACATGCGCCATTTCTCTCAAAAGACGTTTGCGAATTTTGAGGCGTTAATAAAGGAAGCATTTACGAGGCAGAAAGCTGATCTATTACATCAGCGCATCGCGGAACAGCGGGTGGTGGCATGCGACCCTCAGCTTCCCGTAGTGGCGTCGCAAGCCGCTGCCACCCCCACCGTGCATCTTGATTCCCATATGATTCCAGTAGACCCATATGCCGAAATAATTCACATGCTGGACAAATTACAGCTCCAGTTTAATTCAAAGAAAGCTCATGTCCACTTTGCAGAGACCTCGTCTCGACCCCCACCCCCGCGCACATTCACCAGCTCCATCCTATCAACCGGATTACCGCAAAGCCAAGGAATCATGTGAGAATTGTTCTAAGTGCAATCACCGGCACGACAAGCCCCCTGCGCTCAAATCTAATAAAAATGACCAAAAGAACAAGGAATCGAACTCAGCTTCGGCTCAGCTGGAACATTCTTTGCAATGGAATATGGTGTGTTTTGCCTGTGAATTTAGGTGTTTTCTAGAGAAAAACAAAGGAAGAAGGAACGGTTGAAGCTTTGAAGTGTTTGACGCTCTGAGTTGTAGTTGAACAAGTAAAATCGTTTCGTGCATTCTATATTTCTCCGTTTGCTCATTGTGACTTGGTAGGGGCTATGTGCCAATGGACAGAAATTTCGTTTTAATAGTTATCCTTATAAGAATAAGGTGAAGACTAGTGAGCTTTTCTACATCCGACAACGTGTGCTTGAAGAACATCCAAATATATCTTATTTAAAGCATTAGTGCTTAAAGAAGGTAGTACGAACACGGAAATGTTTTGTTAGCTGTTTTAGAATTGTTCAGTTGTAAAGCAGCCGGGATTATTGACTAAGCTACTGTTCAGCGTTGACTACTGCGAAAAATTATAATTTAAGTTGTTTATTTCATATCAACAAGTATGAGTAACATAAGAAATGAATATAAAATTAGATCGCCGCCAGAGGCTGGATCTTCCAATATTACATTTGGGCCACACTCTTCGGAGTTTTTGTTAATCTCGTCCTGGGACAAAACGGTACGCATGTATAATGTCCAAACAAACAGCTTGATGTTCAAGTACAACCACCCCAATGCTGTTTTAGACTGTTGCTTTCAGGATAACAGTCATGTAGCTTCTGGTGGTATGGATAATACTGTCAAACTGTGCGATATAAACAAGAACAGCAGTAAAGTTGTTAGTGTCCACGACAATGCCATTAGTTGTGTGACAAGTGTACCACACTTTTACGGAATCTTGACCGGTAGTTGGGATTCCACTGTAAAGCTGTGGGACCCACGAAGTTCCCAATGTATCAGAACATATGAACACCCAGATCAAGTGTGCTGTTTTAACTGTTTGTGAAGTGAAGATCGTTGTTGCAACAACTGGAAGAAACATATGTATATGGGATACACGAAACGTGTCTTGGCTGGCGTCGGTGAATATCTTTCGCACATTCTTTGCTAATATTTCCCTTAACCTAGCACCGCTCTATCAAGCCTTGAAGGGATCTCCAAAGAAATTAGTTTGGAGAATTGAATGCGAGAGCGCATTCCAACAAATGCGCGATGCTCTCACTAATCCAACCCTTCTTAAGATATATTCCACCCAAGATACGTCCCATGCCTTAATGGTGGACTCGAGCTTAATAGGCGTCGGAGCCTGTTTACTACAAAAGCGCTCTACTGATGCCGACTGGCATCCTGTGCAGTTTGCATCATCTCGTCATCCGCCACGGAAGACACCTCCACTGATATACGAATTGGAACTGTACGCGATCTATTTCGAGCTTAAGAAATTCTACAAATATTTAATTGGCTAAGAATTCACGATTTACACGGACTCACTAGCGGTCACAGCTATGAAAACCTCGAATCACCTTAGTCCCAAATTGCTGAGGTGGCGAGATTTTTTCAGCACATTTTCTTTTACCATCAAACATTTGAGCGGAAGCAAGAATGGATTGGCGGACATATTGAGTAGGAACACACTTCCGGTCACGCAGGAAACAATAGCGGAAGCGGAAGAGACCTCGTGAGTACCAGATGTTGGCCTTAGACAAAAGAGTGGATGTGGGTGAACTACAGCGTCAGGACTCCTTCCTAGGTCAGATCATACGGACATTGCAATCAGAAGATACTTTTCATCGCCAATTCAAACAATGGAAAAAGCAATTCACTATCTCAGATGGTATCTTGTATCGAAAGATTAACGCCATACCGAATGACAGATTAGTACTTTGTCCCCCTAACAGATTACGGGATAAGATATTTGTACAGCTACACACGCATTCTTTAACTCACCTTGGATTCACCAAATTACATCTGCTAATGAAATCGAAGTATTACTTCCCGCAGATGAAACAATGGTTATACCGGAAATTAGCCAGGTGTCATGAATGCTCCTTATTTAAAAGGTCGTACAAGCCGTGTGTAGACCGGTGCAACAATTACCCCATGAAACCGTCTTCAAGTGCTTTTCCATAGACTTGGCGGGGAAGTTAATCTCTTCCGAACCAGACAAATATCAATACTTTTATTTGGCAACAGACCATGCAAGTGGCTTTGTCATCACAGCCCCTGTGAAACCACCAACATCAGCTTTTATTAGTTTCTTTAAGGACCACATAGTAACACCGTACTCTTGTCCATCTCTTCTTTTCATGGACAAACAAACATCTCACACGTCCAAGACGCGTCAATTTTTAGCTAGCATGGGTGTAGAAGTTCGTTACGCGCTACCCCAACATCATCAAACCCTTGGGCATGCTGAGAATCGAATTGGAGCCATTCAGAATGCATTGCCTTTCCTTACCAAGGAACAACACGCACGTTGGCCGGACTTTCTACAGGCCGCCACTTCGTGTGTAAATAAAAAAAACCCTCATGGAACTTCGCGTTAGCCCATTCTCCATCCTGTATGGCATCGAACCTTCGTTCATCGTTGATCGTGTGCTTAATGCACCCGACCAAGAACTTAGCAATCACTAACTCTTGCACGTTGTAGAAGGCCAAAGTCCTTCTCCTTCATCTGCATATCAAAATGCAGATGAGGGGCACATTTACATATCAATATGTAAATAGCTTAATTTGTGATCAAATTAATTGCTCAATAATTAGTAGGCATAATGAATATTATTCTATTATTATGATTAAAGATGTTTAAAACACCGAGCGTAGTACGGAAATATTAATAAAATATTATATTACATTGTATTTAGTCATGTACATTATTTCCTTATAAGCTAATTATATTTGAGTTTAATTGTGTGCATATCATTACTGGGTCATTTCATTATATATGTATTACATGGGGATGAAGGAAGATAGTAATAAGATTACTCTACGTAAGATTAATTAAAGAAGAAATAAGCATATCCTATAGGAATCATGCATTGAGTTAGAACGTGGAAGATGGAGCGAGCGCTGACAGAGAATTTTTTTTTCTCTCGCGACTTGACGTCGCCTAGTATACTGATTGGGAGGTCCTTCACTACTAACAGTATCAAGAAAGCACCAAATGAGCAACAGAATAAGACTCATTAAACACAGGAAGGATCCTACTCACTTCTTTTAGTGAAGCTACCCTGAATTGGAAACAGTGCCTACAGACGCTCAATTTCTATTGTTTAAAAAGTTATAAAATTTCTAGCGTCTACATGTGAGTTTTCGGATTTCTATAGGTGTGATTTTGTGTGCAGCGAGCTCAAGCGTCTCTTCCACCCCCCCTTTCAACCATGACCGGTATCGTCAGCAAGCGAACCTAGAGCTTTTACCCAGAATGCACATCCAGTTTAAAATGTTTACTTTTTTTGACTCATTTTTCTATGTAAAATATTAATATTAACGTATTACGCTCATTCGTTCTTGGAAATACCGTTCAAAATTCATGACTATTTTAGTCAACGTGTATCCCTTACGTACAAGACATTTGGTTCTTGTAATTGTCAAAATTAATAATAAATAAAGATGTTTCCTCTCTCTCTCTCTCTCTCCTTACAAACATGGATGCCAATTAGTAGCAGACGTTTTGAAAGGCAGCCGCAGAAAAATGGGCTTATTTCCAGTACTGAGAGAGATGACAGTTTATGTCAGTTATAACTATGTATTCTATGTATATTTTACTTTATTTTTGTGTATGATAACCTGTTCTTCTATTATTCATAATACTGTTTACAAGTGGAAATAATTTTTGTTGTTTGAAAATATCATAGACTTCTGTGTTAAGCGGAAGTGTCAAATGTCACCACCACTTGAAGTATTGGCAGCACTTGTCAAAGGGTGCTGGGAGAATCTGCAATTCGAGGCAGCTTTTCGAGTTGGAATTTGCGAAAGACCACCCAGAAGATTTGCCTGGGGCAACAAACCTTTTGTTGCAAGACCCAAGAAGGAGCGAGTCCTTCTTTTCCTGAAGTTTTGTGCAGTAAATATACCTGTTCGGTGGTGAACAAGAGGAGTTCGACTTTTGCTCTGGAAGTGAAAACACGTTCAATCGACGGAAGGAAGTCATCTATACTTCCTTACTTATCGGGTAGTTGTAACCCAGGATATGTGAGGACATCGGTCCCCGTGGAGATTCCTGTTGAGAAATACATGAACCGACATGTATCGGAACTCGTGTGTGTAGTGAACTTTTCTTGTACTTATCAACTTCGTTTGTGGTTTACCGAAAGTGTTGAACAGTGCACATATCTGAAGTAGTGATAACTAAGTCGTTAATATTAACAATGGAAAGTTACGTTTAAAATCATTTATATATATTTTTTTTACAAAGATCTACCCGTACTCGTATGAGAAGAACTAAGTAGATATCTTGTCTAAAACCCCACCTTTAGTATGGGGAAGCATTTATACTTCCAGTATAGCAGTGAAACAGTAAACCTTCAATATCTCTAGTTCAGGTATTTTAAAAAGGCCTGTAACGTCACTAACACAGTGCCTTCCTTGGACTTTTTGAACAAGGTGCCAAGCAATTGGGATTGCTTGTTTCATGGACAATCAGCATGTCCGTATCAATATAACGCGCCGTCCAGCGTATTGAACATTGTATAGAACTTTGATCCTTCTGCAGTGGAATGGGAATGTGAAAGGACATGGTAACTTCGAGCTAGAACTGAGTGCGTGAGTGATCTGTTAGCTACCAGAACAGTGCAGTGGATATATTAAGATCTTTGATCAGCTTAATTTTGTTTCTTTTAAAATTTATCTTTAGTAACGTGTTGTTTTCAATATGAAAATGTGTGTGATAGTAATTTCTCCTCTCTGAGACTGTCAGAGACTGTGAACTCACCAAAATGAGAAGCTAAAGAAATTTGTAAATAATATTTCCTTTTTCATTTTTCTGAGGTCAACCAGACCTCAAATATCAAGTTTCGTCCTCCCTTCTGTTAATTTTTTCTTATATAGTGGAAAGAAAGAAGTGTTGTATATATATATATATAAATATAAAAATAGTGTATGTGTTTAGTAGTGCACTACAGAAGGAAGTTTAAGTCTCAGTGTATTGGAGTGTAAACATCAACGGAACTCATCTTGATGTCCTATTATCAGGAAAATAAACCGTTATCTCTAACCAGAATTTGTCTTGATCTCAATTTGCTGCAGGGTGAGTACCTACTACTAATTAATATGTTCTGTTTCAGGAGGGTGAGACAAAGAAGCATTTTCCCTTGTTGTATGTATGTCTGACCAGCTCTCTGAATGGGGCACAGAGAGCATAAATGCCCAGAGAACCATTGCTCACAGTCATGAGTATAGTGAGTTTTAAAACAGGCTGCTACCTGTTAATTTAAAGTATAGATTTTTTTTAACCTTTTGTTCTTTTTCATAAACTCACTATAGTAGCTTCAAGTCCATGACTGTTGCACAGATAACCCTGAGATCTGTTGTTCTCATTAACTAAAACTTTTGATGCTCTACCGAATTTGTTTGTGGCAGTGGCGGCCTCTACAGGAGATCTCCCTCATCTCCAAGCAGGGAATTAGATATGCAGATTCCTGGTAATTTGCATGTTATTTAAAATTCTACAGATTAATTTGAATATTCCCAGCCACTCCACCTATTTTAGTTTATTTTATTTGTGTTGGTGTTCTTTGGTAACCTTAGTTTCGGCTCTGGCTACCTGCACCTCACAACGTGAAATGCGGGACTACGTGTTGTACCGGAGGAACCAAATATTTGAACACCAACCCGAAAAATTGCATTCCAAGAAGCAGCCTACAGAGTTTCTTCCAGGATCCAAAGTAGTTGTGCAACGTCTGTATACCAAACCCGGCAATTGCAGGAGCATTCAGCAACTATTTGATGGCCCCTTTTGAAATTCACAGCCGCCTAGACGGTAATTCATATATGGTAAACATGAATGGTCAACTGGTCTCTATAGCAAAATCGCGTCTGAAATTGTACGTACCGGATGAAAATCCGAGTCCTGAATTTCAGACGAAGTACAGACAATATCTGTAATTACATTTATAGGTAACAGAGTATGCGTGTAGCCTCACATGTATAAATGCACCATATTCACACATATAACTTATATATGCTCGAACGCCCGACTTTGTCTCTTGTTTTCACATATATCCTATTCTGCCTCGGCATCCCGAGATTCCGCATACCCCACCTACCCATGTCTACCCCTCAACCTACGCCACTATCTAGTACCGTATGACAATTATTTTCAAAGGAATCTATGATTGCAACAAGTGTAAATGAGTGTTCTCCACTGGATCACGAGAGTTGTACACATACATATGCTCCTTGAGGCAACTAGTACCTGTTGTATGCTCTATGACCACGGGCCCAAGCTCCTCCTCTTCTGGCTCACGTCTCTGTGTGTCTCATGTTACACCCACATGCATTAGCCAAACAACACGGCAATGTCCATTGTGTAGCGCCAGTACTACCTTGTATTTCAATTGGCGGGAAATATCGCGCTCTGCGAACTCTCCTAAATATTGTATACACTTGCTTGTACTCAGTAATATTCAATTCCTACATTGGTAGACACCCCGCCCACTCTTCTCCCACGTAGGTTATTCGTAAACGGAGTCGGGGCAGATGACTCCCTCCTTTCATCGCATGCACATAACTGCACTCATAACTGTTTGGCCTACGTTTAGCGTTCTACAAACATACGCGTGGCACCCATATTGGTTATCTACATGTGCAATGTGTTTTAGTCAGCATATGATGAACCAGCTCCCTATTGAGTGTTATCTACATATTTAGGTTCCTATACCAAACGCAGACATGTATCAGTGTAGATGTAGCTTGTGCAGTTATCAGTTCTACGAGTAATCCTACACCGTTAGCAGACTACTGTATACTACCCCCCACTTTCCCCTTTAAGAGACCTCTGGGTATACGTACATATACATGGTGCATTTATTCATGTTAATGCCTGCATTATTTCTACCTTTCATACGTGATATCGTTTAATTCTAGCATGATTCATGGCATTCCCATTAACTGTGCTCATACGCAGAAACATGCCCACTGGCTCTAACACGTTTATTACGGTAATACCAAATCATATCACATTTACTGTAATTCAATTCTGGGAGGTGTACGAATTAAAAAAATAAATAAATAAATAAATAAAACAGAGGCGGTATGGCACACCACCGCATACCGTCTCACTTCGACCACTAATTCTGGGTTTTCCAACATAAAACGGGTTTGCTTAATGATGGCGAGTTAACTGTGTTCAACAACACATATCTCAACCGATCACATTGTCCTTCCTAAATGGTCAATTACGACTTTTAAAGAGTCTTCATTCATACTAGTTGCTCATGTATGCTACTCCATACCTTCAACCTCGCTGCAATCAGCGTCTCAGCAATCCCTATGCACAGTTACTACATGTGAATAAATTTTCTATATAGGCCTAGTCTACCATAATGTGATTTTGGCTCGTTCATTCGAAATTTTGCGGCGAACAATGCGTAATCGCATAAACTAACATACGGTTACACGGCAAATTCGTTCGGTTGACTCACAAGAGGTCGGCATAACCCCCCCAGCAAAACATACTATAATGTTTGGCATATCTATGTTTAGACGATCGGCATGAAAACATATACTCTTAATTTGCCTAATTACATACACAATTTCTGCGTAATTCATAACTCTATTTAGGTATCAATGCATTCCTCTCTGTAAGAACAAAGATTTAGATAGAACTCAACATAGGCTGAGTTTCTGGGTTTAAACAAAAGAATCCCAAGGAAAGATACAACATAGGTTGTATGTAGCCCTTATTCCCATCATCAACCACTTCTATTTTTCTCAAAAAACGAGACGAGACGAGAAAATCACTCAACAGGCACTGCCTGGCAATGAACTTACTTCCTTGCTTTTCACCCTACTGAATGCATTTGTTCCTATTTTTCTCACGAAACCAGTTTCATTCACAGACACAAAAATATACACATCTTTCGCGCCGCACCTAACCAAACTTTGACAAAGTAATAGTAATTAGTATTTACCAAACAGCCATTTTCTGTACACTCCCACGAGCAAACAGGATCTACATTAATAACCTACCCCTTTAGCTTTGCATTGCGTGGAAAAACTGTCACTCAGGGTTTCCTACTCCCCCTGATCTTTCGCATCCCGCAGCCTCACAATTATTATATTCCCAAAATCATTAAACGATGAAAAGTTTAAAATTATTATACACTCAAATACTTTGTGATGTCTCCTTGTAAAAATTCTATTAAAAAACAAGATTAACAATACGATACAACCACGAAAAAGAAAAAAAACAACACGTCCTACGCAAACGGATTTTCCAGTGGCATCAAAATATAAAAACTTTCAAAGTGATAATATCAAGTATATTCAAGGTGATGGTGTCAAAACATATAAGACAAAAACTTTCCAGGTGTCTATTTTGAAAGAAATTGAAAAAAACATATTTTCCAGCATAAACAGTGCCTTGCTAAAACCAAAATAATTTTTGTGATACTATAAAACCAGGCATTTTAAAAAATTATCATCATTCGACCTACACCTGCTAAGAGTGTGGTTTGGTATATTCAATCTGCATCCAGAGGAACCACCCAGGACTGACAGCGGTGATGGAAGGCCTGAGTTTGTGAGTATATGCACTGTGCTGATGAACTTTTGCATGACATATTGTCGTGAAAGGAGGACTACGTAACATTTAAAAACACACGAGAGTATCAGGGATTTCTCCTTGATAGACCCCAACCATTGTACTACTTATATTTCATATCATGATTTTGTAAATATTGTTTGTATCTATATCGTTAGCATTTATGGTGTCGGTTTTAACAACCTGCCTCCTTATCTGATCTTATTTCATTTCCCTTGGCAGATCTTTTTCAAAATATTGTACCCTTCATTCTACATATTGGCATATTACATAACTTTCCTCATTAGTTCCAGGGCAGTAATAATTAGCCTCCATTATTTTTAAGTAACCATTCCCTTTATATTTTTTTCCCTTTTTCCCCGCTACCATCAACTTCCCTTCTTACCCCTCTGTCAAAACAAAAGAGAAAAAGAGAAGAGGAACATGAAAATATGCTAGCTTAAGACTGTTTTTTACAACAATAATTATTTTTTAAAAACTTTTTCTTTATTATGATATTGCGCTTACACCCAGTTTACCTTTTCCTAACACCTAACCGCAACTGCACTCCAGTTTCCAAGGCGTACTCCAGTGTGGACAACAGCACAGTTTTTCTCCGCTGCGGATCCAGTTTCCGGTAGCTACTGATCCAGCATCTGGCTTCCCAGTGCTGACCACTGGACTACAGCAGTGCGGAGTCGCAATCTACCGCCTATGATCATGGGGCCGCCAATCCATACCTCCTTCCAAGTGATGGTCTTCCGGAATCTCTCCACCACTGCGATATACCACGCCGTCAACGACGTTTCTGGCATTTAATAAAAATCTAAGTCTAATATAGCACCACCTTTCATTTGATATTAATTTTTGCTACCGCCCACGCTCAACGAATTGATTTCAGTGATTTAGTGCTCTCAGTGTTTGTTTTTTTCGTGTGTGAGTGTATATTGTCATGTAATAAATTGACATATAATAATGCATAAGGTTTCTTTTTATAAAATTAAAATGGATAATTAAGTAAAATCATATTTTCAGTGTACGTATTTTCGTACACGGAAGGTAAAAAAAATAGGTAATAAAAAGCGACAACATATGGTTAACGTTAGTTTTGTGAATGGGAAAACAAACTTTTCCATCAAAAGCAACAACGTAACAACGAGTTGACCTCTACGTATGCTTCTCGGCCCGTTGCTTTTACCAAACATAAACACATCTGGTGACGTGATATAGAAAACGAACGCACGGACTTAAAAAAAAAAAAAAAAAAAAACCAGCAGAAATTTACGGGAAAAAGGCATAAAGTATCAATTCACTATTCACTTCTCCATCGAATTATACGTTCTAAGTCGATCATTTGTAAAATCTTCAGTGACTGCCATGAAGTTTGGGACGCTTGCTTGTTAGTACCTTTTCTTTTTTCCATGATATCCCTTCTCCACTTTGGAGAGGTGCGTCAGTTAAACTCTGCCATCTGGCATGGATGAATAGATAATTCAGTCATAATAAATTATATATTTAAATGGGATCTCTAGTTCCCATTTCAAGCCACTAATACTAACCACATTCAAAATTTAAGAAGGTTTAAAGTGCATAGCATAGCCTGACTTTCAAAAATTCAGTTTGCCTTTCAAATTTATCTACTCATCTACCTATCTATTTATTTACAATGTATTTCTTTTGCATTTTTAAAATATATTTTAATATATAGTGTTTTTTTCCTAACACAACACCAAAAAGAACCACCAGAAGGATGAAGGAAAACCTTGTAAAAAATGTCACGATGGCTGTTGGTTCGATCCTGGTGGGGGACTGTCACCTACCCGCCAGGAAGGACGAAGGAAAAATTTTGTCATTAAGTGTTTAAAACATTTTTAAGATAGTAGATGACTAAAGACTACGTTTAAATAAACATTAAATAGAATAAACAAAAACCATGTTTGAACTGAACCAAACCTGACCCCGCATATTAACATCTAATCTTTAGATAGTTTAACAAGATAAAATCTAAACGACAAGATAAACTTTGAAATAAAAAATGGGTGGAAGCAGCGGGGATCATCAACTTACAACAGTCGGACATATAAGGATCAGACTATTTCTGAAGGATGGAACTGGAAGTTGTGGTGTAAGTCATTTTTCCCTTTTGTCCTATCTTGTGTGTTCTAACCAGATTTTTTGAGAAAAAAAGAGGAGGAATAAATGGAGTGATAAGTTGTTTAAAAAGTGATAGTGCCTTAGTAAATGATAAGAAAAAGCCTTGAAAAGAGGAACATTAATATGTTTTTCTTTGGTCATAACGACTTGTTATGAGATAGAAGGTAATGAGACTCATTTGTAAAAAAAAAAAAAAAAAATCTTTAATGTGAAGTTAAAAGACTGATAAATTGGGAATATAAGGGGATTCAGGCTGACAGAACGGGAGAGAAAAAAATCACGAAGGCAGCCTAGACGTCGAGAGTAATTGGAGTTAGCCATGTGGAAAGGAAGAAACCACGGACTTTGGATGAGAGTTCTGTACCTTAACCTGTAAGTTCGACTACATCATCTAGTAAAACTCTGCTTAAAAAAATAATCTGAGCCATTGTATTTGGAATCTTTACGAAAATCTTATTGTAAATTGTAACTTAAACATTGTGCAAGTAATAGCATTATGTACATAGTAGAAATAAAATTGTAGTCAAGCATCTTGAGGGAAATTAGGGTTTTCTTACTTACTTCTATAAAAAAGAGATTAGAACCTACCTCTCATGCTCTTATAAGACAGCGTGGAATATGGGTTGGTGTAAATCATCTGCCATACCTAACTCTAGTTTTTTAATTTAGCCATTTTTATTAATCACTTGAGCTGTGGATAGGGTAGTAAAAATTGGTATCTCGTGAGGGGACAATCTATTCTATTTTTAACACTATACTACTTGTTAATTTTTTAAAAAGAATGAAAGCTGCAACCATTAATAAATCATATATTGTTTAAATTGAATTTATAACTCAATGGCTGACCTTATTAAAGCAAAGTTAACAGTCAAAAATATTGTATATCAGAAAAATTGAAAAGCAATTATTTGAAGAGCAAAACATAATTGGTTTGCTCGATCATCTCTTCGGCAACAGATGTACACAAAAGTGTACGGAGTTATAAATAAAGGGTCTAATCCACTTAAAATTGTACATGTGTCTCATACTACATGGTTATCGATAGAAACAGCAGTGAAACGGATTATTACGGAAACCAAAAGGCCTTGATCGAAATTTCTATAATTTCGAAAATTAGACTCCAATATTACTTTAGTGCATGAAAATGTAGTAACCTTAGAAAAGCCGAGCCAAATAAATTATTATTGGTCTAGTAACATACTTGTATTACGGAAACGTAAAGAGCTTCGAGTTGATCGAAATTTTTATAATTTCGAAGATCAAAATTCAACATTATTCTAATGGATGATAATGTCACCTTGGAAAAACCAAGGAACAGAAATACGTTATTATTGGTATGGTTACATACTTGAAGAAGGACACCAGAAAACCCAAACAATTATGTAACAAAAACATTGTTTTGTGGAAATGTGAAAGCAGTGTTTTCCCGCATACGTCACAAAAACAATTATTTCATAGTCTAGAATGCACTGGTTTTGAAGGACATAAGAAAGAAAAATAACGAATGAGGCAAAGATAAAAACTCCTGGTTTCTAAACCAGGGGGTCAGTTCATTTTCGGAGTCTTTCAATCGCGCACATACGGTTGAAGTCTCTATCCATCTCGAATTCCCAAGTCGGAAATTATCGGGCAGGTGGTACAATTTGCAATTGTCCACTGTAGTAACGCGGAGATATTGTCGTTGTTACTAACATCGATGGACCAGAACATGTAAGTTGCATATTTCATGGTTTTTCATATTTCTATGCACAATTAGGGTCAGGCAATGCAAATCTTTCAGATCCTCATAGCCGCAGGTTATCATAAACCCGGATTTGTCTTCCTTTTCCTTTATGCTCTCTTGCATATAATAATCACAGTTGTTAATATTAGATTTGAGAAATGCTTATAAGAGAGGTTATGTAAATGTCGAATTCACAAAAAAAGGGTCTATGAATGCGCTTTGTGATCATAACTTAATGTAACAAATATTTTGTCTACGTAATATGTCAATTGTTGTGGGTGACTCACACATATCGATATTTCTGTCGGGATTAGAATAGCTCTGTAAGGGTCACACCCACTTTTGTATGGTTGATATCTTACACAATAAAAATGAGATAGCGGAGGTGAATTACTGTTATATCACTGCGTCTACTCATATGTAACTTTAACCCTGATCTCCTGCATTAGGTTAAGAGATAATTTCGAATAATCATACCCATTTACCACTGTATCACTGAGCTAATTAACGCATATGGCTAAAATATCATTAGCTATTATAATAACGATAATTAAACAACATTAATTATCACGTTATCCGTGATATCGCTCCCCGAAAAGAATAAGAGGACTTATGATTGTGTTGCCTGAACATAGTTATGTGCAATGCAGAAACCTTGTTCTTATTTTTTATGTGGTGTTAGATGTTTGAATTTGTGGTTCATTGTCAGTGCAATTTGATCTTTTATTTTGTTAATTTGACTAGTTAACCATGGCTAATACTCGATCGAACAGTAGGCCTAATAGTGCAACACCGGTTTCTAGGATCCTTCCCCCGTCTCCTTAGATGTATTTTCCGATGGACCGTCCGAAAGTGTTGACAGATTTTTGGCGAATTTTGACGTTTAGCCGAGATCAACGAGTGGACACCCGATCGGATTAAAGCTATCTTTCCCACATACTAAGTGGACCGCCTTTGTATTGGTATAAGACGCAGGAAGAGTCTTTACGTAACAAAGACTGGGCGGGTTTCAAAGTAGCTTTCGAGGAGCGGTTTGGGTCTTGTCAGATACTGTTAACAGCACATAATGCCTATAGATCGCATGTTCAGGCCTCGGGTGAACGATTAACACACTACTTGTATGAGAAGAAGTTCTTGGTAGATAAAGACAATCCCACCCTTCCCCTTAAAGATTTTATGGCAGATGCTGTCATTGCCATGCTTCTACAACACATGCGCCATTTCTCTCAAAAGACGTTTGCGAATTTTGAGGCGTTAATAAAGGAAGCATTTACGAGGCAGAAAGTTGATCTCCTATTACATCAGCGCATCGCGGAACAACAGCGGGTGGTGGCATGCGACCCTCAGCTTCCCGTAGTGGCGTCGCAAGCCGCTGCCACCCCCACCGTGCATCTTGATTCCCATATGATTCCAGTAGACCCATATGCCGAAATAATTCACAAGCTGGACAAATTACAGCTCCAGTTTAATTCAAAGAAAGCTCATGTCCACTTTGCAGAGACCTCGTCTCGACCCCCACCCCCCGCGCACATTCAGCAGCTCCATCCTATCAACCGGATTACCGCAAAGCCAAGGAATCATGTGAGAATTGTTCTAAGTGCAATCACTGGCACGACAAGCCCCCTGCGCTCAAATCTAATAAAAATGACCAAAAGAACAAGGAATCGAACTCAGCTTCGGCTCAGCTGGAACATTCTTTGCAATGGAATATGGTGTGTTTTGCCTGTGAATTTAGGTGTTTTCTAGAGAAAAACAAAGGAAGAAGGAGCGGTTGAAGCTCTGAAGTGGTTGACGCTCTGAGTTGTAGTTGAACAAGTAAAATCGTTTCGTGCATTCTATATTTCTCCGTTTGCTCATTGTGACTTGGTAGGGGCTATGTGCCAATGGACAGACATTTCGTTTTAATAGTTATCCTTATAAGAATAAGGTGAAGACTAGTGAGCTTTTCTACATCCGACAACGTGTGCTTGAAGAACATCCAAATATATTCTTATTTAAAGCATTAGTGCTTAAAGAAGGTAGTACGAACACGGAAATGTTTTGTTAGCTGTTTTAGAATTGTTCAGTTGTAAAGCAGCCGGGATTATTGACTAAGCTACTGTTCAGCGTTGACTACTGCGAAAAATTATAATTTGAGTTGTTTATTTCATATCAAGTATGAGTAACAAGAAATGAATATAAAATTAGATCGCCGCCAGAGGCTGGATCTTCCGAGTTTTTGTTAGTCTCGTCCTGGGACAAAACGGTACGCATGTATAATGTCCAAACAAACAGCTTGATGTTCAAGTACAACCACTCCAATGCTGTTTTAGACTGTTGCTTTCAGGATAACAGTCATGTAGCTTCTGGTGGTATAAATAATACTGTCAAACTGTACAATATAAACAAGAACAGCAGTACAGTTGTTGGTGTCCACGACAATGCCATTAGTTGTGTGACAAGTGTACCACACTTTTACGGAATCTTGACAGGTAGCTGGGATTCCACTGTAAAGCTGTGGGACCCACGAAGTTCCCAATGTATCAGAACATATGAACACCCAGACCAAGTGTGCAGTTTAACTGTTTGTGAAGTGAAGATCGTTGTTGCAACAACTGGAAGAAACATATGTATATGGGATACACGAAACGTGTCGTGCCCTCAATGCATGTGGATGATCTATATCTGGGTGCGAGAACGTTTGAGGAATTTCTGGTTAGTTTAGAAAGGCAGGTATTGCACAAACGTTATTCGGATTTGTTTAACCTTAAAAATCAACGTTTGGTGTTACAACGCTAAAGTGTCTTGGTTTCATACTCCGAGCAGGTCATATTCAACCGGACCCAGCTACAATTGAGGCCATTTTGAATATCCCGAAGCCCCAAACCGTCAAGCAATTACGGTCTTGGCTGGCGTCGGTGAATATCTTTCGCACATTCTTTGCTAATATTTCCCTTAACCTAGCACCGCTCTATCAAGCCTTGAAGGGATCTCCAAAGAAATTAGTTTGGAGAATTGAATGCGAGAGCGCATTCCAACAAATGCGCGATGCTCTCACTAATTCACCCCTTCTTCAGATACATTCCACCCAAGATACGTCCCATGCCTTAATGGTGGACTCGAGCTTAATAGGCGTCGGAGCCTGTTTACTACAAAAGCGCTCCACTGATGCCGACTGGCATCCTGTGCAGTTTGCATCATCTCGTCATCCGCCACGGAAGACGCCCCCACTGATATACGAATTGGAACTGTACGCGGTCTATTTCGGGCTTAAGAAATTCTACAAATATTTAATTGGCTAAGAATTCACGATTTACACAAACTCACTAGCGGTCACTGCTATGAAAACCTCGAATCACCTTAGTCCCAAATTGCTGAGGTGGCGAGATTTTTTCAGCACATTTTCTTTTACCATCAAACATTTGAGCGGAAGCAAGAATGGATTGGCGGACATATTGAGTAGGAACACACTTCCGGTCACAGAGGAAACAATAGCGGAAGATGAAGAGACCTCGTGAGTACCAGATGTTGGCCTTAGACAAAAGAGTGGATGTGGGTGAACTATAGCGTCAGGACTCCTTCCTAGGTCAGATCATACGAACATTGCAATCAGAAGATACTTTTCATCGCCAATTCAAACAATGGAAAAAGCAATTCACTATCTCAAATGGTATCATGTATCGAAAGATTAACGCCATACCGAATGACAGATTAGTACTTTGTTCCCCTAACAGATTACGGGATAAGATATTTGTACAGCTACACACGCATTCTTTAACTCACCTTGGATTCACCAAATTACATCTGCTAATGAAATCGAAGTATTACTTCCCGCAGATGAAACAATGGTTATACCGGAAATTAGCTAGGTGTCATAAATGCTCCTTATTTAAACGGTCGTACAAGCCGTGTGTAGAGCGGTGCAACAATTACCCCACGAAACCGTCTTCAAGTGCTTTTCCATAGACTTGGCGGGGAAGTTAATCGCTTCCGAACCAGACAAATATGAATACTTTTATTTAGCAACAGAGCATGCAAGTGGCTTTGTCATCACAGCCCCTGTGAAACCACCAATCAGCTTTTATTAGTTTCTTTAAGGACCATATAGTAACACCGTACTTCTGTCCATCTCTTCTTTTCATGGACAAACAAACATCTCACACGTCCAAGACGCGTCAATTTTTAGCTAGCATGGGTGTAGAAGTTCGTTACGCGCTACCCCACCATCATCAATCGAATTGGAGCCATTCAGAATGCATTGCCTTTCCTTACCAAGGAACAACACGCACGTTGGCCGGACTTTCTACAGGCCGCCACTTCGTGTGTAAATAAAAAAACCCTCACGGAACTTCGCGTTAGCCCGTTCTTCATCCTGTATGGCATCGAACCTTCGTTCATCATTGATCGTGTGCTTAATGCACCCGACCAAGAACTTAGCAATCACTAACTTTTGCACGTGAAATGCGAGACTACGTGTTGTACCGGAGGAACCAAATATTTGCACACCAACCCGAAAAATTGCATTCCAAGAAGCAGCCTACAGAGTTTCTTCCAGGATCTAAAGTAGTTGTGCAACGTCTGTATACCAAACCCGGCGATTGCAGGAGCATTCAGCAACTATTTGATGGCCCCTTTGAAATTCACAGCCGCCTAGACGGTAATTCATATATGGTAAACATGAATGGTCAACAGTTCCCTATAGCAAAATCGCGTCTGAAACTGTACGTACCGGATGAAAATCCGAGTCCTGAATTTCAGACGAAGTACAGACAATATCTGTAATTACATTTATAGGTAACAGAGTACGCGTGTAGCCTCACATGTATAAATGCACCATATTCACACACATAACTTATATATGCTCGAACGCCCGACTTTGTCTCTTGTTTTCACATATATCCTATTCTGCCTCGGCATCCCGAGATTCCGCATACCCCACCTACCCATGTCTACCCCTCAACCTACGCCACTATCTAGTACCGTATGACAATTATTTTCAAAGGAATCTATGATTGCAACAAGTGTAAATGAGTGTTCTCCAATGGATCACGAGAGTTGTACACATACATATGCTCCTTGAGGCAACTAGTACCTGTTGTATGCTCTATGTCCACGGGCCCAAGCTTCTCCTCTTCTAGCTCACGCCTCTGTGTGTCTCATGTTACACCCACATGCATTAGCCAAACAACACGGCAATGTCCATTGTGTAGCGCCAGTACTACCTTGTATTTCAATTGGCAGGAAATATCGCGCTCTGCGAACTCTCCTAAATATTGTATGCACTTGCTTGTACTCAGTAATATTCAATTCCTACATTGGTAGACACCCCGCCCACTCTCCTCCCACGTAGGTTATTCGTAAACGGAGTCGGGGCAGATGATTCCCTCCTTTCATCGCATGCACATAACTGCACTCATAACTGTTTGGCCTACGTTTAGCGTTCTACAAGCATACGCGTGGCACCCATATTGGTTCTCTACATGTGCAATGTGTTTTAGTTAGCATATGATGAACCACCTCCCAACCAGCTCCCCCCCCAATTGTAATTTCTAACCCTTCTGGTGTGAGGGGTTGTGTGTGGGATGGGGATATAAGGCCAGAAATTATTATAAATCTGTAAAAAGAAAAAATCCGTAGTGAGCATTTATTTACAAAACAAAAAATTAGTAACTAAAAGAAATGTATAAAATTAATTGGTACTCGTGCTTGTGAAAAGATCAGACCTAGAAAGCTAACAGTATGTTGAACGAAAAATAAATCCTTTATTTCCTGTTTGGGTATTTTTGTGTAAAAATGCAAACTTTCTCCTCATTAAAGGAATGTGTCTGTGTGAGTAATTGAACACGTGTGCCGTTGCTAATCGACCTTGAGGGTGCTGATTTCAAAAGTGAAACTTTTCTCGCGCTGTGATTGGCTGTTTTAGAGCCGAAGGAATTTGTTTATGCTATTAACAGATTTGTACAATTAGTATTAGTTGGGGTAGGGAAGGGTTGTAACAGTGATCGATGTTATATGAGTGATTGGTGTATGTGATGTGATGTGAATTGTGTATATGGTTATCGGTGCCAGTGGGATAATAATTTTTTTATATATATATGTGTGTGTGCATACCCATAGACTACTAGTTCTCAAGCGTCAGTGTCTATAAACATAGTTTGGACAGAACTATGAGTCATGACATGAGTGAGAAAAAAAAGTCACACACTACGGTGATGTTCAGGAACAGTTTGTCATCAGTGGGGGACTGTAATGAAACTATGACATGAGTGAAAAAAAAAAGGAGAAGTTAGCTCAACAGTTTTCAAAAAGAAATATATCAAAAAAGATTTTTTTAACATTGTTTTCTAGTGATTAAAAAATGTATGTGTTCTTAAGTTAAATTACAAAAGAATTTTGAATAAACAGTCATCGTGGACTAATGAGGTTCTCCGGCAGTCACGTAGCGCAAGAAGTAATTAAGAGAACAAACAAGGCTGTTATGGAGAACCTCAGGGTCTGGCTGACGAAATTTATACAATATAAAAAGGTAAGGGAGAGGTCCAAGGGACATCTCTCAGCAACAACCATAATCTGCGTAACATGGGTGGAATATCAGCATTCATAACGTGAGTTATATTTTTCATTTGTAATAACTCGCTGTCATTTATATAAGGCTTCAAGCTGGACGAATGGTCTCCTGCGAGACAGCATAATCTGAAGTTGTATTTTTAATCTTTAATTCATGTAAAATAAACTCTTGCTTGTTGAAAAGGAAATTATTAATCTATTAATTGAAATCTGACAGGCAAGAGATCCCTAACTACCTCAATATTTAAACACTAGGTAGTATGTCATTGTTGTGGGTAACTCATACATATCGATATTTTTATCGGGATTAGAATAGCTCTGTAAGGGTCACACCCACTTTTGTATGTTTGATATCTTACACAATAAAAATGAGATAGCGGAGGTGAATTACTGTTATATCACTGCGTCTACTCATATGTAACTTTAACCCTGATCTCCTGCATTAGGTTAAGAGATAATTTCGAATAATCATACCCATTTACCACTGTATTACTGAGGTAATTAACGGATATGGCTAAAATATCATTAGCTATTATAATAACGATAATTAAACAACATTAATTATCACGTTATCTGTGATACTTGGATAAGGACACCAGAAACCAAAAGAACAATTATATAACAAAAACATTTTTGTGAAGAATGTGAAGGCAAGTGTTTTCCCGTATACGTCACTAAAACTATTATTTCATAGTCTACAATGCACTGGTTCTGAATGACATGAGCAAGAAAAATAAGAAATGAGGCGCATATAAAAACTTCTGGTTTCTAAACCAGGGTATTCAGTCGTATTGATTCGGTTTTTCAATCGCGTTCAGTCGGTTGAAGTCTCGTCTCGTATTGTCAAGTCGGACAGTATCGGGCAGGTGGTTCAATTGTAATTGACCACCGTAGTAACGCGAATATACTGTCGTCGCTCCTGACTAACATCAATGGACCAGAAAATGTAAGTTGTATATTGTGTGTTTTAATACTTTTATGCACAATTATGGCAGAACAGTACATGCTAATCAAATCCTCATAACCGAAGGTTATTATAAACCCGGAACTATTATTATAATTATTACAATTGTTGCAATTATAACAATTATTACATTTAATTCTTTAAGTTGCTTGGAAGAGAAGCTATTCTCGTAAAGCATTTTTGATGTTTGTTTACAAGCATATTGCTTATAAGTTCACTATGTAATTTGCCAAGGCATTGTATCTCAATGTAGCAATTATTATTCATGCATCTCACGCAGCATATTTGAGTTCTTTAACACGAGCATCTTATTCTCGCTGTGGATGACCCATATGCCTATTGATAATTATATCTGAATTAGAATTGCCCTGTAAGGTGCTCATCCACTTTGTATTATCATTATTACAATAAAATGAGATAGCCTAGGTTAATTACTGTTTAGTTATTGTGTTTAATCAAAGGTTACTCTTTTACCCCTGTTCTCCTGCAATAGGTTAAGTAATAATTGGTAAAATCATAACCATTTACTACTGTACTACCGAGGTAATAATCGGATGTAGTAAATATGCTATTAGCTATTATAAGTTAACAAATTTATCATCACAATGCCGTGATATAGGCCTATTATCACATTACTCATGATAGGATTCTTGCGTAACGACTGGAGTTAAAAACGCATTTTTAAATAGAGAGAGCAATGAAAAGTTTTACACGTCTGAATTGCTTTTCCGAATGTACAGTGATCCGAATAATTAAAAGTTTTTTTTTCTTTTTATTTTTGAATCCTATCTTAGGAGAAGCCCAACACGTAGATCAATCTTTTCAATCTAACTGTTTATCCAAGTAAGCTACTGCAAAATCTTGTCTTGCTTATTGAAGGACTGGCAAACAGAATAGTTGTACCTAATTGTTCAGCTAATTTATTAACTGAGGATACAAATTAGCTGGACACTACGTGAGTTCTAAACCTTATCTGGGTTATAATATTGAAAATAGAATATAACAACTAAAAACGGCTGGTGACCTTACGATTGAAATTGAAAGCACAATTAGGGAAAGTGCCTGCAAATGTTGAAATATTGAAAAATATTTCAACATTGGCACCAGAAAACTGTTTGAAGATGTTAAAGGACCCGATTATTTCTTTGACGGAACTCATGACCTTCCCTAAGGTAACCATAACAAAAATTGACTTTCAATGGCAAAAACTCACGTTAGTTGAGTGGAAAGGAACGGAAAATTCTACAGTGTTTTAGAGTGAAGTTCAGAAATATAACGATGCAGCCGGAGAAAACCCTTTCCATGAACTTTCTAATCTCTCTGTCTCTCTCCTTTTTTTTTTTTTTTAGCATGGTCAAATGCAGAAAGAGAGAGAGCTTTTAGCTAGCTCAATCTTGTGAAGACAAAACATCGAAGGCGAATAGGAAGAGCGATGGTTGACGCTACTCTTACTACTCGTGAAGGGTTAAGACGACTCGGGAAGTGCTGTCGTGATTTTCATTTACCTATTTCCATATTATTAAGCATTCATACTATGACAAGAGCAACGTACTCCAATGTACAAGTTGAAGACGACGAATCGAAAGATGAATTAGCTCCATTAATGCATTAGTGATAAGTACTTCCGTATTTTTATTTATTTATTTTTAGTGCATAGATTAGAATAATTAAAATATGCAACTTTCTCAGGTGTAGCAGAATTCTTTTTAGCTATATTTGTAAATCGCGATATTTTTGGTATTCTGGCGGTTTTGGTTTTGAATCTAGCGGAATTTTGTGCGAACTCGTTGGCAACACTGCTACCATATATCCTAGTAACTGCTCTTTCACTTTTCTGTATAATTGATCCTTGTAGGGTAATGGTTCCTAAAGTCGGCCTTCTCCAGAAGTCAGCCACGCGAAAGCATTTTTGCATGAAATAAGAAAACTAACTAAGTATCGGCAACAATCAGCTATGCAGGAGAACCACGTGATATTCTCCTGTAGTCGGCCCACCTCCTCCTATCACGCTGTCGTCTACATGCAGAAGAGGCAAGACACGCGACTGTTGCTGCAGCATTGAAAAACGAGAATATTCATTAGAGTTTTGTTAAAGTGAAGACTGTACATGAGAGATAAGTAAAATCAGATTTCTCAGTGCAAATGGGTGTATTAATGTGTGGTGCAGGCTGATATTTGTTTTAAAACGTGTATGTACTCACTTTGCATCGAAAAGCATGCTCTGATGTGTGACCTTGGGGGGAGGGGGGGTGACTACTGGATTATATTCTATCCCGTATTTTCCTAAGGTCGGCCATGATGGTCGACTACTGGAAAATACGCAAACTGAAACTTAGTGTTTTGCCGTACAGAGAATGAACCTTATTGCCCTTAAACAATGATGTGAAAATATCCCTTTACAAAACGTATTTACGCAGTAGTCGGTCTAGTCAAACGAAAACGGCCGACTAATGGAACATGTTTCGTCCAGTAATCGGCCTTCTGCATGTATAGAGCTATAAATGCAACTTGTCAATAGCCTATTTTGGTGATGGTGTGTGGATAGTTGGGATGAAGGGGGAGAGGTTAAAGCATAAAAACGTTATTGCAAAACACTTAAATAAAGGATTTAATAATAAGGTTCTTCATATGTTTTTTTTTTTTTTTTTTTTTTTTTTTTAATCCCATGCCCACTTGCTTTCATATTTCATTCACACTGCCTTTTCTTGTACTTCTGTCTGCTGCATTTCTGCTCCTTTATTAGTTCGCTGTCTTTTTGAGCATTGCCCTATATTTTAGTTTGCTCTAATTCTTCTTGTCTTTCGTATTTCCTATAGTGTTCTAACTACATAAACGTTAATAACAGAAACTTAAAATTCAGGATTTAGTGATAGGACCCTTTGTACGCTTTTTTATGCTTTTTATACTTTCATGCTTCAATTGTTTTCACATGTCACATCGCCTTTACTGGTAAGTTCGTATTTTTTCCTCCGTCTGTCTAATACATCTTGTTTTTTTTATTTGTTTATCTTTTTCAGCAATTAATAATTATATATTTTAATTTTCACTAATTCGTATCTTTCCTATTCTATTTTCAGTTTGCTGTCATGCCAAGACAAACAGTAAGACCTATTCACCAATATCCTGAGGAAAGTCTCAAGTTAGCTCTACATGAAATAAGGAAAAGTGGCATGAATCAGATAAGCAAGTTGTTTGTTTGGTGTTCCCAGAGCAACATTACAGGACAGATTGCATGGTCGAGTGCAGGATAAAGTGAGACAAATTGGACCAGATACGGTATTGACTAAATCAGAAGAAGCAAAGTTAATCGAGTGGATATGTAATTTGGCAAAAGCAGGTTTCCCTCTGAAGAAAGGGGAAGTGCTTCAAACGGTTGGGAAAATTGTTACAACAGATGGTCGAAAATCACCATTTAAAGACGGCATTCCAGGTAATAAGTGGTATTATAGTTTTTTAAGAAGACACCCAGGACTGTCCTTGCGAGTGCCTGAGGGACTAACCGTGAATCGTGCTGTGGTGTCGGAAGAAAACATCAGGATTTGGTTCCGCAACCTAATGGAATATCTCCGACAGAATGATGCAGAAGACATCTTGGAGGACGCCACAAGGATATTTAATGGTGATGAGACGTCATTTAGTATGTGTCCTAAAAGAGGAAAAGTCTTGGTGCCTAAGGGTTACAAAAATGTCTACATGGTGCAGCGTGGAAATGAAAGGAAACAATCACTGTTCTTCTTGTGTTTAGCGCTGACGGTCAGGTTCTCCCGCCTATCGTTGTGTTTCCCTATGTGAGACCTCCGCGAGATGTGGTGGAGGGTATGCCTGAAAAATGGATCTTAGGACGATCAGAAAGTGGCTGGATGAAAAGTGACATTTTCTTTGAATACATAGCAAATAGTTTTAATCAATGGTTGTGTAATAAAAATGTTAAAAGGCCTGTTCTTCTTTTAGTGGATGGACATAGTTGTCACATCACAATGCAGATGAGTGAGTTCTGCTCAGAGAATGGAATAATCCTCTATGCTCTGTATCCAAATTCAACTCATTTGCTGCAGCCAGCAGATGTCAGTGTTTTTAAAGCACTGAAATCTGAATGGAAAGATACAGTTAGGAAGCTGCAAAATGAACCAGAGAATGTCAATCCAGTTCTAACAAAATCGAAATTCTGTCCGCTTCTCAAAACAGTATTAACAAATACATCCATGCCAGAGGCAATCAAAAATGGATTTAGACGTTGTGGACTTTTTCCTTGCAATGAGGACAATGTTGACTATTCCAAATTCATTAGAAATGTCGTTGAAGGCTTACAAACTCCAACAGCATCTAAAGAAACTACTTCTTTGGAAGGTTTTGATAGTGCTTCACTTGTAATTAACACTGTCCGAGACACACTCCACGAAAGAAATGTAGATGTGGATACAGTTCTGCAAAAAATTGAAAAGGCAAAACGTCATCAGTAATCCAAATCAACCTACTGTTGTTAATCCAATCCAAACAAGGACAGAAACAACTGATTTGGATGTAAGTGAACTAAATACTACCATTGCGCTTCTTCCAGACACAAGCTTTCTGAAAGACTTAAATACTGGGATATACACCATTTCAAACGATGGAACTTTGAAAGAACAAACTAGTATTCCCACTCAACTTGTAGATGATGTTCCAGAAACATTGCAAGAAAACCAAAGTGCATCAACTCCTACTCATACAATAGTTCTCCAGAAGCATCATGTGAGCTTTTGAAGTCAGTTGATGTCAGTTCTAAAGTCGCAGGAAAAGAAATTCTGGGTCAATTTCTCCTGCTTTTGTAGATCATCTGTTTTGGATAGGACCACACCTTCATAAGAAAAAGCAAAGACTGTACGAGATAAACCTCCTCAAGCCATTTCCTCAGCTGCGTGGAGGAAGTTTATGAAGGAGAAAGATGCAGCGAAGGCACCAAAACACCAGGAGAAAGACACCAGCCATCTATAGGATCACCTGTGAATGTAACGCCACTTACATAGGTGAAACGGGAAGGAACATTGAAGACAGAATGAAAGAACACCAGCGACACAACAAACTTAAACAACCTGAAATATCTGCAATAGCCGAACACTGCATACAATACAATCATTCGGCCATGTGGAACCAGATTGAAGTACTAAAGAAAAGCAAACAGTTCTGGGACAGGAAAATACATGAATCTCTATTCATCCGTACATACAAGCCATCCATCAACAGAGACGAAGGTTATCATCTACCTGACATCTGGATCCAGCTTCTCAGTACGAAAAGAACCATCAGCCAATCAGAGACCAGTTTCCACCAGCAAAATCAGAGCACGCCATTGGCCAACAAAAACAAAAAATAGAAACACAGCAATTCCTAAAGACCACAATATAAATTGTACACCATCACACTCCAACACACAGCTCTGAAGATGTCGCCGCTGTACGGTAACGAAAGCTCAGCACAACAACACTCACTCTGGCAGCAATCCTGAGAACATTGGATTAACTATAGAAGTTGTTAGTGATCTATGTATGATAGGCGAAGGAAGTTTTTTATAATATCTTAACTGTTGGATACGTGCATAACATTATTTTTGAAAATCACAAGGACAGTACTTGTAATCAAGAAATCATTGGAAGCAGAAGCAAAATAGTCAAGAATCATCTGTAGTCAAATAATGTTTTTCAATAGTAATTAATATTTGGATAAAATCACGAAAACGACGAAATCAAACCTCAAGGTAAATTAAAGTTCAAAAATACTTATTGTTACATCATTAGATAACAATATTTTTCAGAAAATGTAATTAGGACTTTTTCTAAGATTTTGTAATTTTTTTATATTGGCTTTTGGCAAAGTAAAAAGGAAAAATAATTAAGGCAAACAAGGACAACAGTCCATATAAAATGACCAGGTTTCCAAGTTAAAAAAATCATTCTGCATTCCGGATCCTGCATCCAGCATCGAAATAGAAAGATCCATACTGTAATGAAACTATGAAATGAGTTGAGAAAAAAGTTAGCTCAACATATTGCAAAGAGGAATATATCAAAAAAGTTTTTTGTCAAATGACTAACATTGTTTTCTAGTAATTATATGTAACAAATGTGTACTTAAATTAGGTTACAAAAGAATTTTGGACGAACAGTCACACTTATCGCGGACTAATGAGGTTCTCCGGCAGTCACGTAGCGTAAAAAGTAATTAAGTGAACAAATAAGGCTGTTATGGAGAACCTCAGGGTCTGAATGACGAAATTTATACCATATCAAAAGGTAAGGGAAAGGTCCAAGTGTCATCTCGGCAACCAACCAGCATCTCATCGAGTAATCGACCAGCATCTGCAAAACATGGGTGGAAAATTAACATTTATACCGTAAGTTGTATTTTTCATTAGTACCCAAAACGCTGTCATTTGTCGAATTAGTCTCCTGCGAAAGAGTATAAATTGAATTTGTATTTTGGTCTTTAATTAATGTAAAATAAAGTCTCGCTTGTTGTAGAAGAAAATTATTAATTTGTTCATTGACATCTGACAGTAAGTCTGAGACGGGACTTCCTCACGAATGTGTATGGGAAGGAACATTGAAAAAAGGAAGCCTCAAAAGACGCTATTATTATTATTATTATTATTATTATTATTATTATTATTATTTGGTAAGTAGGCTTACTGGCAAATACTAAGAATATGTAGTTGTTGATTGTCACCGGCCGTCCCATAATCATATTTTAGTCCGTAGTGAGCATTTATTTACAAAATAATGCATTATTAACTAAAAGAAATGTATAAAAATTATTGGTACTCGTGCTTGTGAAAAGATCAGACGTAGAAAGTTAATAGTATATTGAACCAAAAATAAATCCTTTATTTCCTGTTTGGGTATTTGTGTGGAAAAATGGAAGCTTTCTCCTCATTAAAGGATTGTGTGTGTGTGTGTGTTACTAAACACGTGTGCCGTTGCAAATCGACCTTGAGGGTGCTGATTTCAGAAGTGAAACTTTTCTCGCGCTGTGCTTGGTTGTTTTAGAGCCCCAGGAATGTGTTTATACTGGTAACAGATTTGTACAATTTGTATGAGTTGGGGTAGGGATGGGTTGTGACAGTGATCGATGTTATGCGATATGAATGAGTTTGTTAGCTATTGTGTATTACTGGCAGAAATTTTGTTCCGGGATGTGATGTGATCTGAGTTGTGTATATGGGTATCGGGGGAAGTGGGATGATAAAAGTTTTTTTAAAAAAACATAATACCGTACTGTGTATTTATGATAGTAGTTGAAGTGAAAAATACGTTAGTTGTGAGCCAAGCGTTGAAAATTTTGCGATATCGGGGCTAAAAAAACTGGAATTGAATATATTGCGCCCAGATATTCAGGAGGGCTATTCGACCTGGCATGCTGGTGCTATGAGTGATAAAATATGAAGTGTATAAGTTAATGAAATTAATATGTGTTTGGGGAGGCGAAATGAAGAAACTGTGAGCTGCCCGCTTCAAAAGAAGGAAGACTATTTAACGTACCGGGCTGGTGAAATAAGGGTTGGTAAGTACCCGAACTAATGTACGTAGTTTAATAATTTGCGATATTTACCCGTCGTTATATGGAAGTATAGGAATTTTTGTACTCACCGAAGTAATTAAGTTTTTGTATATGTTCTTTTTGTTATTTAAGTGGGAGACGAAGGCGGTAACTAAAATAAAGTGTCACTATTACTCAATTTCCATCTTGGTAGTTTATCACGGATACGTATTTAGGAATTGTTTATATTTGCTGACAAATGCAGGATTGCTTTCTGTATCAGGAATGAATATTTTTAATTAACTTTTCACCATAATTACAATCTTACCATCCATGTCAAGTTGATATGTGTTATCATCGAACCTGTTTAACAGTCGATATGGCCCGCTATAAAGTGACCGAAGGGGGCCACATTCTTCTTTGCGCGTTGCTAATCTTTTAGCTAATACTTGAGATCCTAGAAGAAACTCCGTGGGAGCCTGATTTTTTCATTTCTTTCTTTCAAACGTTGAAAGGATTGTTCCTTTCTATATTCTAATAGATTACGAAACTCATTCAGCATGGCTAATCTGTCCGCAACGTCCGTTGGTGGATCAATGGTAGGGAGAATATTTTGCAAAGGAAGGCACGGTTCACGTCCGAATAAGATGTAAAAAAGTGATACTCCATAGGCCGTGAGGGGGCAGTGGTTAAGGGTCGCTGTGGCCCTTCTTAGGAAGTTTGGCCACTGCAGCTGATTGTCTCTTTTTAAGAATTTGAGAACCTGTAAGTTCGCGATGCGAGACTCGATTTGGCCAATTGTTTTATGGGCGCCTGGTAGTGCGTACTTAATTTTGATGCCCATAGAATCTAAAAAAGCTTTGGTTTTTGTACTGCTGTGGGTAGACTGTTGATCTGTATAAATAATCTCCATGACACCAAAGTGTGTTGTTTAATATAAATTTGATAATGATATTGGGTATAATTAAAACTTTTTAAAACTCATTTAAAATATAAAGGCAATATCAACACTCTTTAGAAAACAAGGTATTTCATCAGTCGTACAAATCATTGTAAACAACTTCTGGTGAAAGGGAAAGTGTTCTGCCACAATCATAAAAAGCCTCACTCTTAACAACAACTTAAGATTCGACTACCAAGATCTTGAATAGTTTCTTCGAGGTTTTCAAGAATGGCAGCACACTCTCCTGGTCAGTAAGTTGTCCTTTCTCTCCTAACTGCTTATTGTTATGATGACATTAGCTATGCCAGATTGTTGGTAGGTTTTCCAGCAACAGGCTTCTCTAACCATTCATACTACTAAGCACTCAAATTTATCATTTATGTAATTGTTATGTTGATTAGTACATTTGTTTTTGAGAATGTAAATCTCATTTGGCTCCCATTCATTATTGAGTTTGTTTAAAGATATCTGCTAATGCTAATGGCACATATATAGCTAATTAAGTATTCTCCATAACCGTGCCTGTAAATAGCAAAGAAGCAGAATGTGACATTGTATATTATTTGGCTAATAAATCTGTTAACAGATCTCATCCCTTTCATTTCACATAATCAACAAATAATAACATAATATTTTTAAGAATAAAATATGTTTAAGAGACAATACAAAATTTTTAAGACACGATACAAAAGGGAATTATCCCATGCGTGATGAATTCAATAAAAGCATCTGAGGTAGGTGTCTTTATTGGTTTGGTTACTGTATAAGATGAATGTAGGTCAGTAGCCACATAGAAATGGGTAAATTCATCTTCTGATGGCAATAATTTACCACAAATATCTATTTGCCACGTGGAGAAGAGGTTAGTGGGGGGCAATCTTTGCACATGATCAACCACTTTCTGGTAGTTGCGTTTGAAGTATCCGCAATCTAGACATGATTTTAACTTACTGTGAAGCCAGTTGTTTAAGTTAGGTATGTAATATTTGTTGCGAATGAGATAATATAGCTTGAGATACCCAGGATGAATCAACGAGTTGTGAAATTCATCGAAAATAGTATCACGCAAAATTTTAGATGCACAAAGTAAAATGCGTGGCTGAGCCGGGAATACATTTTGCGGTACAATAGGTTGTTCTGAAAAAAATATGGCTTGTTCCAGGTCTCGTAATGTTTGTTCGTACGGTCTTCAGTAATGAGTGCGGTAATAATTTTTGAAAAATATGGGTCATTACGTTGAACTTGAGCTATGTCTGTCTTTGTGTCTAAGGCTAACTGATGATAAGGATGCACATCCGCATCTAATACCTGTAAATGTTTCATCGAAAGGTAATGGTTTCCTACTTAACATGTCACTGACCGGATTCTGGGTAGAGCGCACGTGGAGCAATTTAAAATCATACTGGTTAATCTGTTCCAACCACCGTAAAATTTTTGGCGTCAATTGTGTGGTGGATTTTAGTGCAAGTAACGATTTATTGTCTGTTACTAAAGTGAAGTGGTGGCCTAATAAATATTTCTTTAATTTTGTTACTGCAAAGAATATGGCAAACAATTTCAAATTATGAATAGGGAGTGATCTGATTCGCTGTGGATGTCGTGCCGAAATATAACATACAGCGTAATAATCTTTTTCGCCTATCTTTCTCTGAAACAAACAAGCGCCAACGCCATCTGTTGAGGAATCGCACATTACCATGTGTTGTTTTCTCTGCTGTAAAGCTGTAATACAGGCGGGTTAACTAATGCTTGCAGCATGCTTTCAAACGCCTTGTCCATCTCGGGAGTTCATTGTAACTTTCTTGGATTTCCGCGGAGGGCCTTGTATAGGGGCTCAATTTTTTGTGAGATGAAAGGGATGTGGTTCATGTAAAAATTGACACTAGCAAGTCATCCGCGTAATTTTTGATTGTTGCGGGCTTGGGTAGTTTACTAATACCGTCTATTTTGGCCGGATCGGGTTTCAAATAACCGTGAGAAACAATGTGTCCAAGACATTTTACCGATGTTACTCCGAATTCTGATTTGTTTATATTGAATAGCAATGAGTGTTTTTCTGCTAGCTCCAAAACCTGATCGAATATTTCTAACAAATGATGGTATGAATCAAAATAAAGGTAAAAATCATCCACATGTAAAGAGAAGTTTTTAGCGGGTATGTCACGGTAAATAGTACGTAAAATACGTTGTAAATTGATAGTAGAGTTTTTGTGGCCTTGTCTCTGTACGCATAGTTTGTACTGCGAGTGTGGTAAATTTAAGTCACGAACTGAAAAAGCAGTACTAGGGCGGTCCTCTTCTGCAAGGTGACATTGGAAAAACGATTGAGATAAGTCGAGATGTATGATCCACTTTGCATCTGCCATTAAAGCAGTACTTCCTGGATGGGTTGAATTGCATCGGCTATAGTGTGGCACCTAATACTCAACGTGCGTAAATCTAGTATAGCACGAAGGTCTCCTTTGAGTTCGGTTTAACTATAGCTAGGATGTTATTCCTGTATTGGGATGAAGAGGGCTATATGATGCCTTGTTCTAGAAATTGCAAATTTTTTCTTTCAGTTTGGGGCGCAGTCTATGGGGAATTGTATATTGACGGTTGACAAATGGTTGTCGATCAATTAAGTATAACGAGACACTAAAAGTCTTAATTTTTGTAAAATCCGTGGGAAACCATTTAAATGTTGTTACTCGCTTTTCTAAAACGTCCAACATTTGTTGTTTTTGAATAGGAGAAAGATCCGGATTAATATTGAATTTTGTTAGGTCAATATAGTCTTATTTTCTTCATGCGTTCTTTTCGGTTCTCTTCCGCACGTTTCTCGGTTGGTTCATACAGCTGAGTTACTGAAAACACATTCAATTCCTGTATGTCCTTTGGAAGTACTGTGCCCAATGCAATGGGCGTTCCGTGTATGAAGATCTGGTCATAATTAGATAAATTTACAATAGGGATTGCAAGGTGATCAGTAGATATTGCTGAGTGTAATGTATACATCCCTTAAAATTTTCATGAATTGGCGAATGAATATAAAAATGCTTAATGTCTGAATGTAACGGTATATGCAGGTTGAGCACCTGTCAGATGTCAATTAACAGATTAATAATGTTCTACTACAAGCAAGACTTCATTTTACATGATTTAAAGACCAAAATACAAATCCCAATTTGTGCTTTTTCGCAGGAGACCAATTCCACAAGCTTGGAGCCTTATATAAATGACAGCGTTTTTGGTACTAATGAAAAATACAACTTACGGTATAAATTTTAATTTTCCACCCATGTTGTGCAGATGCTGGTCGATTACTCGATGAGATGCTGGTTGGTTGCCGAGATGACACTTAAACACTTGGATATTATAAAACATTATTTGAATTTTAGCGTATTTATACGAATCGGGCAAAATATTTTTGGTTGTTTCTAGGACTATTTTGCTTACAAATTCTTAATGATCCATAAACATACTATATTCTCTTTGTTCCAGCTGCCATGCCACGAAAGAGAGCAAGAACAACAGCTAAAGCTTCATGGGATCCTGAAGTTACGAAGGCGGCGATAGAAGCTGTTAACAAGAGTGGAGGAGTTCGCGAAACAAGACAATTCAATGTGCTGTACAGTTCAGTTCGAGATAGAATGAAAGCAGGCACACAACTTCTACCAAGACTCAGCAGGCGTTCTGTTTTCTCTTCAGCTCAGGAGAACGAAATGGTTGATCATCTTCTCAAGTTGTCTGATATGTTCTATGTGCTTACCTTAAAAGATTTACGTAGACTTGCATTCGAATTTGCCGAAAGTAGTATTTCCACGAACTTCAATTCGTTAACCGGTCTTGCAGGTAAAGAAGACACCTACAGCTGAGTTTGCGTAAACCAGAAGCTACAAGTCTTCAACGTGTTCAAGCTTTCAACTAGCAGTAGGACAATTAATGACAGAGCATAAATTTCCTCCAACTCGTATTTACAACATGGACGAGACAGGAATAAATCCTGTACACAGGCCAAATAAGGTGATATCTTTGAAGGGCAAGAAGCAAGTAGGATCAATTACTAGTGGTAAAAGGGGAAGAACTACCGTCTGTTGTGCAATCAGTGCTGCGGGTTCATTTGTTCCACCTATGTTCATCTTTGCCCGTCAACGCATGTCACATTAGCTGGAAAAGAATGGACCTCCTGGTGCTATATACTTGTTCAAAATCAAGATGGATCAATGAAGACTTGTTTTGTACATGGCTGGAACATTTTGCAGAAAACACAAATTCCTCCAGTGAAAGTCCAGGTCTTTTAATAATTGATAATCATTCATCCCATGTGTCACTTAAAGCTTGCAGCATTTGCCGTGAAAGAGGGATTGTATTGTTAACGATACCCCCACATACTTCGCATCGCATTCAGTCATTGGATGTAACATTCTACGGTCCGCTTAAGAGAGCATTTTACAATGAGTGTGACATTTTCATGAAAAGACATCCAAATATAGCCGTAACAGTGTTCGAAATTGCAGACGTTTTCACCAGAGCCTATGGTCGTGTTGCAAAAATTGAAACAGCCATGATGGGATTTCAGGCGACAGGTATCTATCCTTTTGATCCGAATATTTTCAGTGAAGGTGATTTCATATGTAGTGGCCAAGAAGTAGGAGATGAGTCTGCTAATCCAGAGTATAGGCCAAACGAGTCAGAGTGTGACAGCTAACTGCCCAAGGCTTCTTCAAAACGTTTGTGTGATATTTCACCTTTACCATTCATAGGGACTTCAGGAAAGAAGAAACTTGGACTCGGACAAGAGTCTACTATCTTGACAGAAACCCCAGTTAGAAACAGATTAGAGAAGAAGGAACAAAAGAAACGAAATTCGAGAATGAATCAACAAAAGATCAGAAGGAAGAGGTGTATTGAGTTTGAAAGTTCATCAGACAGTGATCATGTTATTAGTTTAAAAGATTTGTGTGATGATGACAGTGATTCTGACATCGTTTATTTAATATTTGGTGATTTTGGAAAAGATAATGAACAATGGTTCAGGTGTGGAAATTGTTTAACGTGGGCACACGCCGAATGCAGTGGGGCTTACAATTCCAATGAATACGTTTGTGACTTCTGCAGCGACTAGGGTATGGTCTTTATTGATACAGTTAGGCATAAGTACGCTTGGGTCATGGACCAAACCATAAGTTTTAAGATATCCTACTTTTTAAGTTACAAAAAAATTTACTTACTGAGCATTACCAAGATTAGTGAGCGTAATTACCCTACCAATAGGCCAATCCCGTTCAAGTGCACTTCTTTGTATTTTGGAGTATGTAGGGACAGCAAACAAAGTAGAGAATAAAATATTTTGTACAATTATGCATGAAAAACTACTCTCTTTAACACAGTTTTCATTTCGTTTCTATCATGTATAGTTTCTGAGATATGTGCAATTATCCTTAGGTGGGCGCAATTCCTCCACTCTCCCCATTCCGCAGCAAGAAACCTTCAACATAAGCATGTAAGTTTATTGTCAAACTACACGTAATAGCGCAAGGAATCAACATAGTGTGTTGTTTAATAAGAATAGACATAAATGTATTAGAGTAATTTAAAATTTTAGATTCACTTTAAAAGATAAACTATAAAGGCAATAGCAATATTTTTTTCAAAGCCAGATATTTCATCAGCATAGTAAAATATTGTAAACAACTTCTGGTGAAAGGGAAAGTGTCCTGCCAAAACAGTATAAAAGGCTGCAATGAAATTGCGCACACTTTTCCGGTTTTACAGTTTTTATCTGATAAGCCGTTGACAAGCTGTCATAATGTACAAAATTGCGCACAAAAATATTAAGCAACGTTGTCAGATGGACAATATTTTCTCTTTTGTCATGTTTGTATATGTGTGTGACTTTATTCACAAGTGTAATTTTGAAAATACAGACGAATTAACTAAGGTGGATTGATTTAAATCAGTCTGATTTAAATCAAGATTTAAATCACTTGATTTTTTAAAATAAAAATCGTTGATTTAAATCAAATTCCGAAATAATTTAAAGTGAAAATAAGTAAAGTCCCGTGTCTGTTCTGTTATTTCGACTATGGAAGATGATAATCATAATACGATGAGACTTAAATGTACAGTAGGTACAGCATAGTATAAAAACAAGTGTCATGCAGAGGATTAGGGAAAATCACATTTTGAACGGTAACAGGGCAATCCTGTTTTCTTCTCTTCGTAACATAGGGTTTACGAGGGGGGACCCCAAAAAAACGGGAATTGTGCTGCAGTGGGGAGAGAGAGTGGGGGAACCCATTGTTGTACCAATTGTCCGTTACGATCACGTCACCTGCGTCAGTGTGCGAAGTTGTGTCGCTGTGAGTGCATCGGTTCGCTCTTGAGAGTTTGTTTAATAAACCAACTTTTTCCAGTTCGGCGAAAACGTGATGGCAGATTATCGAAGCGGCTGTGAAATTTGGTTTCCTGTTGGGGAAATCGGCCGCGGAAACTACTGTAATGCTGAAGACTGCTTATGGGGATGCTGCCCTAAGTAAAATCAGAGTATACGAGTGGTTTGCACGTTTTAAAAATGGAGAACTGTCAATTGAAGACCAACCCCGTTCAGAACGCCCCTCAACGGCAAGAACTGACGAAAACGTCGAAAAAGTCAATGCCCTCGTTGGTGAAGACCGTCGCCGAACCATTAATCAACTCTGTGAGATGTCTGAAATATCGTGGAGTTCAATTCAGAGGATTTTATCAGAAGATTTGCACATGAGAAGGGTTGCAGCCAAATTTGTCCCTCGCCTTCTCACAGACGAGCAAACGGAGCGTCGACTTGAGGCATGTGTTGAACTTGAAAATCAGCTCAAAGAGGACCCTGACTGTTTTGCCAAGGTGATTACTGATGATGAATCGTGGTGCTATGGCTATGACCCCGAATCAAAGCAGCAATCAAGCCAGTGGAGGAGGTTTTGCCACTGTGGAGGAGGTAAAACAAAAATCGCTGGAGGTCATAAAGAAGATCCCGATAAGTGATTTTCAAAACTGTTTTGAACAATGGAAGAATCGTTTGCAGAAATGCGTTGCGGTCCATGGACAATACTTTGAAGGTGATGAAAATTTGGTGTAAAAATATTGAGAAATAAAGAAGTTACGACGAATTTCCCGTTTTTTTGGGTCCCCCCTCGTATATTGTAAATCGTTAACTATTCCAACGGGGAAATCACCATCGACATTTAAGACGAAGATTCTTTTGTGTGCGCGTCTATATACTTGTTCCCAGATAATACTGTTGTTTAATTAATTATTGAAATATTAAAAACAAAAAACTTTGTATATGAATGTACAATTAAGAACATTTTATTAGTGTTGTACTGAAGAAAATAACGTTAGACGTCACAAGACAAACAACTTACAAAGAAAAACCCACAACGAAAATAAGTTACAAGAACTGATTACGTACAAGTTTTGTCACGTTTTCACTCAAACTAGTAAAAAAGCTTGAAAATTTGGAACTATTGGAATCAATCATTCATTCATTCTCTTCCGTCATCTTGCGACTTGCGATTAGACTTTGAAGCTTCGACGATGATGGTCTACATCGAGCTGAAAGAGAGACCCCCTAACGTTAAATGTAAGTTCTAAACCTTTTGAATAATCAAGTCTCTTTGAAGAAGTAATTTCTTCTGGCAGTCTCCTGCTAGGCCTCAATAATAACAGCTCTTAAAGCAAGATTTATCATTTATTAATGAATTAATATTGTAATACGTTGCAGACTTCTTGAGCTCATTTAATATTTGATATTTAACAGTATCATGTCTGCATATATGTAATAATGATATAGAAATCTTTGTAATAAACATATATTTTGAATTTCTTTTCTTTCACAACCACTATACGCATTTCTGTCTAAGACTAATTAGCATTTAATCAGTAGACAAACAGTACGTAGATTTGTATGTAAGATCACCTTTAAATTAAACACAACTGTCTATATCTTTTCTGTAAACTTAATATTTAATATTAAATTAAACAATACGGCGTATTTAGAAGTGTCCTATCCCTCGCCGAATTTTTAAAAGATTTTATAACTTTAGGCAAAATTTATGTATTTCATGTCGCAAGCTAGTTACAATTTCTTTAAAAATACGCTTCTGCCAAATATCAGTAACTTTTGTGGAAAATAAGTGTCACTTTGATAAACGTTGCTGTACTTTTTCCTTAACGCTTAACCTTTTAAATTATATCACCTGTTTTTAAAACAGGATAGGATAAAATCTTCGTTATTCGATTAAAAAGTACCAATAAAGCTTTTTACTTCGTTTTCTCAGGACTGAAGGCATTGTAGAGCACGTTACATATGCTTTCACGCCTCTCTCCGTCGAGAAATACGATGTGATGACATCATAAATTTAAAAAAGATATTTTTTGTTGTACCTATTTTTATTAATTTCTGGCGGACCTACATTTTGCATTCAGAAGACTGAAATTCTGCGCACTCGTTCAGTGCACCCTTAGTATTTTTCAGATGATTTCAGATCTCTGCGTGAAAACAGGGAGTCGAGAGGGGCATATTATATATATTATATATATATATATATATATATATATATATATATATATATAAAATGAATACTTTTATAAAAAATAGCTTTCTTCGCTATTTTCCCGCCTAAGATGGAGACATATGAATGGTACCATCTGATAGGCTGTTCTATTCTGAAGAGAATGATGTACGAACCATGATTCTAGAATATATAGGGATGTCTGGGGAAATTTTTATATTAGATCCGGGTTATCTGGGGTTCCCGCCCTTACTATTCAAGATAGAAGCTTGAGATTTTGTACACACACTTAGTACACCCTTAGCATTTCCCAGTTGATTTTGAGATCTGTGCGTTAACATAGGGGAATCCAGAGGGGATCAAAATTTGAAAAAAAAAAAGTCAGAAAAAATCCCGACTTCTCTCAAAATTTTCCGCTTCAGGGACATGATAGAGAAAATGTGAATGTTACCGTTTTAAAGGCTGTTCTATTCTGAAGAGAATGAGGTATGAACCATGATCCTAGGATAAATAGGGATGATGCTTGACTGAAAGTCTATAATTTACCTCCAAAAAAAGCCATAATTTAAAATTGTTAAGAAACATTCGGGTTGATATAGGTTAACGATTGGGGATTAATTCAAAATTCAACCCCAATACTTTCACTTAAATGGCATAATTGGCATTTAATACTAATTCGTAATGCTTTTTCTTCAGTTCGCGACTTTTATTATACGAGGAGAAAGATTTGATTTAAATCAAAAAATCGATTTAAACTAAAAAAATAATCAAAAATGATTTTTTAAAAAGAAATCATGATTTTTTCCCACCTTGGAATTAATACATAAAGCATATGAAGAAGTGCAGAGAAGTGACGTACTGTATTCAGAAAAAAAAAAAAAAAAAAAAAGTTCGTCCGAGAAATATTACACAGGCTGTCAAGCAAACGCCTGAAAGAGAAGATGAGTTAAGTCATGATGGATAAAAAGTTTCTATTTGCAAATGAAGATGCTAAGATTATCGTCCTTGGCTAGTAGTGGGAAGTATGCCGTCTACATTATTATTAATAATAACTTTGAGAATGTCATCCTAATGGTTTGCTTCGTTTTATTTAGGTTTCCACCTAGAATATTGGCTTCAGAACTCTCAGTAGCTCTTCGATCGACGAATAGGGCCGAAGCATTTCATAAGCATTACAATGAACAAGTCTTTTCACCGGGTCCAAATACTTATTAAGTGATTTCATCTTTGGTGAAGATACAATCAGAAACAAAATTGAAATTAAGATCATTTACGAAAGGATATACCAATACACAAAGAAAGGAAGATTTGAGAAGACATAACTTAATATTGAAACTGTATCAGATACTTAAAGGTGATACATATTCAGAGTATCAAACAAGGAGAATTAAATTTCTAAAAAGTGTAGGCTTAAAATTGCAACCAGGAAAATTGCAATAAATATGCAAACTTGGTTTTGGAGATATCTTGACTTGTACTTACTGATCAAATTATATTTAATTAAGCCTCAATATAATTTGCATTTTATTTCTATTTTTTTTATCCTAGTCTGAAGGAAAACCCTGTTTGCGCGCAGACTTTAAAGCTATTAATGTGGCAATGTTGGACAAAAATCTGTGTTCAAAAAGGCCAACAGAGATTTGTGCGCAATTTGGGATCTAGAGTATGCGCAATCCAGTTGCCCCCGTATAAAAAGCCTCTATTTCAACAACAAAGGTAGATTTGGATACCTGAACTTAGATAGGCTCAACGAATTATTACAAGAATGGCAGCACACATTCCTGGCCAAGTAAGTTGTCCTTCTTCATTTACCTTACTAAATTGTTACGATAACATTGGCTATTCTAGATTGTTGGAAGGTTTTCCAACGACAGGTTAAAATCTCCACTATACTACTAAATTGTTGAATTGCTAATCATTTAAATTTATCCTTGTTCCTGTAATCGTTTCTTTAATGATTTAATTAGTTTGTTGTGTCCAGTGTTTAAATATTTCTGCATAAGCTAATGATACTTGATTTACCGCTAGGATTAAATATTTCTTCTCTCAGTGTCTTAAAATTAGCTTCAAGCAGAATATGACATTTGATTGTTGATTTATTTATCATGAATAAAATCATGTTAGCTAACTGTTCATTAAACTTTTCATTAACATACATAGATGTCTCAGATACCTCTAATAACTGTAATAATAATCAATATTTTTAAGAGACAGAACAGTGAACACTTACTATTCCGTGCTATTAGTTGAAATATTAAAAATTTGTTTATTGCTCTCTTTTTCAAATTTGATGACTTAGCATTCAAATAAGAGAACAATCTTAGCAGGAGAAGCTATGTTATGGTTAATTAATTAAATCGTTGAAATATTAAAAAGAAACTTTGTATACGAATGTACAATCACAAACATTTTCTTAGTATTGTACGAAAAGAAAAATAACTAAAAACGTCAGGAGACAACTAACTTTCAGAAAAACCCAATACGAAAATAAGCCACAAGGACTTATTACGTATAAGTTGTTTGTCACATTCTTTAGTCTCTCAAACGAGTATATAAGATTGAAAAATCGGAACATTATTATTGTTGTATTATTGTATTCTATTCGTCTCTTTGCGTTTTCGATTCAACGTCGAGCGTCTTACAAAGCTCCATCGATGACTGTCCTCAGTATAAGCTACACCGAATTGAGAGAGAGACATCCGAATGTAAAATGTAAGTTTTAACCTTTTGAATATTTAGTCTGAGAAGAAGTAATTTCTTCAATGACAGTCTCCTGCTAGGCCTCTTTGATAACAGCTCTTAAAGCTTAATTATTGTCGATTGTTATATTTAATTATTGCTTATTTGCAGACTATATTTGAGCTCATTGAATTAAAGAATTACTGTAGATTGTAACAAGTCTGCATGTGTATAATAATGTTATAAGTAATCTCTTGTAATAAATCTATATATTGAAATTCTTATCTTTCACATACACTACATAAATAGTAATGAACTGTTATCAAGACTAAAGATACTACCACTATACATATTCATATCGAAGGATAAATTATTCACTACTAAATTAAACAATAACGCTAAATGGCACGAATTACTCCAGGAGAAACTTCGGCGTCCTCAACTGCACATTTATTTTGGAGCAAAAGACTTAAACTTACATGCTCATGTTGCAGGTATTATGTCGCGGACTGCAGGCCCGTAGCCAGCCCAAAAATTTAGGGGGACCGGTAGAAGTTAGGGGGGGCGACCCAATCATATTATATTTCATCACCATATTATAGTTCTAAGCCTACCGTGAAATTTTATGGGGGCCAGCCAAAATTTAGGAGGGCCCAGCCCCCTTTGCCCCCCGTGGATACGGGCCTGGCGGACTGTACATAACGACTTGTCTCAGTCGAGTTGGTGATAAGTACGATTCAGTCCTATGCGTGTGCCGGATCTCATCTCTGCATAGTCTTTTGTGGTTCATAACCCGCGAAGGCCCATCCGTGGCCTATAGTGCCATGTTTAATACAGCTGTGCTACGTTTGATAAGAATTTCAGACCAATTATTTGTAATATCAAAAAATTAAATTTTTATAATATAAAATTTACAACCAGAAAACTTGGATATTTAAAATTAAATCACACAGGAATACAGAAAGGTAAACAACCAGTGTATCTTCCAGACATGTTTATTGGGGAGCACTGCCCCCCGGAGTTCTGAGTGTGCCCCCTCGGAGGAGACCAAAATAATACGTCTATAATATAATAATAAATAGAATAGTACCAGCAGTGCCCCCCACGGAACATTTTTTTCTGAAAGAACGACTGTAAACAACAAGTGACGAATTGAAAATTAAAATTAAAGTGATATATAAATCCTAGTTATATATAAATCCTGAGCTTGAAAACCACGAGTTTTCTAGATCTGGCTTACTCCCATATAATTTGTTTTTAAAGTATCACGTGTTATGACGTCGTTGGTAAACTTTTCTTTATATATGGGGTATGAAGAGAAGACTTGCATAGAATCGTCATGGAGTCCTTTGAGAATTAGGCACGACGTGAAATTGAGCTCTGCAACGAAGTTGACTGGGATTCATCGTTTGAATTTCTCGAATTCCCAAAGAAGATGTTTTAACATTCACAAGATTCTCCCGAGCTTTTTATAGAAGAGAATACATGTTATTTATCGCCAGCTTCTCCAGACCTTTTTATAGAGACAGAAATCATAGACTTAAGGGAGGAACCAATATTGATTCCTACTTCTTCCGTAGGATCAGGATCGGGAACAGCATCACCTTCACTAATACCACCAACACCTTCACCTTCACCAATACCAGCAGCAACATCATCAGCTCCTATGGGACCAGGTGCAGTAACAGCAACAAGAGAAATGCCTTCGATAAAATGGACCCTAGTGGAAAGATCACCTTCCCTTGATTTAGTGAAGGAGAAGAAATTTTCAAATTATTTCACGAATTGGATGAGATTAAACTAATCTCTACAGAAGCGAGTGTTTCACCACAAAATTCTCCAGCGGACTTACCATTGGATTTCTCTGTGCGGTCTATAGGAAAAAGTGCAAGTTTAACTGACTTTGTGGATGAAAAGAAAGAATGTTTTATTTTGCCATGGATGTCGTTTGAATTATTTCAATCAACTTCGGCACAGGTGCCTTTTTGTGAACACTCGAGCAGAAGCCTGGTGTATTATGACAAATACCAATGTGAGAAACGAAGTATACAATTATATTTGAAAACACATTTTAATAGTGATAGAGATGTTTGATGAACAAAATGAACAGCTATTGAGAAAATCTGAATATATTGAAGATTTAGTAATTTAATGCTTGAGAAAAACAAAAGTCAGAGTTGTAATGTGTAAGTGATTTTGTATATAGCGTTATGATTTCCATGTTTTGTTTCCTTCTTTCTGTGTATATACATATTATTTTTCTATACTATGTATTATTATGTTTGTATACTTGTATATATTATTGTTGTATGCTTCCATCACATATGCATTACTTTTCGCAGAGGACATACCCTAATTTCGAAGCATTTGTGCAGGACGCTTTTGCACGCCAAAAAGCAGACCTGCTTCAGAAACGTCTTTGTGATCAGCAGGAGGCTGTGGCGAGCGATCCCAGCTAGCAGGCAGTGGTGTCGACAGCGACATCTCTCCCTGTTCATAAAACGCAATCGAACCCGATGACGCAAGTAGATCCTTTTGCAGAAATCATGGAGAAACTTGACTCTCAACAGTTCCAATTTAATTCGAACGTAACAGATTCACATGTTCACTTTGCGGAAGATTCTTATAGTGTCCCGACACCACGGGCACATTCACCTGCCATTGGTGATAACCAGCGGCATAACCGCCCTCCTAAGGGACAACCGACATGTCAACAATGTCCACCGTGCTCTCATGGATGGCAACAAAATGGACCTAAGGATGAGAAAGGTTAAGCGAAAGGAGCGGAATCGAACCCAGTACGCTCTACGAAGCCGAGACCCAAAAAAAGAAGAAAAAGAATTCACATACATATGTTACGTACCCGCCAGAAAGGACAAACAATTTTTTTGTTATCTTTAAGTGTTAAAAACAGTTTAAGATATGAAAATAACTAAAAACCATGAAAACCACTATGCAACCGAATAAAACCTAACCCCGCATTCTAACACCCAACCTTCAAATAAATAACTATTAAAGTGTTTTTTTAGTAACTGGATAAAAGGGAAAAACAAAGATAAAATTCCAAATAAAAAGGTGGGTGGGAGCACCGGGGGCGTCTCACTCTCATCGTCACTCTTCGCAGCTAATCTCCCCAATACAAAGTGTTTGAAGATCTGGCCTTCCTGGAGTATGGGACTGAAACCTGCAGCGTAAGTCATTTTCTCTCCTCTCTCTGATTTATGAGCTGTGGATTTGGGTAGTAAAGTCGGTATCCCGTGAGGGGATAAAATATCTTACTGTAATCCACAATACTATCTGTAACTACAACGGCCAATAAACCAGTTAGTGTTCAAATTTAAAAAAAAAAAATCTTTCAATAGACGAAATTAACAATTAAGTAGTTTTTCTAGTTGTCTCTCTAGAGAATCAAAACCGATAATTTTACAAGATCGAAATGACATGAATACATTCATAATTACATGTGCAAGCCTTGGTACTTTGGCTCTCATCGCCGCATTAATTGCCTCTATTTGCATCTACAAATACGCACGCTCACGGCCTAGATCTCGCTTCTACAATTCCAATATAACGGCTCAGTACATGAATGTTTCCCGTAGCAGAACAAATCCCGCAGTCACAGACACTACTCTGTTAATGTCATCTTTGATGCGTCCATCAGAAACGAACCCGCCCATCCCTGCGTCCCTCGATTCTATGACTGCACCCTTAGCTAGCCCTTATTATCATCGTCTCACAAGACTATGATTACTTTTGTACATATGTTTGGTGTTGGGATTCATTCGTTTCTTAGATTCTTTTATTATATATATATATAGTCAACTATAAAAGACCTAGTCTATCATTTGATTATACATGTTTTCATTTATTGGTCTCTTGTGACCACCGTTAATTCTTATAACGCTTACCCTCATTAAAATGATAGCTAATCACTTCCTAACTATTTCATTGTGATGGCGACTTTGCATTTGAGAGAATAGCAGACGCCTTGGGCATCTCACTTCTATTGAGCAATGGTTGGTGCGCTATAAACCAATAAGGAAATTCCTTTCCAACAATATATGATATATATACAGCATACATAAGATAAACCGGCCAAATATCAGATACATGCCTAACATCGGATACCCATGCTTCTCGTCAAGTAGGTGCGGCCATCGGTAGACATGCACAGTAACTGCATGAGGTAGTGGCGCCGTGTTGTCTTTGTGCATTCGGACTGTGGTAAAAAAAATCACAGTCGAAAAAAAGTGATATATTTTAAATATTTTTCATACAGGTGGAAAAACCAGAGATTGATTAATTTCTCAATGCTCATTGAGTTAGAAGAGACCAGAAGTCTCCACCTAACAGTAAAATTCTAAATACTGTTCTATGCTACGTGACTTCTGTAGGTGAGTGGGTCACAACAGAAATAGGTTAAGAGGAATTTAACCACAGTTACACGATTCATATAAAAGACTGCCGTAAATTTGCTTCGGGGTTCAGTTTGTACAGTGGAGAAGCAAGGCAGTTGTTTTGAAGAAGTCTCCATCGTTCGGAACATAGAGATGGATCTCTCCTGCCCATCAAAGGTTGGATCTTCTGGTCTCTTCTGCCGAATAATATTGTAAGTGACTATCCTTCTACTTATCCTATAATTTGGATAAATGATGAATTGTAATTTTCAATAGGAAATGTTCAAAATTCTTACCATGTAATAGGCAATGTCTCCCATCTAATTCATAAATATTCAATTAACTACCTTTCACTTTTTAATTAGTTATTAATTTTGTAACTACATTTAATTTGTCATTATATTTCAATAAATCATTTTAAATGTACTAGCAACCCTTTTAACATCATTTAAATTTGTTTCCATTATAATTAAAGGTGTATCTTATTTAGCAGTGACAGGCATTTTGGTTAGCCAATGCTCTTACCAAGATATTTCAATTACATTTGCTAATGACGTAATGGCTAACAAAGTTAAATATCTAACCGCAAAAGAAAAGTACACCACATGGCTCTCTAGGCGATATATGACATGCTAAGAATCTCTTACATTTCCTTTGATCAATTGAAAATGCATTTTTCCATTTTTGTACATTATTCTCATGCCAGTTTAATTGTGTTATGTTATTGATGGTTTGTGTACCAATAGACTTAGTTTTCACATTATTGTGCGAGTTTTGTTATGTCTAGACCTCGCCGCACTAGAGCGAATACGAGGAACATGTCTCAAGAAATTCCGCTTCATCAAGTGGGTCACTTCCCCCTCCCTCTTCCCTTGCTATATTCTCGGGTCAACAAACTGAACGCCCCGAACGCTTTCTGGCGAATTTTGAAAGAATTGCAGCAATCTTTAATTGGGACGATACTAAACGTCGCACTATTTTTCCGTTATGTTTAAGTGACGTGCCAAAGTTCTGGTATCATTCAAAGCCGTCTCATGCAACATTAACTTGGAATGATTTAAAATCCGCTTTTTTGAAACAATTTGGACCAAATACCGCACCATTATCTGACATTGAGAATTACAGGAGCTGTTATCAACAGAACGGCGAATCTCTTTTACATTACATATACAAGAAAAAATATCTCAGTCAGCAGCTGGATCCCCAACCTGCATTTTCAGATTTTTTACAGGACACAATTACCAATATGTTACCTACTTATATCCTTGACTTTTCCCAACAAACCATTAATAATTTCGATCAATTGGTTACCGCAGCTGAAATTCGCCAAAGGGCAGATTGCTTAGCTCAAAGACGTCTCTCTTCATTAACTAACCCTCCACAGTCTTCCATCACCACGCCTAATACGTCACAAGACGATGCGTTGAATAACAATCTCTAAATTAGAAAATCTACAGGTTCAGATGAACACATATTGTAACAGTCAAAGCACCCCGCACACAGTGGCGTTTGCAGACGCCCACCCTCACTTTTCTTCGGTTCCTCTACAAAAAGGCAGAGATCTGTCTTATAATAGCAAATCAGAACATTTTTATGATCATAAATGTTCTAAAGGAAATTTTTCACGGTCTCCTAGTCGGGATAGACAGTTTAGTAAAGAACGCAGGGAAAGAAAAAATTCTTTCTCCGAATGTCGGGAATGTACTCATTCCCATAGCAGTACACAAAATGGTTGTTATGACCATTCACGGTCCCGCTCTAAATCGAAGGATTGTTCGTGCCATCAGTCTAATAACACAGACACTTCAATTCTAAGAATGGTACCCAGAAACAAAATTCCCATAACGGGAAACAACAATTCAGGAATTCTCGTTCAAAAGTTTCTAGGAAGCAGAATAACCGAAGTCAATATTCTTCAATGTTTTCTAACGTACCTCCGATGATGTATCCAGCATTTTTTCTCTACCAATTTCCAAATTTCTCTCCCTCAGCACTCAATCCGTATGCTAGTCCGTTTGTAGCTAATCAATCCACCCCATCACCCTTTGCTAGCTTCCCCCCAGACAATCAAAAAAACTAATAAATCAAACGGAGGTTTCCCAGCCAGAACCTCCGCACGGGGTAGAATGGCCAATCTCTAGCAGTAGCAGGCTGCCTAGTAACACTGTTAACACTGTGCCTGATTCAAACCAGCGTCTACAACAACGTGACGCGGTGCCCGCCTCACATAACGTTTGTATAGATAATGCTGGCAGCGCACCTAGTTCGAACCTTAAACCCCAATACAATAAGTATATAACCACTAACAGAAATTCGTCCTTTAACGCAGTGACTTCGTCAACTGTGACTCCCCAAACCAAGAGTAGCAACGGGGTTAATGATTTAGATAACGTAAAAACGAACGATATTCACCGGGACTCGATCCCACGACCATCCCAGCCAAATTGCAGTCAGGTGCGTACCCCCTTGATTAAGAAGCGTCAGTTAACGTTTATTAAAGGCATAATAGGTGAGAAACATCATTTTCTCTTGGATACTGGAGCAGAATGTAATATAATATCTTTATCAGCTTTGCCACCAAACTCCCATTGTTTTAATTTATCCACAACTCTACATGGAATTTCTAATACGCCAGTTCGGTTACTCAAAGCTATTACACTTCCTATCTTTATAGGACATAAACAATTCAGCGTACTTTTTCGTGTTTCTCCATCAGCACAAATGCCTATAATAATAGGGAACCCGTTCTTAAACCAACATTCTGCAAAGTTAGATTATACTAAAAATGAGCTAATCTTGAAACGTTTTGGGAAAAAACCACCTTCGCAACACTATGACAATATTCAGGTTACGGTTTCTAAATACGTTTCCGCTAACATTCCAGCCACCCGCAACTACCTTTTCGAAGTTGCCAGGCCAGTAACGGTTCCTCCTCATAGCGTTTCTATTCTTGAACTAAGTCTACCTATGAAAGGTGACGTCAGAGAGTTTTACCTCAATTCTCCCATTCACAAAAATATGAAATCGTGTTACACTGTTCACACAGTAGTCAACGCTGCTTTCCCCGCTATCCCCCTTGTCAACCCCACTGACCACGCTCAGCATTTTAAGAAGGGTACTGTTATTATCTCTGGCATTCCTTTCAATAGCGAATATCAAACTCAACAGGTTAATATTGTCACTAAATTGTATGATCTTACTCCAGATCAAAGAGTCACAGAAAAAAGAAAGGCACGAAAAAATCAAACACCTTGTAGACCCCACCAAATTTAAAATAAATACTAAACTTAGTGACGATCAACAAAAACAAATACTAGATATCTTACTCAGTCATGTATGTGCTTTCAAATGGAGTAAAGAAGACTACAAAAATCACGAATTATTCTGCTTCACTGGATTTAGTAAACCGTACCCCAATTCAGGTTGTACCTTTTACGGTGCCTCACCGCCTTAGACCGAAAGTCAAACAGAAGGTCTTGGAGCTTGTCGACCAAGGAATATTAGAACCTGCCAATAGCCCTTACAGAAATAACGCGATTGCTGTGTTAAAACCGAATTCTAAGGATGATATACGGCTAGTCCTGGATTTGAGAAAATTGTCACAACACTGTGTATCTATAGCAGAACCGATCACTCCTATGAATGATGTTTTAGACCATCTTTCGAACTCAAGGTTCATGTGTTCAATTGATGTCTTCATCTTTTTTCCAAATCGAGTTAGACGAAAAAGACAGAGATGCAACAGCATTTTCGCTTCGTGATATTGATTTGCCACATGCTCAGTTTCGCTTAAAACGCTATCCCCAGGGCCATGTAAATGCGTCCATAAGTTTGCAACGAATTTTAAAAGAAATTTTCAGACATCCCGCGAAATCGTCTTTTAATCTACGTAGATGATTTTCTTCTTCACTCTGATTCCTTTGAAGAGCTTCTTGATACCCTAAAGCAAGTATTGGAAAAAGCTGAAGCTCACTCTGTTCTTTTTAATTTGGAAAAATCAGAATTCGGTGTTATCTCTACCAAATTTTTGGGACATGTGGTCTCGAATGGTCAGATCAGACCGGATCCTGCTAAACTAGAGGCCATATTGGAAATCCCTAGGCCTACTACTGTTAAACAATTAAAATCATGGCTTGCTACAATTAATTTTTATCGCTCTTACTTGGTAAACATTTCAAACATCTTAGCACCATTATATGATGCTCTTAAAGGTTCCCCCCGAACTCTTAAGTGGGACATGCATATGCAAGATGCATTCGAAACTGCACGCGAACTATTAACAATAGAACCAGTTTTAACAATATTTTCTACAGAAAACACACATTTACTCATGTGTGACAGTTCAAGTATTGGAATCGGAAGCGTTCTGCTGCAAAAACGAGAAAATGAAAGTGATTGGCATGCCGTTCATTACATTAGCGCGCGTCACCCTACCCGCGTCAAACCTCTTCCTATTTACAGTCAAGAGTTATTTGCCATATATTATTCGCTAGTGAAATTAAGAAAATACTTGTTAGGTGCTAAATTGACTATAGTAACCGATAATAAATCGTTATCGGCACTCCAGAACACAAAGAACCTCTCAGCAAAGCACATACGTTGGCTCGAGTATATTAGTTCTTTCAACTTCTCTATAGCACATGTAAAAAGTTCCCAAAATAGTATCAGTGACCTGCTATCTCGTAACCCCCTACCCTTTAAAGATGAAGATCTTGAAATCATTGAACCTGACGTTCACCCCTTAAGTCTGTTAGCATTGGACAGCAAAACAGACATTGCTAGTTTGCAAAGACAAGATTCTTATTTTTCAAAGGTCATAAACACTTTGCATGCACAAGATCAAAGCCACCCACAGTTCAATCTACGGCGCAAGCAATTCACTTTTATGGATGGCATTTTATACAGAAAATGCATTCAACCACGTCCCCTAGATTGCTAGTATGTGTACCACAAGTGTTAAGAAACACTGTTTCTCAAGAGGTACATGCTAATCAATTAACACATCCAGGGTACCTAAAGATATACTATATATTAAGATCTAAATACTTCATACGTAACATGAAAAATTGGTTGTATGAAACGATACGAAGCTGCCCAGATTGCGCCAAAAACAAAAGAAACTACCAACAGAATAATCTTCACGTCCAAACGCACCAAGTCTTTTTCACACCTTTGTACTTGATTCGTGTGGAAAATTTCCAAAAACAACTTCCGAAGACTATCAATACATACATGTTGCTGTTGATATGGCATCATCCTTTTGCATAACCCACCCGGTGAAAGATATGACGTCAGACACGTTCATATCTTTCCTAATGGAACAAATAATAATACCATATGGGGTACCTTCGGTAATTTTACTTGACAAATCAAGTAATCACACAAGTGCGAAGACGAAAGAATTTCTGCAGTCCATGAACATCTCAGTGAAATATTCCTTACCTTTAGGCCACTTTTCGCAAGGTGCAGTGGAACAGAAAATACAACAAGTTCAGAATGCGCTAAAATTCCTTTCAAGAAACAACAAGGAAGATTGGCATCTATTTTTACCCCAAGCCACTGCCTCCGCGAATCAAACTCCCAATACTAAATTCTGTTCTAGTCCGTTTGAGCTCGTGTATGGCGTCCAACCTCGACTGATTATTGATAATTTATTAAAAGTTCCCATTCAACATACAGATAATCATGATTGCCTGTCACATCTAGACGAGCTACGATCATTAGTCAACTACCAGAGACATAAAGCTTTCACCGATCTAAAGTCTAAAATCGAATCAAAGAAAGTTCCAACCACGTATCAACCTAACCAAATGGTATTAGTAAAAAATATATATTGCAAACCAAATGAACCAGCTGCTTTTAGACAGGATTATTTAGGTCCATTCCGTCTAATTTCGAAGATTGACAACAACTCCTACAATGTAGAAAAGGATGGAAAGATACAACCAATCTCTAAGACTAGATTAAAGCACTATTTTCCTGACGTAGCTCCTAACGTACAATTTTAAACGAAATATAGGAATTTCTGCAAGCACAACACTCGTTAATACACCAAAAACTTTAACTCATAGAACTAACGACCTTGTCTCACGTTCCATGATTTAAAAAAAAAAGACTTCCGACATATCACAATCAATCATCCACTGCATTTAACAGGTTCACGACTTTCATTGCACAGGATACATATCTCACACGCACACTAATAAGGGGGAAACATCTTTTATTTTTAACCAATCCATCTCTTAAATGTTTACAGTAAACGCTTCTGCATTACTGATAATAAGTATCTCTGCGCTTAGACCCCGAAAAAACTTTCATTTTTTGCCAACCAATCACGAGCGAGTATTTTTCTTTTCATTTTTAATGAGCGAGTTGTCAAAACATCTGGTCTGGGAATTCCTTCCTCCCCCAAGCCCAAGCACCTGGATTCCTTAGTTGTTTGTTGAATACACTGAAAAAACGGAAAAAGTGAAAGTTATTTCGTTCAAGATAGATTTCAATACTAAATCTTTGCCACTTGAATATATTGATGCAGTTCAAATATCATTGTTTCCATCAAGTATGGCAACTAACGTTATTCTTAACAACCGTAGAATGTAAATATTTTCGTATACCTTTCAGTGAAAATTTATCGTACTTACAGACGTGTTATACGCGAACCCCCTGTTCCCTTAACACCTATACAAAATTCCGAAATCTTAACAATTTCACAGATGACAAACCTTCCGCGCCAACCCACACCCCCTTGTTCACCGAAGTATTTACCTGTAGCCCACCCACTCTTCAAGCAATCTTCTACCTCCGCATATTGATAACTGTGATCTTTTATGTCAACTGTGTCCTTACTAAAGTTACAATATTTTATACTTTGTATATATTTTGATGGACAGATGCTCCTTTAGCATAATAAAATATGCCTTAGTTTTAAGTTTAATATGTATATATTTATAGTTTCGAATAGAATGTCTCTATTAATATATTCATTTATGGGAAATTATTAAGGAAAAACTTATTTTATTACTATCGACATAGTTTCATTCTCTCCTCATTCTCTCAATAAAGGGAATCTCTCTTGAGACATCATTATCATTATTTTACCCGTATTTAATTGACTATGGTCTCAGTAATATGATTATGTGGGAGCTTTTTCTATTGGTAATACGGATCATCATCCTATGAATTAACTGGCATGAAAAAAAAAACTTTTCTCCCTCTCTTTACCGTTTATGACACACCTCCTTCATCCTATCTTACCTACCAAGGCACCCAAAATACGTCACAAACCACATGCAGAAGGACTTCTACCAGTTAGGGGTGTTCGATAAGGCTGAGGACCTATCGAACTTCGAGAGTGAAAATTTATCGAATTGTCATCGGTTACTCGAAACCGTTCGAGTATTTGAAATTATCGAAGTTTCGGGTATTATCGAAATTTCGAGTATTATCGAAGCTTCGGGTATTATCGGAAGTTCGGGTATTATCGACATTTCGAGTATTATCGAAGTTTCGGGTATTATCGACATTTCGAGTATTATCGAAGTTTCGAGTATTATCGAAGTTTCGGGTATTATCGAAATTTCGAGTATTATCGAAGTTTCGGGTATTATCAAAAGTAGTATTCTTCACCTCTCCAATGATTCCTTCTTGCAGCCAAACTAGTCAAACAACTTTTTTTTTCATCTGATAAGTTATTGCAAAGTTGTATTTGTGAGGAGAAAGGAAAGCGTACAAAAAGGGATTGCTTTTTCGTCCGACACACACACACACACACACACACACACACACACACACACACACACACACACACACACACACACACACACACACACACACACACACACACACACAGGAAGTTCAATTTCTTCCTGAATTTTATCTCTTGTTTGTTATTTGCTGTCAGTCATACGGTCTTAAACGTACAAATAGGGTAATTTGCTCTTCATACGATATAGTATACGCCTAACACCTCAACCATATTAATCGCGTACGGTGCTAAAATGTTGTAGCTAAGCCAAATGTGTTTGTTATCTTCTGTCGTGTTTGGTTTGTTAACCCTTTTAAATTCTTGCCTTTTTCGGCGTTTTTCTTGAGTCTCAGATAAGCAGCGACAGTCATCCCTATTTACCCTAGGATCATGGTTCATACCTCGTTTGTCTCAGAATGGAACAGCCTTTCAAACGGTACCACTTGTATGTCCCTATGATGTACCAGAAGGAGATTATTTGAGGGAAAATCGGGATTTTTGCCCAAAAAAAAGTTCTTCAAAGTTTGGGGCCCCCTAAGGCTCTACCGGGTCTGCGCACAAATCTCCAAAAATTTGGAAAAATACTACGTAGTGTACTAATTACTTGTGACAAATTCGAATTTCCTGTCTTGAATAATAAGGGCGGGAATTCTTTTTACCCATGTTGAGAGAGCATCAAAAAAACGCCCAAAAATTCCCTAAAATGCACCCTACAAATTTAAAAAAAAATTCTGACACGCCTCTAATGATCGTAAAATTATGGTTCATACGTCGTTTTGTTCAGAATGGAATAGCCTTGCAGATGGTATCACCCGAGTGTCCCTCGGACATCCCTAAGGAGGGAAACATTGAGGAAAATGCTGATTTTTGCTGAAAAATTCCTTTTTTCCCCGGTTTGGAGCCCTCTGGCGCGGCCCTGGGTAAACATAGAGATCCAGAAATCACTTTCGAAAATACTACGTAGTGTACTAATTGCCTTTGCCAAATACCAATCTCCTATCTTTAACACTAAGGACGAGAAAAATTATTTTCCTCTTCCGCGAATATTCCCAGAATACCCTATATGAATTTCAAAAATTTCTTGACACATCCTTAATAATCGTAGGATCTCGATTCATACACCATTCTCTTCAGAATAGAGCGTGCGTCCAGATTGTATTGCCTTCATGTCCCTCGGACGTCCCTAAGGAGGGAAAAATTGAGTAAAATAGGGATTTTTTGCTGAAAGATCCCTTTTTTCAGTTTTGGTTCCCCCTGGTGCGGCCCTAGGTAAACATAGAGATCTCGAAATCACTTTCTAAAATATTACGTAGTGTACTAATTACTTGTGCCGAATACCAATCTCCTATCTTCAATACTAAGGACGGGAAAAATATTTTCCTCTTCTGAGAATATTTCCAGAATTTCCCAAATATACTATATAAATTTCAAAAATTTCTTGACACGTCCCTAATTATCGTGGGATCACGATTCATACGCCATTTTCTTTAGAATAGAGCAGGCGTCCAGATTGTATTACCCTCATCTCCCTAGGATGTTCCTAAGGAGGTTACAAGTAAGGAAAATAGTGATTTTTGCAGAAAACCCCCTTTTTCCCCGTTTTAGGGCCCTCTGGCGCGGCCCTGGATTAGCATAGAGATCTGGAAATAACTTTAAAAAATATTACTTACGGTAGTAATTACTTGTACCAAATGCCAATCTCCTATCTTCAATACTAAGGGGGGGGGGGATATTTTCCTCTTCTGCGAATATTTCCGAAATTTTCCAAGGATACTATACAAATTCCAAAAATTTCCTGACGTGTCCCTAATTATCGTAGGATGATGATTCATAAGTTGTTCTCTTCAGGATCGAGTTGGTTTTCAGAAAGTACCACTCAAATGTCCCTATCATGTAGCCGAGCTGAGCAAAAATCGCAAAAGTGAGACTTCCTGATTCCTTTTTTACCCTTTTGTCCCTCTGAACCCCCCTTCTATGTTGACGAAGAGATCCGAAAAGAAATCTCATAAAAGCTAATGGGTCCACTGATTGTTTATGGAAAATGTTATGATTCTAGGTTTAAAGAAAAGCTCAACAAAAAATGTTGAAGTTAGACCTCAGGAGAAAAAAGGGAATTTTTAAATTGATGACGTCATAGCCGCCTACGTTCTGACGCTCGGAAGCGTATAGACCCTTCCAAGTCTTTCTTGAATGCCTCCTCTCTTGGAAAGTAAAAAAACAACCGGAACTAAATAGCGGTCGAAAACTACCTAAAAACTTGAGACGGTTAATGGCCACTAGTTCACACATTGCCGCAATCAGATATGTTGATGCTTTGGGCGCAGACTCCCCCTTTAGCCTTTCAGTAAAATAAATGTTAGTCAAATCAGTGGTGATTTTAGGGGGTTGTTCAGGAGGAATATTCCCCCGCAAACATCTCTGATCATGTTCACCGTGGCTTACCAGTATTTTTGCTACTTTCACCCTCCATGTATTCAAAATCCCCCGGGGCAGGATTATCATAATTTCTGGATATTTTTAAGAATGATGTGTGTTTATTAAGAAGTTAAGAAAAGTTTAATCTTAAGTTCCAATAATGCTTATGCTCATTTTCTATACTTAAAAAATATTTTTATATTATTGTCGAAATTATTTTCCTGAGTAGGCCTAAAGTATTCTTGCGAAGAACACGTCATCGCTATTGATTTTTTCATAAATATCAGCACAAGACAGAATTGCAAGCCAAGCACTTGACCAAACACAGCGAAATTTCCCGGTCTTCCATTTTCCCTAAATTTTCGGGCATTAGTTAGTCCCAGACAATTTTCCGGACCAAGCTTGAATCTAGGACGTATGGTAAGTCTACCCGGGAGAAACCTTGAAATCATCACTAAGTTTAATGAAGATGAAAAACGGAAATAAATCTATTTCTTCGACAGTGAATATACAGTGTAGCATATGTTCTATACAGTCGGTTTGTATATACATTATGATGAATCTACACACTAACGGATCCAGAAGCATCGTTTGGTGGAGGCAGATTGCTTCCTGGACAAATAATGCATGTTTTAAAAACGTAAGAGTTCAATTCAGAACAAAATGGTGCATTATTTTATACAGTGTGTTTCAAAACAACACCGCCAACGTTTGGGAGGCGATTCCTGAAATAGGGTTGCCATATTACCTGATTTTAGCGGATACTACTTGATTTTCAGGTCTTATATTCGTCTCCCGCTTAATCATCTCTTAATCACGTAAAACCACCCGCTTTTTTTGGATTGGAGAAAAATCTAAGACTACTTTGTTGATAAAGTGTTGTTATATTCAACGTAAATCGCTAGATTTCTTTGTCAATCTCAATCGCGAATGGACAGATGACAGAAACAAGATGAATGTAGAAACTGCCAAATTATTACCACTGGTTTTGTACAATATGAAAGACGTATCATGCGTAGAATTTTATGATATATTATGCAATCGAGATTTTTTTTAAAAACAGTTAAAGGGAATGAAAAATGTAAAAACATTTGGCATGATCTCATGGGTACGTATTTCTTTGATAACATTCTGTGCAGTTCAACTGAACAAGTCTATGTTGTTACGTAATCTATATGTTCAACTAGTCTTTATATATTCAGAAATGATTGCAAATTGAACTACGGTATCCTTAGCATTTTGTTCAGATTAGATTCATTATTAGCAATTTTTTCTTTTAAAATGTTTATACTGTATTTCATATATTGTGAAACTGTGGTAATTTCGTATGTTAGTATGATTTCAAGTAGTAATCTTTGAAAATGATTAGAAATTTTATAAGAGATGGACCAAGATTCCTAAATAGCTTTCTTATGATAAAAGTTTAGAAATTGTTTTGTATTTTTTAGAGAGAAAACCGTATGAGCATCTGCCATATATCACTTTTTTTTTAACAACTTGATATCCTTATTAGAGATATCTTACTGTGTAATACTTACTTTACAATTCGAGACTCACATTTGTTGAACTTAATAAAACATTAAAGGCAAAAACTAAATTTGCTTTACTTTAGTTTTGTTAGAAAAGTACATTGGAAGTGTCACTTAACAAAGAAATCACTAAAAAAATTGTCAAGAGAATCGTCAGTATTTTTAATACACTAGTTCACATCAGTACTTACGGTTTAGAATCTCTCGCTCTTCTAATTTCAAAATATGGCAACCCAAAGTTATCGTCGGATGCCACATACAAACAGACAGACAGGACGGCCTGTAATAGAGAGCTTTGTACTCAAAATTCTCAAGGTTTGTTTCACGAGAATCTCAAATACTCGAAGGCATCCGAGCGCCGGATAGTAAATTTTCGATACGGGAGTTTTTTAAGTCTTCAGCCTTATGTAATTTCCTTACCTCTACCTATATCAGTAGCTGTCTCTATACAGAACTTTAAATTAAACCCTCGAAATCATATGTAAAATTATTTTTTTGCCTGTCCCGTTATTGGCGCAATTGGCAAAGTGAATACTCGTATTAGTAGACTAATGGTGTCTTGGATTCCAATTTCATTTAGGTGATGCAAGTTTTCTTTTCCTTTTTCTCTTTTCTGACAGACTGCTTAAACCTTGTACAGATCTGTGGGGAAAAAACTTTTCTTTCACTTCATTGCTAAGGAGAGAAGTTTTAAAATGAACACCCTGTATATATGTAATACATATTATATACAACTATGATAAATTCGAATACATTGTTTCTTCCGAACACTCCGATAATCCCGAACTTTTCAAAATATTCAAGCGACCCGACAAATGCGATCATATTGATATATTTCTGTATTTGCTGCTTTAAAACAATTCGAGACTCTCGAACAGTTCGAGTGTCTCGAAGTTGTCTAATGTTTCTTACATTTCGAGTGCCTCGAACACTTCGAGAGTCCCGAACATGTCGGGAGTCTCGAACATCTCGAGAGTCTCAAACATTTCGGGAGTCTCAAACATTTCGGGAGTCTCAAACATTTCGGGAGTCTCAAACATTTCGGGAGTCTCGAACATTTCGAGAGTCTCGAACATTTCGAGAGTCTCGAAAGTTCGATAATTCGATAAAATTAAAATTCTTTATCGATGAAACGGTTTTGAAATTTTATCGAATTGTTATCGATTACTCGATTATCGGAACAGCCCTACTACCAGTGACCTCCAGAAGCTGATCCTAGGACGACCTTATGAGAATCCTGCTGATCCAGAGCTGTTCCATGGAGACCTGCCTGCAATCATCGGAGTTACTACCCAAAGCTGCATATCAATACTATATTGAAACCCAATTTGGTCCTCCAACTGTCCTCAATATCTCCAGGAAACTGCATTAAAGCCTTTTGAACTGGAAATATCTTAGGCTTATAACTGTGCTCCCCAAAGTACTTCACGATGTGATGCAGTGCCAGCTAACAGACTATGGGTTCTACAATGCTTTGCAGTGCATCTCACAGCTTCTAAGTCCATAGTTTTCCTCTAGTGAAAATGTAGGACAAAGATCTTCGTAGCTCGGTTACGACGGCCATGCAAATGTGTTATATGAATAACACTTCAATCTTAAGATTAAAAACACTGACCCATCTTATAAACACTCGTTGAGACTATGTTCTTACAATACGATCAATATATCAGTGTGACTAATAAGTATAAGTAAGTAACAAAAGTAAACGACGGAATAACATGGAATGGACTTCGATAACTGACCACTAGAACTGTCACCCCTTTTGTGTTTTAACCTTATCTACCACGTGAACACTCGCTGGGATACTCAATCACGAATTGAATTTGCTGTGTGTGTTTTTTTAAGAAGGCTCATTCATAATCAAATACGTCGAACTTTACACCCTATCCAAAGTGAAGTCAAAGAGACTGGTTAGTAAACAGTGTTTTTTTTTTCTCACAGAAAAATGTGCATTAAACGAACAGTGCATCAATTTGTGTTTAATTTTCTTTTCTGTGAGTATAATAAGTGACTCCTTTAGGAATCAGTAAAAGTAACGCTATTTTTGCTTTAAACAAAAAAAAAAAAAAAAAAAAAAACAGCACACAATCGAAAAAAAAATAGTGATCACTACATACATTGAAAAGTAATGTGTGATGAATTTACTCTAGGAGGGGTAATGTGGTAAAAAATCACCGTCGAAAAAAAAAGTGATATATTTTAAATATTTTTCATACAAGTGGAAAAACCAGAGATTGATTAATTTCTCAATGCTTATTGAGTTAGAAGAGACCAGAAGTCTCCACCTAACAGTAAAATTCTAAATATTGTTCTATGCTACAGTAGTAGGCCCCCCGTTATGTCCAGCCGAGTCAGCAAAAATTTTCTCGATTCTGATTGGCTGATAGAGGTCACGTGACGTTAGGCCCCGCCCACGCGGGAAATTCAAATTTCCAGGTCACGTGGTATGACGACCCTGCGGGGAAATCCCTCACCAGGGATTTTTGAAATTCGTTCCCTTTTACGGGTAAGATGAGTGCTTTGATACTTGATTCTGATTGGTTGACAAATGTCACGTGATCTTAGACCCCGGGATATTTGAAATTCGTTCCCTTTTATGGGTAACATGAATGCTTTGGTACCACGCTGATGATTGGCTGACAGAGGTCACGTGATCTTAGGCTCTGGGATTTAAAAAAAAATTCGTTCCCTTTTACGGGTAAGATGAGTGCTCTGATACCTGATTCTGATTGGTTGACAGATGTTACGTGATCTTAGACCCTGGGATATTTGAAATTCGTTCCCTTTTATGGATAACATAAATGCTTTGGTACCACGATGCTGATGGGTTGATAGAGGTCACGGGATCGTAGGCTCTGGGTTTGGTATTACGATACTGATTGGAAGATAGAAGTCACATGATCACACGGTGAACAGATTACATGGTATAACGTGGGGAAATCCCTCACTCATTTGTTTCATTTTATGGATAAGATGAATGTTTTGGTACCTCAATTTTGATTGGAGGATAGAAGTCACATAATCTTTCCCTCACCCCAATGCTAGAAATTCAATTTTTTTTTTTTTAGATTACGTGATATGACAGTGATCACCCTCGACCTGGATTTTAGAATTTTGTTCTCTTTTAATGGTTATCCTTTTTGGTACCTTAAAGTTCCCGTGGAGGGTTCAATCCCATCCTTAAATAACCCTTTTATGGTATCATGATATTGTACTGAAGTTTACATTAAATATTATCGTTCTCTTTGACAGATAAGATGATTACCAGCTTTTTTACCTTGATGGAGATTCTGTCCTTGAATTAGTAGCCTATGTCTCTGGAAGTAACAATGGTGAAAGAGGGGTCCATCCTTGTCGCTTGTAGATTTCTTATAACACATTGTTGTGAGTTTAAGCGATTTTTTAAACGCTCAGTAAGAGCTTCATTAATGGAAACACTGTTGCCAGATTTTTCTTACCTAAACTGCTCCGATTCTTTTCGAAACGGTTCCGCAGAGTACAAGAAATTTTAAACTAAAAATTTTTCGAACTAAAAAAAATTTCAAAACTAAAAAATTTTAAACAAAAATTTTCAAACAAAAAATTTTCGAACTAAAAATTTTGAAACAAAAATTTCAAAAAAATTTCGAACTAAAAAATTTAAACTAAAAACTTTTGAACTAAATTTTCAAATCAAAAAATTTTCGAACAAAAAAAATGTAAATTTTCGAACCCCAAAAAAAATTCGAACTAAAAAAATTAAATTTTTTTCGAAAATATTTTAAACTAAAAACTTTCGAACTAAATTTTCGAACCCAAAAAATTTTCGAACTAAAAAATTTCAAAAAAATTTCGAACTAAAAAAATTGAAACAAAATTTTGTCGAACTAAAACATTTTTAAAAAACAAATGTTTCGAACTAAAGATGTAAATCACATCTAAAAATTTTCAAATCAAACTTTTTATCGAACTAAACTTTTAAAATTTTCGAACTAGAAATTTAAACCGTTTAAGAAAAATCCTAAGAAATGTTTCTCCAGGAATCGAACTCAGGTCTTTCAAACCAAAGATGTGTATGCTAACCGCTTAGCTATGAATGAATTCGGTTTTAATAGTGCTTGGAGGGTTTCGAACCATGGTTCTTGAAAAGGATACTCTTATACTTTAAGAAAATAAATCTGACAGTGTAATGCTTCCGTTCGTGGATTAAAATAAAATGCTGATAGACTTCTTTGTGTGTTGACATAGAAGCACATATGATTGAAAATGCAAACGTCAGCGGATCGTATTACTTTAGTTTTACTACGAACGTGTCAGCATGATTCATGAAAAAAGCAAACATTGACATTCTCGTATGGAATATGAGGAAAATGAAATGTCGTCAGAGTTACGACAAGTAGTGACATGATCCTGACAGAAAGCATTTTGGGATGATGTTATGATCGGAATTGCGATACTAGATGTTGTAACTATTGAGAAACGTGAATGACGTCACGATCGATTGTTACACATCGTTTTCGTTCGTGATTCATGACAAGAGCAGCGAGCGTTTTGATTGGTTCGTTGTGATGTCATTTTATAAATTTCCTCGTTTCTGATTGGTTGATGATGACGTCGTTTTCACAGCGACCTAAATAAAAATCTAAATTTCATTTTTCAAATCCTACACCGCTCTCAACTATCAAGTGAGAAGGTCTACTTTTAAAAGTGTCTTCATTTAAGTTTTACTGCACCGACTTTTTGTTCATTGAATTTGAGGTAAGTTCAGTGAGATTTTATTTATCACACAAGATTCGAAAATCATTTTTATTTTATATTTGTGGGGGCGGATCACGAATACACTGTTTTACTTTTAGTACGAAATATTTAGACTATGAAGGAATTAGTGGAATGGGAAAGTGGGAGTACGAATCAGGAACCCCCACACATTAAAACTAAGCACGATAAATGATATTGTTTAGCGTCCCTTCAGCTTAATGTTGAATGTGGACTCCCGTCGGGAATTGAACCATGGTCAAAGATGTGTGCGCTTAGTTTTGAAAAGAATGCATTACAAAATTTCAGAAACTATGCCTGAGAATAATATTGTTCGATACCCTTTGAAACCATTGTTTTAGTTTAGCGCCCCCTTCAGCTTAACGTGATATTCGAACAACCACCCGGGATTGAACCTGGGCCAGAGGTGTGTACGTCAACTACTTAGCTTAGTTTTGAAAAGAATGTATGATAACGCGTGAGAATATTAAATTTCAGAAAAGGATTGACAGCGATCCGATGTGAAAAGCAAACCCCACCGAGGATTGAAGCAGGGCCTTCCACGTTAGAAGCATGTGCGCTAACCGCTTAAATAAAAAAGAGTGCATGAATATTTGGTTAAAAGATTTACGCTATACAGATTTTTTTTGACACATCATTTAAAGGTCGTTGTGAGTAGAAAAAAAATGCTTACGCGTGCTTTATCACATCTCAGTACTGTTGAAACATTCATTCATGCATTCTTTTTATCACTATAGAATGGTAGGTCAGTTACATGCTGATGCAATGGTCTCGAGTTTGGTTTCCAGTATGATAGTAATAAAACACACATTTCAGTAACATAATTATTTTTAAAAACTTTAATTTCTAGTACACGTGTTTTAATAATGAGATTCTGAACGTCACCGCCAGGAATCAAACTCAGGACCTTTACATGAATTGCTTAGTTAAGAATTTATCATGAATGTTATGATTTCCTGTTTATCAGGTGATTAAGATTTTTCTTTCTTCTTTTCTTTTGTAGTAAATTCACGCTGCTCAATTCCTTTTTTCCCATTACATATTTGTTTTACCGTAATTGTACCTGTTTGTTTGTTTTCATTTTTAACCATGGCCGAATCGGGTTTTACTGTTCGTAACGAAATCACTCGTCATTATAGACGATTTAACATTGAGGGCAGAATGCTCGAAATTCAATTCAACGCACCACCCGTAGGAACCGATATTATCCACTACGTGCATAATAGTTTCCAAGCAATGCTGGACCATTTGTTAGCCAATGTCGTTGATGAGGCGATGGTTGGTTTATCAGTAATATCACCACGCAATACGAATAAGCCATTTTGGGTGAGTTTTCGCCAAGCGCGAAACCTAACACTGGAAACGATGTGGGCCTCGTTCGAAAGAGTTTTACAAAGTAACAATGCATTTCTCCTGCACGAGCCATTCACCGTTCATTTCCATCGTGTGGATATTCCAAGAGGATACGGATATGGAGATCGTTTAGCACAAGGAATACTTCAAAATGAAGTTATTACGAAGCAAGCGTGGGATTGTACGTGTAAGAAATCAAGATTCAAGGTGTCTAGCGTACGCCCTTGTTATTGCTATTGGCCTGAAAAAATACAAGAATGTAGATATGAAACGACATAAGCAATATCAACATCAATCGAAATGTATTGTGGACCAAGAAGTCGATGCGTTATGTTCAAATGCAGGAGTGAATTTGGATCATGGTGCCAGTGTAAATGAAATACGACAATTCCAGTCATACCTCAAAGAATATAAAATTACAGTGTATACTAGTTTCTCAGGCCGTGACATCATGTACGAGGGGCCCAACGACGAAAATCGCACTCCCATAAATTTGATTTGTTTGGCTGGCCATTTTGATATCATCCAATCTTTAACTGCTTGTTTTGCAACCAAGTTTTACTGTGAGGCGTGCCATAAAAAGTATAGTAAACGTAATGAACATGTGAAAAATTGTCCTGTAACGTGCTCCAAATGTCTACAGAAACCTCTATGCAATAAGAACCAAACGCCAATATTGTGCAACGACTGCAATCGTCAATTTTACGGCAAAGAATGTTTTAATAATCATCGTAATATTGTATATCATCAAGGGGAACCTGTATGCAAAATGGTGAAGCAATGTACTAAATGCTACAGAGTATATTCTTTTGTACGAAGTGGACAACGCATTCATGACTGTAATGAGATCTTTTGCAATGTTTGTAAGAAGATTGTTCCAGGATCCCATCAATGTTTTATGCTTCCCGATCGACAATGCTTAAAACCTGGTGTTCCTTCACTCATGCACGCAAAGAAAGCCTTATTGATTTTCTATGATATAGAATCTATGCAAGACAAGAATATTGATGATAATATGTATGTACACGTTCCGAATTTATTGGTTGCACAACAAGTATGTTATGCATGTGTTGAAAACGATAATATCAAGCAGTCTTGCAGTACGTGTGGTCAGCGCCAGCATATTTTCCAAGGAGACGATCCAATTTATGATTTTCTCCAGTACTTGCGGGAACGTCGTCCCAATATAAATAGGATTTTCTGTCTCGCTCACAACTCGAAGGGTTACGATGGACATTTTATTTTAAAGACCATGGTAGAACAATGTCAATGGAGACCTGACGTCATATTAAATGGGACCAAGATATTGAGTTTAACCTTGAATAATCTGACGTTCATTGACTCGTTGAACTTCCTACCTATGGCATTAAGCAAATTGTCAAAAGCGTTCAATTTACCCGCAACCAAAGGCTACTTCCCGCATTTCTTCAACACCAAAGAAAATCAATCATATATTGGACCACTTCCAGAAACGAAGTATTATGGTGCAGATGAAATGGCCGTCGAAGACAGGAACAAGTTCATGCAGTGGTACAACGATCATCGTAATGACACGTTTGATTTCCAGAAAGAAATTCTCAAGTATTGTATTCAAGATGTCAATGTACTGCGACAAGCATGCGTTTCGTTTATGACGTCATTTGAAGCAGAAACCAAAGTGAATCCCTTCTTGGAGACGATCACGATTGCCAGTGCTTCCAATTTAGTATTCCGCCGGAATTTCCTCAAACCCAACACCATTGGAATTCTACCGGCACATGGCTATCGATGGAGAAGTACCCAATCGATCGCTGCAATGCAATGGCTGGCCTACATTGAAAAAACCGAAGGAAAGCAAATCTTACATGCGGCTCGACAAAAAGAAGTGTTTATTGCGGGATTCCATGTTGATGGCTACTACCAAGATCCTGAGACGTTAGAGGAGCACGTCTATGAGCATGCCGGCTGTTTTTATCACGGATGTAAAGTATGTATTACTACAGGCCGTAATCAGCCCATCTATGGCAATCCAGAAGACACCATGGAATTCCGTTATGAACGAACGCAACGAAAAAATGCAAGACTGCGTGAATTGGGGTACATTGTACATGAAATGTGGGAGTGCGAATTTAAACAATTCTTGAAAGAAAATCCAGCAATGGCGACGTATCTGAAGAATCACCCGTACATGAACCGCAGACCATTAAATCCAAGATATAGCTTTTTTGGAGGAAGGACCAATTGCGTGAAATTATACCACCAAGTCGACGAAAAAGCAGGAGAAGTAATAAAATATTTCGATATTGTTTCGCTTTATCCTTACATAAATAAGTGTGCTAAATACCCTGTAGGACATCCTAGAATTTATCTACAGGGTGATGAAAATATACAACCAATAAATAAAGTCAATGGTCTGATCAAAATGACGATATTACCAAGTCGCCATCTTTATCATGGTCTCCTGCCTTACCGATGCAACAAGAAACTACTCTTTCCACTGTGTGCTGCGTGTGCCGAAGAAATGAACCCAGACCCTACAGCAACGTGTACGCACAACGATCAGGAGCGATGCCTCACTGGAACATGGGTATCATATGAAATACAGAAGGCAATAGAATTAGGATATCAACCGGTGGAGATCTTTGAAATTTGGGATTATGACATTGAACAATATGATCCCATCACGAAAACAGGTGGCTTGTTCACGGAATATATCAATACGTTTTTGAAATCGAAAATGGAAGCGTCTGGCTGGCTCAGTTCCTGCGTGACCGAAGAAGACAAATCAGAATTTATACAAACCGTCCTGGAGCGTGAAGGTATTGCATTGGATCCGACCAAAATTGAAAATAATCCTGCACGAAGAAGTTTATCTAAGCTTTGTGTTAATTCTCTATGGGGAAAACTTTCTCAGCGTACAAACTTTAGCCAGACCACAATTATTGATCGGCCGGAAGAATTTTATGAAAAACTCACTTCCCCCGACATTAAACTCCATCAAATTGTACCCATCAATGATACGATGTTATATGCGTTCTGGGAGTACAATGAACATGTGCCTGTTCAAAACCGAAACACCAATGTCGTGTTAGGTGCATTTACAACATGTCAGGCACGTCTGGAACTGTACAAGTACCTGGAAATGTTGCAGGAACGTGTTTTATATTTCGACACGGATTCTGTGATATTTACAGAAAAGCCTGGAGAGCCAACCATTGAACCTTCAACGTACTTGGGATGCTTATCGGATGAGATGGAGTCTTACGGCCAACGAGCATACATCAAGACATTTGTTAGTGGAGGACCAAAAAATTACAGCTTAGAAATATACGATCCAGACACCAACATCACCAGCTACATATGTAAAATTAGAGGATTTACATTAAACTACAATGCAGGACAGCAATTAAATTTCAACACGCTAAAAGAAATGATTACAAATCAATGCCGTGGACAAGTCACCATTACCATCCCCCATAAGATATGCAGGACCAAAGACCATACCATCGTCACACGCAAAGAAGAAAAAATGTACAGCATCCAGTACACAAAACGTCGATTTAAAGAACTCAATTCCTATGATACGGTTCCGTACGGGTACGTTAAAAAACGGAAGTTGGAACTGGAAAAAGAAGAAGATGAAGAAAAAACTGTAAATACTTAATGAGGCCGCCATTTCTTTTTTCCTTTTCCTTTTTTATCTCCTTAACCACAAAGCAGCAACACCAAGAAGAAAAAAAACGCAGTACCCAGAAGAGTTCATAAACCATCAACACCATCAGTGGAAGAAATGTAGTCATCTCGTACCTAAGGGGGAATCTTGACCATAAAGGAGCAACACCAAGAAAAATGCAGTACCCAGAAGAGTTTATAAACCATCATCAGTGGAAGAAATGCTGTCATCTCGTACCCGAGGAGGAAGATGGAACTAAACACCTCCATCTTTTACGAGTAAGTTTTATTTCTCTCTTATCAATATTGACTCGTTTTTATTGTTTCAGAAAAAAAAGAAATTCAAAAAGTAATCCGTTGTTTCTTCTTTTTCTTTACAGGATACGTCTACAACATTCGAAGATGATGACACGTCCAACATATTCATTAAACTAGATCCTGCATTTATTATGTTAATAAACTTGTATGAGAAAAGCACATACCTTTCGTTAAAATACAACAAGTTGAAAAAAAATATGTTTTATTATTTCTTGAAACCCTGAACACTTGTTTTCAAATAAATGGTAATCTTGAAAATTTAAGGTGGAAAATATATCCAAGATTTGGTTTAAATGATTTTCTTCGAAAAATTAATTAAAGAATTTTTAGTGTCCAAAATTTGGTTTTTAATTTAGTTGAAAAAAATTGATTTGAAAATTTTCAAATGTGGTTTACATCTTTAGTTCGAAACTTGTTTTTAAAAATTGGTTCGAAATTTTTTTTAAAAATTTTTAGTTCGAAAAATTTTGATTTGAAAATTTAGTTCGAAAGTTTTTAGTTTACAATATTTTTTTCGAAAAATGTTTAACTTTTTTCGATTTTTTTTGGGTTCGAAAATTTAATTTTTTTTAGTTCGAAAATTTTTTGATTTGAAAATTTGGTTCGAAAGTTTTTAGTTTAATTTTTTTTCCGAAAAATTTGTTTAAATTTTTTAATTCGAAATTTTTTTGAAATTTTTGTTTCAAAATTTTTAGTTCGAAAATTTTTGTTTAAAATTTTTTAGTTTTGAAATTTTTTTTAGTTCGAAAAAATTTTAGTTTAAAATTTCTTGTACTCTGCGGAACCGTTTCGAAAAGAATCGGAGCAGTTTAGATAAGAAAAATCTGGCAACACTGTTTCCATTAATGAAGCGCTTACTGAGCGTTTAAAAAATCGCTTAAACTCACAACAATGTGTTATAAGAAATCTACAAGCGACAAGGATGGACCCCTCTTTCACCATTGTTACTTCCAGAGACATAGGCTACTAATTCAAGGACAGAATCTCCATCAAGGTAAAAAAGCTGGTAATCATCTTATCTGTCAAAGAGAACGATAATATTTAATGTAAACTTCAGTACAATATCATGATACCATAAAAGGGTTATTTAAGGATGGGATTGAACCCTCCACGGGAACTTTAAGGTACCAAAAAGGATAACCATTAAAAGAGAACAAAATTCTAAAATCCAGGTCGAGGGTGATCACTGTCATATCACGTAATCTAAAAAAAAATTGAATTTCTAGCATTGGGGTGAGGGAAAGATTATGTGACTTCTATCCTCCAATCAAAATTGAGGTACCAAAACATTCATCTTATCCATAAAATGAAACAAATGAGTGAGGGATTTCCCCACGTTATACCATGTAATCTGTTCACCGTGTGATCATGTGACTTCTATCTTCCAATCAGTATCGTAATACCAAACCCAGAGCCTACGATCCCGTGACCTCTATCAACCCATCAGCATCGTGGTACCAAAGCATTTATGTTATCCATAAAAGGGAACGAATTTCAAATATCCCAGGGTCTAAGATCACGTAACATCTGTCAACCAATCAGAATCAGGTATCAGAGCACTCATCTTACCCGTAAAAGGGAACGAATTTTTTTTTTTAATCCCAGAGCCTAAGATCACGTGACCTCTGTCAGCCAATCATCAGCGTGGTACCAAAGCATTCATGTTACCCATAAAAGGGAACGAATTTCAAATATCCCGGGGTCTAAGATCACGTGACATTTGTCAACCAATCAGAATCAAGTATCAAAGCACTCATCTTACCCGTAAAAGGGAACGAATTTCAAAAATCCCTGGTGAGGGATTTCCCCGCAGGGTCGTCATACCACGTGACCTGGAAATTTGAATTTCCCGCGTGGGCGGGGCCTAACGTCACGTGACCTCTATCAGCCAATCAGAATCGAGAAAATTTTTGCTGACTCGGCTGGACATAACGGGGGGCCTACTACTGCTACGGACTTCTGTAGGTGAGTGGGTCACAACAGAAATAGGTTAAGAGGAATTTAACCACAGTTACACGATTCATATAAAAGACTGCCGTAAATTTGCTTCGGGGTTCAGTTTGTACAGTGGAGAAGCAAGGCAGTTGTTTTGAAGAAGTCTCCATCGTTCGGAACATAGAGATGGATCTCTCCTGCCCATCAAAGGTTGGATCTTCTGGTCTCTTCTGCCGAATAATATTGTAAGTGACTATCCTTCTACTTATCCTATAATTTGGATAAATGATGAATTGTAATTTTCAATAGGAAATGTTCAAAATTCTTACCATGTAGTAGGAAATGTCTCCCATCTAATTCATAAATATTCAATTAACTACCTTTCACTTTTTAATTAGTTATTAATTTTGTAACTACATTTAATTTGTCATTATATTTCAATAAATCATTTTAAATATACTAGCAACCCCTTTAACATCATTTAAATTTGTTTCCATTATAATTAAAGGTGTATCTTATTTAGCAGTGACAGGCATTTTGGTTAGCCAATGCTCTTACCAAGATATTTCAATTACATTTGCTAATGACGTAATGGCTAACAAAGTTAAATATCTAACCGCAAAAGAAAAGTACACCACAGGACGCTGTAGAACAAGTTGTTGCAGAAGTGTGGGAGAAAAGCGAATTTTCGATGCTTCGAGTCCTTGAAAGGACTTGCATCTCGTGAGAGAAAACAGAATGTAAGAAAAAATAGCACTGTACTTACTTTGGTCGGAAAGACAACATTGTGTAGTATGTAAATATGTCAAACAGGTACGGCCACGTGGTACTGTTCGGGTTAGAGATAAAAGTTGTCACGAAGCAACGTTCGTCCCAATATCGGATAGGAAGGGGTGCTGAATAACAGATATCCGATATTAGGCAGCATGTACAAGTTCTTTTCTGTTGTTTCAGATGTTCCAGAGGAAGAATGGAACTAACAATGTTCCAGACTGTTGAAGCGGTGAAAAACCATGAAATGGGATACCTAAAAGCAGCTAAAACATTCAACGTTCCTCGCTGTACACTTGAAAATTACGTGTAGCATCAACAAAAACTGTAGAGGATCTCGTGTCAGTTTCTTTAGGACGAAAACCAACGCCCGGTAAGATGGAAAATGAATTAGTAGAGTACTGCAAAGAAATGGATAGACTTTTTTACAGACTGCGGCGAAGAGATATTCGTATTTCAGCATACCAACTAGCAGTAAAAAACAAAGTGAATCACAACTTTGCGTAATGAAACTATAAGACTTAAGTTGAAAAAATATTATTCAAATAACCAATATTGTTTAGAATTAGCAACTATGTACGTAAGAAAAATATACGTATTAATTAGATGAAACAGGTTTCTTTTTAAAAATAAGTAATTAGAAAAAACGATTAAACTTATCGTGGACTAATGAGGTTCTCCGCCAGTCATGTAGCATAGAAAGTAATTAGGAAAGCAAACAAAGCTGTTACGGAGAACCTCAGGGTCTAAATGAGAAAAATTATTGCATATAAAAAAGGTAAGAGGGAACCGAAAGGGAGGAAGAAATCAACTAATACAGTCGGAATCCATCGTTGAGCTGGACAACATAGGTGAACACTCAACAATAACTCTGTAAGTTGTATTTTTCATTTTTAGGCTCTCATTTAGGCTCCAAGCTGAGCGCAAGGTTTCCCCAGTAATACAAAATTTAATTTGTATTTTTATCTTGTAATTATGAGAAATAAACCTTGCTTGTTGTTCATATAAGGAAGAAATGTCACTCTATTAAATAACTTCATCCTTAAAAATTTTCGTACTGACAGGCACGCATTTATTTACAAAATAAGGCATTAACTAAAAGAAATGTATAAAATTTATTGTTACTCGCGCTTGTGTAAAAAGCAGACGTAGAAAGCTAACAGTATGTTGAACCAAAAATAAATCCTTTATTTTTTGTTTGGATATTTTTGTGGAAAAGTGCAAATTTTCCCCTCAAAAAGGAATGTGTGTGTGTGAGTTATTGAACACGTGTGCCGTTGCGAATTGACCTTGAGGGTGCTGATTTCAGAAGTGATTTTTTTCTCGCGCTGTGATTGGCTGTTTTAGAGCCCCAGGAATTTGTTTATACTATTAAGAGATTTGTACAATTAGTATGAGTTGGGATAGGGAAAGGGTTGTGACAGTGATCGATGTTAGTGAGTGGTGTAATGAATGATAGTTAATAGTGACATTTTTCCCGATGGATAGCCTGAATTTTGAGTGTAGAACCTACCTGGTTGGTAAGTAAAACAAAGAAATTAGTGGTGTAATTTTGCATGATGTGGATCCGTCTTATTTGCGCAGTGTAGGAACTAGTATATTGACATAAATAAATTATTTGTTGTATATTGATGTTTTTATTATTTAAATGGGAGACGAAAGCGGTAACTTAACTGAAGTCCCAGTATTTTTAAGTTTACGTGATGTTAGTTTATTTGATCACAGATATGTATTGAGGAATTGTTTGTATTTGGTGACAAATGCAGGATTGCTCTCTGTTGTAATGAAACTATGAAATGAGTGAAAAAAAAGTTAGCTCATTCTTCAAGAAGAAATACATCAAAAAAGAATTTTTGACATTATTTTCTAGTGATAAAAAATGTATGTGTATTTAAGTTAGATAACAAAAAATTTTGGGATAAACAGTCACACTTATCGTGGACTAATGAGGTTCTCCGGCAGTCACGTAGCGTAAGAAGTAATTAAGTGAACAAACAAGGCTGTTACGGAGAACCTCAGGGTCTGGCTGACGAAACTAATACAATATAAAAAGGTAAGGGAGAGGTCCAAGGATCATCTCGGAACAACCAACGGATCTCTCAGCAACCAACCAAGATCTGCAATAACATGGGTGGTATACCAGCATACTTAATGTAAGTTGTATTTTTCATTTTCATAACTTGCTGTCATTCATATACGGCTCCAAGCTGGAAGAATGGTCTCCTGCGAGAGAACATAATCTAAATTTGTAATTGTAACCTCTAATTCATGAAAAATAAAGTCTTGCTTGTTGAAAAGGAAATTAGTAATCTGTTAATTGTCATCTGACAGGCAAGAGATCACTAACTACCGTATTATTTTAACATGGCTCCCAGACGAAAGAATACAGCTGAGGCCCTATATTAAATGACAGCAGTTTTCTTTATACCAGACATATTTTTTTTATTTTCTTCCTTTTGGACGTTTTTACAATAGTGGTATAGTTTTTTCAGTGCATTTGCTATAATTTTTTTTCCTTTTTTTGTTTTTGGTTCCCCAATATATTTTTGAGTGTATTCTAGTTCCCTATAATGCCAATTACACGTAGTCTTGCGCAAACCATGGACATAAACGGTCACGTAGTAGCCCCGCAGTCTTTGATGACTCTTCCTGCTACCTCCAATAACCTGCACGCTAACAGCACGACACCCCATTCTATAACCTCAGAACCTGTAGTTCATACTCCTTCCCATACAGTTTCACAACCTTCAGCCTCTGTCACGTTAGGCTCTGCATCCGTTTCGGTTAACCCCAACTCTCTTACAATATTTGCGGGCACACCTTTTGAGAGAGCAGACTTGTTTTTAACCAATTTTGAACGCACAGCGAAAATATATGGTTGGTCAGAAGATAGGATGAAAAATATTTTTTCGTTGTGTCTAGCAGATGTACCCTTGTACTGGTACCAAACCACTGCCGGGTTAGACGCTTTGTCCTGGACAGAACTTAAAGACAAATTTTTAAAACAATTTGGTCCTAACAACTTACCTATATCAGCCACAGAAACATATAGGTCTAGGATTCAGGAACCCTCGGAATCTCTCTTGCAATACGCCAAAAAATATTTGTCTACCCAACTAGAAAACCCGCCTAGCTTTAATGAATTTTTATTAGATGCTATTACAGGAATGCTGCCACATCATATAGTTAAATTCTCACAAAAAACAATTCACAACTTTGAAGAGTTAATTACTCTAGCATCTACTAGGGAACGAGCCATTCGTTTAATTGCACTCTTAATTTTGATTTTGAATTCTTTAATATTTTAATTTTTTGACTTACGGTACATAGCTCCTTAGGCAAACATATGCTATCATGTGACATGCCAAATAGATATGTTGTTGTGCTCTGTGTCATAGAAACAATATCGAATTATTTTCAATTTTTTGTAATAATTTTGTTATCAGTTTAGCATAGTGTTTGTTTGCTAGTATACATGTTTTCTTATACACAATCGCTCAAAGTAGACTTAATTATTTATCTCAAACTACCGCCTGCGTCTCTCGTTTTCGATCGTATAATACATAATTATAGACTTGCTTATTTATCTCAAACTATCGCCTGTGTTTCTCGTTTTTGTTCATATTGTACTAACATAATTAACCTTGGTACTCTCAACATTTGTTTTTCGTACTAAAAAAAACTCACTAATCATCCTCAGGTGAATCCTATTCATTTTTCACAACAAGTATATCTTGCTCGAATAATTTGTTCAGTTTCAAACCATAAACAGTACTGACAAAATTGAGTTGAAACATACTCACTAAACGTGGCGTTTTGGGGAGTCGCGTCACGAGGGTTTGTATTTGAATTTCCTCTTTTGTCAGTAAATCATGCTTTTACAATAGACCGAGGTAAAAATATCCCTGGAATTGGGGTGTGCAGGAATATTTTACCGCCCCATATTGGTCTTCTTTGTGGGAGGAAGGCTAATATTCAATTCCTGTGCTTAGATGATATAGCCAGTATCTACGTTAATTTCATTATTATAGGACTTACCTGAGACATCACAATCATATCATTATAGGCACAAAACAACACGAGAAATCACTACATCAGCACAAGTTAAATCACTAACAATAACATTTACGCACAGGCAATCGCACTCTCACGAGGACATAACATCACAGCACACTTTTCAGAAAAACACTTTCTTCCACTACAATTCTAATCATAACATTTCATCTAATAACGGTTGGAGTGTCATTCTTTCGTTTCTGGGTCATTAACCACAAGTAAACAAACACAGTTGCTGCGAAAACTTCCTTGTTCTTATTATATAATATTTGTCAAAAATCAAAATATTTCTCAATAATAATACTTTAAACGTATCTCTACCATAAATTTTCGATATTGTTCGACTTTACCTTACATTGCAATACGACAAAAACACGAAAAGTTTAAAAAAATAATAAATATATAAAAAAAACTAATGCAATTTCTTTTGTCATTATGCAACTGCAAAGAGATGTCACTGCAGGAGGCCAGTTCCTTCTCCAGCAAAATGTAGTCCACCAGCATGGGCACATCCTTCTTCGAGATGGTCCAGTTCCAGATGCTACGTCCAGCCTCTACAAGGGCCAACTTCCAGACGTTCCTGTACCAGCATTGGCCTGCCCGCTTCTGTTTCTCCAGCACCTCTCACTTGCAGATCCAGCCATCTTTCTCCAGAGCCACAACACCTAATGGTCAACTAGTCCTTGCAGTTATGCCGAGCTTCTACGTCAGCTGTTCCAGAATCACCACCACAACAGCCAGCATCTCCTCCCGTTCTTGTTTCACCACGGATACATTGTCACTTTCATCATTTAGCAGCACCTTGGCTCCAGTTGTTGTTGAAATGTTCCAGTGCCACAGCTGTCCCATCATCATAAAGGTCCAGGGTTCGATTCCAGAACTCGGAAAACCAATCACCGCAGCTTTAGCTCGCCTCCAGTCCACACGACGGACACCGAGACGCCAAGCTGTTTTTCATCCGTCATCAACGGTCCTTGGTTTGGCCAGGACATCGTTAATTCGCAGCTCCCAGCAAAAGGTGACGCCCAAATGCCACACCAAATGCGTAGCTGTTCATCATCCTTCACTACGGTCCCGAGTACATATCAAGAAGAGGACCATCTATAGGAACCACTATCGATTGCCTACTGTCAGTCGCAGCTCTCAGCGTCTGCATTTACACAGGCCCAGTTGCAATTCACATCATCTACCATTTCATTCAGTCTTCACTTCGATTTCTGTGGAGTGACTGGGGACATTCTTCGTTTATCGATGGCCACGATAAGGACAATTAGAAGACCCCCGTTTTTCACCTCCCAGTGTTCCAAGTGAGACCACAATCATTCAGGTGGACATTATGTTCACCCCCCAGTGTTTTTCACAATGTTTAGTGTTTGTCAATTTATTCAATGTTTATTCGAACTAAGAATTTAAAAACTAATGACATACGCTAAAGGTACTGTTCAGGAATTTTTCTTCCAGTTGGTGTGGTAATGTAATGAAACCATGAACTGAGAATTTAAAAAATCATTTTTTCATAAAAATTATAATGGCAATTTGGTAGGTGAAGATGGAACTAAGTTTTCTGTAATATTTTAACTTATGGATACATGCATCACATTATTTTTAAAAACTCACAAGGACAGTACTTGTAATCAAGAAATCGTTGGAAGCAGAAGCAAAATAGTCAAGAATCACCTGTAGTCAAATAACATTGCCTGTCAGTAGTAATTAACAATTCGGATAAAATCATGAAAAAGATGAAAGTAAACCTCAGGGTAAATTAAAATTCAAAAATACTTATTTTTACATCATTAGATAACAACAATATTTTGTCAGGAAATGTAATTAGGACTTTCCTAAGATTTTGTAAATTTTTATGTTGGCTTTTGGCAAAGTTAAAAGAAAAAATAATTAAGGCAAACAAGGACAATAGTCCATATAAAATGACCAAGTTTGCAACTAAAAAATGATTCTGCATTCTGGGTCCTGTATCCAGAATCGCAATGGAATGGTCTATACGAAATTACAAATGCCGCAAGAAAGATCATTGTCCGGTCAAGACCAAGCGAATTATGCAATGAGGTAAAGTATGACTACAGAGAACTTTAACTGTCTATTTTGCATGTGACATGAAATTAGGAGGTCTCTGAAAGTGACAGGCAGATTTGAATGTTTAAATATTTAGCTTATTTCCGTTTGGTTAAGCATTGAGTAAAATTATAATGATCTGTTATACAATTAATCAGATATACTATGTCTGGTTATGAATTTAGTACTCTTGGATGTTCACTGTTAAATAATTTATATTGTTACAAAAATATCCACTATACTACCATTGTAAGTCAGTTGTTTCATTAATAAAATATTGTCATTTTGTGACAATAAGAGATTGCAACCACTAGTTTAATTTCACTCTTTAATTAAGGTACAAATTCGCTATACCTTTTGTAATTGATATAACACAATTTATGAATTGATACAATTTATTTTGATTTTTATTTCTTTAATATTTTAATTGTTTTGACTTACGGAACATGGCTCCCCGGACCCAAGCCCACAACAATCAAAAGATTACGCGGATGGCTTGCTAGTGTTAATTTTTATAGGAACCACATCCCTTTCATCTCGCAAAATCTTGAGCCCCTATACAAGGCCCTGCGGGGGAACCCAAGAAAGCTACAATGGACCCCTGAGATGGATAAGGCATTTGAAAACATGAGGCAACTTTTAGTTAACCCACCTGTACTACAGCTTTACAGCGTAGAAAACACAGAACACATGGTAATGTGCGATTCGTCAACAGATGGCGTTGGTGCCTGTTTGTTTCAGAGAAAGATAAGAGAAAAAGACTATCACGCGGTATGTTATATATCGGCAAGACACCCACAACGCATAAGACCACTTCCTATACATAATTTGGAATTATTTGCCATATTCTTTGCACTAACAAAATTAAAGAAATGTTTATTAGGCCACCACTTCACTTTAGTAACAGACAATAAATCATTACTGGCACTAAAATCCACCACACAATTGACGCCAAAAATTTTACGGTGGTTGGAACAGATTAACCAGTATGATTTTACATTGCTACACGTGCGCTCTGCCCACAATCCGGTAAGTGATATGTTAAGTAGGAATCCATTACCTTTCGATGAGACAGATTTACAGCTATGAGACGTGGACGTGCATCCCTATCATCTGTTAGCCTTAGACACAAAAACAGACATAACTCAACTGCAACGTAATGACCCATATTTTTCAAAAATTATCACCGCACTCATTACTGAAGACAGGACGAACAAACATTATGAGACTTGGAATAAACAATACTTCTTTCAGAACAACCTATTGTATCGCAAAATGTATTCCCCGACCCAGCCGCGCACTTTACTTTGTGTACCCAAAATTTTGCGTGATACTATTTTTGATGAATTTCACAACAACTCGTTGATTCATCCTGGGTACTTGAAGCTATATTACCTCATTCGTAACAAATATTACATACCGAACTTAAAAAACTGGCTCCACAATAAATTACAGTTCCAGAATATCCGAAATTTCACCCATTACTATTAACGATACAACCTTACCTTGGAGCAGTTGGATACTGCTTGAATACTCAATACCTATTAGTACTTCAATGACGTCATTACAATTTCTCATAACGATTACTAACTCGGTATTTCTTGTTATCCTCTACAGACGGTTTAAATCCTTCCAACTTTCGGTACCCAGTTCGAATCCAGAAGCCATTCCCTTGACACAATTACATTAATTTTTTTCTCTTATTTTTTTTCAGAATGCAATTTACCTTCTTACTTCTATTCCCTACTCCCACTTTAGCCCTTTCATTCTTTGATATCACACTACTGACAGTCACACCTCTAACACTGTTATTGCTTCTCCTTCTAGGAATATTCTGTTGCAAACGGTACTTAGCGTACAGAACCTACCTTCGTATACAAACACATACCCCCATAGCATTACGACACCTCCCACCTACAATCCAAAATTCCACAGTATCCCAATACCCACAAACAGAGTCTCGCGTTCCAATCGCACATCCTTCCTATACCCCCAGACGCAATTTTAAAAAAAGGTCTCAATTTAATATTTGCTCTTAAGCTTATCTCCAACAAAATTACAACGCGCATCTTGAGGATTCCATTTTACCATTTTCCTTCCAATTAATATTTCCAGAAGAGGACCCGTCTTAGACTGCCCTTTGACCTTTTCAAACAAAATATATATAAATAATAAAACAAAAAAATAATATTTAAAACAAATCAAGAGATAAACTACATATTCTCTCTTTTGCACTGAAATACTCACTATAACAATACTGAACCTCAAAAATAATTATTTCAAATAGAAACAATCTGGTATAAACAATAATGTGAAAAATACAACAATCCTTTCTCACCTCTACCGTATCCCAACATCCCTTTGCCACCCTTCAACAAGCAAGGCACAGCAAGGAACCAGGAACCTCCACCGCCGAAGTTCCAGTCCAATTGGAGCCACAAGAAAATCTCCCTCGCCTGGATGCGTCAACCCTACTGGAGCCACCAGGAAATCTCCCTTGCCTAAATTCGTCAGCCCAACTGGAGCCACCAGCGGCAAGCCATACCCGTGTTCAACCTTGGAGGAACCAGAGTTGTCGACGCTGCCTGCGCTCCCTGTCTGTTTGAAGCCACGGGAACTCTCCCATGCCTGAGTCATCAAGTTTGTGACAGTGTGGACTCTACGTCGCAACATTACTTGTCCCTCACCGTCACAACTCCAATCCTAATTTTGTGTGTATCTTCGACTGTGTTGCCAAAAAGACTTAAAGAACAGAAGCCATGAGCAGCGGCCATGGATGACACCCAATTGCCCTGCGGCTCATCAAAGCATAAAGGTCCCCAACAAGGACTCTACGTCTCAATGTGTTCAGGATCCAAGAACACTAACAGATGTGAACTCTTTTTTGTTTTATGTATATGTGTGTGTATACCAATAGACTACTAGTGTTATAGTGTCAGTGTTTATAAACATAGTGTGGACAGAACTATAAGTGAAAAAAAGTGACACCACTACGGTGATGTTCAGGAACAGTTCATCAGTGGGGGACTGTAATGAAACTATGAAATGAGTGAAAAAAAGTTAGCTCATTCTTCAAGAAGAAATATATCAAAAAAGAATTTTTGACATTATTTTCTAGTGATAAAAAATGTATGTGTATTTAAGTTAGATAACAAGAAATTTTGGGATAAACAGTCACACTTATCGTGGACTAATGAGGTTTTCCGGCAGTCACGTAGCGTAAGAAGTAATTATGTGAACAAACAAGGCTGTTACGGAGAACCTCAGGGTCTGGCTGACGAAACTAATACAATATAAAAAGGTAAGGGAGAGGTCCAAGGATCATCTCGGAACAACCAACGGATCTCTCAGCAACCAACAAAGATCTGCAATAACATGGGTGGTATACCAGCATACTTAATGTAAGTTGTATTTTTCATTTTCATAACTTGCTGTCATTCATATGGCTCATTCCATGTCAAATGAACCAATATCAGATTTTATGGTTGCCCTTACATCATGGATTTTCTTCATATTTTGTCTGTGGGTAGATACCTATGAGAAATGACCACAGGAATATTTGCAGATTTTTATCTCTTAAACGGACCTCAGGAAAAATAAATGAAAATCTGGCATTTTCCGAGACTTCTGCCGCGGAAAAATCGACACGTAATGTTAAAAATCCTGTAACTCCCTTATTTTTCGGCCAATTGAAGTGTTTCTGGTGTCAAATTAAAGCTAATAGTCTCTACTATTCAAAACTACTGTTGAATCAGAAAAAGTGGTTCATAGAAAAGAGATACAAACTCTGAAACACAATTTGTATGATTTATATGTGATTTTTGTAAAAAATCATATCTGCTAAATCACTGAAAACACAACCTCCACATTTTTACCTCAGATTCACCTAAATATGTATGTTCAATAGTGCAAAAATGAAAAGGGTGTTTTTTGTGGTTTGTCAGTAAGAAATTATAATGCAGGGACACGACTTATGGCACGTTATTAACATTTAACATTAACATGTTATTAACTATATAAATGTTGCATTTTGTTGGAATGTTTACTACATTGGTTACATTTGGCTTGGTTGAGATGAACGCGTAACGTGCAAAAATTAATATATTGAAACATTATTTTATGAATACGGAAGGATATCATAAATATTGAAGGAAGTCAATTGCAATGACATTCTCGCTCACTCACTCCCCATCACACATACCCACGTTACTATTACTAGTGGGTCTAATGACCAGGTGCCTCACGTGAATTTCAAAAATTGCGCCGTATAGAGTGGATGGCCGCCATTTTGAAAGTTTGCCGCCATTTTGAAACTGTACATTGGATCACTTGATTGTTAGATACACCAAATTTTATATGTCTTTTGCTTCTATTCTCATAATTTCAAGTCAAAATACTGAAAATTACGACCTGGAGTGTAGATGGCCGCCATTTTAAAAATCGACCGCCATTTTGAAAGTTGACATTGCTCCACTTTAATGGTACGCACAGTAAATTGTATATGTCTCATGCTTCTATTCATAAAATTTCAAGTCGAAAACCCGAAAACCGCCCTATAGCGTGGATGGCCACCATTTTGAAAATCTGGCCGCCATTTTGAAATTTTACTTCTGTTCTATTCTATAAAGCAAATTTCGAGCGTCTCACGGTTCTTACCTCAAAATTTCGTGTTAAAAGACTGGAAATTGCGCCGTAAAGAGTAGATGGCTGCCATCTTGAAATTTTACTTTTGATCACCGCCAAAATCTATACAGCAAGTTTTGGGTATCTCGTAGTCCTATCCTAAAAATTTCGTATTAAAATACCGAAAATTGCGCCCTGTAGCGTGGTACAGACAGACATACAAACAGACAGAGACAGGAAAATCCAAACGCAGATCGAGTCCAAGTAGGAGCCTCACTAACGTTCGGCAATTAGTTTATATATATATACAGTCACTCAGTAATTAATATATATAATACTCACTCAGTGTATATATAATTACAGTCACTCAGTAACATTATATATATATATATATATATATATATATATATATATATAATGTTACTGAGTGACTAATTTGGTATTTTGAAGTTACTCTAACAATGTTACAAATGGAACCAGGTGACCAGTGTTCGGTTTGCAGGCAGTATGAGGAATGTGAGGAAGTTCCAGACAGGAAAGTAACTTCCGTGTGTGATATGAAAGCAAGTGATGTGGAACTTATCAGACTTAGAGCCAAATGTTCTGACTTGAAATTTATTTGTGATTTCCATTTAAAGCAGTATTGCAGTCTCTTTATGAAGACAGGCAGAGAACATGCATTGATCCTTTTCAAAATCATAAGAAAAGGGTAGTGAAAAGTTTAAAATCTGTTTCGCTGGCATTTTCCAGAAGATTTACAGATATTGAACTAATTCCTGGCACAAAATTGTGTATATCTTGCAGGAAAGCAGTGATAGCAAACAGCAGCAAATCGGACAGTGAAATCAACTTTGATTCTGATGACGCTTACGAACCAGATGAATCTGTCTCAGAAAAACTTAATAAAGCGTGTGAATTACTTAACTGTTCACCACTGAAAGCTACCAAAAGAAAAGTGGACAGAAGAGGCACATACTTAACACATAAGGCTAGTCGTCTTGCTGCCAGTTTCACAGGGTTAGCATCAAACGCTTTTGGTACTGAAGGGCCCCAGTCCTGTAAGAATGAGTTGAATGAAGACAAAAATGTAAGGATTGTGAAAGTCTGATGGAGAGACTTTGCGCAAAGTTTTCTGCCAGCAGTGTTGATGAGAAAGTCCAAATATTAATCCTTGTCCCTGAATCATGGAGTATCCAAGACACAGTGTCTTATTTCAATACCACTGTGTATTTAGCAAAAAAGCAAGGAAAATATTACAAAATATCACAAAATTTTGAGGTAAGAACCGTGAGACGCTCGAAATTTGCTTTATAGAATAGAACAGAAGTAAAATTTCAAAATGGCGGCCAGATTTTCAAAATGGTGGCCATCCACGCTATAGGGCGGTTTTCGGGTTTTCGACTTGAAATTTTATGAATAGAAGCATGAGACATATACAATTTACTGTGCGTACCATTAAAGTGGAGCAATGTCAACTTTCAAAATGGCGGTCGATTTTTAAAATGGCGGCCATCTACACTCCAGGTCGTAATTTTCAGTATTTTGACTTGAAATTTTGAGAATAGAAGCAAAAGAAGCAAAAATTTGGTGTATCTAACAATCAAGTGATCCAATGTACAGTTTCAAAATGGCGGCAAACTTTCAAAATGGCGGCCATCCACTCTATACGGCGCAATTTTTGAAATTCACGTGAGGCACCTGGTCATTAGACCCACTAGTAATAGTAACGTGGGTATGTGTGATGGGGAGTGAGTGAGCGAGAATGTCATTGCAATTGACTTCCTTCAATATTTATGATATCCTTCCGTATTCATAAAATAATGTTTCAATATATTAATTTTTGCACGTTACGCGTTCATCTCAACCAAGCCAAATGTAACCAATGTAGTAAACATTCCAACAAAATGCAACATTTATATAGTTAATAACATGTTAATGTTAAATGTTAATAACGTGCCATAAGTCGTGTCCCTGCATTATAATTTCTTACTGACAAACCACAAAAAACACCCTTTTCATTTTTGCACTATTGAACATACATATTTAGGTGAATCTGAGGTAAAAATGTAGAGGTTGTGTTTTCAGTGATTTAGCAGATATGATTTTTTACAAAAATCACATATAAATCATACAAATTGTGTTTCAGAGTTTGTATCTCTTTTCTATGAACCACTTTTTCTGATTCAACAGTAGTTTTGAATAGTAGAGACTATTAGCTTTAATTTGACACCAGAAACACTTCAATTGGCCGAAAAATAAGGGAGTTACAGGATTTTTAACATTACGTGTCGATTTTCCGCGGCAGAAGTCTCGGAAAATGCCAGATTTTCATTTATTTTTCCTGAGGTCCGTTTAGGAGATAAAAATCTGCAAATATTCCTGTGGTCATTTCTCATGGGTATCTTCCCAAAGAAAAAATATGAAGAAAATCCATGACATAAGGGCAAATGGCATTGGTTCATTTCACATGGAATGAGCCATATAAGACTCCAAGCTGGACGAATGGTCTCCTGCGAGAGAACAATCTAAATTTGTAATTGTAACCTCTAATTCATGAAAAATAAAGTCTTGCTTGTTGAAAAGGAAATTAGTAATCTGTTAATTGTCATCTGACAGACAAGATATCACTAACTACCGTATTATTTTAACACTGTATCAGGAACGAATAATTTTAATCTATTTTTCGCTACACTCACAAACTTGCCATCCATGTCAAGTTGGTAAGAGTTAGAATCAAGCTTTTTTAATAATCTATATGGCCCGTTGTAAAGTGACCGAAGGGGACCACATTCTTCTTTACGCGTTGCTAATCTTTTAACTAAGACTTGAGATCCTGGAGGAAACTCCGTGGGACTTTAATTTTTTTCACTTTTTTCTTTCAAACGTTGAAAGGCTTCTTCCTTTATATATATATTCTAATAGATTACGAAACTCATTCAGCATGGCTAATCTGTCCGCAACATCCGTGGGTGGATCAATGGTAGGGAGAATATTTTGCAAAGGAGGGCGCGGTTCACGTCCGAATAAGATGTACAAAGGCGATACAGCATAGGCCGTGAGGGGGCTGTGGCTGAGGGTCGCTCTCGCCCTTCTTAAGCAGTTTGGCCACTGTCGCCAGTGGTGTGACATCATGGTGCATGGACCATTAGCTACTATAAACTGTATTTTCGTATAAGTGTACCAGTGTCTGTGAATAGAACAGTGGGACGACTTAAGTTTAAAAATATAAATATAACTATAAATCAATATCGACAAACACTACGGTGTTGTTCAAGAATAGTTTCTCACTAGTGGGGGACTGTAATGAAATTATAAGACTTAAGTTGAAAAAAAAATATTCAAATAACCAATATTGTTTAGAACTAGCAACTATGTATGTAAGAAAAATATGCGTATTAATTAGATGAAAAAGGTTCCTTTTAAAAAAATAAGTAATTAGAAAAAAAATGAAATCTTTAAGTTCTACGTCCCACGGTTATGCCGGTTAGGCTAACGGAGACGGTGATGATGAGTGATGAATGAAATGGTGGAATGAAGAAAGTGGGAGGAAACGGGAGAACCCCGAGAAAACCCACGCACACGGTGTTTGTCCACCACAAAGTTAATAAGTAATTAGAAAAACGATTAAACTTATCGTGGACTAATGAAGTTCTTCGGCAGTCACGTAGCATAAAAAGTAATTAGAAGAGCAAACAAAACTGTTACGGAGAACCTCAGTGTGTTGTATAATCAAAAAGAACTAATTATTTCATTTTGTTGGAATATTAAAATTTTTACCATGTATATGAACTCAAACTTTTTCTTGAGTGTGTACTCAGGTAAAAAAATAAATTTATTTTGAAAAAGTGAACGGAAAATCCAAGGACACAAACACACTACAAAATAACACTAACGTAGTTAAGCTCTTGGATTTTATCAAAACAAACATGATGTTTACCAAAAGTAAAATCATATAAATAGTCTGGAAATTATACATTTGTATCTCAATCTATTGTCACGTACCCGCCAGGAAGGACAAACAAAAATCTCTTTCTTTGTTATCTTTAAGCATTAAAATCAGCTCAAGATATGGAAATGACTGAAAACGACGGAAACCAGTATGCAACCGAATAAAACCTGACCCCGCATGCTAACACCCAACCTTCAAATAAATGACTATTAAAGTGTTTTAGTAACTAGATAAAACGAAAAAACAAAGATAAAATTCCAAATAAAAAGGTGGGTGGCAGCAGCGGGGGCATCTCACACTCACTCTCACTCTCATCGCCGTTCTCCACAGTGAATCTTCTCGACAAAGTGATTGAAGAGCTGACCTTCCTGGAGTATGGGACTGAAACCTGCAGTGTAAGTCATTTTCTCTATCCTCTCTCTGATTTATGAGCTGTGGATTTGGGTAGCAAAGTCGGTATCCCGTGAGGGGATAACTTACTGTAACTCACTATACTACCTGTAATACAATAGCCAATAAACCAGTTACTGTCTAAATTAAAATAATTCCTTTCAGTAGACAACATTGCCACTTAAGTAGTTTCTGTAATTGTCTCTTTTGAGTATTGAAAAGATAATTTAAAGGATCGAAACATGGCTCCCCGGCGGGGAATCGAACCCCGGTCTCCCGCGTGACAGGCGGGGATACTAACCACTATACTACCGAGGAAGGTTTTCGTGGTGGGGTTGGTCTGAGTGATGGGCAAACCGTTGAAGGCGGCGATATACAAGAAAAATGGAGACGGAATTGGCTAAAGATAAGATGAATTGGAAAGATAGGAGGGAACTATGTATGGGGAAAGCATATTCTTCTGGAATCCAACTCGCCCAACTAGGAGGGTTGTAAGTGTGAAGAGTGGGTGAAACGGGGGAAATTTGCTTGCTGAAATTAAGGGGAATGTTGGTAAAATTAGGATAAAAGGGAAACAAGCGATCAGCGGGAAGGGTAAATAAGGTATGATTAACTGATAGCATATGGTGTAATAAAATGAGTCGTGGGTTGGTAATACTATGGAAACAAAGAGAAGGACGTTGGATTAAAACTGTAGTGGATGTCGACAGTGAATGATCACAAGGTATGGAGACCCTAATGGTACTAGTGTCCTGTGTGAGTAATGGTTGCTGGGTACCATTCGGGGATACGAGAAAAAGTGGAGAAGGGGGGTTGGTTAAGATAAACTCTTTGCTAGATAGCTGTAGGATAGAGAAAGGGTGGTTGTGGGTACAAGAAAAATTGCAGACGCCGTGAAAGAGTCCGGTTATTGTGGGGAAACGTAAATGATGCAGGCATGTGGTGAGCTGTGAATTTCGGTTCGAAATTACCGGGAGTTGACATAGAAATGGCCGAGGGGAATAAACACAGGAAGGCAAATCTGTTTTGTAAAGGGGTATGGTATGCGTAGCATTAAAGAGGGCAAGATCTGTGGGTAAAGCAAGCGAACAGGTTTCATTTCGTGTGGCGACCGGGTAAGTCCTAATACGGAATAAAGTAAAAGAAGAAGATAGGGGCAAAACCGGAATACGTATTTGCAAATAGACTTTGTCTGGAGTGACATGGCACTGGGTGAGCGGCATTGAGTGTATTAAATGAGGCGAAAAATATGGCGATATTTTGAGATCTTTTGTGGACAAGCGAGTGTTGAGTTTAGCGAGATCATTTTGTAAGGTATTGATGGGTAATAGAGTAGTAGGAAGCAAATTTCGATTACAGTTTTCGTAAATATTGTTGAATATATCTAGGTGAAAAATTTCGCTTAACTTATGTAGTAGAAGGGTATCAATCTGAAAGAATAATTGTATAAACGACAAGAGGTGTTGTCGATTACTCGATAGTTGAGCCGTAAGGTTTTGTTCATCGTCAATAATTCGACGGAAAGCGGTTTGAATTTGTGAAAAACCAAGCCGTGTCTCATTGGCGAGGCGAGAAAGGGAATATGAGAAATTATATAAGTGTGAATGAACCCCCATTTGTTCCTGCTCTAGAAGTTGTAAGTATGTTTTAAGTTCATGTTCATTTGTAATAAAACTCGAGATCTGAGATTCTGTAGCTGTTCCTGTAAGCCAGTTCAAAAAATTACCTAAAAATGGTAGAAGGGCACGGGTAGTGCGCGGTTTTGGACCGACAGTAGCGAATTTGGTTGCGTAGGTTGCTTGAAAGATATCAGAGGTAAAATTGTTGACAGAATGTAAAAATTCTGTTAATGTAGTACAGAATCTTGATCCATTGTCCGGGTTACATGGGACAGTAATGTCAGTGGGGTCAAACGAAGGTAGGGTGAAGGAATAAACCAAAGGTACCATATGAGTGTGGGGAATGGCATGTGCAATCTTAGTATACTCTGCGCCAATCGATAATTCAACATGGCTGGGTGTCAACTCTAAACCGTGAATACAGAAAAGCCAAGTCGTTATGAAGGCTCTGAAAAAAAAGAAAAAAAACTGTGAGATGCGTGGGACTGTTTATTTATATATTAATAAATAAGTTTATTCATTTTTCCATTAGAGAGGAAAGAAAGAAAATACATGTAGACGGGGCTCTAGCCCCATGGAAACCCGTATGTGATACGTATGTTGTAATTCGCGGCAGCAATTTACCATGTGTTGTATATTATTTCATATTATTGGCAGCTGTCTAAAATGTAAGTGTCTGAGAAAAAGAAACTACAGAAATTGTTGCAAGGTCTTGTCTAAATAAAGAAAAGCTTGCTTCATAGAACAAAGAGAAGGAAAAAAAAACGTTGTTATTCACTATTGCCAAGGTGCTTTCCGTTAAAAGATAATGTAAAGAATTTGCTAGTTTGCAGTGGAAATACGTGAAAAATAGCTGCAGGGAACATAGACTGCGAGTGAAAGTATGTACTAGTTGCTTACTAAATCAATATCGACCTTGTGTTGGTGCCTGAAACTATGAAATGAATATATTTAAAGTGAAGTTCGGAGTGGCAAATCAAAGGTGACATCGATAATTGTCATCAATTATCGATACGGGTGCGTTTAGCCGCTTGTATTTTTTTTTCGCGTAATGCGGTGAATCGTGTAACAATTGTTCCGTGTCTTGAACCAGATGAAGAATGGCTGAGGGTAAGTACTTTGCTTTTGTGTTTTTCTTTTCTTTCTTTCTTTTCTTTTTTTTCTTTTTGTTATATAATTATTTGCCGAGTATGGCCAGAAAATGAAAGATACCTCCCCTGAAAGGAGGTATTAATCTGTACTGTATATTTGATTAGCATACCAAATGTTCCTATATATGACTGAATGATTCCTGATCACAAACGTGACTGTTATAACCGAACGCGCCAAAGCGAGAAACTGAAATCTGATATGGAATTTGTGACAAAGAGTACCACTATGGAGTGATTGAGGGAGCTATGGGAGGGACGGGTGGGCAAAGCCCCCTTCGTAAGCGAACATATAACCTCTTATTCTACATTAAATTGAAGTATAGGTGTGAACGTTAAGGGACCAGTACTTTATACGGTTTCTTTGTGTTTTTCTGTTTGTGGTGTTTTTATTCTTGTTAGCTATTTCTATTTTTTCTGTCTTTTAATTTTTATTTTTTTAATATATTTTTTTTTAAACAAATCATAATAATTTGAATTATGATCGAATGAGCGTCACGTGTGACTGCGAAAACCGGCCCGTCGGTAAGAGGGTATCGGAAAGTAACGAGGTTGTTGCAGTGGCGTATTTGGTGGTTCGGGCCGCCCCTCATCAGAAATCGAACGACGCCCCTCATTCACTCTCTCTACACGTGAAGTGTTATGTAGTGGTAGAGAACGTGCCGTGTCCTTTCTGTCCTTGGCTTTTTCTTGTTTGTTGTCCGAACTATTTTTTTAGATGGTTATTATTATTATTATTATTATTATTATTATTATTATTATTATTATTATTATTATTATTATTATTATTACTGTTATTATGGTTTTTATATGTTCCCACTGAAGCAAGAAAAAAAATGAGATTATTGCACTTCCTGTAGAGAAATAATAAATTTATAGTAATCAAACAAGACTACTCGCTATGAATGCAATAGACGTGTTCGGTGTATGAGATAGGAGAGGGATGAATACGGTCGCAATGGAAAGTATAGCTGTTATTCAAAATCCCGCATAATGAATATCCGCACGCATGTTACGCATCGTGATGTAGGCTACGAATTAATCAAAATGTGATGTTCGCAATTTTGTTTAAGGAAAAGAGAAAATTAGAGTGGAAGAGCCAATCTTATTTGTGAGCGGTATGTTATAAAGTGCAGTACTTATAATCATTGTGCTAGTCACGTAACAATTCTTTGTTGTTGTTTTTATTGAAAAAAAAAAATCGGTCTTTCGTCACGCTTGAAAAAGGTGTTGTGTTCGGCGTTCAGCAGTAATGAATAGCGTACTGAAAATTGTACTGTTTTTGTTTATTGCATTTCAAAAACGACGTATTAGGTTTGTCATTGGCTGTCGTTGATGTCGTAACATATCGACTAATACATGACTGATCCGTGAATGTCTGTGTGTGTGTGATTATGTGTGACTATGGAAGGGAAGAAGTTCTGTGGAGGAGTTGATGTGTTTGAAACAGTGGCGTCATTTAGGGGCAGGGAGGGGCATTTGCCCCCTCTGAGTTTGAGATTTATATAGATTTTTTCCAATAGAGTAGTAGTAAATGAGTAAAAAACGCGAAATTTTACTTATATCGAGGGGTTTTGCCCCCCCCAAGCAAAATCTGAAATGACGCTCTTGGTTTGAAATATGATCAGATATCATAATTCCTGAAACGAAGGTGGCGCGTCGTTCAGGCTAATGTGTTTTTACCTTTTTTCCTGCTACTGTCAACTCCCTCCCGTTCCCCGCACCACGACATCTGGCGATCCACAACGGCGCATGTTCCTGTTCCGACATCTGGCGATCCACAACGGCGCATGTTCCTGTTCCGACATCTGGCGATCCACAACGGCGCATGTTCCTGTTCCGACATCTGGCGATCAACACCGGCACCGTCTTCTTCGCTCCGGATCCAGATTCCAACTGTTCCTGCTCCGACATCTCTGATCCAGGTGCTTTACCCGCTGGCCAATGGACCACAGCCCCGCCACAACCGAAATCCACCGCCTTCGACTGTGGGGGACTCCAATCTCCACATCTTTCCCAGCGTGGCTTTTCTGGAACTCTGGACCATACCACGCCGTCAACAACGCTCTGCTCCATCCCCTCCCTTGATATCCATTTTGCTACCGCCCACGCTCATAAACGTACTTTCAGTGATTCAGTGTATTAGTGATCTCAGTGTTTTTTTTTTTTCTTTTTTTGTGTGTGTCAGTGTATATACAGTGGCATTTTTCCTTGTACTCAGGAATGGACCCAGGAATGTACCCAGGAAGGACAAACAAAAATAAAAAAAAAAAAAAAACATTGTGAAATAAAATGTCACGATGACCACGTTGACTGTTGGTGCGATCCTGGTGGGGGACTGTCACGTACCCGCCAGGAAGGAAAAACAAAAATCTCTTTCTTTGTTATCTTTAAGCATTAAAATCAGCTCAAGATATGGAAATGACTGAAAACGACGGAAACCAGTATGCAACCGAATAAAACCTGACCCCGCATGCTAACACCCAACCTTCAAATAAATGACTATTAAAGTGTTTTAGTAACTAGATAAAACGAAAAAACAAAGATAAAATTCCAAATAAAAAGGTGGGTGGCAGCAGCGGGGGCATCTCACACTCACTCTCACTCTCATCGCCGTTCTCCACAGTGAATCTTCTCGACAAAGTGATTGAAGAGCTGACCTTCCTGGAGTATGGGACTGAAACCTGCAGTGTAAGTCATTTTCTCTATCCTCTCTCTGATTTATGAGCTGTGGATTTGGGTAGCAAAGTCGGTATCCCGTGAGGGGATAACTTACTGTAACTCACTATACTACCTGTAATACAATAGCCAATAAACCAGTTACTGTCTAAATTAAAATAATTCCTTTCAGTAGACAACATTGCCACTTAAGTAGTTTCTGTAATTGTCTCTTTTGAGTATTGAAAAGATAATTTAAAGGATCGAAACACTATTCAATCTCATCTTGGAAAACTACGGCTCAAGTGGACACATACATGGACGCTTATCTCTTAATAGTTTCACTGGACTTTAATATTCAGAGACATGAGAGAACTTAAGAAACCGTTATTTGCATTGTAAGTTTTCTTTTACCTTTGCTTTATTAATATGTCTTTTTGAGATTTGTATCTCAATTGGTGGTCTCCTAAGGCTTACCTTAAATATATATTTAAATTGCTTTAAAACTTTGAAGTAACTATTAATCATGCAGACTAATTTAAAGTGCACTTTACATCTTCTCTTGTTTAGCATATTTCCTTTACTACCAGAAGTCTGCAGCTTGTTATATTAAATTACTTGTAATAAATAATAAACAATGAATATCATCTTTCTTTCCCAATCTCTAATAAGGTAAAAGGATACTAACACTATTACTACCGCAAGATATGCTTTCACTAAAAGGTATTAAATATATCAATTTACGATTTAGTTTTATTTATAAAAGCATATCACATCAGGGTCTAAATGAGAAAAATTATTACATATAAAAAAGGTTAGAGGGATCCGAAAGGGAGGAAGAAATCAACTAATACAGTCGAAATCCATCGTCGAGTTGGACAACATGGGTGGACACTTAACAATAACTCTGTAAGTTGTATTTTTCATTTTTATATGTAAAAGGCTGTCATTTAGGCTCCAAGCTGAGCGCATGGTCTCCCTAGTAAATTTAATTTCTATTTTTATCTTGTAATTATGAGAAATAAAGCCTTGCTCGTTGTTAATATAAGGGAAAGACGTCAATCTATTAAATAACCTCATCCTTTAAAAAATTCGTACTGACAGGCACAAGTAATTAACTACAAAGAAAAAGGCTCTAAATCTATACTATCGTATTATTTAAACATTAGCATCATCTACAGGAATGGCGGGTAAAGTGGCTCAAGAAGTTTCTTCGTCGCCATCCGTCGTTAGCTGTTCATACTCCACGTGCAGTTACGGTAGCGCGAGTGAAAGGTTGCACGCATAAAAAAGAACACATTCTTTGACACCCGCATAAAATTTACAATGTTGACTAAACGGGGATAACGGTTGTACAAGGGAAACAAGTGAAGCTCATCAGCATGAAAGGAAAAAAGACATTGGAAAACTTACCTCAGCTGAAAGAGTTGAGTTTAGTTGATCTTCAAAAAAAGCCTACACCCATGAAATTCAGAATTGGTTGGGCAGCCACCCTTTTCAACCGCTGACAGTATATCAGGTGGGGCCATTGTTTGGTCGAGCATACATACGTACAGCCATAATTGAGACAGCAGTGAATGGCTTCAGAAAATGTGGTATTTTCCCATTTGATCCACTCGTATTTGGGCCGTCAGACTTCCTAGAGGGTCAAGATGAGGACACGATCACTGCTCCGTCCACCAGCGGCAATCCTACCAATTACAATCCAACTAGTCTTAATGAACTCAGGGAGTGTTCCTCAATCCCTGATTGTGCGGCTGAAACATCTTCACCTTCTCGAGCTTCTGGTTCGGGTATTTCCGCCAATGGATCATCGTCCACACATGTCTCGTCATTTGATCTTCAACCTTTAAAATCCCCTCCTTCCGCCTCGAAACCAAGTATTGGACGACGAACCGGAAAGGCTGTTGTACTGACATCATCCCCTTACAAAGCAGAGTTAACACAATTAGTGGAGCGTACTTCTGCTACTAGACGAAGGAATCAGGCATCAAAGCTAGGCACAGCAGTGAAAGTGGCAAGAAAATTCAAAGATCGAGAACGAACAAGCAGCAAAGGCTGAAGAAAAACTCAAAACGCAAATTATCCTACGACGTGTCTGACTCTGAAGAATCCGATGACAGTATCCCATTTATCTCAACTGATGACGAAGGTAGTGCAGATGACTGTGACTGCATCTCCTGCGGCTAGGCCTTCAGTAACGACCGCAGGGGTGAAAAGTGGATTCGTTGTACTATGTGCTTGTTCTGGGCACATGAATTATGTGGGGTTGTGACGACTGGCAAACATACATTTGTGACCGATGCACACAATAAATGCTAAAGAAGCAACCAATAAATATGTGAACTTCCAGAACGAGTGTTATCCTTATTTGTATTTTCCTTTGTAAGATCAATAAATATAATTGCACTTCCAGAACGGGTGTTGTTGTTCTTACTTGTATTTTCCCTTGTGAGATCCCTATCCAATATTAGACATACACCTATCCGATATTTGGACGATTTTTTTCGTGGCTAAACTTGCACTTTTTTTATATGCTGTTTAATAATAAAAAATAACAATGCGAGAATCTCTATATATGTTTTAGTTACAAGGTAAAGGAGTAATCTAGCATATTGCCAATTATTCCCGATTTCTCTGCACTTTTAATAGCTTTTCTGCAGTGATTACAAAAACTATCCGATATTTGGCCGGTTTACCTTACTTTTTCTCTATTTTAAAGTTACGAAACATGGCTCCCCGGGAGGAAATAGAACCCCGGTCTCCCGCGTGACAGGCGGGAACTCAACCAAAATTAAATAACTTGCCCTGGTCTCTTGCAGACTACTACTATCAAGTTGAAATAGAAATATTTCAATTCGTTGAATTTTAAGATGTTAACTTCTCGGTTTGTATTTTTTACCTCGTCTCACGGTTAACTTTTTAACGCACTCGCGTTTTCCGATTGTTTTCGTGGGAAAACGGGAATGATGTATGGTGGATACAGGAATGAATTCAAGAGGTAGCCCGTGGGAATCTTCCCCCGCAGAAGAAAATACATTTCCCGCGTAGAAATTCTCGAAATTTTAATCACAAAATATAGAAATTAATTCTGTAATTAAGTTTTAAGAACTGAGTTTTAAAAAATCATCATATTGTATCAAACATATTAAGAAATTTTATTCTAACGTTAAAGTTATTTAAATAATCAATATTATTTTTGTATTCTTTTTAGTGTAGCGAACATGCAGCCAGATTGGAACAGTGAACATTCGGACAAGCGTTGCGATTCTAGAATAGACTCTATTCAAGGAAACAACGAACCTAATTCCAGAAACAAGCACACGGATGTCAAATAAAAACACACTTTCACCAGCTTAATATTAAATATCCATTTAAGTAAACAAGGAAGCTCATCCGTATACAAGCAAAAAATTTGAGTTTACTCGTCCAGTTCATGACTATCTATTAAGAGTGTATACGCCGCCACTCAGTGCCGAGCGTCGCTCAAGAGGACTCGACGCCTTTACTCTGGTGATGTAGTAGCCAGCACCAGCAGTCCAAAACGCTGAGCCGGCATACGTCCAGGTCTCGAAAGACGTCACCGCATTAGACGACCTCCAGGGAGGACTTCAAGCTCACGAGTCCAGTTCCATAGAAGGAGACATCGAGGACAACCGTCAGCCAGTTCGAACCCAGGACCACGACGTCCCGTGCCGAGCAGCGAGGAGATTCTACGAGTCTGTGAGGCAACGCCAAGAAGAGAAGAGGAAGACTTCCGGCTGGTTCGAAGCTAGGACTTTCACACTCAAAACCAAGTGCTTAAGTGCGTCGTAAATCTCCAGCTAAAAATGACAGCAGCAAGCCCAGTGCCTTTGGACAGCATCAAGCAGAAAAACGTACGTAAGAAAAAACATATTTTGATTTGTTCTCAAACAGGTTCGTTTGAGGAAAAGGGAAGCTGATATTCTATTTACACTCATAGCCTTGCATTGGCATTTTTAAAAATATTTGTCTCATTTGGTAAGCCTTCAGCTAACGAGATAACCGGTCAAAAAACCGAGACCCTTCAAGACAAAGTGTTGATCGGCTTTAGAAATTCTAATTATTCCCTTTTATTTAGAACTCCGGATCTCCCATTAAATTCATTTGATCATCACCCTTTTGTAATAAAATACAAATTCCATTTCCTATCTTTTATTTAAGTGACTTGCATCATCCTTATGTGTAGTTTATAACAAGCAATTATTCAACATATTCAATGTAATTAATTTAACTTCCTGCGTGACAGATTACATTACTGAGCTTTTATTACATAATTCCCCTGGAAATCGGGCGTGTAACTGAGCTGCCCTTAAGCTCCTATAATTATTATTATAATTAGCTCTGTAATTAAAATCATTAGCTCTTTATTAGCAGCACTTTTAAGTATCATTGTATTAGGAATAATAATATATATAACACTTCGTTAATTAAGTAATGGAAATCTAGATAGAAGAAAAAAGAATTTAGACAGTGTTAATTTATTATTTGCTAATCAGGTTCTCAGGCAATCACGTAGCGTTGAAAGCCCTTAAGAGAAAAAGAAAAACAAAGCTATTATCGAGATCCTCAGGGTCAGAATGATGTATATCATCAGATACAAAAAGGAAAAAGAGAGACAAGGCATCATACAGAATTAAATCAGATTCCGAATTCAAATTCAGCGACAGAGCGAGACTCGGACATGGGTGGACTGTAATGTAAATTCAACTCATCAATATATATTAAAAACTTTTAAGATTAAAAATAAAAGAAACAGGCTGAGGTTCCGTAAACGCACTTTCAAGGAAGTAAAATTTAAAAATGAAAGAGAAAATGGTAAAACAAGGGGTCAGTGATTGGTCAGTCATTTGACAGTCGGTCCGTCAGTCAGAACATAGTCGACCACTAGAATCGGAAACTTGGCAGTATGGACCTCAGCCTATACCAACAACTTTCCTGTAAGTACTTCATTAATTATGCTAAGAAGCAACACATAAGAAGTTCGTGCATGGAGGTCTTCCTCCATGACAGGCGTATTGTTAAAATTAATTTCTATATTTATTATTTTGTAACCTTGTCTATTTAACTTCTTCAATAATAATCAAGATGCATCTGAAATATTGTCTTTCTACCGAGGATAAACAATAAGCAATATTCTATAATCATTGATTAAATTAGCAACAATTTCTGTATTTTAAAGTTACAAAACATGGCTCCCAAATATTAGGCGAATTGCACAAAAATGAACTTCTTGTGTTTTGTTTTCTTTGCGTAATTTAGAGCTACATTTGGTTAACAATATTAGCACTCTGTAGATTTCAGTTATTTCATTCCTATTATCATAGTGTGTATAGTGTTCACGAGCTTTCTCTCAAGTATTTGCTTTGTTTGTTTGTATAATGCCACGGGCTAGAAATACCGCAATGGCAAATCAACGTATAACTGTTTCTCCAGTTCCTATAACATTAGAAATTTACTCAGGCCTTCCAGGAGAATTTGCTGAAAAATTCATAGTCTTTTGAACGTTTGGGTGTATTATTAAACTAGTCAGATCAAAAAAAAAGTGCAGATATTTCCCTTTGTTTGCCCAACATACCGCTGTACTGGTTTAAGTCAAAAGATCCACACAACCTTAAATTGGACAGATCTCAAGAAAGCCTTTTTAGAGCAGTTTTCGAATTCAGATCTTCAGCTCACAGTGATAGAGAAATATAGGTCAAGGGTTCAATTACCGGACGAGTCTCTCTTGTCTTACATAAATGCAAAGCAATATTTAAGTAAGCAGCTTCTTCGCGAGTTAACCTTTACGGAGCTACTTTCTGATATTGTTAGTGGGTTGTTACCAAAATATATTGTGGATTTCGCTCAGCGTTCCATCGCATCATTTCATGCCTTAGTGGCACAAACAGAAACTTTACAAAGGGCTGAACTCTTGACCCAAAAGCGGTATACCTACAGCTTCAGTACCGGCACCTATACCTCCAGTTCCTCTAGTACCGGCATCTACACCTTTAGTTCCGTCGGAACTGAAAGCTTTCCCCTTAGTTCCTACACCTTTAGTTCCTTCAGTTCCGGAATCTTTCACCTCAGTTCCAGTACCTACCTTACCAGTCACTTCCCATCTCCCTATAGTTCCTACTCCTGTAAAATCTCTTTCGAGAAATGTTCCCTCACCTTCCTACAATTGCTTAGCGGTAACAGCACTTCCCTCAGCAGTTCCCCCACCTCTACCCAAAGTACCTGTTTTACAGGGATCTAACTCCCTGATAATGCACTTCCTCACTTTTCAGCCCCCAGGCCGGTTCCTCTGCTTCTCAAACGACTCAGATGCAATCGACTACCGCTTCTCAAAATTCCCCATCCTCCCAAACTTCGTCTGCTAAACAGACAACAGTACAGGTTCCGTTAAAATTTCATGGACATTTACCGATGATAAATGGTCAGATAGAAGGTAAAACAAACCCAATACTTCATGATAGTGGCTCAGAAGTGAACCTCATTTCTGAATCTTTACTACTTCCAACTGTAAAACCATTTTTTCTAAAAAACGACACTTACTGGGATATCTTATATTAAGCTAGAACTAACGAAAGCTGTATCATTAAGGACATTGATAGGTAACCACTCTTTTACTCTTTTGTTTAGAGTATCCCCAGTAACATCCATTCTTTTGCTTCTTTCGAGTCAGTTTTTACAAGATCATAGGGCTCATATAGATTATGACAAACAAATTCTCACACTTCACAGGTTTGGCATTTACCCCTCTCACCTCTGAAATATACGCAAACTGCTACTTGATCTCCAACTCTTGTTAACCGAGTTAAATTAGCATTTAAAACTGGATATAGCACGGTTATTCTACCGGGTCAAATGTGTTTTGTTCCCTTGTTATCCCCTACTCGGAACGCACATACTACTTTTTACATAAACCAGCCAAATTTTAAAAAACTTCAAAAATGCTATACGGCTCATGTTATTCTTCATTCCTCAAACTTGTGCATTCCAGTAGTTAACATCCAGTTATGTTAAATTTAAACGAAACACAGTAATAGCTTCAGGCATTTTCTTCTCACCAGACCAAAACAACGTGAAAGTGCACACAGTTATGAAGCTTTACGACCCAACACCAGAGCAGGTAGAAAGAAGAAAACAGAGCGTTTGGAGAAAATAAAAACAAATATAGACTTTCAAAATCTTATATATAGTAAATCCAAAATCAGTGAAGCCCTTCTCCCCCATCAGAAACAGCGACTTTTAGAACTTCTTAGCAGACATGTCACTTGCTTTCAGTGGATTGATACTGATTTTTCCTCTATGGATGCTTACGAAGTATCTTTAGACTTGATAGATAGGGTACCATTTAAAAATCCCTAATTCACCATTCCGCATAAATTGAGAGACAAGGTGCGCCAAAAAGTTATAGAGCTTATTAATAATGGGGTGATAGGTGAGTCAGACAGCCTATACCAAAGTAACTTGCTTGCAATCCCCAAACCAAACAGCGAGGATCTTAGATTGGTTTTGGACCACAAGGTTTTATCTAAGAATTCGGCTAGAATTTCCGATGCAATGAGAAATCGGCTAGGTGCACTGACACGCTAGACGAACTTAGTCACGCATTATTTATGGCGTCTTTGAATCTTGTATCCTGCTTTCTTCAATTGAACTTGTCTAAAGATCAAGATGCTACAGCATTTTCAGTTCGAGATCTTGACTTACCACATAAACAGTATTGTTTAACAAAAATGCCACAAGGACACTTCAATTCCACCTTAAATCTTAGGCGTGTATTAAAAGACATTTTTAACACATTCCACAGTCGCAATTGGTATTGTGTTGTTTAATATAAATTTGATAATTATATTTGAGTATAATTAAAACTTTTTAAAAAACTCATTTAAATATAAAGGCAATAGCAACACTCTTTAGAAACAAGATATTTCATCAGACGGACAAATCATTGTAAACAACTTCTGGTGAAAGGGAAAGTGTTCTGCCACAATCATATAAAAGGACTCACTTTTAACAAGAAGTTATGATTTGGAAGATTTGAAGATTCGAGTTGATTCGACTACCAAGGTTCTTCGAAGTCGTTCAAGAATGGCAGCACACTCTCCTGGCCAGTAAGTTGTCCTTTCTCTCCTAACTGCTTATTTGTTATGATGACATTTGCTATGCCAGATTGTTGGTAGGTCTTCCAACAACAGGCTTCACTTATACTACTGAGTATTCAGATTTATAATTTGTTTAATTATTATGATTGAATAGTACATTTGTTTTGAGAATGCAAATCTCAAGTTGGCTCCCATTTATTAATGTGTTTGTTTAAAAGATATCTGCTAATGCTAATGGCACATATATATAAATAATTAAATTGTCTCTACAACTGTGCCTATAATAGCGAAAAGGCAGAATGTGACTTTGTATATCGTCGCTTTCAATACATAAGGACGTAACTAACATTTTCATAATTTTACAGGAGAAGCGAAATAAGATTTTGTGATATGTTCAAGTCAACATAACTTTTTGACTATTTACAGGAAACCTTTAATAGTTTGGACGCTTATTGGCGAGGGACATATGTTCCTTTCCGTGTAGATTTGACTTTCCAGCTGTTCGTATGTCTTGATAAAATTGCAAAGTTTTTAACTTACGCCCTTATGCTGTGAACAGATATATGTTAAATTCTAGTTCTAAAATAACAATAGTGGCGTATGTTTTAGTAACTTTATTTTTCACATATTTTACAGTTTTGTACATAATGAGCACTGATACTACAGTTAATGTTTTTTCTTTTGTTATAATTATAAGAGTGTTTATTATGTTGTACATAATATTTTTGTATGAAAAATGTAACTTTGACTATACATTATAGAATATATAAAAATATGTTTTTAGGTAAGCATTATGGCTGTATTGACACAAAGAAAGTCTTTTTAACAATGGACTTCAACAAAATCTTCGACATTTTCATCACTCTGTAGATTTCGGAAGTATGCGGGGTAGTCTCACGGTATTATTCCTATATCGCACAAATTTTCCAAGTCTTCCTTCTTTTGCTTAGAATTAGGTCGAACAGAAGAATACCGGGGTAAGAGAGTAGGCTGGTTTAGTGTACAGCTTCTCGGGGAATCTTTGCGTACCGAAAATATGGAAAATTCATCCCTCATTCGGGTTTTCAGCAAAACTGTCCCCAAGTCGTCTTGACTGAATCTTATCCATCGCAATTTTTGCCATCCAATCTCATTGTCTTCTTGGTCTTTGCTGCATGGTAGAAAAGTTTTTCGTGCTTCCTCGAAGTTAAAGAAATCATCTATTGTCATCGAGTGTACCTCGTATGGAAACGGATTTTTGCGCGACATTCGAGCAACAGTTAACCACTCTGTTGGAACGAACACATCTACATTTTTTTCGCATGCTCAATGGTACTACTCATGGAATCAACTTCCATATCTGTATGTCCTGGCTCAAGAAATTTATGATCAATCGTTTTTATATGAGTGCTACTCACCGCATATATACACATTGATGCGAATTTTTATATGAGTGCTACTCACCGTATATATACACATTGATGCGAATTTCTTGTTTAAAGTTTGCCCTCCGCAGCAATCGGAATATGTGGTCACGTGTTCAACTTCTGTTGATAATTCGCGTAAGGATTTAAGAACACATGACGCAATTTCATTTGGGCCCCTCTTTGCCTTTGTTTCGTCCCAAAAATAACAGTAGCCCTCATGAGTAGCAACATCGTAAATAGTAAGATTGTAAACGTTTAGTTTCTTCGCGTAATAACATTTTCTAAAGATCAAAACAAATCACCTTATGAGTTCTATCTTTCAATGCATTCTCCATGTCTAGTCTCTTTTCTTGCCTTGCTTCATTTTTTTTAGTTTGTGCTCCTCGTAATTTTGCAATTCTGCTCTTCTTCCATCTTCGGACAACTTACTAAACTTGACACATAGTTCATTGAAACTGTGTGAGATTATTGAGGCTCTGTCCTACTGTACAGCAGTTTTACTCTCAACAACTTAAAAGCATATTATAGATATTCTTTATTAGTACAAATTAAACTTAATGGCACTCCTTTGTTATAAAGATTTTAAGGAGTGTTCTTAATCGATAAATCCTTACTATTATATTCGTAATTTAAAATATTCATCTGTAGAAAAAAATATTAAATTCAGGAAAATATACTATACCTTTTTCAGGCAAGTACTCTGGATCCCATCACTATTATTTTCCAGCTCTGTACACTCTGAAGCACTATCATCGTCATTGTATGTCAGTAACCGGCAAATATCTTCTTTAGCAATAATTTTGCTTCGCCTGTTCATTTTTATGACTTCCTTGCTCTCCTGCTTTTGACACAATAACTGTTGCTTCCTTTCTATTGAGTGCTTTTGAACTCTCGCAAAACAAAAGAAAAAAACTTCTTTGTACGTCATTAACCAAGTCTCTTTTAACAATCAAACCCCTAAACAAATCCAAATCAACTATCGTAAACAAACCATGGCGGCATTTACATACAAAGAGACCAAAAATGCGGTACTCATTGTGGCGTATGAGCGCCAGACCACATTACTGTGTACTCAGATCGTTTAATACAGAAGGGCGTAAGTGTCATTTAAGCCCTTATGCTTTGAACAACTTGCTTTTATATCTCTTAACGCCCTTATGAAAATGACCCCCCAGAGCTGAACGGTTCGCCGTACAGCCACAAAAATTTCCCAGCAGCTAGACACGATTGACATCTATCGGAAGAATTGAAAATCTGAAAATCCCAAAAAATGTAAGTTACGCCCTTATGTATTGAAAGCGACGATATTATCTGTCTAATAAATCTGTTAACAGATCCCAACCATTTCATTTAACATAATAATAATTATATAAGGAAACATTAACAGTATTATTTTTAAGATACGATACAGTATTGTATGTAGATGCTTTCCTCAGTGTTGGACGAGCATTTGAAGACCTTTTAGACTCACTAGACAAAATACTCACCGTGGCAGAAAAATATTCATTATTTTTCACTTTAAAGAAATATGTCTTTGGAATGCAAGAGGTCGAATTTTTGGGTCATGTTATTTCAAACGGTAAAATAAAACCCAACTCTGCAAAAACTCAAGCCATTCTAGCACTGCCACGGTTAAACAATTAATATCCTTTTTAGCAATGGTAAATTACTACAGAAACTTTTACGCAAACCTGACATTAATAGCAGCACCCCTTTATTAAGATATTCTTTTATTTTGTGATTTTAAAAACTGAAGTATTTACTTAATCTCTCGGGGAAACCAAACAATAAACAAGTAAAAGTGAAATATTTTAAATAAAGTATCGAAAAACATCCTGGTAAAAATAGTGAAAGTTAAAAGCAAATATTATAAACACGTATTACGGAAACGTAAAGAACTTCAACTTGGTCGAAATTTTTATAATTTCAAAAATCAAGCCTCAATATTATTCCAGTGGATAATAATGTTACCTTGGAAAAACCAAAGGTAAACAAATAAGTTATTATTGGTACAGTCAGATACTTGAGGAAGGACACCAGAAAACCCAAAACCATTATATATAACGAAAACATTGTTGTTTTGTGGAATGGTGAAAGCAGTGATTTCCCGCATACGTCACGAAACTATTATTTCATAGTCTAGAATGCACTGGTTTCGAAGGACATGAGAAAGAAAAATAACAAATGAGACATACATAAAAACTACTGGTTTTCTAAACCATGTGTTCAGTTTTCGGAGTCTCTCAATTGCACAAATACGGTTCAAGTCAATCCGTCTCGAACTCTCAAGTCGGAGATTATCGGGCAGGTGGAACAATTTGCTAATTGTCCACTGTTGTAACGCGAAAATATTGTCGTCGTTACTGACATCAATGGACCAGATCATGTAAGTTGCATATTTCATGGTTTTCCATATTTTATTCACATTTATAGTCAGGCAATGCAAATCTAGTATATCCTCATAGCCGCAGGTTATGATAAACCCGGATTTGATTTAATTTCATTTTGATTTAATTTAATTCAATTTAATTTTGACTATTCTTTAATTTCTCTTGTGTATAATGATTATTATATTGGCTTCTGTGAAGGCTATAAGAGAGGTTATCTAACTGTCCAAATGACATTAAATAGGTCTATAAATGCGCTTAGTAATTTACTCAGACATCATATTTTATTTAACAACCATTTACTTAATATGGTATTACCGTGGGTGACCCATATACATTTCGATAATTTTATCGGGTTTAGAATAGCTTTGTGAGGGTCACACCCACTTTTGTGTAACTAATATTTCTCAGAGTAAAATGAGATAGCCCAGGTGAATTACTGCTTAATCATTGTGCCTATTTATAAATAACTTTACCCTGGTTCTACCTGCTAATAGGTTAGGTAAAATTCAAATAGGTTAAGTGACAACTTAAATGGATAAAGTGATAGCTTAAAATAGAATCTGTGATAAATTGAATACATAATGCTTATAAGCCTATACTATTGGGGTAACCATTGGTAATATTACAGATACTATTATGACATTGTTGTGACACTTTTATCCATCACGGTAGTGGTTATGCGGTACCAAATTATCCGTGATACACGGAAGACTTTCACAAGGGAAAATAAACAATCCTATTTTCTCAAATCCGAAATAGAAAACGAAAGTATGGAAAATAAATATATATACTCTAAAAATCTTACAAAAATCATCACATCGCGATCACAACTCAACCTCAACGCATTCGCACATCGTTTACAGTGAGGTTCTACAATCTTAGAGTTAGTGGTGTGCAGACTCAGCTGTCAATTGACTGTGCCTGATCATGGACTTCAGCCAAGTGTAAGTACGCAACCATGAACTCTGTCCGGCAGTCTTAACATAAGAACGAGAATATGTAACCCCGTGTACATCAAAATATTATTTATTATCTTCTCCACATCCTCATTTACTTTAAATGTTATTCATTTCTCTCTTATCATTTTGGAGACGGTCATATATTATGTACGCATATGCAATAAACCCACGTTTGTATTATTGTTTTAAGAATCTATTTGTCTCCTTTCAAGCACTCTAGGCAATCAATCATTTTTTTACGTCTTATTATAATGCGCTCAAAGGTAATCAAGGGAAACTGCATTGGACGCATGAGATGACGTTGGCGTATGAGAAAATTAAAACAGCTATTACGCAAGAACCAATATTAGAAATATTTTCAACTGAAAATACAGAGCATTTACTAATGCCTGATAGCAGTTCACAAGGAATCTGTTCCATTTTATTGCAAAAACGCAACGATTCTACCGTCTGGCGCCCCATCGCCTGTGTGAGCGCGCCATCCTTCTCGAGTTAAACCCATACCTATTTATGAGCAAGAGTTATTTCCCATTTACTATTCCTTGAATAAGTTTAGAAAGTATTTATTAGGAGCCCCGTTTGCAATATTGTGTTGGGAAACAGATTTTGCAAGAAAAAAAATGGATAAGATAATCTAATATGTACTAAGAAGAAGAACTATTAAAATGTTTTTTTGAGAAAACAACCTTGCCTAAGGGACAAGAGAGACTTCTTAATTATTAGAAACATAATTAAAGTGTGATAAACACGAGAGATATAGGGAGGATACAGGCTGGCAAAAGGGGAGGACGGAAGCAGCCAAAGACAAAAGGAGAATTCAGAGTCATGTGGGTGAGAGGACACCTTATACTCATGTAAAACTTTTTCCTCTTTGTAAATTTCAGTTGAAAAAGAATCTGAGCTAAGTAAGGTCTCTTGTGTAAAATATTTTGTGATTGCAAACTTTACGTTATTTCAATGTAATCTTTTTATTTATTTATTTATTTCTCAATAATCTCTCTCAGTGTGAATAAAATCTGCTGACTTAAGTGATCCTTCCGGTTCTTTTACTTACTTCCATAGAAAAGAGATAAGAACCAACGTATTTGAATTGACAGCGGCGAATACTCATCACTACTGATACTATAAAATTCTTTCATTTTATTAAACAATGTTAACTGATAACTCAGCGTTGTTAGCTCTTAGAGGCTGCCAACTTATCTCCGAAACTTTTACGATGGACAGATTTTATTTTTCAATTTAGATTAGCCTTAATTAAAAGTTCACAAAATTGTATAGCTGACCTATTGTCACGACAACCTCTCGAATTTGATAGTCAGGATTTACACCTAGTTGAACCAAAATACCACCCCCTTCAATTCTTGGCCCTCACTAAAGACAGATATTGCTGAGTTACAAAGGCAGGATAAGTTCTTTTCGAAAATTATTCATATCTTACAAGTAGAAGACAAACAACATCCCAAGTACACCACGTGGAACAAACAATACTTCTTCAAACATTTTACATCGCCATTATTTTTACAATGAGTCCTCGAGCATTATTATGCATCCCTAGTAAATTGAAAAAAAAAAAAAAAAAAAAAAAAAATTGAAGAATTGCATACATCTTCTGCAATACACCAAGGTTTTCATTGGCATATCGTACAATACTTAGAGCATAGTTTGAAAATAGTACATGCTGTTATTTATTTTCGTTTTCATTTCAGCTGTTATTTTTTCCTACTCCCTCCTATGCCTAGTCTTACCTAGATATAACCACCCTTACAGTAACGCCTTTCTCCCTTTTACTCATTATTCTCTTGGGATTTTATTTTTGCAAACGATATATGTTGTACAGGTCTTATAAATGCCTGACGCGACATGTTCCATCGCACACCCCACAATCTAGTGAAATCATAAGCCTACAGTTACTTCAAAATTCCCTTCTGCCTCCATTCACCATGAGACATTTCTCTGCAAGTTCTTGTTTAGAGAAAAAAAATCGAAGAACTATGGACATTTCTGATCAGCTGATTAGTTAAACAAACTTGTGTATGGAAAGATTGACTCTGTAGGTCAATGTCAGGGTTCTGATATTCGTTTGTTCGAAGTGATTGCAACGCCATCTATCTTGTGTAATCTACTCGTAGCTATTACGTTTCCATTAGAATGAAACGTGAGGTAAGCAGGAGTAGGAGCTTAAAATTTTGTTCGTCAAATTGGAAAATAGTAGAAAGTAATTTCGGTTTGATTTTCGGCCTTAAGTGCTCCAAGATTTTGTAAAGTGAACAGGGATATATTACTCGGCGAGAATTTGTAAGTACAAAATTTTAATCTATTATTTCTCTCTCTTTTTGGCCAACTACTGCTAGTTTTTGGTGAGTGGTATGTCTTTGATCACTATAGTAATCATATGTTGTTAAATATTTGGGGAATTAAATTCAGTTTAAGAGTAATTTGTTATAAGAAATCTTCCAAAAGAATAATTTGTAAATTCCATTTAGATTATTGGGAAAGTAGAATGTTAATGTTGAATTACTTCCGGACTGCCAGTCAAAAATGGGAAAGGGTTAAATTTGGTTTGGATAATGTTATTTGTGTAAGCACCTTTATTTCGTTACTGTTACATTTATATTCATGTTGAATTATTTATATAATAAATTGTTCATGTTGAAGGAGAATTATAACTTCTCTGGAAAAGATTATTTGCCCAAATTGTTCCGCATTAAGGGAGAGATAACTGACCCTTTCATAGGCAGTGGTTAACTTGTTTTCAAGATTGCCGCTACATATACATTAAATTACCTCACGTTTCATTTTGTGAAATTAAACCTTAATGCGTAAGGGCAATAGGAAGTGGAGATCGAATCTGGTTACGATTAAAATTAAGCAAAAGGAAAATAAAATTTGTATTACTGTTTGTAAGCTGGATAAAAGGATGGAAATCAATTTAATTGAGAATAGATATTTCGGTTATTGGCATATTAGAAAAGAAATAAGAAAAAATGAATTATTGGCAAGCGGCGTATGAAGCAGGGGGTAGTAGGTTGCGTCATACAAGAGTCACGTTGGCTGACCCTCCCCTTGTTTCGTTTGACAATGAGAATGAAGGTCGTAGGTGCGAAGGGCAGGAAAATCAGAGAGGGGGGAATTTCTTGTTCCCACATACACCTGCTTGTGAACACAGAAATGCAGTGTTGCGACCTCCTATAACTGTAACTTTCAAAAACAATTTTCACAAAGTATTTTTAATTCCTTAGAAACATGAAATGAAATCTTTAAGTTTTACGTCCCACGGTTATGCCGGTTAGGCTAAAGGAGGCGGTGATGATGAGAGATGAGTGAAATGGTGGAATGAAGAAAGTGGGAGGAAACGGGAGAACCCGAGAAAACCCACGAGCACGGTGTTTGTCCACCACAAAGTCCACACGGCGCGAGCTGGGATCGAACCAGGGACCCCAAGCACCGGAGGTGAACGCTCTACCACTGAGCCACCGCGCCCCCCTTTAATTCCTTAGAAAAACAAATTAACGAAATACCGGTAATCGATGGAACAGATGGTATGTTAGTATGTAATTTTCTTCTGAAACTTGATATGCTGATAGTGAAAGAAATTGCTCCTGTAGAAGCGATTTTAGTTTCGAGTTTACAGAGATGTAGGAAGCAGGCTTATGAAGAACTGCAGCGCTTGCTAACAATAACTACAGATTGGAGTTATGTACGTCATTCATTATTATTAAAATTTGTCACACCATTGATCTGTACGGAATTTATGCAGGTTTCACTTCATAGAGTAATGCAAGAATATGAAAGTTTATTAAACTTTTTACAAGATAAATTAAGTACATTAAATGTTTTGGAAATAAACATGCCTGAGGATGAAATTTGTAAATTGGTAAGTAATTTAGTTACCCCAGAGATTCGTAATTTGTTGTTAATAGTTAGTGTTCCAAAAACGGTGTATGAATATGTAGATTTTGCAGAAAGTTTCGAAATAAATGACAAATACAATCAAGATTATAAAAATATAGTCAAAAGTGAAAAGGTTAGTTTACAACGAGTAAAAGATCCTCTTAGAAGTGCCAGGACAAATTATACGTCAACACCTATTAATAGACGGAGTATCCGCATTATCAAAATTTAAATAACGAAAATAAGACTGGATTTCATAGTGCGTATTCTCATAGTGCAACGGAAGATCATGGAAATTTATTACAATTGCCTATCAGTATATGTCATACTTTATATCCCTGTATAGTAGATACAGGATCGATTTTATGCTTGATCGAAAATAGTATTTTAGAAGAAATTCGTACAAAATGTAAGCCAAAAATAAAACAGGTTAATTATTCTGTGACCATCATGCAAGGGAATGAATTGTTAGTGAAGGACCGTTCAAAGTCATTTCTGAACTCGATCAGAACTCGTATTTGTTAGAAATAAAAGGGAAAAACACTCCAATAGCAAAGAACAGATTGAAAATCTATTATGAGGATGAAAACATACATCCTGATTTTGTCCCAAAGTATAGACGATTTATGTAAGCCTGTAGCATATTCCTTTAAAAAATCATATGCTTCAGTTTCCGAATTTCTTCTCACACTGAAAGCTAAATATCACCCCCCCTTTTCTTTTTTTTTTTTTTTTAAAAAAAAAGGAGTCACTATCATTTCAACCATAATCATCACAATTTCTTCGAGCTAATTTTATTTACTTACTTTAAACATTGAAGTGTTTCTGTTTTGCAAAAATCCCAGTAAACCGAGTAGACATTCTTCCACTCATACAACACCACGTTCAACGACTCACTAAGCATTCTTTTTTAGGCAAATTAGAACATCTATGTTGCCAGTGCATTATACATGCTGTTCTAAGCAGTTTTTCACAAGCAAATTTTATCAAGGATTTCTTGTAGTTCAAAAGTTGACTTACTTTAGTCATATTAATGACTTTTCAGAATAGTTTTTACAAGAATCATTTATGCAAGACTTTTTGGCATTTCCTTCTTTCATTATTCTTAAACAAAAAACAACTAGCACCCCTGTCAGGTTCGCAGGCACTTCTTGTCAGAAAGTAGCTTTCACATTTATTTCAAGAAATTGCCTCAGGCTTAGCATTCTTCAAAATCTTCAATACAAAGTGCATTCCACTCGTGTGATTTAAATTGTTTTTGTTTACATTTTCCCAAGACTGTTTGACCACACCACGAGGTTCATTCATTCTCTACAATTACTTTTACTTTCATTTTCATTTCAGACTTGGAAAATAAGCCTTTGGTCAAGGCAAATCACATTACATCACTAAAACTTCAAGATGTTGCATCATCACTTATCAGTGATTCTTCCTTTGGCTACAGTAATTCTGGCTAGTTTAAGTGTTCTCTTGTGGTATTGCATTCATGTACAAAAGTATTGTTGTCATCGCAAATATAACAGACTCAACTCACGACTCAATTCCACCGTTCCACATGCAGAGGCGTATTCTGCCTCCGTCAGTGGAACACGACTCCCAGTAGCTCGTCCACAGCAAACAATTCAACCTCAGTGTACTTCCACTTCTAAAAGGGAAATGTCATCTTCTACAGGGTGCGGCACGTAAAACCGGCCCGTCGTAATATTCTGGTATATTGTGTTTTTGGCAACACTTAAATAATCTACCTTCCTACCAAGAGATGGCGTGTCGAGGTCGGGTCGACTTACGTGACCTGCAGCAGTCACGTGCAGCCGCAGCCAGTGAAACTTGTCGAAACCAATTGAGAAAAAGGCCTCGTTGTGTTAAGCTGGGTGAGTGTCAGTATGTGATAATGCCGTATTCGATACCCGAGCGTGTTGCCATTGTTGAAGGGTTCATTCTCACTGGATCTTTTGTGAAAACAAAGAATTTGTTTCGGGAGAAATTTCCAGGACGTTCTGTGCCAGCAAAAAGCACCATTCAGGAATTGATTGAAAAATGGCGGCGTACAGGATCGGTTCAAAATGCTCCCAGGAACAGACGACCATCTGTCTGCACACCTGAATTAAAGATGCAGGTTGAGGAGATAATGACAAGAAGTCCTCGAAAGTCAACCAGGAGATTGAGTCAACAGGTTCATGCGAGTGAGAGAAGTTGCAGACGTGTTTTAAGGGGACTGAAGTTAAAACCATACTGGATAAGTGTTGTGCAAGAACTGAAGGAGCCTGACCTGCAGAAGAGGGTGCATTTCTGTTCATGGCTGTTGAGCAATGTTGCCAGTGGTTTCTTGGATCCACTAATGCTCATCATGAGTGACGAGGCGTGGTTCCACCTGTCTGGGTACGTAAATTCCCAAAACAACCGGTATTGGTCGACAGAAAATCCACACGCAATCCACCAGGTACCCTTGCATGATGAGAAGATTGGTGTTTGGTGTGCCATTTCCGCCACACGCGTTATTGGGCCCATATTCTTTGAGACGACAGTGAACAGTGACGTGTATTTGAGAATCCTGGAGGAGTTTTATACACACTTGACCGAAGAGGAGCGTCAGTTATGTTACTTTCAGCAGGACGGTGCAACATGCCACACATCAGCTGCATCACTGTCCCTTGTGCATGAGATGTTTACACCAGAGAGGACAATCAGCAAAGGCTTGTGGCCTCCTCGGTCACAAGACTTGTCCACGTGTGACTTTTACTTATGGGGACTGTTAAAGGGAAGAGTATACGAAACAAATCCACACACAATTGAAGAACACAAGACCAGGATCCAGGATGTCACCAATAGCATTACAACACAAGAACTGACAAGGGTATATATGAATCTCCTCAATCGTGCTCACATGTGTGTTGAAGTGGGCGAAGGACACTTTTAGCACCTGCTGTGAAGGCTGCTGTGAAGGTGAGTAGTCATATTCAATACATTACATTTCATTTTATGTGTTCACTTTACGGGCCGGTTTTACGTGTCGCACCCTGTATAATAGAGACAACTAATGACCCTAATTCATCATCATTTCCATTAACGTCTAAAGTTCTTACGAACTCCGATTATTTTAATGATATTGATTAATTGGCCTCCTTACAGAATATAGCCTATATTTTGCACAATCTGTTCTAAGCACGCTACTTAATATAATAAGAAACACCTTACATTTGTATATATTATTATATTCCCAAAAACATTAAACAATGAAAATTTTTAAGGGATTCTATGTCACTGGTTCTCTTGAACAGTTGACCATTGTACCTTATTAAAAGGGGGATTATTATATTCCCAAAAACATTAAACAATGAAAAGTTTTAAAAATTATTAGACGTGCATACAATCAGTGACATCTCCTTTGTGAAGAACAAAATAACAATTTAATCTATCGACAGAAAATGAAAACAGCACTTTCAAGGTGACTATTTTGGAAGAAAGTAAAAAAACACATATTTTCTCATTATCAAAAAAATCACACAAAGGGCCTTTCTAAATTCCAAAACAATTTTGTGACGATATAAAAACTAGCGTTTTAAGCAAAAAATATCATTCTACCTACACACGCGAATTGTGTAGTTAAGTGTATCGAATTCACGTCATACAGGAACTGAGAACGCAGAAAAATCCAAGATGTGGCTACCAGGACTGGCATCCATTGAAGGACGTTTGTGAGTATGCTTTGTGTAGTTGAATATTACGTGACTTAATTTGAGTGAAGGAAGGACCACAAAACATTAAAAGACACACACGAGGGAACCTTCGCCTTGGTGCTTTACCTTCCACTATATTACTTGTGTTATATGTTATTATTCTGCATATATCATATGTTTTATATCAATATTTTCTTAGGTGATGGTTCTAATAAATATTACAAAATGGAAGACATTTATCTTCTAATTATCCTTTTAATATAAACTAGTAGCATAGCGTGACAATTCACAAGCATCTTTAAGCTCTTGAAGCTATTTCAGCAACATTATAATATATGTTATTGTTGGTGCTGGTATATATATCTACGTATTTTAGGGTTTGTTTATTATTTAGTGCTTTATTTACTCTTATATGTTACATTCGTGTTCCCGACTATGTCTCTTGTCACTTTATGTTAAATCATTCATACTCCCCAATCCCCTTAGTACTTCAGACACTCTAGCTTAATTTTAACGTATCACATTGTTTATGTTACAATATAATCGACTGGAATTGTTTCTGATGGAAAAAGTACTCAGATGGGACAACATGCACTTTGACAAGAGAGGGGAATCTAGACGTCACTGAAAGAATACAGAAAGGTACTTTGCTGTATTACTTCGGGATCGCATTGTATAAAGTGATGCTCATAGTGACAATGAAATGACCCATCAATGAAAGACTTTCAACTCAAAAATAGATGTGGTTAAAGACTTTCAATTTCATTTGGTGTTTAGATTTAAGTTCATTCTTTTGTTTATTTCATTCTTGTTCCAAAAAAAAAAAAAAAAAACTATGGTATTGAGATATGGATCCTCTAGCTTTATAACATTTACAACACATTTAAACACTTGATATTAACGTTTTTTTTTTTCTTCTTCTTTCTTTCTTGTCATCATGTGATTCTAGAATGCAAGATTACACGTGTTTTAATATTTGAATTTTGTAAGGCCCCATGCTTCCAATAGAGAAACCAAACACACACACAGATGAAAGTGCAAGTACTTCTAGCAATTATGAGAAACCATCTTTGTTTACTAACTACCTCATACAGGGTGACTAACCACCAAATGCTCACTTCCTCTTTCTTTTGACACTTCGCAAATTCACAGGTGAAAACCACAACATTTTCTTCAATTTTCATCATTACGCACTTGAGACCTAACTTTCGTACATACAGGTGAAACACTAGTGCATCTAAAAGTTTTCAGTGCATTTTACCACATACAGTGAACCTCATCCATTCGGATTTTCCTCCTGCATGTCACCCACCAGGAAATATGAAAATACATTGAAATACCACTCATTACTCAGAGTTGGTCCGAGTGTTAAAGCTTGGAAGAGGGATGTGATGAATCTTTAACATCACCACGTATATTACCAGGACAATATGAAAAAATAATAAATTCATTTGATTTAAAAATTGCAAAATGGAAAATATCATTTGGTTAACAGATTATTCTTGTGTATGTAGTCCAGATAGAAAGAGAAATCAGGATTCAGCATTCTCTTTTAACTCTCAGTAGCTAAATCTGAAATAGAAATCCGTTTGCTAGAAAGTAGAGTTCCGCAAACGGTAACTATATAAACTAAGAGAATGTGGGTCAAGAGGTCTCACTTCCAATATTCATATTGTGCGTGGAGTTGCTGTGTGACGAAGCCCTAATCTTCAAGATTATTTGAAAGCTGAATTCATAATTTGACCAACCATCCACAGCAAGAGGCTTTTAGACAACATACGTTAATTTCCACTTGTGATACTTCAAGACGGCTCCATGCACTAAGTCTGGTGTGCTATACAATTACTTTCATTCGAGAGGTCCTGGGTTCGTTTATGGACCTTAGCCACTCTGCCTGTAGCAGTTTGGGCCACCAATACAATGAGGAGTTGACAGCGTTCCATCACAGAGGACAGAGGAGGAGGAGCTTGTGAAGAAACCTTCTAATCACTCGAAAGACAAATATTGTGATTAGTGTGCGAAGTGCATAAAATTCCATTAGTGTGTTTATGAAGCTGGGACAGAACCAAGCAGCCAATGTAAGTAATTCTTGCAATGTAAATTTCTGAATTCTAAAGGATACACTCTGAAAGAAGTTTCTCTCATGAATCACTGCTAAATTACCTATCGGGTGTCTAGCTATTAATGTGTTTTCATTTTAATCGATTTTATTAATTATACTTTAAAACAAACGTGACAATGATTTCATAACTCTGGCATGTAGGTAACTAAATGTTCTTTGTGAGGATAGTTAAATCTCCAATTTTGATGTAGTTCTTTGTACAGGGCATTCACATAGCCTAAGTATACAAGTAATGTGAATAAACACTCATAATCATAAAACAAAATAGTGTGTCGAGTATTTCTTAAGATAATCACCCAAAGGTTGAAGAAAGGCACGAATCTAGTTGTAATGAATTACTGCGAAAGAGCTTAGTATTTGTAAAACAGATTTCCTTTAAGTGTGCATTGTCGGTGACCAAGAGCTGTCACTTTGAAAGAAAGATTTATTTACATATTAGGGCAGCATTGCTTGTTGCCTATCTTGAAGGAGATTGATCTTACCCTGCCAAAGTTAAAGTTTATAGTCCGGTCTCTCGCAGACCACCACTACTACTACAAAATTGAAATAGTAATATCTCACCAGAACGAATTGATTGATTGCATAGCCGAGACAATGACTGAGGCTATTGCAGAAAGGATTGGAAAAAAAAAATTTTTCATGTCAAGTCGACGAAACAACTGATAGAGTTTGCAGATCTCAATGTTCTGTGATCCTTTGATTTGATACTGAAGGTGAAATTCAGGAAATTGTTTTAGGATTTCGCGACCTAGGAGAAGACAAGTCTGCTGCAGCAATATGTAGTATGTTGGTGGATGTTCTTGATAAATATAGATTCCGACAAAAATTGGTTGCACAGACTCACGATGGAGCCAATGTTCTATCAGGACAATTAAATGGTCTTCAAAGTCGAATGCGTAAATTTGCTCCTCAGGCTATTTTCACCCACTGCTTTGAACATCATTTGAATTTAATTCTTCAACAGAGCTGTAAAAATATTTATGCAGCAAAACTGTTTATCTCTACACTGCAAGGAATTCCAAGCTTTTTTCACAAATCTTCGAAACGAACAGCAATTTTAGAACGCGTTGCAGGAAAGCGGATACCAACTCATACTGAAGTAAGATGGAATTCAAACGCAAAAATTATATCTACCGTTTCAAATGGAAGAGCGAACTTAGTGAAAGTGTTCTCAGAAATTATGTCCGTAGAAACGAATGAAAGAAACTATTCGGCAAGCTGAAGGATACAAAAAGAAGCTAGAAGAATTTGAATTCATTTTTCTCCTTCTTGTGTTTACTGATATTTTTGCACAAACTGAGTTTTTGTTTAACATTATTCAGAGAAAAAATGTCAGATATTCAAGTATGTATTCGCGAAGTTAAAGAATGTGTAAAGTTTCTTGATGCGCTACGGAACTATATTAAATTTAGTGAGTACATTCGGCGTACTGAAGAAGAAACTACAGTTGGTACTACTTTGAAAAGGGCTAAAGTCATTGAACGTGAAACAGGAACTACCTGCGCCAAATACAAACAAATTTTCTTTCAAATAATTGACACTATAAAAACTCAAGTAAACATCAGATTTTCAGATTTAAATAAATTGGAATTTCTTCAGTTAGCTGACTCTAGTAAATTTGATGCATACTCTGTGAATTTTCCCACTCATGCTTTGACTTCCTTGATCTCAACATATGGACCCTATTTCAACATTGCCTGTTTGTGCACTGAGCTCGAAATTGTATTCAGTAGGGATATTTTCCGCAACACAGATCTACCAACATTACTGAAACGCATAGTTCATGATGGAATGTCTGAAATAATTCGTGAAGCATATAAACTGTTTTCTCTCATTGCGACTACCCCAGCTACAACTGCTTCTGCTGAAAGAGTTTCTCTTGCCTGAATCGCATAGAAACTACTCTAAGAACAACAATGTCCCAAGATAGACTGTCAGCATTATCAATCATTTCAATTGAGAAAGAATTGCTGTCCAAATTAATGAAACAAAAGTCTTGGTATGATGAAGTAATCACACGATATGCAACACGAAATGACCGTCGCATCGATCTTCTGTACAAGTAAGGTAAGTTCATGTTATAATATTAATGTTAGAAATTCAATGCATAACTTAATTCTGTGTGTTTAGTATACATGTTTTATATATTTTCCGCACAGGATTTTTTTTAAAGGTAAGGGAGGGAGCAACAGTGATTCAACGTTGAAGGAAGAAAAAAGATTCTAACCCGATGAGCGTTATTTTAAAAGTAATGTATTTTTGTAACAAAATATAAGGAGATATGGATTGACGAAAGCCAGTTCGTCTTCTACAGATATAACGTTGTCAATGGCGTGAATAACGCCTCTAGAACGCGGGAAACGTCGACTGTTATGCCCCCCTTAAGTGAATGGTTTCATAGTATGCTTATTAGATTACTAGCAGCCCGAGAGTCGGGAGGAAATCCTGCAACCGGGGGAAGGGGGGTTGAAGAGCCAGTTTCACCGCCACCTAACACTACGACCTGGTTCTCTGTGCCTCACCTATTTATTTAGCCACGAGCCGCCTCTGCTCAACACATCATACGTCACCCTCTGTTTCTTGTAAAAATTGTAAGTCAGCATCGAGGTCGAATAATAGAAATAGATCGCCATCAGTTTCCACGCAGTATAGCGATGGATGTTCAAACTGTGACGCACGGACTTGAACCCAGGACACAACATCAAACATTGCAAAGTGCAAAGTTTTCGCGTTCCACCATTTTTCTGTGAATACTTTGCAGTTTGATGAACCGGAAGTCCAAAATTGCAAAGTCTTTGCAAAGTGGGAACAATTGAATACTGGAAAGCGAGAGCACGCTTTTAGTTGTTGTTGTTAGTAAGCTGTTGCCTTGTTAGTTGGATTTGTGAAATTAGCAGTTTCAAACAAAAATAATAGGGGGAAAAATAACTTCTCGAGAAAAAACTGGCATTGTTACATCTTTTAAGAGAAAAAAGAAGTGTTCTTTTCGGGTCATTTAAAGACAACAAATTGACCAAGCAAATGAAACAGGAAGCCTGGAAAGAGATTTTGGAGAAGGCCAAATCTCTTCAACTTGCAGGGGAGAATAGAGATTGGACATACGCCAGGGACAATTTGTTTGGACTGTGGAAAAGTCGTGCTCTGATGAGTGTCTATAGTTTTCATACAGATAAAATAATTTTATAAAGGTACCCGTAACTGTTCCACCACATTGGACTTTAGGGTAAAGTTTGGTTAGCGTACATTATAACAGGTCTCTGAGCTATCTTAATGAGAATAAGAAATGTAATCAAATAAGAATGGGTGTGTCCAAATGGAAGATAAATTACCTGGGAATTTTGAAGTGACTATGGTCACGTAGGTCATAGCCACGCACATTTTGACAAACCAATTATTTTGGTGCGAAGTCATGCACAGGAGTGACTTCCAAAAACAATACAGACAAAAGAAGTACAACACGATTACTACAAGTTATAGAGAATCATCTCATTGCAATTCATCATGTAACTTCCTATTTACCTATTGTATGTAAAACTTAAGTGTTCAAGAATCTTAAGTTTTGGTCTCTCACGTTATTTCTTTATAATGTTTGTGTACTTTGAAATGTAAAAGCCAACTTCATGTTTTGTAATAAATGCTACTATTTTACATGATGACCACGGGATTTTTTTTTTCTTTTTTAACTTACTTAATTCCCCAGAGAAGTGATTAGAAACATCCTTGGTCTTATAAATTAACAGTCAGAAATACCGCATATAAATTCTAAATCCTTTAATAAATGGTTCAGTACTTTCACAACTATAATACTAATTTTAACTAAATCAACTTAGATTTTTTCTTTCTTTATTTTATGAAAAAAATACTATGTAAACTTTAGTCGTTCCACAATGAAAGCCGATGTGATCTCGCACGTTTATTCCATTTTGAACTGTAAAGATTCATGCCTCCGTGATGCGGAACTCTTCCTTTCTTATACTTAAATTTATACTTGATATGTAAATTCAATTTGCATTTTAGGAACAAATAATAACATTATATAGGATAACCAAGGGACATTAGTTCTTTTACTCAAGTTCTACAAAGAGAAAATAAACTACCTTGGTTATATTAGCTCTGATAATTGACAGACCAATTGATTTAAGATTCTATGTATCATAGTTTAATTCTTCACTATCACCAAAAACAACCCAAATACATTATTTTTCTTACGAAAGGTTACAGGCAGGTATCCTAATCTTCTCCAGACCTAACGTATAGCCTGACCGCTACGCAGAGCTTATTTCTAAATTATGTAACATTTATACAGTTCGACACACATTTTAATTCGAAGGTCCAAGTTCATTTCGCCGACAGTTCAAATAGGGGTTATCGTAACTCACCAAACCTCCGCCAATTCCAATTATCTTTTCCCACCTCTTACCGTAAAAATAGTCATTCACGATGCAACTCACAAGATGGGATATGTCACCAGAAGTTCACCCATTGGATTTATGTTGTTCAGCCTATCATTGGATGGATAAATCACCAGTGACTCAAATGGGGAATCCTCCTCAGAAGAATAATACGAATAAGTAAGAACAACAGTACTCGCCGGAGGATGGGAACAAAGAAAAGAAAGGGGAGCAATACAATAAGCAAAGAAAAGAAAGGGAATCAATATAATACGCAAAAGAAAAATAAGAAATCATTCAAGCACTCTATTACGGTCAACAACCGTTTCCTTCCCCTATGAGCAGACGTCACGAGCAAAAAAAAAAAAAAAAAAAAAAGCCTGAAGGAAAAGAAATAGGACAGATCTGAAAGGAAAGACTTCACCTACACAGTCTTCTGCAGAAGTGAGAGAATATTATCTGCGTTTAGCTACTTATAGTTCTTTCCTTTCTTTTTTTTCTCTCTCTCTCTTTCTTTTTTCTTTCTTAACTTCCTTGGAAACTCCTATCTCAAAAGTAGAAAATGATAGGAGTAGAAAGAGAGAAAAGCAAACAGTACTGTAATGAAGTTTTAAGAGCTGAGTTTGAAAAAAAAAAAAAAAAAAGTTCATCATATTGTATAAAATATATTAAGAAGATTTACTCCTGTTAAGGTTACTCAAATAATCATTACTATTTTTGTATTTTTAGGAATAGCAATTATAAAAAAATAATACTTAATTAGGCAATAGAATTCTAGATAGTAAAAAAAATATCTATGATAATACTTAATTAGGTGAAAAGAAATGAAATGAAATGAAATGAAATTTCTGAGTTTTACGTCCGACGATTATGCCGGTTAGGCTAAAGGAGACTGTGATGATGAGTAATGAATGAAATGGTGGAATGAAGAAAGTGGGAGGAAACGGGAGAACCCCGAGAAAACCCACGCACACGGTGTTTGTCCACCACAAAGTTCACTTGGCGGGAGCAGGGTTTGAACCCGAGACCCCTAGCACCAGAGGTGAACGCTCTACCACTGAGCCACCGCGGCCCCATTAGGTGAAAAGAATTTTTAGATAAACAGTGTTAACTTGTCGTTCGCTAATGAGGCTCTCAGGCAGTTACATAGTATTATATTCCCAAAATCATTAAACGATAAAAAGTTTAAAATTATTATACACTCATAAACTTTGTGATGTCTCCTTGTAAAAGTTCTATTAAAGAACAAGATTAACAACACGATCCAACCACGGAAAAGAAAAAAAAACAACACGTCCTATGAAAAACTAGTACGCTAACAATTTTTCCAGTGGCATCAAAATATATTAGATAAAAACTTTTAAAGTGATGGTATTAAAGTATATTCAAGGTGATGGTGTCAAAATATATAAGATAAAAGCTTTCAAGGTGTCTATTTTGAAAGAAATTGAAAAAACATATTTTCCATATAATAAAAAGAAACCAGCATAAACAGTGCCTTGCTAAAACCAAAATAATTTTTGTGATACTATAAAACCTAGCGTTTTAAAACAATTCATTCATTCGACCTACACCTGCTAATAGTGTAGTTTGGTATATTCAATTTACATCCAGGATGAACCAACCAGGACTGACAGTCGTGAAGGGAGGCCTAAGTTTGTGAGTATATGCACTGTGCTGATAAACTTTTGCATGACATATTGTCGTGAAAGGAGGACTACGTAACATTTAAAAACACACGAGAGTATCAGGGATTTTTCCTTGATAGACCCCAACCATTGTACTTCTTATGTTTTATATCATGATTTTGTAAATATTATTTGTTTTTATATCATTAGCATCTAAGGTGACGGTTCTAATAAATGTCTCAAATAAATGACACTGTCCTTTTATTAGCATTCTAATTACTTAACGTGACAATTGATTGTTGCTATATTCAGTAACATATTAGTAACATATTAATAGCGTTGAGAAAAACAAAGTTATTATAGAGAACCTCAGGGTTAGAATGATGAAAATCATTGTATATAGAAAGGTAATGGAGAGACCAGGCATCATCCAGAAATCACCCAGAATTCATTCAAATTCTAAATTCTAATCGAACGAAATAGCCTGATTCAGACATGAGTAGACAAGCGCTGTTTATACCGTAAGTTGTATTTTTCATCTTGGTATATCGAATGCTGTCATTTTAAGGCTCCAAGCTTAAGGAATTGGTTTCCCGCGTAATAGTAGAAAATTATTTCATTTTATATCCTTTGTCTTTGAGTTTATGAAAACAAAGCCTTGCATTTTTGCAATAATAAAAAATAATAAAGACATTAATCTTTTAATTTAACTTTATCCTGCATATAATTCAATATATGACAGGCAGAGATACTTTTCTATCGACTAGTTGGCTTCCGAGAATAACTTCGGATTTTAAATCCTAAACCACCACACTATTTAAAACAGTACTTCATTATGTAAAGTAAGTCAATACCTTTCTATTAACGTATGTAAGATCCTTGTTATAAAATCTACCTAAAATGAACGGTTTCCTGCGTTTTTCTTAAATAAATTTATTAGTCTGCAGATTTCACTGCCCACCATATGATTTTTGTACACTCATATAACCTATTCTTTCGTTCAAGGCAATAAATGCCTTGTCACTAACGAATCTAAAGTACAGCTACGTCATGATCTCACCTTTCATTCTGATAGATGGGAATACTTAAGTTAATGAATTATTATCAATAAACTCACATAATCAGTTCACTTATACACACTTTTGCTAAGTTATGCTTTTAGTCTTTTAATTTACGAAGCATGTAAGTATTTTTTTAATGTAATTTATTTTATATATACCCGTATGGAGAATTTTGTGTAGTTCTCTAAAAAATGTCATAAACAAGTTATTTCAAATTATCCCTTTTTATTATAGTGGAATAAGATTTTTAGAATATAATTAGATTTTTTCAGTTGAATATCGAATCGTGGCTGACTGTGATTAGTCGTTAGGACACAGTTGGTATAACACTTGTATCACATGCACGACACGTCTATCAAACATCTGATTTTGTCTTTTTACTGCCCATATGGGTGCCGTTCCTCTAGGTATAAGTAGTCACAACAATATGCTAGAGATGATGAATATCCAAAAATATTAGAGCTGCTAAAATAAAGCAGGTCTTTTCTTGTACACGTTTTTCTGTTAGATGGAAAATTGAACGAAGAAATTATTATATAAATCATGCTGGAACTGGAGTTTGAAAACTATAAAATTCTTTGTACATTTTGTTTTTAAGAAATAACTGACCTTGTATACAATACAAATGTCGTTTAAACGTACAGTGAAACTCGAAAATAGGTGCACAAGCTATTAACCACTTATTTTTCATTACAGGCAAGAAAAAGAAACTTCAGAATATATCTATACTGATTACCATTAAGCAGAGAACACGTTAGTAACGGTTACGCTCTTGGTTGACACGCGCAGTGTGCTCTGAAAATAAACCCTAATGTAACTTCTGAGCACAAAATTAATATAAAACCCTGTCTTATTTTCGTGAAACACGGTATTAAGAAACGTGCACTTCATAACAAACATATCTACTAAGCGCATTTGCATTTAGCCATAATTCAAAAATGCCTTGTTATACCATTATACACTATGTATACTACGTATAAAATAAATTGCTTACCAGAAAATAGTGCAAATATAATCACACAAACATAATCACACACTCTATTTACATGTCCTTTTGCTAATCGCTTCATCACATAGGCAAGGGAAGAAGTACTTAGAAAATAAAATAAACAGACTCTCTTACTTAGTATTTAAAATACCACAGTTTCGATGTCCCAATTTGTAGGCCCACTTCAGCTTCTCAAATCTTCTGGCAAAGAATCAGCTGCACAACGGAAGCCCAAATTTCCAGCTGAGCTATCAGGAGTATTTTGACTTCGTGCCGCACATCGATAACGGAAACAATAATCTTTGTGGCACATATACGAACCTCCTTTCTTTACTTTATCGGTGCCATGCGCAGGACCAGTCTAAAATACAAAGAAAGAAAAAAACTCACTATTTCTAATTCGCAATGTTCGCATAAGCGTATTATTCAACATAAAATGTTACAACAGGTTAAAACATGCACGAAAATATATATTTAAAATACAAAATTAATCTTGATATTAAGTTAGAAATAAATATACCTTACTTTGCACCCGGGAAAACAAAAGCTTTACCAGACGTTCCATTGCTCTCTGGCAACTTTCCCAATAACCATAACTTTACTGCTAAATTGGTAACATGCAAAATGGTTCCTTTATTTACGTGGAGTTCTTGCTTCAAGAAATTAGGTTAAGCGTGGTCTCTTGGAAAATTGTTATCATTTTCCTGATGTAGAGTTGAAATTTTCGAAGTATTCGGAAAAAGTTAAACACCTATTTCCTCGTAAATCATAAACGATTAACGTTGTTTAATAATACACAATTGGAACTGAATTTTTTTATATACAGTGAAACTTCTCTAAAGCGGACAGCCGTGGGGAATCAAAAATTGTCCGCTATAGAGAGGTGTCCGCCTTAGAGAGGTATCAATATTTCCTTACGTAAATTAGTAAACAATGTAATATCCAATTAGAAAAAATAATTGCATGAATCATGTATCAGGGTGTCTACTAAAATTCCAAAATGAAATTTCGTGACTTTTTCGTGACCTTTTCTTTACCAAACCATAAAATTTCGTATCATTTTCGAGAGCGAATTTGGGTGCGCATTAGGCCGAATTTTCATGCAAGCGGTAGAAGAGTGCTTTGCTTGCGATTTGGTAGCATCAAAAGCCGACCATACACATTTTTGGTGGTGAACTTTGATGTTTTATAGAACAAAATTTTCAAGTCTCTACTTATATTTGTACAGATTAAAAAAATCGTGACCCAAAAGCTAAATTTCGTGATTTTTTCTTGGCTTTCATGACCGTTCTCTGATTTCGTAACTTTTTCGTGACATTCGTAACTTTCTTGACCGATAGACACCCTGTGTATTTACGAATATTACCAAAATGATACTAAACCTGCATTATTCTCTGCCATTCAATACTCTATAAGATGTTACAGTTTTTTGCACTTTACACTTATCACTACTTACTACGTTTACAGTATGTTCCTTTAATTTGTGGGTTAATTGCAGTCCAGTAGTGTCTTTTTTTTAGACAGTATGCGTACCCGAGGGCAGAAGAACTAAATTTGTCTTCTGCTTGGTCAGAGATTCCAGAGGGACGGTAGAATAACGTGTCATTTCAAACAATCACTTTTGTGTCTAAAATGGGTTGAGCGGGAATGCAAGCAAAGGACATGAGGGTGTTGTTAAAGAGATAATGCTTCGTCTGGATTGCTGAGTAGACAGTTGAGGAGGCAAAATGTTGTCGCAATGCTTCCTTGGTGACACATATGGATTATTAAAAATGTATTTTTACTGTATTTTTCAACTTGTTTCTAGAGAAAGTGTCCGTAATACAGAGGTAAATAATACCTATAAAAGACAGAAAATACTGTCCGTGTCCGTACTAGAGAGTGTCTGTTTTAGAGAGGTTTGCCAATATGATTTTTCCTATTACAGTGTTTGGGGATTACAAAATATGTCCGTTAGAGGAGGTGTCCGCTTTATAGAGGTGTCCGTTAGTAGAGGTTTCACTGTATATATATATTATTCTTACTCATTTTCTTTATTTAAAATACATTTCTACAATAACCTTAATTTTTTTATGTTTAATTAATAAGGTTTATTAATATCATTAGAAATTAATAATTAAGTAATGTGAAATACATAAATATTATCTGAAAATTTTCACACTTAATATCAAATACAACAAAGAATATTAAACTGATTAATAAATTAGTAAAGAATTGTTTAGAAAATAATTCGAATAAAACAAGAATGAACATATTAAAGTACAAGAAAAATAAGAATACATCAAAATTTACATTTTGGAATAAATTCAAAAAGAAGCTTAGTCTAAAACCTGAGACTGTTTTGATTTAACCAGACTTCACAAACAATTAACAGCATTTTATAAGGAGTACATGATTCTGTATAACAGCTTTTTCAAATAAATGATCTAACATGCCAATAGAAATGCAGAAGTTAAATTTTTTAACGTAATAGTACATGTTGAACATCTTGTACACGTGTACTATTCTGAGCTTCTCATGTATAATTCTTGACAATTCTCAACCAAACTTACAATACGGTATTTTTTTTTTTTTTTTTTTAATATTTTTGGATTTATTTTAAATAAAAAATTTCATCCATTTTGTGTGTGAATGGGAATGAATTTAAAACATTTATTGCGTTGCCTCTTTGAATGGCAAGGCTTAGCCGTTGGAACAAGAAATGTTTGCTTCTAGGGTCACCTGATTTATTAATTAAAGCTGTCCCCAAATTTGTCAAAAATTTACTTGTTTCTTTACTAAAAACACCCATGGTTTCAGTAGCAAAAGCAATGAAAAAATGATGATCTTTTAATCTGGAATATTTCAAATGCTTTCGTTTACTAGCTGCCTCGGCTGCACTTACTGCTTCCTCGCTGGTTAATGTTATGTATGAGGGTGCGAAAGTGTCTACGCACGTAACATCCCACACTGGACTTTGGCCTCTTTTCCAGGGAATTAAAGTAATTCCGTCTGGTCTTTTGCCATCATCCCGTAACATTCCTGTTGGTTCCAAAATGCTAGGAATATCTATGCTGGCGAGAGTTTGCTTTAATATTTGGTTTAGTTCTCCGTGGCGTGAAAATCTCCCACTGCTTCAGATGCAACTCAAAGCATGAAGACCTTTAGCATCCATTTGATTCTGATATACACACATGAATTCAAGACATATATTCATGCCAAGGCGTAAGGCTACACTTACTTGAAAGATATTATTTTCCATAAATGTTCCTATGTTTTTTGAGGGTGTAGCTTGCAACCATGCTCCGGACTCTTTCTTGTGAAGCGCTTTAAGATGGGCAGTATCAATAGGATTTTCTGAAACTATTTTCCTTTCTCTTATCTGATTATGTCATCCCATTTCCTTTGTACTCCTTTTGTCTTTGGAATTTCGTTATAAGTGTCTTTCCATATCTCTACTGCCTCTGTCAAATGTGTAATTTTCACTTCATCAACTGTGTTATGTAAAATGTTGGAGACGAGTGAAACTGCTCCATGGCATGAAGACAAAAACGCAGGAAAGCTCAAATCAGATACTTTTCGTATGCTTAAACCACCTAGTCGTATGGGTAAACTTGCTTGCATCCACTGACTTTCGTTTAATGTATAATTAATAATTGATTCTAAACCCCTTTTCAGTAAGTTGTCTAGCTGAAGGATAACATATGGCCTGGTCCACGTTGGAGTGAAAGGAAAGTAATAAATAGAAGTTTTATCCATTAAATCAGTATCTCTTTGAGTTGGAGATTATGTCGTCCTTCATGTGATCGCTAATTAAAGAACCCGACGTAATACTCTGACGTTCTCATTTGATGTTTGGTTTCTTGCAAATGTTTCGATACGGCCAGATTTAGATAATAATAATTTTGAAACTGTTTAACTCTCTCGTCTTCATCTGAGCACTTCTGATTCTTATTAGGATACGTTAGGAAATTCTAGGTTCCACGGTCTATGGTAATAAAAGGAAAGCTCTTATCTGTAAATAATTAATATTCAAAATCATTGGGTTCCTGGATTATAAACTTTGTGATTTTTAAGCAAGTATCTCCTATTTTTCTTTATTCGATTTTCATTAGTGTCATCAAATCATTAAATGGGTTTTCCCTACACTGCACAAAATTGTACGTGACTCAATCTGTATTAAAACTACCATCTTGTAATAATCTTGTATGTTAAAAAAGCAATATCTAATTGTATTCTTTTTTTCGTCTCTTCTCTGTCTGTACTAAGATCTGGATTGCTAATCGGATTACGTGTTTTTATTAAGAAGATTTCGTCCTCCTACCAGCTGAGGATTTCAACTGGCTAATTTTCCAGAACTTAAACTACTCTCTTTACATATTGTTTGCTGCCTTCTTTATTTGCACTTTACATTTTATTATTATTATTATTATTATTATTATTATTATTATTATTATTATTATTATTATTATTATTATTATTATTATTATTATGTGGATGCATTAAATGAACGACTGGTAAATATGAAACGTAAGAAGACATGTTTACTATGCATTGAAATACCAACAATATTTGCAGTTCACATTTTTCAATAGTATCCAATGTTGCCAGACTAATAAAATACAACAGTTTCTTTCAGACTACAAAAACAGACACATAAAAAAGAATAACACAAAAACATTTATTCCAAGTCAAAAACAGTCTAAATAGTCAATAGCATTATATAAGTTTGCAAAAACAAAATTTTGATTAAAATTTCTGCAAAATATAGTTTGGAACCTTAATATCAAAAGAAATCTACATTTAGCAACAAGCTATGGCAGTCACTGAAGACTGATAATTCAGTACATAATAAACATGTCTTTATATGTTTAATACTTACAGTCATTAACTATTCTATGATGCAAATAAAGAAGACAGACAGTATCTAAAGAGGTGTAGTTCGAGTTAAAGTCTGAGAAATTATTAGAAATAATGAAGTCCTCAAAAAGTAGGAGAACGAAATACTGCTAAGTAAAAATACAACGCACTTAAGCTGATGAAGAATTTTACAAAAGAATTTTATTCCTTTTTATGTGGATGCACTAAATGAATGACTGGTAAATATCAAACGTAAGAAGACATGTTTACTATGCATTGAAATACCAACAATAGTTGCAGTTCACATTTTTCAATAGTATCCAATGTCGCCAGACTAATAAAATACAACAGTTTCATTCAGACTACAAAAACAGACACACAAAAAAGAATAACACAAAAACATTTACTCAAAGTCATTTTCAAATCTCAAAAATAACTTGAAAAATTATAAAAGAAGTGTGTAACAGTGCATACTTTATTTTGCTCACTAGTTCTTTCTAGGGTATGAGTACTCTCATACTGTATCATTAAGATCAAATATAAAGAATAATGTTTAATTAGTGAAATACTTAATTGTTTGAATCATACTTTAAAAAGAGGTTTTTACCCTTTTCGTAGATGTCCCAAGTATTTCCTTCGCTAATTATGTTTATTAGTGCAGAAAATACTTGGGACATTTTACGTGAAAAAAAAAAAAAAAAAAAAAAAAAAACACTGCATCTTGATATCTTTTACCGTTTTTGCTATACGAAAATCAGCATTCAAACCGGAAGAAGTAGTAAATTTCAACCATTTCCGGTTTTGGTAGTGTGTTGCGGGTTTTGACAGTATGTACTCTTCAGACCATACAACTACTGCAGAAAACCGCTTGTCGCTATATGTTACCATTTTTGTTCTATGGCGATAAGAGTTGAAACCGGAAATGGTTAATTTGAACCACTTTTGGTTTGAATACAAGGTTAATGGAGAAAGCGGAATCTAATCTTAGGAAGCTAAATCAATTGCAAAAACTACACCTCGATATCTTTATCGTTTTTACTCTATAGAAACCAGTATTGAAACTGGAAGTAGTAGTAAATTTCAAACACTCCCGATTTTGGTAATGCGTTGCAGGTTGTGAAAATATGCTCTCTTGAGACTCATCCAAAATGTAATCACTGTGGAACGCTTGCTTTGTCTGGTTTCTGCATGAATCCGTCTTTGAACAATGATGATGGCGTAGGGGTAAGCTCATATTCAACAATGTTGATCAACGTTGTCTGCAGACTGTTGAAGAAAATCTCTAAGAAACTCTTTCAATATGTTGTCGCTACTATCAGAAGCTACTATCTACAGCTTGTAACGCATGATTACGCTGTAAGGCACTGAAAATCCGAGTTGGTACGGCTCTTCTATCAGCCAGCGAGTTCCAAATGCATTATTCATTTGCACTCCTACACTAAGCATTGTTGGGGGAAGCGTAGATCTCGATCTGCAAACATATGTTATGCATGACCGACGCATATTTCGTCGCAGAATGAATTAGGTATTGCAGCAATGTTTGCAATGATGTAAACCAATGATTTGCCTAAATTGGGATCTCGCACCTCTTCCATTTCTGGGTTAGTATGAACATTGTACACGTGATCACGAATCTCCGTTTTTATAATCTTTGCCGCTAATTACACTATTCCAATTTTCTCTAATTTTTGTGTGCATTTTCGTATCAGTTCTTTTCGATAAAATACTTCACCATGTCACGCAAACATACAACTTCAGGCTTACCAGGATCAGTACTCAAATACAAATGATCGCCATGACGTTCTCTAAGTCTTTGCCTTAACCATTTCACAGAATATACTTCTTCTTTCCTAGCCAGATTTTTCATTTCATCATAACTCTGTTGCTTTCATAAAGTTCTAGTTTGATTTATTTTGCAGCCATTCACCCAACACAATAAATACTTCGCCTTTCTCATTATTCACTTTTCGTCCAGGTGTATGCTGCACTAGATTGCTCGATTTTCCTACTTTCTGAAGACGCACAGGAAGTTGTTTGTTTAGGCGAAATCGATAACGGCAATCCTTATGATAAACAGCTTTAGCTACAACAAGGTCAACACAAGTGTGAAACTTTCTCGCAACTTCCACTCCCACTTGTCATTTGACTGCTGCAATGGGAAAGAATATTTTCACAAATTTGTAGAGTTTCAGCTATGTAAAAATTTTGACGCTCTGGGTTATGAAAGTTAATTATTTTACAACAAAATAAGCAATTCGTCTTTCAGTTGAACTCTGACACAGACCGGAGGCATTTCTTTTTAGTAGACTAGTCGCGGTGACAGTCTTTGTGTACTTTCGCAACACCATTAAGTTCCTGTGTAGTAATGATTCTATTCCGAGTGCCAAGATCATATTCCGACGTTCGCTAAATGTTAAATGTGTTAAGTCCTTCAGACCCCACCTTCTAAAACCCCACTTTTGTTTGTATTCAATCTGCAACACATGAGACATATGTCCAACTATGGGCTTACGTCTGAATATTCTCACCAGGTAGCCATTTCATATGACAGATGTTAATTTACAGCATAGTCTTAAAAAAAAAAAAAAAAAAAAACACATTTGCAACTTCTGTGAAGGTTGGGTTTCAAAATTTAAAGATATATATCTTTTGCAAAATGCTCTTTCAAAACACATCATTAACTTAGCTCAATTAGACATGATAAATCTACGTAGAGCGTTCAAAGTATTATTGACTGTTTTCACTCAAAGAACATTGTTATATTTTGGTGTCACCCTGTATATGCGCATGACAACTTTAAAGGAACGAAAAGAGCATGTACTCATGTAAAACTGTGCAGTCTTCTACTTTGAAGGGATTAAAATCCTCATGTGAGTCACATTTTTTACTGCATAAAGTCATTCTATACAATATAATTTTATATACTTTACACGGTAATTTCAGCAACTTTGGACCACCATGTACACATTATCTCAAATTGGATAGCGGTGGGCTTTTAATGTATCAATCTTGGATGGAGTCTGCATCAAATGAAGCTAAAGTCAGCTTTATACCAATTACTTCTACCTCGAATGCTAGTACGCCTATGCTACTAGGGAGGAGTTTAGTCACAGGGAATCTCTGGATAATGTCAAGACTCCTACGGCTTTGTGCTTTAGAGCAGTGATATTCAATCTTTTTCAAAATTCTACATCTAGCAAAAAGGATTTTTTCAGGTTTTTTTCACTTTTTTTTTTCAAAACAGGTGTGCAATTTTCCTGACTTTTTCATGACCAAGAACCCATTTTTTTGATCTTTCCTGAATACCAAAAAAAGAAAATCCCTGACTTTCCAGGCTGTAAAAACCCTAATCTATTACCACTATGGGGATAAGTGTTGAAACTGGAAATAGGTAATTTGAACCACTTCCGTTTTGAATAGAAAGTTAATGGTGAAGATGGTACTTATGCTTGGAACGCTGAATTGATTGCAGAAAACCGCATCTCGGTATCTCTTACCATTTTTGTTCTGTGAAAATCATTATTAAAACCAGAAGTAATATTAAATTAGAACAACTTGCGGTTTTGGTAGTGTGTTCGGGATAGTCATGGTGCGTTGCCTTGAGACGCTGAATCCTTCGCAAAACACCGCTTCTTGTTATCTGTTACCGGTTTTGTTCTGTGGTGATAAAGGTTGAAACCGGAAATGATTCATTTGAACCATTTTCGGTTTGAATAGAGAATTAACGGAGGAGATCGAACCTATCCTTGGGACGGTATCAAATCGATTGTTAAAAACCACATCTGAATATCTCTTACCGCTTTTGCTCTGATAATTGTCGACAGACGAAAGGATAAAGCCGATCTAATGTGTATAAGATTTCCGACACTCATGAATAGGATAGTTTGGAAGTCTAAAAAATCATATTTACATACAACGACTACAATTGTTTCTCGGCTGATTCAGTTTCCTTCACATCCGACATTCAATAGTGTTCAAATCTTCTATGACGATTTTTTAAGGAAGTCAATGTAACTAGGCGATGTATTATCCAGTGAAGAATCCAGTGAAGATAGAAATAATATCAACTCAAATTTCCAAAGGATACAGCGGTAAAAAATATTTATTCATTTATATAGTATGTACCCTATAGCGTCTATTAGTAAATACTGCTAAACACTTACTTGACGACAGAAATGGACCCATGTTAGTAACAACTGAGTTTCGTTTCACAGTGTGAAACTATGGTAGATTTCCAACTATGGGAAATGAAATGAAATCTTTAAGTTTTACGTCCCACGGTTATGTCGGTTAGGCTACAGGAGACGGTGATGATGAGAGATAAGTGAAATGATGGAATGAAGAAAGTGGGAGGAAACGGGAGAACCCCGAGAAAACCCACGAGCACGGTGTTTGTCCACCACAAAGTCCACACGGCGCGAGCTGGGATCGAACTAGGGATCCCAAGCACCGGAGGTGAACGCTCTACCACTGAGCCACCGCGTCCAAACTATGGGAATTCAATACTCAAACTTCAAGTAGTACATCTATAACTACGTTGCAAGAGATTAATAACATCGAAGTTAGGACCTGTTCTACTGACGCTGAATCCGCATCAGAAAGCCATTACACGCCATGTCTTACTGTTTTTGTAATATGATGATAAAGATTGAAACCGGATATCATTAATTTGAATTTGGAATTTGAATCGATTGCAATAAACTGCACCTTGATATCTCTTACCCTTTTGGCTCCACGGAAATCAGTATTGAAACCGGAAGTAGCAGAAAATTTCAAACATTTCCGATTTTGGTAGTGTTGCGGGTTATGATGGTATGTTCTCTTAACACCAGTAAACCGATTGCAGAAAACAGCTTACCACTTTGTCCTATGGCGATAAATGTTGAAACAGGAAATGGTTTATTTTAACCACTTCCGATTTGAATAGAGTTCCGAAAGGATAAGGAACCTATTCTTGAGACGCCGAATCAATTGCAAGAAAACACATCTCGATATTCCTTATTGTTTTCGCTTTATGGAAATCATTATTGAAACCAGAAGAAGTAGTAACTTCTGATCGCTTTGGTAGTGTTCGGGATAGTCGTGGTACATTGCCTCGAGACGTTGAATCGTTTGAAAAAAAAAAAAAAAATTCTTGCTACCTGTTACCGTTTTCGTTCTATAGCGATAAGCGTTGAAACCGGAAATAGCTACATTATACAACTAAATTGCAGAATGGATAAATGAAGATGATAGAACCTATTCTTGGGACTCTAAATCAACCGCAGAAAACCGCATCTCGTTATCTCTCACAGTTTCTGCTCTGTGAATATTAAATTTGAACCACTTTCGGTTTTCGTAGAGTGTTCGAAATAGTCATGTTACGTTGTCTTCAGACGCTGACTTGTTTGCAAATAACCACTCTACACTCTTCTATTACAGTTTTTGTTTTATGACGATAAAAGTTGAAACCGGGAATGACTAATTTGTGCAATTTCCGGTTTGAATAGAGAGTTTACAGAAGATATGGGACCTATCCTTGGGACATTGAATCGATTGCATAAAATGCATCTCGATATCTCTTACCGTTTTTGCTGTGATATCTGTCGACAAACGGACAAACAAAGTCGTTCTATAAGACTTCCGATATTTATTTATAGCAGGGGTGCCCACAAGGGGGGGCTATGACGCAAAGTGCGTCATTGAAATATTTGGGGGGGGGGGGTAAAAATCTGTATAAATATGTTTGAGGGAGTGTAAAAATTAATCGAAAAGAAGATTTTTTTCATGGAAGAACACCTACGGGTAGACAATTGAGGGGTGCGTCATGGACATAAAGGGGGTGGGCACCACTGTTTATAGTATAGTTTGGAAGTCTAATAATTAATTAAACTTATTACTTATTGCATCGTGCTCTCTCTCTCTCTCTGCTAGTCTTCTGACTAGCTGTGTGCCTTTTATGTGCGTGGTCCAGGATTCGATTCCCGGTGAGAGCATTAAAATTTGAACGCATTACGGTGGTTTGGATTCCACCTTAGACTGTAGATCCATGTCTCGTATAGACTCGGTGCTGAAAAGGGATGCTAAACTGCAAACAAACAAACAGCAAACCCTTATTGCGTTATTTTCGAAGATCAAGAAGCTTGTTTCTACGTTTTGTGACCTAATCCTTCTTGAGTTCTGTGAATGCAAAGATATAAGATGACATTTCATTTTGAAATGTGAATAATCTTCCAGTAAAGGACTCCAACCTACTGAAGATAGGAGACAAATCTGCCGAAACTGTTCAGGGAAATTATAGCAGGACGCAATAAGCAGTAACTTAACCTAATCACTGCTAAAATATTTTTAATATAAACTTACAGGATCTTTCGCGTAGTCTTTACTATGACGTATGGTCCACCAATCTGCAGTCCATTCCCACACATTGCCTACCATGTTGAGAAGGCCGTATTTATTTGGAGGAAATGCAGTCACTGGAGCTGTTCCTGAATATCCATCTTCTGCCGTGTTGATCTCTGGAAATTTACCTTGCCATATATTCATCCTGTAACGAAGCAAATATTAAAACTTACTTTCCAGAGAGAGTGGAATAACGTTTGCATAGATGCACTATGAAATGTTAAAAACTAAATTTTATTCGTCTACAAGGAAAACCAAAAGTACCTAATAATCAAATTTAACTATACCTTGATGTATAGTTGATCCGAATCTTCATCCAACGGTATTTTTTCTTAGGAATCAAGACACTTGAGCAATACGCTTAAAAATTAAAACCTGAAAATATGGAAAACTCAAAAAATACTTTCACCGGAATCGAACCCGAGTCTCCCATGTTAAGGAACAGTTTGTAATGAAAGTGCTGCAGTCACACGAGAGGACAGTCATTCATGATGTACCTCATACAAGACCATGATTGAGAGATTTGTGTGAAATTGTCAAAATAAAACAAAACAAATCTAAATTACTAAGCCGCTGGTAATATAACCATCAAGAACTAGGGTCACGAAGATAATGCGAGGTCAACGCATGTGCTCCCGAAACTGTTATTTCTTGCTTTTTGGACTGGAAACCACTACCTCTTAAGTCAAGTGGTTTCAACTGCTTCAAGACGGTAAGTCATAATAATAATAATAATAATCTGCCCTCACATTGGCAATCAGAGCAGCGATCATGCGTACCAAAAGGACATACCTTGAATATTAGGCTACATGCAAGTACAAAATCTACGCTACAGACTAGCAAATCTTCATTTTGTATTCAATAGTGTCACAGTCCCCCGTGTATTAAGAAAAGCGAGTGTGTATTTAGTCATGATTTGCTGTTTTCTTAACCTTCAAAGCAAAGGAAAAACAATCAAAATTAGGCACTAAAGAAATACATTTGTTCTCAACTATTCATATTAATTCACTACACTATTCATTCACTACAATTACGTTCAGTTATTGCTATCATACGTCTATTCTCAAAAGAGAATTATTATTATTATTATTATTATTATTATTATTATTATTATTATTATTATTTAACACAAACTTCGAACAGACTTAAATGTTGACATATTCAGATCCCACAACTTCTAGAACTCACTGTTAGGCTACTGTTTTGTGATGTACTACAAATAATTGATTGTAATTTTTGATACTTTAAAATCGTATTGTAAGTATATTAGCACTTCATATTTCTTATCAGAGAACTTATTCACGATGTAGTAAAGAACATGAAATACCTAGCAAAACGCAAAGGAAATAAATTTGCATTTTTTATTTCCAGTGTAAAGTCCAAAAAGTGGTAACTGAATTCCTGAAGAATTCTCTTTCACAGGTGTTTCAAAAAAACTCAAATACAAAGTTGAAATGACAGTTTTTCCCTCAGTAAGTTCATTGTGAAAAATTTTCTTGCTGTCGTAGGATCACACCAAAATGTCTACTCTTTTAAATTTTCTTCATCATTAGTAGTAGTAGTTTCTTCTATTTTTCCCTTTCGGCAACGATGATGATGTCCACTCAGGACTTTATAATAAAAAAAAACGTGTTTAACCATCAAAGAATATAGCACAAACTGAGAACCAATTTTTGCCTTGCCCAAATTTTCCACTAATGTTTGACGAACGGTTAGAAGTTCATTTATCATAATCCTCACAGACAAACAATCATGTTATATCTGTTCTCTGACTCGCAATAAGCTAGTCACCACAAAGAAATATCAAACATCTCCCGTTTGGGTCCATCTCAATCCTTTCCACAGTCCTTTTGAGCAATATACGCTACATTAATATTTGTGCATGACAAAAGCAATTATCGCTGTACACCTGTCTCATGCACTGTCTCAGGAGCTCATGCACTGCTTCGTGGCTATATGATTAGTGTATGCATCTTTTGCGTGAGAGACTCGAGTCCAATTCCCGGCGGGAGATCATGTGATTCGGATCCCACGTTAAGCTGTAGGTTCACGTCTTACATAGCCTCGGTTCTGAAAGGGACACTCAAGCCAAATTCAACCTATTAACTAATCCAGTCAGAGGAGCAGTTCTTTTCGCCTTTAAGATAGAATTTAATATTTGCTCGTTGCTCCACACTGCTCTGTAATAACAGTGTCCCATTAGTTACACAAATGGCGGAGTATTTTCCCATCATTGTTAGCAGATGTTCCAGTGTTGCCAGATTATAGATGAAGGTTGGTCGTCTGGATAGGCATTTGCTTCATATATTAACTTTTTATCTTGGAGTATTAAATTCAGTCTTATTATTTAATTGCTACACGTTATGTTACACAATATCGCGTAATTAACAACTCTGTAGACAATAGATATTAACGAAAGGTTCCACATGTGACAACTACCTGTCCTGGTCGAGATGAAAACATTATTACTTACAATTTGTCAAATATATTAGGTTTAATTTATTGATATATACAATTATAAATGGTAAACTTATGTAAATATCAAATTAAAATTAAACTGAACAATGCTCTTCTTCAAGTTCTAAAAAAAATATTACAAGACGTATCCTAACAAACACACCAGTGACCAACTCTTCCGATCAGGTTCCGAACGTTATGAAGACAGTCAACTGAAAGGAAGACAGAAAGAATGTTTCAAACATTTATACATATCAGGGGTAGCCAACGCCTCGACTAGCAAGTCGTACGAGGTAGTCTGTGATACTGTGTGTATTGATTATTGTTATTGTTTTATAATTCCCTCTAATGGGCTAATGAACACGAAAGTAGACTGTCAGTGATGTCTGAAATGAAAAATATCCACCAAATCTAAAAAAAAAAAAAAAAAAAAAGTTAGCCACCTCTGATATATATATTATCTGTCTATTAAATTATCTATCTACTTACCAGTGTTCTCCGTGGGGTGTAAGCTTGTTTCCCCAAGGATAAAGTCTCTGTTCGAGTCCCGCACGGCACGCATATTCCCATTCTGCCTCTGTAGGAAGCCTCTTTCCAGCCCATTTGCAATATTCTATTGCATCATTCCATGATACGTGAATTACTGGATGATCCATTCTATCTGAAATACAATAATTACAGTGCAGTACGTGTTTCAGAAAGCGTCCCACTCCATAAAATTTGTTGTAATTTATATAATCCATCAACAGAATTGTGCTGTTCAGTTTTATCGCCCATCTTCAGTACCAAAACTATACGACCTACAGTTCAACGTGATCTTCGAACAATATGCCCAGCACAGGCGCTGCCAGAAATTTAAGCAGGAAAAATCAATTCGAAATTACATTTAGATTATTCTAATCAAAATTTAAAGCCTTAATCGTGTCATATCTTAATGTCCTTCGGGTGTTAGTATATGACTCCCTATTGATAGATATATATTGGGAAAAAAATGAAATGAAATGAAATCTTTAAGTTTTACGTCCCACGATTATGCCGGTTAGGCTAAAGGAGACGGTGATAATGAGAAATGAATGAAATGGTGGAATGAAGAAGGTGGGAGGAAACGGGAGAACCCCGATAAAACCCACGAGCACGGTGTTTGTCCACCACAAAGTCCACACGGCGCGAGCTGGGATCGAACCAGGGACCCCAAGCACCGAAGGTGAACGCTCTACCACTGAGCCACCGCGCCCCCCATATATTGGGAAAAGTTTGAGCTCTATTAACAGGCGCTCACACCAACGAAAGAACTATCGGGATAATCACATATATTATACAAGACGTAAAATAAGAAGAAGAAAACGATTTTCGAAGGAAACAATTGATATATCAATGGGAAGTTAAATAAATGTACTTTTAAATGTGCAGAGTTGATAAAGGAATTTTGCATCGTGCATCAGGAACTGCTACCAGTTGGTCAGAGCATTAATGCAACTGTGTACTGTCAGTACTTGAGATGTGTTCAAGAAAAACTAAAAACTCTGGAGGCAGCACTTCTGAATCACAAAGAAGTCCTCCTGTTACAGGACAACGCTAAGCTCCACGTGGCAAGGATGACCCGGGATACCATTCTACGCCTTGGATGGGAAACACTATTGCATCCGCCATACTCCCCGAACACTGCACCGTCCGATTATCACCTGTTTCATTCCTTGCATAATCACCTTAGAGGATGCCAATTTAAATCCCTAATAGAGGTGCAAAATGCACTTGATATCTTCTTCGTTTCACGGCCCACCAAGTTGTACCGCGATGGAATCCATAGTTTTCCAGAACGTTGGCAGAAGGTCGTCGATGCTGATGGGGAGTATATTTGATCTTCCACGTACGTCTTAGGTGACATATCGATTTCCGAAGGTGGTGGGTGAAAAAGCGACAGAACTTTCTTGGTTACCTTTATAACATGTATCAAAATTGATTTTAATTAATTATTAAATGTTTAAGTTCTGAAATTTCGCGACACACACTATAGGTCTGCGCGACATGCCAGTTGGCAACCAGTGGTCTAAAGAAAGGGTATGACCTCGGATTCGAACTTCCCCGATGTAACTGTCACTGTTGAGATCGCTCAAGTACTCAATGACAGTCTACATTCATATTTGCCGTTCTACAATGCAAACTAAGTAGATTACGCTCAACACAGTAGAATCCAATGAGTATGTGGCCATTACCATAAGACAAACTGAAGGAGGAATTGTCCGAAATCACGCCCATCTGCCACTCATAACGACAGCGACAGTGTTCAGGCGACCATTGCACACAAAGATTTGTGGTTCTGTCAATGCAAGCACTTACAATGCGTGCTGCTAACCCTACGTTCAGCAGATTCTCCAATGCAAACAAATCAACACCATTACTATTATACAGTACCAAATCAACGTGAATGACGCTGATACATGGATATGATAATAAGATGCCTGTAATTTCTCAGTGTTTACCACTGCCCGATCATCAGTGCTCAGTATTCTCCTCTTTCCATTACTTCCACATACGAATCATTGTCGTAGCGGCAGCACGCCCTGTAGACGCACTAATTTCCCGGTATAACAGTTGTCTGTTTATATTGCGTCCTTCGACATCGATGAGACATAGTGATGTTTATACACTACACCCATGTGCCAACACAGTGAAACTGTAATCTTTCCTACATCACACCCTCCTATACAAATCCTGTAAGTTCGGACTATTCGTGTCATTCCTTCTCAGTGTTGCAATTTTAATGAATATACCCACAGATGCTTATCAATTTAATGGGAACACCTGCAACTTACCAGATTACTATGGCTTTGGACCAACATTCGACTTCAGAACAATTCTAATATTCGACGAGGAATAGAGTAACAGAAATCGTGAATGATAGCAAGTAGAATATTACAGTATTATGTGTGCAGTGCATCACTCAGTTCCGTAAGAGAGGATACAGGCGGGAATCTTCGTCGGATTCGTGTCTCCAACACGGGCCCCAGATGTTCCATTATGTTCAACTATATCCCATGCTCCTCAAATCACGCCACAATAGCTCTAGCTGTGTGAATTGATGCATCACCACCTCGGTGACTCGCCATAGCGTCATTGCCCGGAAACAACACCTGGGCTATAAGATGCACATGGGTCCCTAGAGACCGATAAGTGTCAGCAAAGGGCTCACTGAAAACCAGTAAACTGCGGGCCCACAGCATCAAAGAGCCGCCATGTTTCATGGTCATCATACAGTTCTTTGGGTGTTCGCCACACACAAACACGACCGTTACGTTGAAACAAGGTGAACGATGAGTTACTCGATCATATTATACATATCTAGTCATCAGCGGTCCATGTACCATGTTCGCGGAACTACTGGCATCGTGCTAAAGTGTTACGGTCCCTTACCAGCGCTTTAGCCCGGCAACCCGTCCCGACAAGTAAATCGTAGCAGACTGTGAGTACCGATACAGGTTGGGAGACGCTGCCTGAGTTCCACCGTCACTTGCACCGCAGTCGTACGATGGTTCTGAGTAGCAATCTGCTTTAATGCTCGGCGGAACCTGTCACTGAGGGTTTTCTTCCGATCACTGTTCCTTTTCGCCGATGTGGTTTTATCTAAAGGTTTGTAAGCCATAATCACTTCGGACACTCTCCTTCGCTACAGACCCAATGCAATTACCACTTTCGTCATGCTTGCACCACATAACCGAGTGCCAACAATCGGCGACGCCCTCTTTGGAAATCAAAGAGGTCGTCAGTTTTACACTATCACCGTCTGCTCATGTCACTGCACACCGCCGTTTTACTGTTCCTTACATAGTACGGAGTTTACACTAACACCAAACACCCGACGCTGCAGTAATTGTCTGACCGTTGCTAACCTAGAAATCTGACAAGTGTCATACTCCAAGTGTTTACGTCCAATTAATAAGAAAGCAAATATATATACCAACTTTATATATATATATATATATATATATATATATATATATATATATATATATATATATATCGAGAGAGAGAGAGAGAGAGAGAGAATGTGTCTGTAAAGGGCATGAAACTAGTAGTTTAAAGGTCCTGGACAACATGATAAGCATGACTATGTGAGGGTTACAGTCAGTGTGTGCAATTTCAAGACATCATCTATGGTGCACTTAAGTGACTTCGAATGTTTGTTCCAATGATATGTTAGGGATTTCCAAATTGATATGAGGCAAAAAGCACAACTGAAAATAGTTTGATTTGATTTGATGTTGAGTTTAATGTTCCTTTCAGCAGCGCAGCTATATCAGACCAGGACCTACTGATTCACGTGGAATCCGAATCACATGAGCTCCCGCCGGGAATCGAACCAGGCCTCCCGCGCCAAAAGGCGTGTACGCGCAACTGCAAATGGCACAACCATTTAAGACAAAGAATGATTAATTTGTAAGTTTTTATGCAATATTAAACAGTTATGCTTTTTTATTTAGTTCGGATGCCATATGTTTATGTGTCGCACCTTCACGTTAATTCCCTAATCAAAGGTGTCTGTAGTGTGTGAACCATAAGAGGGCATAAGATTTGTAATAACCGAGGCGATATTATTAGGCACCCAAACTATGTATGTAAAGTTACCAGTAAAAAGTAATAGATATTAAGCTACTTAAGTCTCAGTGTTCGACCTATTACTACCTCAGAAATAGCAGAAAATCTGCATTCGCTTGTTCAAGAACTTCTGTTTAGTACTTGTGTCAGTACAGATGAACCATATCTCGTCACAGTAATAAGAATCCAGAAGATGCATGCATCGTTCAATTAACTTATTATTACCACGGAAAATAAGTTCTTTATCAAAAGTAAGCTTTCCAGTATAACAAGTTGCGACGAATTGTTCTGTTCAAAGATGGTACAATTGGAACATACACAATTTTCTTTTAATCTTTAATTTCTTACGAGATAGATGTCGAAATATACATCAAAAGGTTCGAGAAATACTGTCTGGCAAATGACGCTCCAGAGACAAAAAAAAAGTATGCATAGTCATTCCAGTAATAGGTAATTCGGTATATCAAACACTAAAGAAGTCGATAACACCTAAAAAAATGTACTAGAACTCACAGTCCAAGAGATAAAAGAATTGCTACTAAAACAATATAAAGATCATATAATTATACTGTAGAAGATATTGAAACAAATAGGTCCATCAGCACAAAATTATTATCTGAAACTGAAAAAGCAAGAGAAATGAAATGAAATCTTTGAGTTTTCCGTCCTACGGTTATGCCGGTGAGGCTAAAGGAGACGGTGATGATGAGTAATGAATGAAATGGTGGAATGAAGAAAGTGGGAGGAAACGGGAGAACCCCGAGGTAACCCACGCACACGGTGTTTGTCCACCACAAAGTTCACTTGGCAGGGGCTCGGATCAAACCCGGGACCCCTGAAAAAGCAAGAGAATCATTAGAATTTTGATATTTTTCGAGATGATGCTCTAAGAGATGAAACAGTATGCTGAATTAACAATGAATTAGCACACGAGAAAATGTTATCTACCGCGGAGTTCACTATGACGACCTTGTAGAAATAGGAAATCGACTCGATCAGATGCAAGCTAAATAACAGCAAATTCTCGTATAAATATAATACGCATAAGGAGAACGACAAACAGTTTCCCAAGTCCAAAGTTTGTGGACATTTGCACAGACACACAGACGGAATCAGTGTTCAGCAAAACGTGTTAAATGCAGAAAATATGGTCTATTTAATCATTTTGCACAATGTTATAATAGTAAAAGCAATAAGACATGCAAATCAAATCAAGTTATCGACTTATTACAAGAAGATTTAGCTTCAGATCAGAAACAGAAACCAGTTAACGTCAAAAATTCTGAAAAGGTCTAAGATGAGTTAGCCACTTGCTCCTTACAAGGAGGATATGAACTGAACCCAGTTGAAGAGTTCAAACTTAATGTAGTTAGAGGAGGGGAGGAAACATGGCTGGATAAACATCATTATAGCGTAGATTCAGCAGAAGAACACAGCAAAAGATCATCACCCACAGAGAACGAAGTCGAGATATTTAACTGTAACGGAACGAATTCAAACTTTATTACAGATACGAAGTGGTGTATTCGGTGATATCTACAGATGGTGATCAGAAAAATGGAAACACCTGTAGTTGGCAACACATCAGATGTATGGGTTGGCAGTGGTGTCGTGGCGCCCGCAGCGCCCGACCGCTGGTGGTGGTGTATTAGGTCGGTCTCCATACTGCGTCAGGCGCAGTGGAACAGCAGTGTCCAGTGGCTGCAGCAGACGGAGGTAGTGACGGAGGAACTCAATCAGCACCTCCCCCACCCTGTTTCCACAATCACAATCCGCCGTGAATTACATGACATGAACTTACGGGGTCGTGTTGCACGGGCCAAACCGCTCATCAGGGACCATAACGCTTTCGCACGCCGCAAATGGTGCCGCGACCATGCAACTTGGACCATTGAGGACTGGAAACGTGTGATATGGTCGGATGAGTCATCCTTCACCCTATTCCCAACCACGAGCCGTGTTTATGTGTGGAGAACGCCCAAAGAAGCTTATGATCTGCAGTGTCTCTGCCCAACTGTGAAACATGGCGGCGGCTCGGTGATGCTGTGGGCCGCCACATCATGGTTTTCATTGGGTCCTGTGGTCACACTTAGCGGACGAATCACTGCCAACGATTATGTCGCAATTTTAGGAGACCACTTGCATCCTATGGTCCGGATGTTGTTCCCGGACAATGACGCCATCTTCCAGGATGATAATGCACCCATTCACACAGCTGGCGTTGTTGCAGCGTGGTTTGAGGAACATCGGGATGAAGTTCAACACCTACCCTGTCCCGCCCAATCCCCAGATCTCAACATAATTGAACATCTGTGGTCCGTCTTGGAAACACGACTCCGGCGACGATTTCCACCTCCATCCTCTCTCACAGAACTGGCCGATGCCCTGCAAGGGGAATGGTGTAAAATTCCACTTGCTACCATTCACGACCTCTATGCCTCCATCCCACGTCGCATCAAGGCTGTTCTGAAGGCGAAAGGTGGCCCCAAACCACAATCTGGTAAGTTGCAATTTCGTTCAGGTGTTTCCATTTTTCTGATCACCATCTGTATATTTAAATTATGTGAAATCATTAGATATGCTCAAATTGCGATCAATTCCAGTTACTAAAGTACCTTGTTACGCAACTTATAAACACCGGTAAAAGCTTATAGAATTTAATATCAAGGCCACTTTCGGGTATGTCAAGAATTTCTGGACAATAACATACACTGGAATCCTGCTTAACCATAATCGATGGGAATGATGGTACTTCGGTTGAACGAAAATTCGGTGAAACCAGAATAAAGGTTTTCTGATATACAGTACTGGCTACTTGTACATAAATCACAAGTGGCAGGTGTATCTTGATTTTTGCAGTACAGTATATGTGCCAAAAACCACCAAGGTTGAGGAAGCGGATGAGTATAGCCAATGCATCATGCAAATGACTTACTCTTTGATAATAAACGAAAACAAATACTGTACTCCTTGTTGATATTTTTAAATAAAAGCGCGCACAAGTCAAGGCTTTCTTTTAGCGATTCAGTTAACCCGAATATTTGGATAATTGAGATTCGGTTAAATGGAACTCTAGTGTATTAGGACGCAACTGGCTGTACACAATGAGTGAAGGGATGTCCATAGACAGCACTAGTTCATATAGTAGTATCGAAAGTTTGACAGAAGACAGTAATCACACACTATTCAGGAAGAAGAGGAAGGCCACAAGCCAATCATTGGACACAGGAATTGGAATTTATGTCACTGTCGGAAGATGATGATAATGGTCAGCCACGAGAAGAGAAAATCAGATGCTTAAATGTTAAAAATATATATTCTCTTATTGCAGAGATCTGAAAATTGATATGAACAGAAAGAGTAACTGAAAATGAGACAAGTATTTAACAAAAAGACTGATTAATTTTTAAGTTATGCAATGTATAACTAATTCAGCTATTATTATTGAGTTTGGATGTTTTATGTTTATGTGTTGCGCCCTCAAGTTAATTTGTTAATCAAAGGCGTTTGTAGTGTGTGAATCATAAAAAAGCACCAGATTTCTAATATCGAGGCGATATTATCAAGCATCCAACTATGTATATAACGTTACCTGTGAAAAGTAATAAAGAGTTATTAAGCTACTTAAGTCCCAGTGTTTGTTTATTACTACCTTAAGAGTAGCAGAGAATCACCTACAATCGCCTGTTCAAGAATTTATGTTTAGTGTTTGTGCCAGTGCAGATGAAGTAAACCTCGCCAAGTAATATAGGAATTCACGAGGTGCAGAATACTATTATGGAAAATAAGCTCATTATCAATGTAAGCTTTTTAATGCACTCATTTGAAATCATCCTTGATAGGAAAATATTCAGTGTGATACAGTATTACTGTGTGGACTGAAAAATTCCACACGAATTATACCGCATTGTGACAATTACACTGAAAATTTGTTTTCTCCTGTTACAGAGCTTTCTACCCAGTGAAGGGTGAAAATGGTTAAGGATAACTAGAGTAACTATCACACCAAAGTTATCCTAGTTATTCTTGTCTAATACAATTTTCTATTTCAAAAACTGAAAAGGATTTAACAAACTAAATTTCGATGATGTGATTCACAAGTCTGGTCAAGTAAAAGCCTGATGTAAATATTTTCACTCAGTTTTACATTCCACAAGCATGCCGTGTAGACTAAAGGAGACGGTGATAATAAGAATAACTGAAACGGTGGAATGAAGAAAGTAGAAGAAAACGGAAGTACACTGAAAAAGCCCACGGCACACAGTGTTCCTCAAATTTAGTTTAGTTTGCATATTATTGTACTATTTTTCCTTATGGGACATTGCACTTGACATTTGGTAAATGGCGCTTGTAGTTTATATTATATATATATATATATATATATAATTATTATTAAGTTATAACCGCTACCAGGTTATAGAAACATTTTTGTGGACGCCCTGTATATTTCGTAAAGACAGTGATCTTTATTTTCGATTTATACTTTATTCTGCAACGCATATAAGTTCTTTCTTTGGTGAGAATCGCTTCTTTCCCACACAATTGGACAAAGAAGTCTTTCATCGTTTTCTCATATATATATTTAAAACGTTGCTTTTAGTGAGAACATTTCAGCTAGTGACGAACCATTTCAGTGTTTCTCCCTGACTCATTATATGCATAGTATATATTCTATAGTTATTGGGAACTGAATTAAGTGTTTTCTTTAATCGCTTATGGAAACATTATAATAGATTAGAGAAATACGGGCTGACCAGATGTTCAGCAACCAAAGTGGCGCCAACTGCGTTGTTTCGTAGTTCGTTATCTGTACTTTCTCACGCCAAAGTTATCGCCGTGTCTAGTGCATTATGGGCAGTTAACTAAAAATTAACAAATTATTTTCCGTATTCTGCTTGTATGTGCATACAGGTGAGTTAACTGAGTGATTTTTGAAATGAACTGCCAACACTTTTCAGTTAACCATTGCTACCCGTACCTTGAGCTTTGGTGCTCAGGGAATTTGACTCCAGGTCTGGAAGCCGTAACCACGCATATCGCGTCTAGCTTCAAATGTGACTTTTTGTTAAGGGGCACAAGCTATTTAGCCGGTGAAGGACGTTTTCTTACGGCTAGCCCCAACTACTGAAGTCCCAGGTTCACAAACCTAGTGCGCTAAAAAGTTATATACGCGCCCTCCTACGTCAGCATTCTACTTTGGAGAATTTCTTGTTTGATTTGCTGAAGATTCACCTTTACGCTGCAGGACTGTTCAGCGTAACAACTGGATTCATCGTGGGAGGATCCAGACAACTTTTCCCCAGGGTTAATCCCCCAAGTGTGGCAATGGTGTGAGAGAAGCATTTGTAGTGATATTTGAATTATAATCATATATATATAAAGGGCTAAGGGCAAAAAGGCAAAAAGGCGAAAAGGGCAAAGCGTGATTTCAGCGACAAAAATCATTAGTGTTCATTGTTGTGTTCATTTCTTTTCGTTATTTTTTTTATATAATAGTGCTCTAATAAATAAGTATAGTGTCATTTAATCCAGTGTGTTTTCGTTGTTTGTATGAGTGATGTTTGTGTGCGTTATGGTCTGGATGACCGTCTGATCGTCCGTGAGATTTTCGAGACGAGACGCCCGAACCTCTCGGCGCCTAATGCTCATCTCATTATTGAAACCGACGAGCAATTTGGAAACAGTTTGTAATCTCTTCTTGGAGAGGTCCTTCATAGTCCTGTCCAGGTAAGTTCTAGTATCAGGAAGATACTTATTGGTAGTACCACGAGCCACGGACAGCGACCACAATACGGAGTGGTTACAAATAAATGTCCGCCCGAACAGCGACCCCAACCCAGCCGGTTACAAAGTTTGCATCAGAAGTGTGAGGCCCGTGGTGGCTCAGTGACAGAACGTTCACTTCTGGTGAGTGAGTTTCTGCTTCAATATCCTGGCTTAGGGGTCAAACTAAGTACACCACGCACCAGAGGCGAACGCTCTACCACTGTACCACTGCGAACCCTACACTTCTAATGTATTAAAAAAAAAAAGAAACAAAGAAAGTAAAAAAGGAGAAAGCTACGAACGCTATTTACCAAATGGGTCACGTTTAATATCCTACAAGGAAAATATTGCGATATTTTACAAATTAAACAAAAATTTTAGAAATAGTACCCATAATCAAAGCAAACTAATGACAGCAAATAAAACCGACAGTACGTCATAATAAAATGAATAAAATCAATGACTCTGCGTTTTGTATATATATATGTGTGTGTGTCAGGTTGCGGCAATTTCGACACCTTTAATAAGCCTCTGGTGTCTTCATTTAAGCACACCGTCTCTATGAAGTTGACCACCTACATTTCAGTTATCGGATTCTTCCTTCACATATAGAATAGAAAAAAATTACTGCACACTGCAAAAATATCCAAGTACTAAACTAACACTGGATTAATTACTGGAACTTAAGCTGATCCCTCAACCACATACAATAAAAAGGTGTTATTCTTATTACGAACTGAATTTTCAAAATCCCGTTACCAAGGTGATTCAGATTATTATTATTATTATTATTATTATTAAATTTTTGTATCGAAATAGTTCAGGACTGTACTTGCAAGTAACAGAAGATAGAATAATTGCAACCTGATATATAAATAAACAAAGAAACAAAAAACGCAACGTACGTTGATTTTACTCCTTTTATTATACGCAAATGCGTACTGTACAAAATGAAAACATTAACTTTTCCAATAGTAACTTATATCCATCATCTATCACACATCTACAGGTTTGGAAAATCAAATTACATCCTTAAAAGCAGAAAAAAAAAGTAATATGTTAAGTTTCTGATCTTACATAATACGGACTTATGCATAAATACAAATAATAAAGTAAGTGATACACCTTGCCTATATTTTTCTTTGTTTCAAAGAAAAATCATTACAGAATCTATTACATAAAATGAGAAACAACATTCTTAGAAGTGTCGAATGTACTGTCCTTTGAAACAAAGAAAAATATATGCAAGGTTATTCTATTATTTTATTATGAAAAAAAAAGAGTTAAACTTACGTCTTAACGAAAGATTTTACACTAACCTATGCTTCCATTGTAAAAATACCAGAACAGCGTGCCATTTACAAACATAAAAGCTAAGCAAGCAAAGTTCCACGAGAAAGACTAAATATTCGACCATTGAACAGTCACAATACGTGACTCGGTATTGTCCAGTCCAATTCAGTCCAGTTCAAAAACCCAAGTGATCACTTAATTCAGTTTTTACAATAACATCATCTGTTATTCTTTCATCTATTTTCACCAGCGTTAGGAAGAAAAATATTATGATAATCTGTACGCATCCTGCAATCTCTTACTTAAGAACTAATTACTTTGTTGTTACGCTTTCAAGGTCATTTTCGTTTTATCGTGTAAAAAACATTCAGATAGTTTTCTCTGTTCTTATCTAACTCATTTAAAAGCTCATGTAGGAAAATTATCTTCTTATGAAATATTTTACATTTTTCCTTCTAAATTCTTTTCTTGTTAAAACTTTAATTTTAGTATTAAAATATTAATAAAATTAATTATACTTTTATAAAAATAATTTCTAAGTTCGTTTACAATAACCGCAGTGAGAGACATAAAAATTTATACAGTATGAAGCTTTTCGTTTTTCTCTGTCAAATTTGTAGCATGAATGTAACGAAGCAAATATAAGTCCTCTGTAATAACGTACAGATGCGCCTTATTACTCTTTATCCAAATGAAACTATTTTTAACTTGTCGGAAGTATTAATTTGAGGTGTGATTTATTATTATTATTATTATTATTTCTACATCTATCACAGGAAAAGAGAGAACAACAGATTTAATTAGTCCCACAGGAAAAAATGAAATGAAGTCTGAGTTTTACATCCCACGATTATGCCGGTTAGGCTAAAGGAGACGGTGATGATGAGAAATCAATGAAATGGTGGAATGAAGAAAGTGGGAGGAAACGGGAGAACCTCGAGGAAACCCACGAACACGGTGTTTGTCCACCACAAAGTTCACTTGGCGGGAGCTGGCATTGAACCCGGAATCCCAAGCACCAGAGGTGAACGCTCTACCACTGAGCCACCGCAGCCCTATTAGTCCCACAGGGAAACAAAATGGAAACTCAAGTCTGGTTGTAGCATATGTGAAATATCTATTCACGCCATCGTGTCACCTGAATATACAGAATAACCACTATACATATTACGAGAGACTAAGGTCTTTCGTGTAAGAACATCCTATATCCATTAAATATGTTGTTTTAACTCTAAACGACATATTAAGATTCGTAAGTAACAGCTATTTACAGCAACCAAAGCTGGTGTTAGCTCTCAACACAGGGTCCATCCCTGACTACCTCATCGTCGTGTAACTACCATCAAAATTGCGAAACATGATGTTAAAATTGGTTTTGAAATAGACAATTCATATAATTATGTTACGAGAAATTTAATATCGCTTAGCTATATCATTATCCTATACTCTAAAAAACGAAAACAATGTATATATTGAAAACAGCTCTAATGATCTTCATGTCAGTGGCGAAGGGTGATAGTTTCAAGAGGGTAGGCCCAATGTAATAATAATAATAATAATAATAATAATAATAATAATAATAATAATAATAATAATAATAATAATAATAATAATACCTACATTGCTTATATCATCTTGTAAATTATTAATTCCAAATGTAAGATTTTCTTCTTATCAAATAGGTCTATTACTTTCTTCTTAAAAGCTGTATCCTTGGCTAATATCCTTCAGAGTTCATTTCTGTAGCGATTGAAGCTAACGCACTAAGTCTGTCGTTACTCATTATACTATTCCGGAATGTTTTAATTTTCTTCAGGGCACCCATGCGCTTGTCTCACATGATGTTGTAGTAACTGGAATGCTTAATGTAACAAGCGAAGACATTCTAAGTATATTTTTTGCAGGCCGTTTGATGAGATGTATTGAAGTACATTAGTAGATCTAAGATACTGATTTTCGTTGTAAAAGATGACTGTCAGTTCATTTCGCAGCTGATTATTACCGTCGAAAGTGGGATGCAGATTAAGAAGATTCTCTAGTTTCTTCCGAAGAAAATGACTATTGTAATCCTGAAACTGTTCACAGTAATTGTAGGCCATCGACAGCACTTATTCGATCCGGATCTCAATTTTCATAACGAATTTCACGTATGTGACTCATAGCTGATATTAATTCGCCGTAATGCAATTTAATTCTTTCAATTGGGCGTGATCGGGTGGGAAAGATTAACTATCACATTATTTGCGCTTTACAAGAAACTCTTCTACTTGTACTGAAACAAACTCTGCTTGTAAAATTTCGACTTTAATTAGTATATTGTTCAAAAGACATGACAAGCATTCAATCAAGACATTTTGTATGCCACTTGATTCCCCTTTAAAAACAGAATCAAACTTAAATATTTTTCATACGCTGCTCTTTATTTATCAAGAATTACGAATATTTTTTTGTACCAATGCATGCAGAACCCTTTTGCCCTGTGTTTGTTCTATTTTCAACACAGGCGTTGGTCTTTGTTCCTTAATTACACATTAATTTTCAAAAGACCACTGACATGGAGGATTCTTTAATAGGAATTATATTATATTCATATTTTTCACTTACTGGCATTTTCTCTCATTCACTTTTGCAAATGTAATAAAAAAAATGCCACTTACAGTGTCTCACAAATACACTCTCTACTCAATTCTAAGGAACACAACGAGTCTGATTTCGTATGGGTTTCCGTCAACATAACGGAATAAAGGGGAATTATTAAAATAATACGTGTAGCACCTTTAAAATTGCTTGTTCCAACTTTTGTGTTGCGTTGGAGTTCGTAAAATTAAGCAAAGTTGGTGCGGAATGGGGTCCACTTTCTCATGCTCTTTATTTGTTTCACATATCGAATCGAAATCGAAGGTCTCGAGGGAAACGCTTTATGTAGAAACGAAAATCGATAAGCGCTGAGGCCGGTCTCTTTCGCAGGTTATTACCAATATGTTCTCTCGCGGGATTTTCTGAGTACCTTCGCGGGGTTCTACTGTTACGGAGGTTCTACTCTCGCGGAGGTTCTACTGCTGCCTGAGACACTGCTCGGTGAGCCTCCTCGCAGTGTTGCTAACCACAATTCTTTATTGAACAATAAAATATATATATTTTTTTTTTCAACTTAGAAAATTATCATACATTCTGTGCAAGGAAAATGAATTAATTATAAATTATAATATCTGAAAGTAAATGGGTAGGCCGGGCCTCAGGGCCTCTTACCACCCTTCGCCACTGCTTCATGTGATGAAAACCCGTTTTCGGGTAGGAAAAAAAAATTAACCAAATCCCAACTTTGGGGAAAAAACCTTTAGACGAGTATGTAGAACAATACTTTTCTGGGCCCTCGCAATTAAATCTTTAAAAAGTCTTAATTGTTTCGATTGAGTCTACTTACAGATTTCCGTGATTTCTGAATATTATTTGTACTTCGGAGTTTTTGACTCTCCCCTGGAGTCTTGGTCACGGAGAAGAGTCGAAAACTCAAAAGTACAAATAATAATAAGGAATTACAGAAATCTACAAGTGGAATTATAGAATTCCTGAGCGTGCTTTTACATTGTTTCGATTGAGTTTGGTTAAGCCCTGTACTTGTGTGCAAGAAAGTAATTTAACCATGAGTAGGCTTTGAAAAAGTTATTTAGGGGCATCCGTAGAAAACTCTCAGGTAAGCTTCAATTACAACTTGAAAATGGCTCGGATGATTTTCATGAAATCACGATGAAAAACAGTGTACAAATGTGAAAAAGAAAAATATTTTGCTAAAATCTCAATTTTTGGGTTACTCACTTAGGGTATCTGGAAAACTTCACCTCAGAGCACTTCAAATATAACTTCAAACGATCTAAAAATTATTGTAAAAATTATTGTGACACATGCGTTCGAGACAGTTTTGCACAAAATATATTATGGAAACGCAGTGTCTTGAAAATACTTTCTATGAAATTTTGTGGAAACCCGTTTCAGTGTACAAGAAACCATTTAGTTAGGTGTCGACTTTAGAGAAGGTCATTCACAACAGACGGAGTTCACTTGTGAATTATATTAGGTCTGATTCGATATAGTGCAAGAACAACTAGTTATAACCACTACTGAATCGTCTACGATGCCAATATGTTGCAAACGAACTGAGCTAATAGCAGCACAATTTATTTTGAATTTTTTCCTTTCTTGTGTCGATCACTTTTTCACTTACCTAGATATTTATTGATTCATCGATTGATTTTACTTAATATCCCTTTTCATCACTCAAGGTATAAGATACGAAACCTATTGTTTAAAATGCGGTCAAATAATAATAATAATAATAATAATAATAATAATAATAATAATAATAATAATGTCAGGAATACAAGCAGAGCAAAAGGTTCAAAATATCCACTTCTTGCAATAAAATAGTGATTATCTCGTGGGAAAGAAATAAGAAAAAGTATTTCGGAAGCAGCTTGAAAAATGCTACAGTATTTTTTATAAAATTATTGAAACTTCGTTTTTGAATACGAGAAAGAGATTTAGCTAGTTCAGACTTCTAAAACTACGGTAACAATCTCCATCAAGTTTCGTAGAAACCTGCGACAACTCATTTAGAGCCATACTACCTACATGTAACTTTAATTCCTGGAAGCCCCTTGCACTACCTAGCTTCCGACACTCCCCTGAAACCCTGATCACAGAAGTTAAAAACAGAAAGGAAAAATAATGGAAAAAAAAAAAAAAAGGAACTGTCTCATAAGGACAGAGCAGTGCGTAGAAACATGTTGTCAAAGCTGCTAGTCACTCATATAATGGAAAAGCAGCACGCTGTAACATGGCGAATGTATTGTGTGTATTTTGTCCAGATGTGGAAGGTTCCCAGCGCATGTTGTAATTTTCATTTCTATGCCAATATTGTACGTATTTCTCAATTACCGCTTCCCATTCCTTACTTAACAACCCGCTACCCAAATTTAATTTTGAATTTCTTAAAAAAATAAATTTTCAAAAACGAGTCTTTTGTTTCATTTTTAGCATTAAATAAAATTTTTGAATCATCCATATTGTGTGTTTCTTTCAAGTGCTTCGATAGGTCCGAAACTGGATATTCCACTTCAGCGTCCCTGAGATATTCTTTATCCCGTATTTCAAGGTTCCATTCTGTCATACCTCCCAACTGCATTTTATTTCATAAACTCCTGACTTTCCATTAGAATCACTGTAGAAGCTCTTGAACTGGGTAATATCCTTTCCGAAGTTTTGGGGTTTCAACGCAGTACGTAAAATGTATTGTGTAAAAATGTTATTTAATCCAATTGTTAATCTGGAGTACATAGGTAATCCGACTGCCTTAAAAGCATTTCAAAGAAAATCCTTAATCAATCTTTAAGTTCTACGTCCCATGGTTATGCCGGTTAGGCTAAAGAATACTGTGATAATGAGATGAATGAAATGTGAAATGGTGGAATGAACAAAGTGGGAAGAAACGGGAGAACCCCGAGAACACCCACGAGCACGGTGTTTGTCCACCACAAAGTCCACACGACGCGAGCTGGGATCGAACCAGGGACCCTAAGCACCGAAAGTGAACGCTCTACCACTCAGCTTCCGCGCCTCCAAGCATTTGAAAGAAACATAATATCGATTATTAAAAATCGATTGCTAAAAACGAAACGTAAACTCGTTTCTGAAAATTTGTTTATTTGCTTAACAAATATAAAACTAAATTTAGATCGAGGCTGGTTAAGGAATGGGAAACCGTAATTGGAAAATTCATACAATATTGAAACAAAAATAAAAATCCCGCTATTTAGTCTTCATTTATGTGTTTTGATTGTTTTGGAGAAATCTGTGTCAACAAGAAAGAGCAACAACAAAAAAGAGTAACAATCGATTGTATTCGATTTCAATTCCTAAGTCGTATTGAAAGTAATCTGAATAGATGAACAAACAAGAAATATGGACGTGTAGCGTCGGAATATTCGTGCGTCCCAACTAACGTGAAGTTATCCATGTTGATCTGGTCTAAGGAGACTTGCTTTCTGAACTTCTGAAATGTTTAAGCGTAATGGTGTTTTGTGCTCGTGAAAGGAATGGTCTGGATGGTTTGCTGGTACGAATATAGCCCAAATGTCGTGAGCCCAGTGTGATCACATGGGTTACGAACTAGCTGATATTATGATTTCTGCATTTTAATTGGACTTTCACGTAGCTGCAGCAAAAAGGTAACGCTGATAAAACTTTTTGCATGCTTTAAATTCATCAATTAAGATGAATATTGGATACTGAATAAGTAAGTCAACGGAAAGGAAGAAGTTGGAAGGGATTCGCGCGAGAATATTACGACGTTATACCGGATTTAAGTTATTGGACAGTAACCTACCTAAATTTTAAACCTTCATGCCTCCACCTGGTTACACACGATTACCGTGTGATGCCTATCAGGGTCTCATAGACAAAGAGCAAGCGCAAGCGAGGCATCAGTTTCTGTTTGTAACTGAATCCTGGGTAGAAGTAATAAGTAAAGCCTCTAAGGACAAACCATTCATGGTAAAGCTGAAGCAGCAATGTAATTTCCGCTCAGTGTCCTTGCTAGAGTCTTTTATAACAAAACGAACAACAGCAGTCGATGGTATAAAGCTCAACTTGAGAAATGCTTATAGATTTCACGTTACAGACGCAGATCTTTTTCGTCTCGTTTCAAAAGCAGCTTTTCAGAACTGGAATCATGGCATGAAGTGTCTTTTCGGAAGCGTGGTGCAAAGCCAACAATGTGTTTGGAAAGTTTACCCCTAAAGTACAATATTCCCGTCCCCATTTTAAGCCAGAAGTATGAAGATTTGTTACCATTGCTTCCATATATTCCACCAATTCATCATAACTGGTACAAGGCAATATCTCATGAAAACAAAGTTGGTAAAAAAAAAAAAAACTATATCCTTAGTCACAGTGTTGCTATTAACGCAAAAATGATCAGAATAGAATTAAGTTCATATTCACCAATGGTTTTTCATACATAGCAGAACTAAAATACATAATATTTTGAGTTTGTAGAGTTAGGTGCATAAGCAATAGTGCTTTTTCGTTAAAATCAATGACGAGAATCCTGATTTTCTAGTTAGGTGGATATTCACTAGTGTTCCTTTTCATTTATTATTTAACAGATAATTTTATACAATTTAACTTTTGTAAGAAAGTAATAAATTCCTTGCTCGTTTTCATATTTAATCTTTTTTTATTTCTGCAATAAAATGGTATACCTCACTCTTCCTGCAATATAATGGTAACCAACATTTGGAATATCTGTTGAGGCTTCCGAATATTTGCTTATTGCTTTGCTCTACAGTAACCCACATGCTTCATAGTGTTATACTAAGTTGTCAATACATCAGGAATGCAGTTTCAAGTGACAAAGATTGCTGACAGTCACATTTCCGAATTGCAGCAAATCTTGTAACGTTCATTCGTGTTTTCTCGCAAGTGCATAACTGAGGGTTACCATTATCTTGCCCCAAGGGGCTAAATTCCTAAAGATGCCTTACAATTATTGAAAGACAAAAGTTCATTATTTAGCATTTATACTTCACATTGCATCATTAGTTTAACGTTGACGAACGAGATAATAATAATTACTGAGGTAATGATTTAAAAACGAAAGGAATGAGAATATGGGAGGAAACAGGACGACCCTCCCCCTCCCAAAAAAAAAAAAAAAAAAACAATTCGGTGTTTATTAACTATGAATTCCATGATGCGCAACAATGGTCTAAACGCATGAATTTTTATGCCAGAAGTGAACGTCCTACCGACTACACTACTGGATGTGTGTTTTAGCATCAATATGCAAAATATTCGGATCTCAAATATGCAAAATATTTGAAATCCGAATAACATTTGAAATATGCTCGATACTTTGGATCAGATTTCTTTATTCAACGAAACACATAATAATGAACAGTCAGCAAGAAGAAACCTGTTTGCTTCTTTAGTTCCAAAACCAAAAAATTTTGTCGAAAAACAAGATATCAAACAGCAATATATGAACATGATAGAAATCTCAATTACAATTCTTTTTTCCTACAATAAATGTATGAAAATGTCAACATTAAAACAGAAATTGCACACCATGAAATTCCGTTACTTCCAGTGTACTGGAAACATTTATATATATATATATATATATATATATATATATATATATATATAACGATAATATGAACCGTAAATTCTAGCCGTCCCCTTTTCTTTCATTTCACTAAGAACTGGTAAGTAAAGAAATCAGTCTTTGTTACGTATTTTTGGAGAGGGGTGCTGGCAAGCGTGTCTCCATGACAGCACAACATCCAAAATATATTTTTTGTGTTCTCTTTCAAAAGCTGCATTCCTCTTACAAAATATTTTTACACGTCTTGTCTGAAAGGATCTTGTTTTATAATATTTTGAGCATTGAAAACGTATTTGAACTTATTATCATAAATATTGTTCGTAAATTGTTGCAACACTTTTAATATCAGAATAATTTTAAAATGAGCTAAATAATAACATGTTACTCTTTAAAACTTATAAGACGCATCATCATTAGTATATCATTACAAATGTACACCTATTGATGAAGAATGATTAAATATGTACCTATAAATATATAACAATAATTAGATATTGCATTATACACACAAACTTAGTATTGCATTACAAAGTACACTGTGGTATCTATAGACGTATCCAATATTTATAAATCAAGAGTCCGATGAAATTAAAATGGCTATCCTCTTCAGTATTGATCCAATGCATACATTGATATGCAATTTCATCAGTAATTTTCGTAAACTTATAAACACTCCCGAAATAAACCTGTAAGTGAATTAAAATACAGGGTGAGTCAAAAGTCCCTGGACACCTGCATAAGTTTGAAAATCGACGGGAAAAGTAAATGTGATGATGGGAACAGAGGTTTGATGAGGGGCCGCAACTTTTGGAGTTTATGTCATTCATGGCCGCCATCTTAAAATCCGCCATTTTGGATTCAAGTCAATTTTTTTTTAAATGGAAGGGGGGTGTATGACACATCAAATAACTCTACCTTGAGCTCAGGAATTTAGTGGTGTAATTTGTTTTTTTCTATCCTGTACAGTTTAGAAGTTATTCATGTTCAAAGGTGAGAAATTACCTTGATACTGAATGCTACAACACATGTTCTACGTGTTGTACATCCCGTGCAATGCACAACTGTAGTCGCCGCAACCACTCTGACTGCACACGGAGGAGAATGTCTCCTGAAATTTGGTCACAGGCTTGTTGGATGCGTTCCTCCAGGTGTCTCAAATCACGGATTGTCTCAGCATACACTATCTGCTTAAGATGTCCCCATAGATAAAAATCAAGGGGCGTTAAGTCAGGGGATCTGGGCGGTCACTCCACGGGACCACGGCGACCAATCCACTTCCCTGGCAGTTGTTCATCCAACTATTCACGGACACCAAGTCCATAGTGTGGAGGGAAGTGGATTGCTGAAAATAAGATGGGAAAATGCCGTCAGCGTTCAGTGTGGCAGGGAACACAAGGTCCTGCAGCAGCATCAGATACTGTGGTGCAGTTAAGGTGTTGTAAATGAAAAATGGCCCAATGATGCGGGTGTCCCATATGCCACACCACACCATCACATTCGCTGAATTATGTTCTCGACTCGGATCAACCCAGTTCGGATTTGCGTCACACCAGTATCGACATTATGTCGATTAAACTCCCCTTCAAAGTGAAATATGCCTCGTCACTGAACAGTATGCCCTTGGCAAACGCAGGATCCAGTTCGTGTTGTTCAGTAGCCCACATGCAGAACTCCAACCGGCGATCAGGGTCAACCTCGTTCAGTTTATGTTGCATGTGCAGCTTGTAAGGATGCCACTGATTGGCGTGCAATATCCGGACAACGGAGGATTGGCTTATTGCACATGCTAGGGACACACGACGGGTACTTGGTTTAGAACTTTTCACAAACGACGTAACAACCGCCGTTGCACTTTCCTCATTGGTGGCAGTCTTTGGTCGCCCACCACGTGCCCTATCTTGAACAGAGCCCATCTACCGGAATTTGGTGATCACGTGAGCCACTATGCTGTGCGATACCAGTTCTCTGTCTGGGTGCTGTCTGTTGTAGTCAGCTGCTATTGTTCGGTAGCTGCGTTCCACTGATATAAGGATGATTTCGATCTTCTGTTCACGTGTCAGACCCATTTTAGATCACCTGGAACAAAGAGAGAACTGGGTCAGTATCAAGGCAATTTCCCATTTTTTAACATTAATAACTTCTAAACTGTACAGGATAGAAAAAAACAAATTACACCACTAAATTATTAAGCTCAAGCTAGTGTTATCTGATGTGTCATACACCCCCCTTCCCATTTTAAAAAAAAAATGACTTGAATCCAAAATGGCGAATTTCAAGATGGCGGTCATGAATGACATACGCTCCAAAAGTGCGGTCCCTCATCAAACCTCTGTTCCCATCATCACTTTTTTACTTTTCCCGTCGATATTCAAACTTACGCAGGTGTCCAAGGACTTTTGACTCACTCTGTATATTACAATGAAAACACAGAAGCTACAAAGCGAGTAATCGTATTTCAAAATCCTTTCAATTGCGTGATTAGCCACCTTCATTAAATGCAAAACAGGAAACTCCGACAAAATCGACGAAAACGAAAAACGATTGAAATTATGCGTGCGTTGAAAATGGATTTCCCATTTGATCGTTGATATAACTGCATTTTGCCGACGATTCCTCAATGTTAAATCCCATTGCAAAAGCAAAAGACAACTATAGAACCTAGGTCTATTACACATCATTAGTAGAAACACAGATAAGTTTCTAAGTTTGAAGTTGGCAATTTAAAAAATGAAATGAAATCTTTAAGTTTTACGTCCCACGGTTATGCCGGTTAGGCTAAAGGAGACGGTGATGATGAGTGATGAATGAAATGGTGGAATGAAGAAAGTGGGAGGAAACGGGAGAACCCCGAGAAAACCCACGCACACGGTGTTTGTCCACCACAAAGTTCACTTGGCGGGGGTTGGGATCGAACCCGGGACCCCAAGCACCAGAGGTGAACGCTCTACCACTGAGCCACCGCGGCCCCTTGGCAATTTAAAAACCAGCACTCAACCATACCTAAAATAATCTTAAAATTTTCATTTTAAATGTTAATAAAATCTCATTCTTAACAAATCGAAATTTCCTTAGTCTTAGCGGAATTCCCTGTATTTTCATAGTTTGTTGCCACTCTAGATAACTCACTATATTTCACATTCATTTTATATCAGAATATTAACAGAGGAAAATCATATCCACGAAGAAATTAAATGTCGTCTAAAAGCAGGGAATTCGTGTTACTATTCGGTTCAAAATCTCTTGTCGTCGCGAATTCTGTCGAGGAATTTGAAGCTTAAAATATACAAAACGATAATTATGCCTGTTGTTCTGTATGGCTGCGAAACATGGTCACTTACTCTGAGGGAAGAACCTAGATTGAAAGTATTTGAGAACAAGATCCTGAGACGAATATTCGGACCCAAGAGGAACGGGAATGGGGAATGGCGGAAACTTCATAATGAGGAACTACATAATTTATACGGTTTACCCAACATTGTTAAGGTCAAGTCTAGAAGGCTTAGGTGGGCGGGTCATGTAGCTAGAATGGAAGAAAGTAGAAACGCTTTCAAAGTCTTGACTGGAAGACCAATCGGAAAACGACCATTAGGAAGACCTAGGCGCAGATGGGAGGACAATATTAAGATGGATCTCGCAGAGATTGGAATACAAAGTAGAAATTGGATTCAATTGGCTAAGGATAGAAGTCAGTGGAGAGCTTTTGTGAACGCGGCATTGAACCTCCGGGTTCCATAGGCCATAGAGTTAGTTAGTTAGTTATAGTTATAATCATAATTCATTAAAAAGTACATACATACCCGAAAAGCACCATACGTTTCGGCATAAAGTCATCAACACATCTTTTTTTGGAAAACTAAGATTGTGTGAGGTAGTACATCCGCTTGATTATGTTCTTCCAAATAGCATTTCTGATTCCAGTAATACCCCATAAAATTCCCTTGTAGGTAAATACTGCTCTTCATAAGCATTAACCTGTATCTTATGTAGTTGATTAATAATAATTTAAAATAAATAAATAAATAAAAACATTGCTTCTGAGTCTCAATGTTTCCCTTGAGTGTTAATACACAATTACGAAATTTTGAAGTTTTTTTTTTTTTTTTTGTGTGTGTGTGTGTGTGTGTGTGTGTAATAAGTACTGTTTAATGAATAATGAATATATATATACTATGAAATCAGATAGCTGTTACAATTATTTCAAAATGCTGAATACTTATTGTAAACGCTAACATACTACTACAGATCCATTTCATGTGAACAGAAAATGAAGTACGTGAACTGTATTGAAAACTAACCTTTGATATCCGAGTCCGGTCCTTCTGGATGTCGCCAATTCGCACCTTTCACTGGCAACCACCATGGTGCAGCAGCTACAGCCTGCGTAATTGTAGATTTCGTTTCCTCACTTATCAGGTTCTCGAAAACGAAAGAATCACCAAATTTTTCAGCCTGGTCGAAAAACAAATATATACATATATTGCATTTATCTTGTCTTCGGAAATTTAATGCTTTTTTAAATATTATTATTATTATTATTATTATTAATAATAATAATAATAATAATAATAATAATAATAATAATAATAATAATAATAATACCATGTCTATAGCATACCTTGAAGATGCTTAAATACCTATTCAATGTGAGTTGTTATTCTACTTAGATCAGTAAAATACATTTTTTTAATTGATGTAAAATATTGGTATTTCAATATTGTTTTCCGTTTTATTACTATTGCACTTCCCAATTTGTATATTACAAGTAAAACATAAGTTACTCTCCAACTGGTGATCTATGGAACAGTTATGATCTATAGATTGTTTCAACCTTTACAGAAATTTACTCAATACCAGATTCCTGTCACGTATTCCACGAAATTCAAAAAATAAAAATTAAATTATAATTTTAGTTTAACGTCTCATGATTATGCCCTGTAGACTAAGAAGGCAGATGATAAATGGAACCAATATTCTGAAAGAACTGGTGGAAAACAGGTAGTAGGAAATAACATGAAAACCTTGACAAAACCCATTGGCATAATGTCGTTTATTTCTCTCACATGGCCTGGGATTGAATCACGGGACCCTCGCATCAGGAGTAAACGTTATATTACTAAGCCACCATAACCTCCATAAATTAGAGGGAAGAAAGAGAAAAATATCAAATGATGTTAAGACGAATTAATTTATTTTTTTATTTCACAGTAAAACGCTATTCAAAGTTTAAAAGGTTATACTAATCTGAATAAGAAAAAAATTAAAAGTTTCACTTCGCAATGATGACGTATTAAAAAAAAAAAAAAAAAAAAAGAGGAAGTATTGGATTAGGACGATACAATTCTACAATATTATCAGCGTATTAAAAAAAAAAAAATCCAAAAAATGAGTCATACATCAAGCAAAAGATACTGAATTGAACAAAATATAGGCGAGTATAAAATCTCATGTGCAGTTTTCACGATTTTTTTTTTTTTAAATCTAAAAATTAATGATGTAAGATATTATTACTTGTTAAGATGACACTTATACCGAAGTATACACTCATCAAGCTCTTCAGTATGACATTAAAAGACGACATTGTATAGTATGGTTAATGAGGCAAGGTTTCCACTTATTTGGCAAGGAAGAGTTCCCTCACTTTTCTAAGTTTTCCAGGTCACGATTTACAAATATTCAGGTATGTATATATACACAAGGTGTGATCAAAAAATACGATGAATGATTTATTTATTTATTTTAGCAGCAACTGCTGACACTACAACCATTTGATGTAATTTGTCCGATAGCCTGTACGTTAAGGCAGGCAGCATCAAGTTGGAACATGTTCTGATTTGGCAGTCAGCGTCCAGAGCCTCTAGAGTGAGATTGTGTTTATCGTGTCTGTCGCGCATTCAAAAAACTCGTACATATTAAGTTCTGTTTCAAGTTGCAAAAAAATGCTAAAGAAACTCATGAAATGTTGAAATTGGTGTATGGCGATAATGCTGTAACCCTGAAAGCTGTTTAAAAGTGGTATGAGCGATTTAAAAATAGAAATGAGTCGGTAGAAGACAAGCAACCTTCGGGACGTCTATTAACCTCAAAAAACAGAAGAAAACATGCAAAAAGTGGCAAAATCTATTCAAGTGTTCGTTCAAACAGGCGAATAACTATTAGAGAGCTTTCCGAAGAACTAAGCATCTCGTACGGTTCAGTACAAGGCATTTGAACCACCGATTTGGAAATAAGAAGAGTGAGTGTGAAATTCGTTCTCCGACTTTTGACTGATGAACAGAGTTTCTGGCCCAAAAAATATTCTTGTCTGTTTACATCCACCGTAGTCTCCAGATATAACATGATGCGAAATTCTGGTTTTTCCCAAAAATTAAAACGGTGCTTAAAGAAAAAACGTTTCGACATCATTCCTGACATTGAGACGGCAACGACAGAGCAGCTGAACGCCCTTCGAAAAGAAGCCTTCCAGACATGCTTCCAGTCATGGATTCAACGTTGGGATAAGTGCATTGCCTGCCGAGGAAAGTACTTTGAGGGAGATTAAATCAAATCCCATGTAAGCTTATCACTTTGTTTCTAGTAAAATTATACAACTGTATTTTTTCCCAACCAAGAGGCTCCTCATTTACTATATGTATATATAAGTAGAGAAATTTTGCAAACGAAACTAATTATTTTATAAAATACCTTCTATCAAATAGCCGGATAAAGAAAAAAGACAAATGTGTTCTGAAAGGTAAAAATACGTACATAAAACTCCCTGACTTTTCCAAGTTTCTTCAGCTTTTCATGGAATTACCTAACTTTTCTATATGACTTTTCAAAGAGTAAGTTGAATTCTTGACTTTTCCAGGTTACACCAGGTCGGTAGTAACCCCCGACACGTATAAATATAGTCCAAAATTATGATTAAATCTTAAACCTTAATTTTCGTTTAACATTATTCAACACTCGTATGTCAACCGATAGATCACGTTGAGCTGCATATAATCAATCACATGCTTGAGGGTGAATTCTCATGTGTAGTTTTTGAGATAAATGATAAGGCGTTAAAAAGCATGTCGTTTGCAGTCAATAATAATTGGTGGTTTTATTCTCCTTGATCCTTTGTTTATGTACTGTACAGTACATTTTTTTTCTTTCTTTAGAAAAAGCTAAATATACTGTGGGCAATGTTTCGAGCATTGCCTAGGTGATATGCAAGCATTTTTAAAGTATTTAGTAGTTAAAAGTCACTTTAATAGTTATTTATCTAAAGATTGGGTGTTAGCATGTGGAGTCAGGTTAAATTCAGTTCCATTCCAGTTTTCGTTTATAACCAATTTATTGCCATGGTTCCTTTAAATACAGTCTTTAGTCATCTACTATCTTAAAAATATTTTAAACACTTAATGACCTTTTTTTTTTTTTTTTTTTTTTCATCCTTCCTAGCGACAGTCCCCCCAGGATCGAACCAAGTCATTGTGTTCGTCGTGACATTTTTGTTTAACAAGGTTTTTTCTTCGTCCTTCTGGTGTTTCTTTTTGATGTTGTGTAAGAAAAAAACTATATATACTCACACACGAAAGAAAAAGAAAAGAAAAACACTGAGAGCACTAAATCACTGAAAGCAATTCTTTGAGCGTGGGCAAGGGCGCCGATCCTGGAGGGACGGATTTCTCCCGCTTAAATTTACAGAGAAATCGGCGCTCTTGAGCGTGGTCGGTACCAAAAATTGATATCAAATGGGGAGTGGTGCTATATTGGACGTAGATTTTTATTAAATGCCAGAAGCGTCGTTGACGGCGTGGTATATCCCAGTGGTGGGGAGATTCCGAAAAACCATCATTTGGAGGGAGGTGTAGATTTGCGCCCCCATGGTCGGAGGTGATAGATTGTGGCTCTGCACAACTGTCATCCAGTGGTCAGCAAGAACGTCCTTCTAGAAAGTCAGATACGGGATCAGTAGTGGTTGGAATCTGGATCCGCAGCGGAGAAGACTGTGCTGTTGTCCATACTGGAGTACGCCTCGGAAACTGGAGGGTAGTTGCAGACAGGGATTAGGAAATGGTAAGCAAGGTATAAGCACAATATCATAATAGAAAATGTTTAAAAAATATATTTTTTAATCTCTTAGCCTAGTATATTTTCCAGTTCCTCTTCTCTCTTTTTTCTCTTTGCAGAGGGGTAAGAAAGGAAGTAGCGGGAAAAAAGGGGATGGTTACTTTAAAAATGAAGGAGGCTATTTATTACTGCCCTGGAACTAATTAGGAAGGTTATGTAATATGACAATCAGACTGACTGAAGGGGTGTTGATACAATATTTTGAAAAAGAGGATATGCGAAGGGAAATGAAAGAGGGGCAGATAAGGAGGTAATTTCGAAGAGAGGTATCCGTGGAGTCATAGGGCGATTGTTGGAGGTAAGCAGAAGGAAATAGTAACGGCGATTAAAGTAGGGTTTGCAACAGAATACAAAAGCTAGTATGAGTAATAAGATCGTTAAGGGAGTAAACAGGACAGAGACAATGTGTGATGAGGTAGAATGTCGTACAGAATCTGCAAAGAAGAAAGGGAAAGAAATAGAAATCGGCGTTTGAGCTGTGAGGGGGAGATTTTCTTGATGGGATTGGTCTGATTGATGTGCATATTGTTGAAGACGGCGGTATACGATAAAAATGCAAACGGGAATTGGCCAAAGATAGGATGAATTGGAACGCAAGGAGGAAACTATAAATATAACTAATTTTATTTATTTTCTGGTTAGAGAGGAAGGAAAGGACGTATTTGGAGATGGGGCTCTTGCTTCCTGATGCCCCTATGTGATACGTAGACTGTCATTCTCGCATTCAATTTAAAGAAAATATAATTTATTAATGGTTGCCGCTTTCGTTCTTTTTACAAAATTAAAATACAGTATAGTGGTAACAAATATATTATCCCCTCACGGAATACCAATTTTTACTACCCTATTCACAGCTCAAGATAGGCCAGAAAGGAAAAATGACTTACACAACCGCTTTCAGTACCATCCTTCAGAAATAGTCTGATCCTTGTTAGCTTGTATGCTCGGCTGTTGTAAGTTGAAGTGATCATTCCCGCCGCTTACACCCAACTTTTTTATTTCAAAGTTTATCTTGTCATTTAGTTTTATCTAGTAGTTAAAAGTCACTTTAATAGTTATTTGTCTAAAGATTGATTGTTAGCATGCGGGGTCACGTTAAATTCAGTTCCATTCTGGTTTTCATTTATTACCAGTTTATCACCGTTTATTACCATGTTTTCTTTAAATGTAGCCTTTAGTCATTAACTATCTTTTAAAAAATGTTTTAAACACTTAATGGCATTTTTTATTTTTTCGTCCTTTCTGGCGGGTATGTGACATAAGGTTAGTTGTTGTTTGTAATGTTAATCTGCTTCATCGTCTCTTGACGGAAGTCGTCAGTTGCAATGGTACAAGTTAGCAAAAACCATGAGCTCTTAAATTAATTTCTCTCCACGCAATTCATTAAATATCCATTCATAGAACATGCCGGAGTAATGTAAATTTTGTTTTAGTTAGGAACATATAACAACACTTTCCGTATTACTTCATCTTCTCCGGCTTGTATCCAATTACATTATTAATAATAAATAATAAAAGGGAATAGGCCCTTAGTATCTCTCACACAGTTAGATTTCGCACTGACACTATCTCAGTTTCTGTCTTTAATTAAAAGATATGGAACTACAAGAATCGTGATACTTGTCTTTTCTACATTCTCTACAGCAGGTTGATCTTTGGCCTCACTCACACTAGGCCTATATTTTGGATTTTACGAGGATAAGCCCTAATTCGAAACAAAATACCATTCCGGAGCGCCCACGAGGAGAACCACCACAACTCTCCTAGTACTACCGTAGAAGCGCCTTCATTGTTGGATCAGCAAGGCCACTTGGTCAGGGAGAATGGGAAGTGCAGCAAAACAGTATTCCCATAAACGAAAAACAAGGTTACAGAAAAGGAAGACTAATGAACATGAAACAGAAACTGATGTAATAAAAAGAGAACCCAAAACAAATAAAACTTTTTTTTAAAAAATGTGCTTTTTAATTTCTTCCAAAACCAACACGAACGAAACATTGAGTTCTCACAACAGTAGGTCAACATTGATATCGACTGGAGCGAGACGCCAACTGATCATACACTTTCGCGACTCTCATCAACCACCTGGGATTCCAGCAGCGTTATACATGGATGATAGGGCAAGCACAGAACATGCAGCTGCAAGAGTGATTAATGCATTATAAATTAAGACGCCCTTTCATCTACGCCTCTTTCTGCACGATGTAGAACTACAACGATTTTTATAAATTGAAAAGTGACAGTTTTGTAATCGCAAGCTGTACTTTACTTTTGTAGTCAAGGTTTGAAAAAACCCAACCCACCTGGGCCCATATAGGTATTTTTTTTTTTTTTTTTTAAATATTTCAATGTCTTTGGAGTAAAAGTGTTAAAATATGATCTATATTTCAAGATTGCCATTCCACAACTTGCAATTTTCTATTGACTGCTGTTTTTAAAAAATGGCCGCCATTTTGAAATTTAACATCGAATCGCCGAGAAAATCTATACAACAAATTCAGAATGTCTCGTGCTTCTACCCTCAGAATTTCAACTTGAAAGTCCGAAAATTGCATCCTGTAGAGTGGGCACCCGCTATTTTGAAAAATGGTCACAATTTTGAACTTTTACGTTGGATCGCCACCAAAATATATACGAGTGCCTCGTTCTTCTATTCCAAAAATTTCAACGTAAAAGACCGAAAATTGCACTTTGTAGCGTGAATACCCGCTATTTTGATGATGATAATAATAATAATAATAATAATAATAATAATAATAATAATAATAATAATAATAATAATAATAATAATAAAAACACCAGTTTGAAATTTTATGTTGATATGCCACCAAAATCTATACAGGAAGTTCAGAGTGTCTCGTGCCTATACCCTGAAAATTTAAATTTAAAAGACCGAAAGTTGTACCTTGTAGTGTGTGTGGTACAGGCAGACAAATGAACAAATGTAGATCGAGTCATCCGAGGAGCCTCAGTGACGTTCGCCAAATATGAATACCAAATATATTAATTCAAAACAAACATATAATGCATGTTTTATAAAATAAATGTTTCAAAATATCTATATGAAACAAGTATTTTCCAGTGTAAAATAAATGGTTTTATTGTTGAAGCTCAATTAAGGGAATTTTCCGAGCACTTGTTGCAAGACAGTTCTTTTCCAAAAATTACTTTAAAACAATTAACTAAGATATAATTCATATTTTATAAAGTAAATGCTTTAAAATGTCTTAAATGAAATTAAATATCTTCCAGCGGAAAATAAAGTTTTCTTTTCGAAGTATGCACTTCCGATACTTGGTGCGTTCAATTGTGAGAATTTCCCGAGCACTTCTTTCACGAAGGGGTTTTTCCCGAAAGTGCAGCTTTCTTTACTGTACATCGAAACTTTCACTAGTACAGAAGCTTGAATTCAACACTTGAAATAGTAAGCGTTACATAGTCTTCGGAACTCCTGGCATTAAGCTTCTTATATTTGACAAGAAATTTTACGCTATTGCTCGTGTTGATTCTACAGAATGCTTATATGAAGAGTAGCAATAAATGACTTGAACTACTAGATTCAGAAATGAACTAAACTGTTGTTGGAAAACCAAATTTCTGAAGAATACTTTTGTTACCATCAAAGGTAAGAAATAACACTTACAGTTTTGCTAATGCATTTACATAATTACTGGTAGTACCGGCACCTATGGCCTTAAACCTGTCAAATGTATGATGCATAACGTCCCCCGGAGTCGCCGAGCACACTATTCACAGAAAGTATTTTCTAAAATATAAAATTGCACATTTTACTTCAAATAGGTTATAAGCATAATCCATACTTAATTTGTTCTATAATTATGTCAAGCTAAGTTATTATTATTATTATTATTATTATTATTATTATTATTATTATTCAGTGCATTCAGAACGTTAAAAGTCTTATGATGAATGTTGTTGTATACCTTAACGTGAAAGTATCTAATTCGGCCAAGGGAAGTCCAAAATCTGATAAAATCACTTTCAATGTGATCACCTTAGTTGTACCAATAATATACTGACAAAAAACTCAAAAACCCGGGTGGAATTTTTCAGGTGAGTCCAACCGGAAAAAAGCCGGTGAGTCTTTTCGGGCTGGGCCCACTTGGGCAAACCCTGTTTGTGGTTCATAAAAAATCTCTTGCTAGCAAGGGAGGATTCAAAGTTTCTTGAGATCACTTGCACGTAATCTATTCATGTATATTAAATGTATTTTTCACTGTAAATATTCATAATATTAATTTGTATACGTTGTAAGAACACTTCTAATTTACTGCTAATAATTATTTCTCGTAAGGATCATCAATACAAACAGAAGTAGTACTGGTGAACTCAATTCTTCCAACAGGATCAAGTAATTTATTCATTAAGAATGTAAAAGAACCAGTTACAAACACTCGTATCCATATCAGGAAGTAAGGGTACGGAGAATTAGGTCAACCACACATTCTAGTTGTCACCTGATAGAGCTCTTTGTAGACTACTCAGAACTACTCTCAATTTTAATCTATTCTATACTATTCCAAAGTTATATCGAATCTTCTAGTTTGGCTTTGCCATGTAGTGACGTGTTCCCTAATACAAATTTGGTATCATGTATATCAATTCAATTTTCATCCTTCATCCATTTATTACTCAATACTTCCATCTTTAGTTCAAAATTGTGCGTATCGTGGTAATACATATCATAACCTTTATATCGTAAATGAAACGTGTTGAATTGTTTCAAATGAACTTTTGGACGCACTACCTACCTCAAACTGTTCTATTATCATGTCACTTCAATTATCCCCGACTCTTCAATATGCTCTATTATCATGTCACTTCGATTATCCCCGACTCTTCAATATGCTAAGGGGCAGAGAATTCAAAATTTATATCACAAATAAGAGTGCTTTAGGAGCCTCTCAAGTTTGGAACATGAGTGTATATAAATTACTCATCAAAACTATCTGGACACGTATACCAGCATTTTCGGAATTCCACTTCTAAGGAGGGAACGGTAAAATTTCTATAGTTTTCCTACATATTCAAAATCAACGTTGTCTGTCTCATCATCACGGGAAAACGGTTGAATAGTTTGAATTTAATTTTTGAAGATAGTTAGCACTTGACTCGAGCTGGGTTTTTATCATATTACTTTCATCAAAATGCGAATCCAATAGGGAGAAGGTCAAAATTAATGCCAAAAATAAAATACCTCACGGACCTCTCAAGTTACGTAGATGGACTCGGTATATAACCTTCTTATTGAAAAGAAGTTAGGATGTGTCCAAGCATTTTTCGAAAATTCCTCCTCAAGGACGAACCATTTCAGTAATATCTTAATTTCCTATTTTATATTCATATGGTCAAACAGCTGAACAATCTGAATTTTTTTCATAGTTAACACTTGGATTGACCTAGGTGTTAACCATTAGGCCAACACTTTGACTGAGATTCATATCCCAAGAGAAAGAAGAACATTTTTTGGGGGTTTTTATCATTTCATTACGATTGAAATACACATCCGATGGGAATGGGAAAGGGATTTAAATATACCCTTCAAATACGTATTTGCCATAAATCTATTGTTCCCGTGCTAAGAACGGACATTTCACATAGTTGTTAATACATAGAAAGAAAAATGTAAAATACGTTTTTTTAAAGTTATTCTCGATTAGCCTTACTATTAAAAGATTATACATATTGTGCTATTACGTTGGTCATACTGAGTGCAGATAACCTAAAATCAAACAAAACGAACCTTCGTTAATTCGAAGTTGAATAATTCGAAATATTACATAATTCGAACAAATGTACGTTGTCCTTGAAAGCTGTACTGAAAATAACGGTAAAAATCGTGGGTAAATAGAACTTTTGAACCTTCTGTTTGAATAGTTCAAAGTAATATAATACAGGAACTTTTAATATTGGGCCAATTCTAAACAGAAGAATGCCGTTTCAACTGGTTTTCAGTTACCAAGAGGCAACCACAGCGACGAAAGACAAACTATGTGGTAATGATAAGGGAGTTGGAGGCGAGAAGTAAAGAAAGAGCATATGCCGAACTCATTTGAAGAATTGCGGAACTATTCAAAAAATTTAAGATGATTTATTGAATGCCACCCAAATGTTATTAATGACTTATTTCACTCAATGTATGAAACTTAAGATTTTGTTGACCGGTAAGAACAATCGAATTAACAAACTTCCTTAGATAAAAATATACAGTTGACGTTGTTACTTGTGGCTACGTTCTATGTTTTATTCAGTGTACGTGATACTATATTTAATTGGGTTCACCGTGGTACGTGTGGATTAAGTCATTTGTCGTCTGGTTTGTTTGATGTATTTCTATTACGCAAATAACATGCGGCCATAAATGTAAATTATACTGCATATTATATTATCATATTCTTCAGTAGTTTTATCCGTTTGATCTTAGGTTTATATATATATATATATTTCGAAATTTGGATAATTTGAAATTTGAATGTATTCGTAAACTCTTGGACTATGAACTAAAAGGAGTACTCTATACTTACATTCATAGACAATTAATGCTCATGTGCAAATTAACCTTGAACATTTTTAGAATTTTAAAAGAAAAAAAAAATATTGATATTCATTATGAGAACGTTAAGGTAAGAAGAGTATAACAAACTGTATTCAATTTATAAACAAAACATTTAATCAAAAATTTTAAAAACTACATATTCGCTGCCCAGCGCAACAAAAATTCTTTGGAAGATAATGTATTTTAAATATGCATATTTTACTTTGGTTATTTACTGGATACGATGCTAAAAACAAATACTAGGATTATCATACATTATTTTTCTTTTGCCTAATTATTATGAATTGAACTCACAAGGTTACAGTGCTTGCCCGCTGTTCGATGCCGGAAGAAAGTATAGTGTTCCTACTCAGTTAACTCACGTGTGAGAAATACTATGCAGAAGACACAATATGAATATCGGGAAAAATCTCGATTTCATTTTTATTTTAACATCATTTAAATAAAACTGACATCTCCGTAGTTTATCATTTAAAAAGGAATATCACTTACACTTCATTCAATTAAAAAAAATAAGGGTACAAGTAATTTAAATTTTTAAAAAATATTTTATTTTTGAGAAAGTAAAAAAAAAAAAAAAAGTAAAACAATTTGGCCTATGTTTAGTTCTAGGGGTCCAGCCTTATTTTCGAAAAAAATATAAAATTTCGCTTATTTCTGTTAATATTAGGTTAGGGCTAAATACTTGCATCATTGTATTCATATTCCCTTATGTACACTTCCGGGAAGTACATATGGTCTCTACAGCATTTTGCATTTCTCATTTCTACAACACGTAGTATGATCCCATTCTTAAATGACACACAAATCAATTAAGTTTCCCTTACTTCAACTCATTTCAACTGTAAATCTTAGATTTTTTATGTACTTCTGGACCCATTTAACTAAACATAGCCCAGCAATTTATTTTTTACTTATTTAAAAAAATCAACTAAACTGATTTCCGGAAAACTAGTGATATATTTTGAAGCCCGACGAACACTACCTATCATCAGTCAAGAACCAGTAACACGAAACCGAACAAATAATGCGTAAAGCTGGATATATCGCAAGTTTTGACGGAAGAGTTACAATATGGCAGCTTAAGCAACTAAGCTGATACATGATTACAAATATTAACTTGGACTAATCTAAGTATAAGTCTCTTATATGTAGTAGTAATTATCGGAATTTTGAATGGAAACTTCAATCTTCCTCAGCGGTTCTTTCTTAAAACACGACAACAGTAAATTTATCACATCACATAGCATCCACCGTTGAAGCACAGGTATCAAAACAAAAACTTTTTTTTTAGTGATAAAAAAGAAATGTACAAAAACTCGATATTATTAGCAACAAATGCTGTACTCTTCAATGTATTTCCTTCCTCCCTTAAAAAAAATCCGGAATCATTATTATAAAAATTTTCTTAATTTCCCTTTGTGAGAAACGGGATGTATTCAATATGCAATAGATATTCTAGTGTTTATTGGCTTGCCATAAGTATCCACAAACTAAAACTTCATTCTTCCATTTTCCAGTTTATACATCTTTTAGCATACCGGTACTTTCATCACCAGTTGTTGTACACACAGTATTAACTGAAAAAGTGAAATTAAATGTAATGAAATATTAGTTTAAGTTCAAGTTCCACGGTTACGTCCTGTAGGCTAAACGAGAATTAAAAAAAAAAAAAAAAAAAAAAAAAAAGTGGAAATAGGAAGCCGGGATTCGTGCAAGAAAGGCACACGCGTTTGCGCCTAGACCACCAAGGAGAATAGCATTAACTGGATTTTCTGTACAATAATGTCTCCGTACTGCTTGCGGTCTACGATTTTGTACAATAAAGGGTTGCATTTAAAGCTATCGTTTCCTGGTAAATGTTTTTATAAAAAAATTAAATATAAAAAAAAAAAACTTAGCGATGAATGTTTTAGTTTGCAAAATCATAGGCACCTAACAGTACGAAGAAATTATTATGTTCGAATTCCAATTAGTGCTTTGTGTAATTGAATGGTGAGAAAAATGGAAAAATGAAAAATTAATTTGTGGACACTTATGACAAGCCAATAAGCACTAGAAGTGTATTGAATACATTACAATACATTATTCACAAGAGGAAGATTGGAATATCTAAAAAAATTTCATAATAATGGTTCTTTAAAGTGTTTTACTTTCTCAAAAGGAAAAATCATCAAAAGCAGTGCAGCATTTGTGTTTGATCTAAAATCGAGTGGGTTAACTTTACAATGCTCTCTCCAGCTGGTATACTCACTCAGAAACGAGACATTGCACGCTATTAATTTTATGAAAATGGATCAAAACTTCCCTAATCTTAAGCTAACCTGTTCCTACCCCTACTCAACTTATCTCTATGTTAATATATTCTACCCTACAGTACTATACTATACCCTTTTAAAGCGCCCTACATAACGATGCGCAGCTGAAGCGTGTATTGTAAAGTTTACTCTATCGTATTATTTATATATGTTCATTATTACTAAAAACCTTTTTTCTTTGGTATTTCTGTATGTCATACGGATGCCATGGAAGGTTATGAATTTCCTGTTAATGTTTTAAGAAAGAGGCGCTGAGGAAGCTGGGAGTTCCCAATGAAAATTTCGACAATTACTATAGCCCATGATCCTATGTTTCCAACTCCTAGTTTCCTGAGTTTACCAGCAAAGAAGTTTTTAAACGTTTAGTGCACATAACAGCAAGGAATTCCTTTAAGTGTAAGTTCAAAGACGACCATTTAATGAAGACAATAGACCCAAACAAATAGTTAGAAATGCCGGAATACGCAGATTCTACAAATTACCTTGAAAGAAAAATAATAAGATTTATCGAAAAGTTCATTAAAAACAAGTCTGGGAGGGCATTTAGTGTCTCCTCCGACTCGTTTCATTGTTACAGAACCGAGTACTTTGTTTTTGTCTAAATTGTGATAAAGGTGACACAAGGAGCCCTCAGGGATTCTTCTAACTCCTTTCACTCGCTCAGCTATATTTTTAAATTAAGTAACACTGGAGATCTTACATATGCAAGATTGGAGAAGATACTAAATATCAGCCAAAGTCTCTAATTGTGGTGACTCAGTGGTACAGTACACATCTCTGGCGCGGGAGATCTCGATTCCAGTTTCCATCAGTTTCTGCCAGCTCGATTCCACTTTGTGGTTGACAAACACTGTATATGTGGGTTTTCAGTTTCCTCATATTGTCTTCATTCCAGAATTATCATCCATCTCCTTGGAGCATAAAATCATGGGACGTTAAACTTTTTTTTTTTTTTTTTAACCGTAAAGGTCGCCCACCCTAAAGGATCAATTCTATCATTTTTTTCACATTAATGTCATACCGATTACAAGTATCTCATTTTACGACATCTTTGAATATCGATTCACGTGTCGCTAATTTGAGTTGAGTTGAATTTCAGTTTAGCGCCCCTTTCAGCAGCGAGGCTATGTGAGACTTGGACCTACTGATTAACGTGGAATCCGAACCACATGAGCTCCCGCTGGGAATTTCGCTAATTTGAAGATAACTAAACTTTTGAAAGCAGGAAGTACGACATTCATCTCTCACACTGCACAATAGTTTCCTTTGAAAGTTTCCACCTTTCACGGCACGATGAATAAATTAACTCTTATGGCAATACTCTTTCATTTTTAAATGAAACATTTCACCGATAAATTTTTCAAATATTGGTGAATTTATCTTCATCCTTACTCAATAAAATACTGTACATAATAATCACTGCAAATATATATGGGTGATTCCACGAAAAAGGGAAATTTTCACTTGGAAAATTTTTGTTCCGTTGATGGTCGCCTATTTCAATAAAAATATCACATGCACTTACTACTACTAAGTACATGTTAATTAGGTGTTCAGCAGAGCTGAATCGTTATTGGTGTAGTAAATAAAAAATAATAAACTTTTCAGCACCCACGGAGTTGAGACCATAGGTCACGGAGTTGAGATTAGTTAACACGGAGTTGAAAATTGCTGTGGAGTTGAGAAACGTGATACATCTGGGTGATAAGTTTTGGTTTATAAGTGATTAAGCTTATAATTTACATAAAAATTGAAATAATTTTACAATAGCTTTTGTAAGTTAGAATTATTTTCCTTATGTTGAATAAAATTCTAACAAACTAGATGACACGTAATTTTTATACAAAAATACTCCAGAAAATACTGCAAGCATATGAAAATATATCTAATGAAGGTTCCAAAATTGAGTATATATATATATATATATATATATATATATATATATATATATATATATATATATATATATATATAATATATATATATGTGTGTGTGACGTAAATAAGAAAAAAAAGAAATACCCATACACTTATCGAATATTGAAAAATTATTGCGCTTTCAATATGTTGACTATCATATGGAGAGGATAAACTTTTTACATAAGCTTACGAAACAGACGAAGTAGTCACTAAACCTGTCTATTGTCTACTTCATTTGTTTTCTGAGCTTATGTAAACCGTTTGTCTTCTCTGTGTGATCAAGTCCACACGACGAAAGTGCAATACTTTTTCAACATTTGGTAAGTGTATTTGTACCGTATATTTGGTATATATACAAGGTGTTTCAAAACAATACACACATCGTTTGGGAGCTGATTTCTGACACCAAGATAAGACGAAAAGTATAGACAACTGGGTGCACAAATGCTTCCTTTCGGAGTTATAGGCTGCCGAAAACATGAAAAAAATGAACTTTAAAGGTCCATAGATCCAAAACTATGAGATCTGCCGTAGTCGGATCACGACTTCACTTAGAAACTAATATGTGCACTATCCAAAAATATGTTTCAGAATCCTGAGGTACTCACGAAGCAATTTTTATAGAGGGAGTTTGGTTACGGGCGTATAATCTGAAGTACTCACCAACTACTTCTATAAAAGTTGTTGTGGAAGTACCGCAAGATTCTGAAACATGGATATTTGGATAGCGCACATACTAATTCCTAAGTGAAGTCTGACCCGACTACGGTAGGTCCCATAGTTTTATGCTATGGACCTTCACCTTCAAAGTTAATTTTTTTCATGTTTTCGGCAGCCTATAACTGCGAAAGGAAGCATTTGTGCACCCAGATTGATCTATACTTTTTATCTTATCTTGGTGTTAGGAATCACCTCCCAAACGTTGTCGGTATTGTTTGAAACGCCCTGTATAATGCACACTAAATGACAGTGTAAGGCACTCATCATTTCTGTTTTCTTTGGATAATTCGATGTTCTTTGTTAAGTAGCCCTCATTTTCCACTCCAATGAAGGAAATGTCTTGAGGAAACAGGGAAGGGCTGTTCTAGTCTACACAGAATGACAACTGCCAACGCTTTTTAAACGTCAGGTTTAGTAGGCCAGGAGAAATTCCTCCCGATCCGCGTCATAAAATTGACTGTCCGCATATTGCCCTCAGACTCTTCGACAATCTCTGAAAAGAAAACAATTAGTTGATCATAAGATTCAGACGTCAATAGGTTAAAAACAGATACCATCCATCTTGATTTGACTGAAGTTTTACCTCCGGCTACCTGACAGCCCCAAATCTGAACTTCCGCGAAACACTCCTTAAACGGGCTAGGACCCTCCAGCCGGTCTTTGAGTGTGAATGACACGTGGTCAGCGTGTCGGCTCCTACGACCGTTGCGATGGTCTGCGCGATCAGGTTTCAGTACATCTCTACTCAAATGAGTTTTTTAATTGCCTTACTGTGCGAAGTAAACACCATTAATTTTTGAGCTTCCACTGGGAAACAAACCCAGAACCACGCACGAAAGGCGAGCATACCAGTCACTAGACCATAAACGAGCTTTATTTCTATCAATATATTGAAAGAACAAATATTTGGAAGAGCATGAGCATAACAAACACTACAGGATTATCAACTCCGTGACTTGTCTCAACACCGTGGATTCCTTAGTTTTCAGATGGACATGGAGTTGAGAAAATCGAATGTAATTTATTTTTACCGGCCCACTTTTTAACCAGTACATGTGAGTAATTGTGTACGAATTTTCTACGTTAAGGCGTAGGTTCCTCAAGGGAAAGAAGGTATATACCATACAAATACATTCAGTAATAAATACCATGGTGTTGAGAATCAATTAATATACGCACCTGCTTTCCACACACAAAAATATTTTTCCTATAGCTTTTAACACATGCACACAACTTTTTCTGTTCTTCAGTCAAACATGTCTGCCTTGTCTTCTTGTGGGTATTGCCAATGTGGACGACCATGCTATCTGTTGAGAGCAATGATAATTTTTTCTATTGCCATGGAGTTAAGACGAAATAGAGGTGACAGAAACGAAGCATAGTCAAGCTTTCCAAAATAATCGTTATAAAGATTTACTTTCCACAAAACCGAAACATTGAAGTGTTGTCTTCCATTTAATTACCATTAAATGATGTTTGATTTGCGACTTCAGTTGTAATTTATTGATTAAAATCAGTCAACTGTAGTCTGTGACAGCCCACGGTGTTGAGAAATTGGGTAATAATTAATTTTTTACGTATGTTTCGTGTTATATTTGCAAACTGTTATACATGGCATACCTACTTTGTGACGGTTACTACCAAACAAAATAAAAATGAGGTGATTCTTTCTAGTAGTAGTTTGAAGAAATGCCCGTGACAGAAAATTTCCCTTTTTCGTGGAATCACCCATATATATATTCTGTGCTATAACACAGAAATTGAAGTACTGTTTTCAAGGATTACATAATAATTGCCGATATATTATAATTGTGTATCAGAAGAGAAAACATATGAAAGAACTATATCCCAGTAATCATAAAGCTTCAGCTCTCAGCCAAACCCACTCTCCTACACAATAATCACCTCTTATACACATATTATATACTTATTCGATATTCTTACCGCATAGAAAGACTTGCTTTCCCGGTGCTACACGAGTAACTGACACTCTCACACGCATATCATCACGACCACGTAGGCTATACAGAATCAGAGATTACAAGTTTACGGCACTTATTGCCAAAAGCCACGTAGGAGCAATCACATTAGGTAGACTGGAATTTCGAGGTCAGACAAACAGAACGACTAAAATTAAACCCGCTTTCACTCTAGAGACAAACAGAATTACTAAATGCAGATTCATTTTCACTCTACTGTTGAAATCATTTACTTCATAGCCCATAGAAACATACCTCAGTAATATAGTTAGTTTGGTTCACAAACAACTCAAATTCAGCATTACTAACTTCATAGACATCGAGATAAAAATCAGAAATGCTACGTTTCCTTGCGGGCCCTTCGCCATCAGCTACAAATACAGGCTTATCAGTACCCATAGTAAATTCTCCACCTTTAATAAAAGTCATATTTTTTGTTCTTTGGTACGTCCTTGCACTGTTTAAGTTTCTTGAGTACGTAAGGAAGTCAACTTTCCTACATTTATCCACATTTGAATTTTCTGTGGATGACCACCTGTTCAACACACCACATCCACAATTTCCATCAGTCTTCGTTGCACATACAAACGACCTAATAACAACACATATTATAATTTCAAATAGTAATAGTATATTAAATCTCCGCCAAAATTTTAATATGTCCATGCTTATGTTGACGACAAGCTTCGTTGGTTCTTCACACACGTGACGAAATGACGTTTTAAATCAGCTGTACCAAGATTCCTTTAACTAACATCTTAATATATTCGCCATATTGTGTCAGCAAAAATAGCTGTATCGTTCTAGTTAAAAACTCATCCTTTCATTTTCACATAGGGTTGTAGACAAGAAGGAGCTACAGCAGTCAATGTCCGTCCTAAATTATTTTTTCCATACTTTCAAAGCGAATGTCAGATTCAAAATTCTTGTGTTTTATTTACCAAATTAAATTCTATTTCACATATTTTGCTTTAAAGAAATCGAACTACCTACTGGCCTGTCATCACGACATATTATTCAACAAGGGTTATTATTTATTCAATGTTACATTAAGGGGGGTCATTTACGGAGGGCAGAAAGGGCAATTCCTCCCCCCCCCCAAGAGTTTGCGGATTACATATACTTTAATAGATTGTCTACTAATATACTAGTACAAAACGTGAAACTCTATGTCGGTGGTGCTTGCCATCCTAAAGCGAAGTCTGAAATGACGCCACTGGTTACATTTACTTTCATTCTGAAATTCTTCTTCGGAGTACTTTTTTTTTTTTTTTTTTAACTTCATTCAAAATAGCCTGCTGGTCATAACGCACCAGTCATCACAAAATATTGTGAACCAGAACGCAACCCAAAGGTTGAATCAAGCAATTGAAAGTAAACCTATTATCGCAAACTAAAACACCTATTTTGACGACTCGCTCGGGAGAGTAATGCTCCCGGAAGTACGCGTTTTCGCGCGGTACTCTAGCCAGCTGTTTTATGTGCTATCCTAGCCAGTTGTTTTGAGTTGGTCACAAAATGTATATCATGGAGTACAAGGGAAACAAAACGAGCCCTGCGGGCAGAGATGTGCGTCTACGCGTAAAAAACGATAGTTTACGTTTACGTGTCAACTATGCGTAGACAATGTAAACAACGTAGACTATGTAGAATATGTCAACAATTTAATATGGCATCGCGGATAATAAAGGAGCTTTATTTTGTCGTTACCTTGCGAAATTGCGTACAAAATAAAATGCCTAGACGAACGAATAGTAACTTTCGAATACTTAGTTTCGTCTTGATGAAGGAAAATAAAAAATATTAAGCATTTTGTAAAATATGCAAGAGAAAATTGGCAAATACAGCATATTCAAGACTAAAAACTCACAGGTGAGAATTAGTTTTGTAAATTTCATTATAAAAGCAGTGCTCGAAATGGAAAATCTAAGGAAGTGGTATGTGCAGAGCAGAGTAAACATACAGATTAGATAATTCCCTCTACTTTTTATATGTTATTCGTTTCCCTAATCTTTCGCTGCACGCATATTTGCGGATCTCAAACGTTTCAGATATCCTCTGATCTGATTGGTCGATACAGATACAATATCACAAGACATGATCTATATATAGCACAAAGTAAACGGCAAATGGTGTCGTCTCTGGTAGTCGAGTGGGCTAGTACAACATGCTAGTGAAGAAAATGCTTCTGGCGTGGGTTCAGATCCTACCTACGGACATTTTTTTTACTACTTTTAAAAATTTTTATAACACTTCTTTCGTTAAAATAAGATTAAAAATAATATTCAAAAAGTGATTTAACAATCATTTTTTAAAAATTTTCATTAAACTTCTTTCATTAAAATAAGTTTGCCCTTGTACTATATAGATCCACAGCAAATGTAGTAGTAGTTGTAGTAGTAGGAACGGGTTAGAAGCCCCACAGGGGTTGTTTGGGTTCTGTTCTCGACATCAAATTGGCAAGAATGCTGAAACGTTTGTGTTCGGCAAAAATGCTCGCTGCACCGAAGCGAAACAACTGAATGAGGAAATATGAACAAACGAGCAACGAAATTGTTCCTTACATTTGATAGTGGTTGTCTACATAGTCTACACGGGAAAAGATGTAATGTAGATTACGTATAGATTACAGTAGACAATCGCGTAGACGTAAAATTATAGTTTACGGCACATCACTGCCTGCGGGGCTTCTAACCCGTTCCTACTACTGCTACTACTTATCTGCACAAAAGTAGGTAAATCACATTTTTTAGTATTATTTTCATATTATTTTAATTTAAAAAGTGTTACAAAAATGTAAAAAAAAATAAATAAAAACTTTCCTCAAGCCGGGTTTGAACTCACGCTAAAAGAGAATTTCGTTACTAGCATATAGCGGTAGCCTACTCGACCACGAAGATCGACAGCAGCAATCGTTTGATTTCTGCTATTTGAATGCAATGTGGCAAGAAATGGATAACGTCAACCAATCAGAACTCTCTGTCTTTCGTTCCTACTTCCTGGAACATTACTCTCCTGAGCTAGTCCTCTATTTTGCACTGCGGAAACCTGCAAGGTTACTAGAGAATTGGTAACCTTGGGAAACTTGTACGTAATGAAAGCCCTACTTGCACGTTCCGTATCAGTTTGCGCCAACGCAACGCAGTCTTTGCTATTTCATATGAAATACTCGGCATATCAGTTACAATTTTTGCGTTGAGTTGCTATACGGATAGTTTTGTGAAGACTGGTGCAGAATTATTCACTAACCTCTTATATATTGCTTTGTGTCAACGAAATGACAAATTTTCGTTCAATTTGTAGAATCAGTATAAAGTTGCATATTCACTTTTGATGTAATTTCATATCAGCCTTTGAATACTTTACGGGCCATAATGCAATGCAACGAAACGCAAAAGTGCAACAAGCAATTACACCTAGGTAAAATGTTGATTACTTTAAAGTTATTGCAAATTTTGGATTGAGTTAACGAAAGCCTTACGGAATGTAGCCTGAGCGGATTTCAGATATGACATAAAATTCGTAAATTTTGAGTTCTGCTATCATCTTCCTACGTAACTCTCTCTCTCTCTCTCTCTCTCTCTTTTTTTTTTTTTTTTCGTTTTACCACATAATGACGTATTCTAATCTGAGGGCTAACGAAAATTTAGGGAGGCCTCCAAAACACCTCCCCTTTGATTGCGGGCCTGCAAACCATTGTGTTTTAAGTTAAACTTTTAACACCACGTACGGACTTGGCGACACCCTCCGTTCTGGCGATTTTTCGAACTTCGGTACAGTAGCGTAACTAAAGGCTTGGGGGCCCTCCCGCAGATAGCATGGAGCGCGTCCCCTTCTCTACGTCCCACTTCACGATTTGGGACCCCCTGATGGCTTGAGGCTCCCCCGCAATGCGGAGTCTGCGAGGCCCTTATTTACGCCTCTGGTTCAGTGGTTGGTTTCATGCGTAGGTGCCGCTAAATAATGTGAATACGAGACGCCAATAGGTATTTTCAGTTCAGTGCACAAAACAGATGAAGAGAGAGTGAAGAATGTATAATATATCGCGTGATAATACATCACTAAAACAAGCCTTTAGCCATCTCGATTTCGTAGAAGCAGTTGCTGATCTAGCCTAGGGCCGCGGATCTACGTCCCCAACATTTTCAATGACAAAAGCAATTGAAAAAATTATTTATATATTTTTTTAATTCATAGTAAACTCATGATATGCCTATCATAGTCTGGGTTTTGGCTGACCCACCAGCTTTTATGTTCTAAATCCGCCACTATGTAGAGGAAGCTCAAGCGAATATTGAGGGGGCACAGACACACCAAAGAACACAACAAAACCCTTCGGCTAGCTGGAGACTTTGCTCCCAGATTTTTGTTCGACCTACGGCTTCGCACTCCATGTACGGCCTTTGCTTCAGCTCTTCGCATAGCGTGATCTTTGCGAAAATTTTAAACCACTCTTCCCCCTAGCAGGCACGTAGCCAAGGGGTGGGTCCGGGGGTCCGGACCCCCCCCCTTCGAGACCAGAAATAAAAAAATTAAGGGTGAAACAAAAAGAAACAAGAAATAGGAAGAATCAGCGTTAAAAATTAAAAAACTGAAAATAAAAATGTTTCATCATCGCTTCTCTGCAGTATCAAACATGTTATTTGAGAAACAGTTTTCTGCTCCTTTAACTTGTCATTTGGAACAGATAGCAGTTGACGGAATAATAAAAACAAAAAGTTATGTGGAGTAAAAGTTCTAGTAACATTTGATTGAACAGAGAAAGGAACCCAGATATTATAAAATATTTTACAAGACATTATTGGATACGTACTTTCTTTTAATAGTTGAGGTCATAATGAAAGAAAATTGTTATATTTGGATGAACAGAAGAAGGAACGTAGATATTGTAAAATATTATTTTAAATCTCTTTTTTTTCTTTTTTTTTTTTTGGCGCGGTGGCTCAGTGGTAGAGCATTCACCTCCGGTGCTTGGGGTCCCTGGTTCGGTACCAGCTCGCGCCGTGTGGCCTTTGTGGTGGACAAACAGTGTGCTGGTGGGTTTTCTCGGGGTTGTCCAGTTTCCTCCCACTTTTTCATTCCATTCTTTCACTCATCTCTTATCATTACCGTCTCCTTTAGCCTAACCGGCATAAACGTGGGACGTAAAACTTAATTTAATTTCATTTTAATGTCAAATCTTTTTTTTTTAAATATTATTTTATTCGAGATTTCCTCATAGTTTGTTACTAAAATACTTACTAACATGTTCTAATTTTAAAAATCGTAACAAACTAATATATGTTGCTATTAAAATAGTTTAAATTGATCAAGCCCCTGATGTGATAACAATATTTCATGTCAAACTCCCCCTCCCCCTCATTACGACTAAACGAACCAATATATGTTACCAGTAAAATAGTTTAGAATAATCGAACTCGGGTGTGGTAACCACAGTATTTCATGTCTAGGACCCCCCTATTACGAAATCGTGGCTACGTGCCTGCCCCTAGAATACATATTTGAATCAAAATGAAATGATAAAAGTCCATTGCGATTCAAGTGTTAACTGTGTTCAAAAATTAGTTTCAAATGATTCACCTGATGATGAGACTGAGAACCAGAAATTGCCCCTCCCTTCTCTTGTTAAAAAAGGAATATCCGGAAACATTGATATATTCACAGTTGTTTTCAATATTGAGCTTATATACCATTTTTCATATCCTTAACATGTAGGGATTTCGAGATTTAGTCATCTTATTTTAACTAATGCAATTCCACTAATTTATTTCACACTTTTTCTCTTCCATTGTTGGGGAAATATCTGAAAATGCTTAAACATATCTTTAATTATTTTAAATGAATAGTCTAAATGCCAAATTTTATGTGTAACCTTAAGGAATTTCAAGATATGGCTATCATATTTTAACAATTGCAACCCCGACTCTTTTTATTCTTTCCACAATTTTTCTTCTCTTGTTGGGGTTTGTGGAACATAAAAAAACAACAACTTATAAACACATCTTTATTTTAAAAGAAATGTCTAAATTCCAAAATTTCATGTCTCTTATCTTAAAGGATTTGGAGATGTGGTCGTCCTGTTATGATAATTGTAACAATTCTTCTCTCCTAGCGAAAATATCAAAAAACGCCAAAATATGTTTCTAATTATTTTTAATAAGAAGTCCATATACCAAATTTCATGTCTCTACCAATCAAAGATACGGAAATATGAACCTTTTACTATGGTAATTTCCACTTCCATTTGTCCCCTTCCCAATCGAATATCCAAAGGTTCTTCCTTAGTTATGCCTTAAGTCAATGGTTCTCAAGCTTGTTGATGTTGTTGCGACTCCCATTAAATTGTTCTGATTTGTGTAATGACACGCAAGAATTAAACCACAGAACCTTACTGATAACCCAGTGCCGGCTCGTACTGTCATTAACAAAGCGTGCTACAATATATATATATATATATATATATATATATATATATATATATATATATATATATATATATATATATATATATACGTGTATTTATCTACTGAAGGCGGAAGTTGATATCCATCCTTCGATTCTTAATGTTGGCAAACTTTTCTATCACCCTGGAGTCACCCATGTTGTTGATCAAACTTTTTTCTATCGAGAGCATGGCAAGGGCAGTTAACCTTCCTGACCTACGGAAATTCCTCATAAATGTCTTAATTCTCTTTAGAGACGAAAAGCATCTCTCAGGCTCTGCTGTGGACATTGGTATGGTCACTGTTATTTGCAAAAGGGTTGTTATTTCGCTAAAATTGTTCTGTAAATTGTTTTTAAAGATAAGCTGACAGAACCAAAAGCTCAGTGTGAAGTCACTGCTTACCTAACATTGGGTAGCTTTCAACCGCAGTGTCCAGAGATGTTCCGGAAAAATCACTAAAATTTGCAGAATCCAGAAGTTTGGCGGCATCCAAATGGCTTGTTTTCTCACATCTATTTCGCGCATCCGCAGAAATGTGATCACATACTTCTTTGGCATTGGGTACTCTGCAAGATATAATCCGCCCATATTTGTTTTACCAACTGTTGGAAAAAAAAATATCACTTGTTCTAATATTGTCTGTGTCATTCCGAATTTTCTCAATGGCTTCAATTAAATATTTAAGTACTGTTTGTACTTTAATGGTAGGCCTGCACTGAATTTGATTATAGAAAATATTCACATGCGGCATTATTTTGTGAACGAATTCTAACCAAAACATGAATTCCCTGTGTTGGATTTCTCTAGTTCTGAAAAGCACTCTTTCGAAACATTTTAATTTTCATAGATAGAATTGACGGTTCGTGACTTGAAATTCCATTTAGTAGCTGACCCACTCGGAATACGTCGTACAGCCACTTTTTTTTTTTTTTTTTTAACAGATACACGCTGTGGGGAGCAAGAGGAAAAATGTGGAAAATCCTGAAAGACTACAGAAGAAAACCCTTGCCGATTGATTTTGAGATGCAGTTCTTCCCATTATCAAATTTAATTGGTTAACAATGGACGTAGTGTGCCAAAGGAAAGTGTTCTTTAATTTTTGATTGTAGTCATTAATTGATCCCTTATTACCGATGCTCCATTAAATGTGTGCGCTATAATTCTGCTACGATCTGAATCTGTGTCAAAAATGTTCAATTCATTTAATATACACTCCCGACAATTCTGGGTTCCCGGATCTTTAGGATTAAAGAAAATAAAAAAGAGGAGAAAAGACAAAACCGAGCGGCGAGCGCCGCCAGTAAGCAAAAGAAAGCGAGAAAGAGGAATACTTAGCGCTTGCGCAGAATGTCTTCGGGCTCAACCTAACACAGCACGGTGGAAGCTATTCTGGGTGTAAAAAAAAAAAAAAAAAAAAAAAAAAAAAAAAAAAAAAAAAGGAAAGTGGACAAGGCATATTGAGATCTTTGCTCCATGCTAGAGATATAGGCTTGTATAGTTCAAGCGGGCTCCATTCAGTACAGCCCGCTCGGTTCGTTAGTACAACTTCCACACTGCTGAAGGCGCTGATAATCGCGCTCCACGCTCGAAAAAGATCGTCATGGGAAAGTTCTGTATTTTGTTAATTGATGAACAGTTTAAACAAATGAATAGATGAAATTTTTTGAACTAAAATTGGTCTAACGCAAATACACAAACATAGGAAGCGTGCTGTAGCCCGGTAGCCCTACGTCAGAAACCGCTACTGTGATAACTATAATTTTGTGCAAGTCAGATGTAAGTGCAATAGCGATCACAGAATACAAACTTCTACTACTCACAACACTGTTGCCATGACATGTATTTCGAAAAAGCCAACTTCCAATACCAACATAGATAATAACAAGAATTTAGTGGCCCACCTACTTTTTATCCAAATACACGTTAACGTTCTTTCCCGATAACTGTATCATATGAAATTGTACGCATGCGCAGAGAGAGTTAAATTATTTTCATAGAAAGGTGATACAGAGCTAACACTATTCCGGACTCAATACCTCCCCGTGACAGATTTTGCCTCACTCATTCTCTTTCTATCGTAACCTAGCATCTCTACGGACTGTAGAACGGGGCAGGGCTCTGAGTTATCATCACTTACTGTTCACTTCATTAACAACGCTTCGAATTTTCATTTTCTCAGTAGTGGTCTACTTCACAACATAAGTTTCTGCACCAAAATAAAATTTTCATAATTAAAAAAGAAAACTCTCGTGACCCACCAAGAGGTCGGCACCCACACTTTGAGAAACATTGCCTTAAGTCACAAATCCAATGTGCTGTCAAAATTTCGGGTTTCCAACTTTGGTGGTTTAGAAAATGAAAATGATATCTTTAAGTTTTACGTCCCACGGTTATGCCGGTTGGGCTAAAGGAGACGGTGATGATGAGAGATGAGTGGAATGAAGAAAGTGGGAGAAAACGGGAGAACCCCCGAGAAAACCCACGAGCATGGTGTTTGTCCACCACACAGTCCACACGGCGCGAGTTGGGATCGAACCAGGGACTCCAAGCACCAGAGGTGAACGCTCTACCACTGAGCCACCGCGCCCCCCGTTTTGGTGGTTTAGACTGGGTGTTGATCAGTCAGTTAGTGGCTCACTCACTCAGCACTTCTTCTATTTGAACAGACTAGCTGAGGACTTCACCCCAGAACCCCGTATTTGCTCGGCCTACGGCCTCGCATTTCTCATATCCCTAATATATCTCTAATAGTACGGGATTTCAAGATATGGTCATGTTATTATAACAATTGCAACCCTCATATAACATGACCATATAACAATTGCAACAACTAGCATAAAAAGCAACTTCAAAGAGCACAGTAAGTTATGGGCCGACATATCGTGCTTAAAATTTCCACCTTGTAAAAGAATTTCCAGAAACAGCGCTGGGGAAGTTAGTCAACAGTTCCTATGAAAGCAGTTAGTGAACTTTTCAGGGGAAACTGGAACTCTCTTGTTAAAAAGTCTTATTCATGAGTACTCAAAATCACACGAACTGTCAGAGAGAAAACTCTGTTAGTGCTGATGATGAAGATAGCTGTCGTGATTCAGAGCCATCAGAAACTGATAGGAAACAAAGTACCATTCGTAAGAAAACCAAACTATATTGTAAAATCTGTTCTAATTGCTGATTTTTAGTCCTCAAGAAATATAATTTGCACACAAATACCATTCCTGGGCTCTTCCTTGCTTATCAAATTATACTTTTGTTACTCAGGTTTCTTGCGAAAGAAACTTCTCCACGTTGAAATTGATGAAAGCAGATTTAATAGTACTTTACCTAAAGAACACTTGGAAACATTTATGTTTATGGCAATTGAAAGGAACATTTTAGTAAACCTTGAAAATAACATTATAGATCATTTCGCAACAAACGCCAACTTTTCCTAAAGATGTTACTTTTGCAGGAAAATCTCTGTTGTACGTTATGTTGTATTCTACATTGTTCTCAGTCATTTACGTTGTCTTTGAAGTTGTAGTTTTGCTTTCAAATTGAAAAACTCTAATAAACTTTGGAAGCTGAAATTTGTTTCTTGAATTTGAATACAAGTTGCAGCTTGAAAGCCGTTCATACATAATAAAGTATTAATATTCGTATGAATGACTTGTGGGGAATCGGAGGGCTCTCAGTACTACAGTGCTCCCGGGCCCCAACTGTAGTACCTATTTGCCCATGCGTGTTAGTTTATAGTGGTCTGATGTAACGGCGCTCATGTTGTGGTTTTCAGGGAGGGGGCGGGCAGTATAAGCAACGTTTCAAATATAGTTTCAAATTTTGCTGTAAGTAATGTAAAAATTCTATTGGATTTTCGATATTCCCAAGTACAATTTCCTCTTAGGGGGGAGAGCGCCCCATCTTGCCCCCCCTGATGGGCGCCCTTGGTCTGGTGAAATTTGATGGTTTGCAGCCGGCAGTTAGGGGCTCTGCATACACACTGACAAAATAATAGTCTGTAGCAAAATATAAAATTTTCAAACTTCTAGAAACTAAGTCGTGATTCTCATGGGTTGCATCACCGTTGCCAAGCATTCTTTTCTTAAATTGCTGGGCGCCCACATGTATTGGATATCGAGACACTGAAGGTAGCAGCCACAGGGGTTTTCGAGGAAACACCACCTGCACCGCATAGGAAAGATATAAAAGTAAACGACTGGGTACCCCACCCATCGTCAGCAGCGAACAACGAACAATAAGCGACAGCCTGACCTGTTTGTCTTTACAGTTTCCCACCACAACACAAACATATTTGGTGGAGTACTCACGAGTGACGAAAAGTGGATCAAATTATGACACTCCCAAGCGTATCAAATATTGGTTGTCACCAAGTAATCCTGTCCCTCACACATTAAATGATCACCTCTACACCCACGCAAAATCATTCTGTGTGTCAGACTAGTCGCCAATGGGGTGAAGTACGAGCTGCTACACCTAAGTCCCATACACTGTCACTGTGAATTTGTACTCGCAACGAGTGTAACATGCATTGCAGCAGAAGCCGGTGTTGGTTAATTGAGTGCTCCACAACAATGCAAGACCACACGTGACAAATACGATCAGGCACATCATTCAGAGACTTGGTTGGGAGAGCAATTACCATACTTACCAGATCTACCGCCATTCGATAACCACTTGTCCCTTTCCTGAATAACCATCTTCGTAGAAAATCCTTCGGTGAGGCAGACCTGCGGCATGCACTCATGATTTCTTTGCGTTGAAAACTCGCGAGTTCTATTGCCAGGGCATTGCGTAGCTCCAGAAACGTTCGGAAAGGATGCTGAACGATGATTATGGAGATTACTTTGAAATCTAATGCAGAGCATCATGTGCTGTATGTCTGTTTTTGACAATCACGAACAGCAAGAACTTTTTTTTTTTTTTTTTTTGCGCCTTGTAATATTCTTACAAGAATAAGAATGTACACTTACATCCAAAATTATTGTCGCATGTATATAAATACGTTATTATAGGAATATAATTTGATAACGAATTCGCCAGGTATTTCTTACAATGTTGGTATGTGTATAATCGGCAAAGACATGTATGTGGCAATTTCATGTGAAAAGAGTAGTAAATAAGAACAATAATAAAACGAAAATAGAACTTTCTTGTCCATTTAGCAACATTTTGTTTTACTCATTTTAATTTTCGTATTTATAATTCTTTTCCTATGAAATTTACCACAAATTTACATTTCCCGATTATACATACAGTATCAGTATTAAAAGTACTTTGGAAAATCATTATCAAATTATATTCTTACAAGAAGACAGTTATAGACATGCGAAAATCATTTTGAACATGAGTGTACCTACAAACAGAAAAGAAATGAATGGGGATAAATGACAAGTTTAGCGGGATACATGCTTATGGATTTGACTTCTCCCAGGTGTCTGAAAGTCTGAGGGTACGGGACTTTATTACCACGATTAGATAATAGAAAATCAACAAATGACGAACGTTCTCAGGGCTCATTGAAAGATATCGAGGGAAAGATGTAAGAACAATCACTTGGATGTATACGAATGGATCCTCGAGAACTGTGATAACCCCATAAAATGTTCCAATATTGCATACTTAGTACAAAGAATAATCGCTTACAATGGTTGCCAGGTGTAAGTTAAGTAACAGGTGCAGTTTTGGTTGCCTGCTCACCTTATGAAATGCCTAAAAGTTATTAGTATTCACATGCGTGTTTCACAGGTACCCAAAATCAAATCTGGGAGACAAGAAAAAAAGTATCATAAATGAACTGATTGAACTCTCTACTGTTATTATTAAACATATTTGTCGCTGAACATTCATAGCTCTAGAGAAAATTTGTTTCAACCAGAAAATTCACTGCGTCCACCGATCTGCTTTTTCTTTCCTATCGAATGACCGATTTTCTTTGATTCTGAACTTTTTACGTTTTTCTTTTTCTCTTCCGTATATAGTAACAATTTTTTTCCCTTTTAGAATGGGAAACGAAAGAAAGGTGGAACATACTATTATATCTTCAATAAGATCTTTTGTTTAGAAAGTCCAAAATTCCCCCACGCAAAACAGCAGTGGAAAAAGATTAAGTTTTTTAAGCCTTTTTTTCCGAGCCCTTGCATTTCCAAGTATTATAATGCCTTACTGAATGATCTGTGACGCCGTGCAGACTCCAAAGAAGTTCCTATTGCTTCCTGTTCTAATTCTGTGATCAAAACCAAAGCCCCTCCTATCGTTTCTGTTCCAAGTATTTTCATACCTCTTAATGTATATACGTATATACACTGGCGTACGCGTAATTTCAAGGAGGAATTCAGGCACTTAACCTCATGCTTTCACAACAAGCGTGATTTCTGTATATTATCTATCTACCTATGTTTATTTTTCCAAATCTTGCTCAAGGGGGGTTTAAACCTCGAATCCCCCTTTTCGGTACGCAATTGTATATCCTCTGACTTGTGAGGAACCCACCAAGAATGTCCTTCGCAGTGGATCATAAAAGAAAGAACTATAAGTAATTATATTTTCTATGATTACTGGCAGCAAAAAACATGCTTATAAATATCCCTTTCTGGAAGGATTCTAGTAGAAATTTGGCAATTTTCTATTTTTATTACTTTAGTTCTGTACGATTGGGAAAGTGATGCTCATTCAAGCCCTCATCTGCTATCAATAAAGCTTTCTGTCGACATTTAGAGGCTCCATGCACTTTGTTCTTCACTGTTCTTATCTTAATTAAGAACTGAACGTATGGATAGATACACAATGTAATGTGATCTAGGCCCAAGATGAGCATGTTGGTATTCGTGTTCATATTCAAAAATTATATATTATAAGCCTCTTATGATCAATGCTACATATTCTATACAGGAGTAACACCTAATATGTAGTGGAATATATCGCAGACTATGATGTTTGTTAGAGGCCACGACTCGCAAGGAAAGGAAAGGGAAAAAAAAAAAAAAAAAACTGATGGAAAAGAATTTTGAAGTCACTACCACTATGTGGAAACAATACACATATAATACATGCCTTTAGGGAGTCAAGTTGGAATACAGAAAGAATGAATGACAGGTTCAAGATTAGCCTTTCTTACAGATGGTGCGCTGTTAGTCATACGAAAGGCGACTGCGTGGCGGTTGGATTTACAACGAAATTTTAGAAATGCGTGATTGACAAAAGAGCCTTAAAATCACATTCCAAACTACGTCTGGAGAAACTTTTGATCTATGACTTACACATTATAGCGCGACTTTTATAATAAAAATGCAAGCCTCTTACGGAAAGAATACTAAATAACTTTTCTGTATCATTTATTTAAAACTGCCCTGTATATTTTGGAAAATTACATCTGCATTTGGAAAAGAGAGATGCTTTTATACTAATAATATTATTTAACGAAAAACTATGGTTGATCAAATTGTGATTTGGGTTATCATCGCAGAGACCTCTTAACTGAAGAAGTTATCCAAGTGCCTTAAGCTCAACACCGAGAAATCTATGACTCCACTGGGAATCACAGGCAGGCATCCTAACCATAAAGGCATAAACTGAAGTTTTTCGCTTACTACTTACCACTTCCCGCGTTAGAGACTACCAATTTCAGTGCACGCAACAGGAACATACTATCTTTTCACGACTATTGTCAGTAAGTTGAGATCAGATAATATAGAAGCATCTTTCCATCCAGCTTCGCCATTTGCAGGATAAATACAATAAAGGCACTCATATTTATTTACGTGTGCTCGGAAATTGGTTTTCAGTTTCCAAGGAGGCGCCAAGTAGTGGTTCTTTCTTCAGGTATTATTGGATTATTCATAGTATTGCCAGAGAAACTTCGACAATAATTACACTATTATACATTATTTATTGTAGATAATATGTAGATACATAAAACTCATTACAACTAAATAACGTAATGCAACTAATAAAATTTGAAACAGTCTTTTGTGTGAAATATCACGATGTAACTTTCCCCTTCTGGGCATCGAATTGTTTGTGGTTTCTTCTCCATTACAATCTGACGAAGGAAAAAATAAAATAATAAGAATACCAAGTGAAGGTGGGAGAAAAACTAATCTAAACTGACAGTGACTCTAGAAGTCTTGCACTATAAGCAACTTATGTAGTGTCAAAAAATAACACTGTCAACACCATAATAAAACTTGCAATAACAATAATAATCGCTGATGTTACAATGGTAGGGAAAAAATAACTTCCACAAAATTTGTGTCACCAATGCTTATATGTATATATATGTATCTCTTGTTGCACAGTTATATAAAAAGCTGCAACTTTCATATACAAACACACACACATATATATATATGACCTTCCGTTTATAGTACTCAATTTCTAGCTTGGCAACGTACTTCCAGAAATCATTCCTGCTTTCATAATATCTCTATTAACCTTCCGTACGTTAACTCCCCTACACAAGTCCAAGGTCAGGCCACAACTGGCTCAGGGTTCAATTCATGGAGATCCGACGTTGTGTCTGTGTCCATTGACGAATCGGCGTTGTCTCGAGAAACTGGTGTTGATTGTACGGCTGCTGCAGTCTCAGACTTTGCTGACCACTGGGTATATGGTGACACACGGGCTTCTCGTCGGGCGCGGCGTCTAGCTCGCCGCTCTTCCATCACTAGGCGCAAATGTTCCATTTTGCCACGTGTAGCTTGGTTCTCTTCAGTCAGCTGAACAGACTCATCTGCAATAATTTTAGAAGTTATCACTTTCTTTTGGAAAAAGTTCACTAAAAATTATACTAAAGAATATGAATACATTTATATTAACTTGTGAACTTTTTTTATTTTTATTTTTATTTTATTTTATTTTATTTTATTTTATTTTATTTTATTTTTTTTTTATTATTTTTTTTTTTTACTGCATCTAAAATTTAATTTACTATTAACACTGTAACACTAGTGTCTCAGTATTTCTTGAAACCTTGCTCACCAGATCTGGGCAACTCATGTGCAACACATATCCCTTTTTACAATTTTACATTGCGCTATTTCGTGTACAGTGTAAACGCTAATGAAGTCAAAGAACTTAATAATGAAAACTTACACAATAGCGGATTTAGCCCGGGACTAGAACTAGGCCACCCCGATTCCTGAATGACAAAAATAATTTAAACTATTATTTATATTCTTTTGAAAGTTTATAGTAAACTCATGATATACCTATCAGTCTGGGTTCTAACTGCTACTCCAGTTTTTACCTTCTAGATCCGCCTATGGTTTTTTTTTTTTTTTTAATAGTAGAATCCTCTTTTTGTATAAGTGTTTCACAGCTACAAGATTTTAAAAAGAAGAGGGTTTTTGGTGCAAGGAATTCACATTATCATATTAAGTTTTTTCTTTGATCTGATCAAAGTTTACCGTGAATGTGAAATAGTGCAAGATAAAACTGGTAAGATATGAGATGTGTTGCACGTAAGTTGCCAAGATATGCTGAAGTAGGTATCAGGGAACACCAGAACACTACTTAATAGAGTACGGTAAATTCTAAACGTAGTAAACAGAAGAGTACCAATAGTACGTCATGTAACCTTCAGAACATTAATATTTTTATCACAATTTTGAGACCGTTCCTGATTATTAATAAGAAAATAATATGCCGGACGCTTATTTCGTTCCTTGACTCAAGAATGTACAGTTATTATACATTTGTTTCATCCAGTGATGGGACAAATAATGAGGTTTTTTAGTGCCCATAAATTCCTACCAAGGTGTTCCATAAGTTTCCAGCCATGTCCGAAAATGAAATTTGCGCACCTTTGGAAACATTAGTGGTTAAGAGAAACACAACATTTCGCCAATGTACAGAAGAATTCTTCCCCTGATATATATACATTCATTAATGACCGTTTTCAGTCTCGTGATAGGTATTCATCTGATCTGAAATATGGAGGGGTAAAGAACACTTATTTGTGAGCTTCAGGTATATTAGTTTCAATTGAACATACAGCCCGTGAAGCAACGCGAAACATCTGTGCAGCGAAAGAGGAGCATGCAATGAGTTACGATACAGAGAAAGTGTGGGATCAAATTATTCGGAAGGTGATTATGACTTGCCAGAAAGAGACTGCGCAGGAAGATCCTGTACCTACAATATGGAACAAGTTGTGGAGGCAAATCAAAAGCACCAATACCAGTATGTTGGTTGTCCAAGTGGGTACCTCAAATCAACCATACAAAGGATATTGATCACCTTTTGCAAAGTGTACAGACAATGGCGATTGTTCTCCAACGATCTCACTCTTGAACATGTACACTCATGTCCAAAACAGGTAACATGCAAATCTGGAGACACTGGATTGTGCAAACACTTCTACCAAAATTCTTAATAACTTTGTTAGAGAAATAGACGCAAAGTTGAACTAGAATCAAAGACTAGTTTTTTGAGCATATATTTTATAAATAACTATATTGTTTCACCAAATGTCTCTCTCTTTTTTAACAGTTGTGAAGAAACTTGTGCTGCAATCACATCACATCCTGTGTAGTATAATCTTGGACTTCTTGAGGTACGCTCGTAAGAGTTAAGAAAAAGACATTAAGTCCACAATAAAAAGCCAAAAAGTATGTACTAGTTGAAATCACGATTATTTCCTTTCACACTAAACTCGTCTTAACAGAGGTTTAATTACAGAAGAAATTAATATGGTACAACTCTTTAAATCCCTTTTAGTATTTTATACGAAGCAGTGCACTTTAATACTAATTATTGAAAAATAATAATCATAGTCTTAGAAAAATTATAAATGGAAGTATATTGATATCACGCAGCAACAAGAACATTTAATGAATGTAAAAAAAGTCGAACTCAAAACTCAAGACAACCATTCTAATTCTCACGTTTGCTAAATTTTTCTTCACCGTTAAAAGAAGACTGAAGACTTCCGTTGAAACAGCACAGTTATTTATAAAATATTGATGCTTATAAGTTAAATTTTTGCTTGAATCCTTGATAGTTATACTCGTTGTAGTTCGTAGTATAATTCCCTGGTTACTTGGAATCATCTTACTTTCTAACAGTTATAATAATAATACTAAAAAATTGAACAGAATTAACAAGTTATTAAAATTAAACTCACCTAATGGTTCCGAGTTCTCTGTAGTTTCATTAGTGGTAGTTTTCACTGTAGCATTACTCATTGCCTCCACAGTTATCGTGTGTCCTGGTCTTGCGTGCTGATGGAAGTGAGGTGTAGCACACAACAAATCATTTAGAATGTGGATAATTGTGCTGATGTCGCGTTTTGGTCGGCCAAATTTATCTTGTAAGGCAGGGTTGAGAGTTCCTATAACAAAAAAGTTGTATTACTTCATGGCAACAGAATCTCGGAAACTTTTTCCCACTACGCATTACATAAATAAATTCAAAGTGATCATCCGCTTCAATTTCTTAAGAATGGGTTATATATAATACAAAATTTGACGCTACAAACTCACCATCTTGGGTTAGCCAAGTATTCATTGGGCCATTCTCTGATCTCTCTTTTCAGTCATTCGATTTATACTATTTTGTCCTGTTTGTATATTATTTGTAACTTTTACAAATAAAATGGACATATACTGAAAAACCTGCTTTTGCTGTGCCACGTCATGTTTTTAGGCTTTCTGCCATTGATAGTACATACATCACAATCACACATGATTAACAACTGCATTCGCAGATATGCTGTTTGGTCCTTCAGAACAGTATGCTTCTACTTACATGGCGTATGTTCAACTGGTGATGTGTTCAATGTACAAAGATCCTCACAGCAATACTTTTGGCTTTCTCGACTATTTTATGCTATTTTCTATTACATTAACTTAAGTCGAAACAATACTGAGTGCCGGAAATCAAACCTAACGCTACATGCACCAAGAATAACATGTAATTTCCAAATCAACTTCCCATTTGATTGACAATTTTTCAATATGCTAATTATGCTATTTTGCTTTGCAGTTGTTTTGTCATGACTAAACTCTGTATGTATTAATTTACATTATGCTGTAGTAATGATGAGGCATATGACTGCACTAACTGTATTGGTGGTACTTATGAATTTTAATTTCATTTTATATCATGGCACATGATTCCCAAAAAACGAAAGGCCTAACTATGTATTTTCAAGCATATATAAGCTTAATTCGAAAATGAAATATACAGTTTCGTGATTAAAATTTCTTTCTTTCAATGTGTGAAGTTGCACGTGTTACTGTAGCTGAAGAATCGAGAGGAGAAAATCAGAACAAGATCATTATTTAAAAGAACACTTTAAAATAAAATATTTTTCTACTAATCATTACTTATCATAATTTGTCAAACTATAGTAGTAGGTGGTCAAATGAATCGTCTTATACAAATACGAAAGAATCCTGAAACATTTTGACTGCCTGAACTAAAAATTAAGACAAACTACAAAAGTTTCTGATCTCTGGGAGTAACATTTAATGCATAATTTCAGGAAAATTCCTTCGTATCCGACTAGGTTTCATTGCAAAGCATTTCATAACATACCTAAATTTATACTGAGAAAGTGCAAGAAGCGTACCCCCAACGGGGGAGGGGGGAAAGTGGGTAATTAGCCGTCCCTTAATTTTCAAAAGGTTTTCAGATTTTTGAAATATGAGGCTCATGTAAAAAGCGACTGATATTTTTTTACACGGGGTTGGTAATTTTGATGAAGTTGAGCATACGCAGAAACATGTCCTAGATTTCTGTAATTACAATAGAGATCGAATTGTCCGAGTGGTGTTGTGTACGTGTAAGTACCTGTAAGGTGAAACGGTTGCCGTAATATAAAATCCTTCCAAATCTGAAGTGAGATTTCTCAATTTCTGAAGCCACAGAATAGATTGGAGCTGACAGCCATGGGGATCTGTGTGGCATTCACAGACAGACAATTATGAGCGAAGGGAAGGTCAGGCAATAGTACAGTGTTTCGGGAAGGGCATTCAAATGTTCATGACAATAAGCGGAACGGAAGGTCTAGCGTTTATATGGATGATTTGATGGAACGCGCCAACGAGGAAGTGCGATGCAATTCCCGGTTCACAATAACTGAACTCCCCAAAGAGTTTCCAGAAGTGTGTGAAAACAGTGCATCGAATTCTTACTGACAAACTGAGTTATCACAAACTGTATACAAGTTTAGGATTTAGAATTTAAATTTCTGGGCTGTCGGCATCTATGACCATTTAGCCCGTCACGTTTGAGGGATGACGTCCCTCGGCGAGCACACTATCCGGGGAAAGAGAACGAAGAAAGGATTGGGGAGGGAGGGAAGGAAGGAAGGAAGGAAGGAAGCGGCTCGGACTTATAAGTTATGTACCACCCCGGCATTTGCCTGGAGTCAATGAAGAAAACTCATTCAGGTAGCTGGCCTGAAAAAGCTTTTTACATTTTTTCGACAGTTTGCCCCCACCGGAAACCGAACCCGAGACCGTTTGCACCAAAGGCGAGAACGTTAACGACTATGCTACGCGGGGCTACAAATTGTATACGAGACGGGTGCCAAAAATGCTAACAGACGCTCAAGCTGAGCAAAAAATAGTTGCACTTTTTTTTCCACTTGGAAAAGAATGGGAATGATCTCTTTCCTCACACAGTGACGGGAGATGAAACCTGGAGATCGTACGCCACTGGCGAATCAAAACAGCAGCCAATCGATGGCGGCACTCTGGTTCTCCTAAAGCGAAGAAATTCATACACCATCAGTTCACAAAAAAAGGTAACTGTGTGTTTGGCACCAAGAGTAATTCTTGTGGAATTTCTGAAACAAGAATTTACACTTATACCAGATGTGTACACTGAATAATATGAAACGTGCCACCCAAAATCGGTGGAGAGGAATGCTTCGTTCCAGAATTGTTCTGATCCATAACAACGCCGGCCCACACAGTTGCTCGTACTGTTAAGACAATTTAAAGATTTCAATGGGAACTAATTAATCATTCTCCTTCTGCCCCGACCTTGCCCCCAGCGATTTCTTTCTTTTTCCTCACATGAAAAACTGACATGTATCGGAGCATTTCAACAACAGTGACGTGCTCAAGACATCAGTTTTAGACTGGCTCTACTCTCAAGCAGCAGTTTTTTTTTTTTTTTTTGTTTATTTGTTTGTTTTGTTTTTTGTTTTACACAGAGAGCATACAGAATCTTGTATCACGCTACTAGAAATGGCTGAAGGTTCATGAGGACTACGTCGAAAAATAGTCAAGGTATATTTGTATATAATAATCAACATTTCTCCTATAGTTTTTTTTTTTTTTTTTAATATGATTTTTTGACATGCGCCTCGTACATGCCAAAACATATTAGATTTGTTTACTCACCCACTACAATATTTAATATATTTAGAGGGTATTAATACAGTTATACTATGTGCGCCAGTGCATCAAGGTGTATATTCGTGATCACGCTTCTGTATCGGTCTCTTGCTCCTCTTGAAAAAAATCCTGCGGACGCTTCAGTCTTAGCCCCTCCTCCTATTCTTTGTTTAAGCTAAAATTCAGAGCCACAAACTAATCACTAGATACCACGTTCGTATCACATTACAATTTAATCGTACCAGCATTATCCAGTTTCTATTTTGACAAGTATGGACTTCGAATGAAGTAGCAAGTTATGTTTTTAGGTTTTATTTGTGTGAAGACTTCAGGACTTATTTATTGTTTTCTGAAAGTTATGTATCCATTACCCACTCAGAAATTTATCAAGGATGATGTAACAGGTGATTAAACTGACACTATTATTATTATTATTATTATTATTATTATTATTATTATTATTATAAGTTATACTCTATTTACATCTATGTCTAACGCTTCTAATAGATTTTACCCCTGTTTCTTTCAAATATAGAACTTTAAGGCAAAAATTTCCACATTTTCAATGTTCAAATAATTATTTATTAACAATTTTCCAAAGTTCCATTTTTAGTTTCAGTTTCCAAGTTTCTATCAGAACTAAAAATCTAATGACACTTCAGTCTTCGTCTGAACTTTCCATCTTTTCGTATTCGACGTACGTTTTTTTTAAAAGACTTTCCCAGAAATCAGAAATGCTCAATTCCATATGCTACTGATTCTTATTTTTATATTAATGCATATTATTGCATTCAAAGTACCATTCTTAAACACTTACCTCGACCAATTATAAAAGATAAGGAACAACATTGGTAACGAACTGCATCATGAACGCAGTTGCTGAACGGTAAAACGAAATATAGACAAATTTTATGCTTTGCACACAGCCTGTCTACATAATCCCCAGTCAAGCATACTATCGGGAGCAGAAACAACTGCATTAAGAAGCCTCATGGCACTTCGTATTTGAAGGATGGCCTGTAGCAAGTAATTGCTGAAAAAGATACCAAATGACAAGTGTGGAATTCAGGTTCTGTAGTAAATTAATACCTATATCCACATTTACAACATATTTGTAAAACTCAATTTTCACTTGTAAGGCTGCAGCATACAATTTCAAACAAGAGAACAATACAAACCTGAAAATGTTCCTGAGTAGACACCTTTGCCGTGATGATGCATACTTTCTATAATAGCACCTTGCCTTCGCTGCGAAGGGTTGTTTTCCTAAAATGAGTAAAAAGGATAATTTAATCAAGTTCTCTCAATATTTATAAGCTAGAAGTAGCAAGCGAATATCTCTATTAAATCTATGTAGTAGGTGCCATCCATTAAGTACAACCAAACTAATAGATTCCAATTTCAATGGCTACAGCTCTTTTCAGATAAGAAGCAACGTAAGCAGTAGCCAATGGTATGCGATATTTAGCACAGTTGCCAGATTGCGGCCTCCCCTTTCCCTTTTTGCTCTTTCTTCATCTAAGAATACAACAAACAGACAGGATTATTCACTATGTCTAAAATGTTATTCTAATAAAAATTTGGAATATTCACTACCAATAAAATTTAGTCCATACCGGAAATATAAACCAAATTGATTGTCTTTCAATTTATTCCATTAGAACTGTTAGCTCGTCGTCTACTTCATCCTGCTATCACCGTAGTCGATGAAAATTTGTATTTTGTTGCAGTGTTGGCTCGAGTCTTCAATTTATTGTAACAGGTTACAAATATTGTTATTATTTCATGAATTTTTTTTTTTTAATTTATATATATAAAATGTGCAAAGGATCATTCCCAGAATTCTTGTTACGTGGTTAGTTTTCTCCTGAGAATTATCTTGCTTCAGCACAGATGAATCACACAAATGAAACGAATTCTAAAGCACCTATTTTGTAGTGTTGGAAATTTAATTTTTCTCTTTTCTTCCTCTGATGTGAATTTCTTATCTTGAAAACAATTATGAACTAAAAAAACTTTGAAACTACTTAAAAAACTGAATAATTTTTTAACCCCACTTTCTACAGCTCATGAAAACACACAGTGCTAATTTTATTTACTAACAAGTAAGAAAGAATTTGGGGAACATGATACGAGGAAAGGTAAGAAGCATTGTTCCCGCCCAATTGTATCAGCTTTCCGTGTCTCGAAGGAGTCAAGTTTGTTTCGGGTGCAATAATTTATAATACCACTTAGATGCCAGCGACTTTGTTCAACAATTATGAATTCATGTCTTGTGTAGAAGGAAAGTCAGAGGAGAATTTGATTATGAAATAGTCAAACGTGAAATGATTATGAAAAAAAAAAAAAAAAAAATCACACTGCCTATATCGCATACAGAAATGTTAGTTTCAAAATTGTTTTCCGAAAGAAATAGAATCATCTTTATTTATTTTCACTACTTTTATTTTATTGTACATTGGAAAATGATAGTTTAAAAGATATGCAATTACATACGCATCTCCAAGCAAAGAAAGCCCAAGTACTTCGAGTTATTTTCTTTATTATCCTATAATAGGTTACGGGTTCGATTTCATATAAGAGGAAAATATTGAACAAAAGCTTGAATAAAAATCTGCTGGCAGTTATGAGAGAACGTATTCTGAAGGTTTTTACAATTATTTTATATGGAAACATTTAAAAGTATCATGACAACCAGTTGACATAAGAACATGTTTGCACATGTTGAGTTGATTTTGAGTTTAACGTCCCGTTCAGCAACGAGGCTATATGAGACGTGGACCTACTGATTAACGTGGAATCCGAACCACATGAGCTCCCGCCGGGAATCGAACCCGAGTCTCCCACGCCAAAGGTGTTTGCACATGTGTATTCATAATTTATTTTCCTTCTCGCTAAAGACATTAATATCTCTAGGGAGCGCGTCTAGTATCAACAAGATTCACAGTAGTGCGAAAAGTCAGTATATACTATCACCTGCCACTTAACTGTGGGGGAAAGAAGACACAGCCCGCTCAAAACAATTTAACTTATTTGAAAAGCGCTACAACACAAGATAGACTTGTTAATATACTCACAAAAAACTATCTAGTTTGTTATATTGTATATCCATCCACAATTGAAAGTTTCCAGCTCTTATGTAGTATTTATTAGCAACGGTGTGAAATACGAAGGAAAGAAGAGCCTTTAGCGAAATATGTAATACAGAATGACGATGACTTGAAACAATTAACCATGTGGAAAACAGGGTGCGCGAGTTTGTCCTCCATTATCCAAATTATACCATAGTGAGATTGTAGGGAACGTTGGCAGTAGATAATCTAACACAATGGACGTTATTTTTGAGAATAAGGTAAGCCTTACGTTTTTTTTTTATATAGTAGCATCACCCTGGTATAATGATTGTGATTATTACAGGATAAACATTTTTAACTCAAAGTTGGCACATGGAGTGAAAAATCTGCGGCCTACTACAGTGGTACGGCGCTTACCTCTGGTGTGTGGGGTTCCTGGTTCGATCTCCGGCTAAGTAAGTTTGTGGTGGACAACATCGTGTCCACGGGTTTTCTCGGGTTACTCCGGTTTAATCCCACTTCCTCATTCAACCAATTCCTTCATCATTCACTTGCTTTAACTATCGTCTCCCTTTGCCTAAGGGACATAATCGTTAAACTGAAAGATTTATTTCTTTTTCCGCGGCTCAAAAAAAAAAAAAAAAAAAAAAAAATATTTTTTAACATTCTCCTTCAAGCGAAATGCACTACTTCCACCGGTCCACTAGCATTTTGATACCTTTGGAATAGTACGACTTGTCAAACCCTGCAAAATAGGTGTTTCCGATATGACTTGATGGGTGTGAAATCTCTTTCCCTGCAGCCACATTTTTTAAGTTAGGAAATAAATAGTAATCGCTGAGGGCCAAATCTGGAGAATATAGTTGGTGGGAGAAAGCAATTCGTAATTAAATTTCACTATCTCTTTTATGGATGAGCAGTTGCATTGTCAGCATACAAGACATCTTCAAATGAGATTTTTTCTTCCTTATCTCCTGATCCAATTTGTCCAATAATGTAACGACGTACCCGCCGGTTACATTTTCCCTTCTCCACCTAGTCGATGAATATTATGCCATACGTATCCCCCAAAAATAGTGCCCATAACCTTGCCTGCCGAACGTTATATTATGGGGAGGGGTCTTCGGTCGGCTTTCACCTGCTTCCAACAACTCTACAGACTGCCTATTGAACCCCGGTATGTAATGGATTCGTGTTCCATCTGTTGTCACGAATCGACGTTAACATTCGATTACATTGACGACGCCAAAGCACGCTTCGAACCATAATATGCTGATATTTCTGGTCGATTGTTAGAGAGCGTGGCACCCATCACTCAGCTTTTTCATACACAAATGTTCATGTAAAATAATGTACGCGTTAATTTCGTTATGTTAAATTTCATTCACTAATTTTTCGAGCATCCAAAACAATACAATGGAAGTTATTGATATTTTTTGCAGTAACTGCCTCATTTGGACGAACCTTCAAAATCACAGAAGCATTACGATCATGTTTAAATTCAGTATACCCTTCCTTTACTGTTTTACCAGTATATGACGAAAAATATGTAGTATAATATTTTATCAAGCCATTTCTTGAATTGGGAAGTATTTTCCCCCCATTAGAAAGCAATGTTTAATCACAATACGAAATTCTTTGGAATCATTTTTTTTTTCCACACAGCACAAGTAGTGTCACAATAATGCCTATTTCGTAAACTAATCGATTAAATGTGAAAGTTTGACTCGAGACTACTAGTTAAGATTGGTACTACTGAATAAATATAACGATTTGGAGATAATCACATACGAGGCCGCGGACGCACGTGGTAAAATGTAGTTAAGAACCTGAAGTCAAGAAGTACAAACCAGTTTTGAACTAAAGGAAGTTTCCGACAGAAAATCTATGTTCTCTTTATTTATATTTACTAAAGTAACATTTATCAAACAGAATGCACCAAAATTAAACTAAAATGTTAAGTAGTAGTTCCCATGTTTCTATATGCAGGAATTCCAAGTTCACGTACTGCCATTGAACTATATAATACTTCAGGAAATACCCCATCCTCATCTCTTTAGCTAGTCTCACATTCGTTTAATCTTTTCGAAACTTAGGATGGTAAATTCAAGTTTTCCACACAACAGTTAAATGAATGAACAAGGAACTGCATTCCGATATACAGTAGTCGGACATCAGAGTACGCAAATGGATCCTCGGGAAATCCTTCTAAAGAAAGGAAAAATGAAAGAGAGCATATGGCTTTGCTGGTAATATCTGATATTGTTTCAAAGGAAATAAACAAGCTTCTTTTGTAACCATATTTGACAAAAAGACTATAGGATATGTGTATATGTGGACAAAACTTGAACAGTTTTAGAAGTTATTCGGCAGAAACCACAAATTTGTACGGAAAGTAAGTCAAATTCTTACACAATTTTATCCCAGATATGTTATTTTCAGTTATGAGAACTGATTTTCGGTCTACCTGGAAGTTTTTTCACTTATCTTTGCATGTTCTAGATGCTAAGCCTCTTTCTACAAATATTCTGACAGTATATTTTCAGAAATAGGGGGAAAAAATGCTGTTTAACGTACTCGCTATCGGATAGTCATTAATTAAGGCTGCCTATGTGTAACAGCAATCGCAGAATATCTAATGCATATTCGATATTCTACCCTTTCTCATTTTTTGAACGCAAATCTTAATTGATGAATTAAAAGTTATTTTTTTAAAAAAATCAATAAAAATGTACATGTAGCTACACTTGTATTTATCAAGTGTGGTTACAAATGAAGTTTTTAAATTTTAATAATAATATCTGCAACGTGATTGCTACATTACCGTTTTATTCTGCTTAACGAGAGTAATCTTAGAAGCTGAAACTTGACGAAAACATTAGTTCACATTCACTATGTAGCCATGGATTAATATTAAGGAAACACTACACAGAATGAAATGAAATTAAGACAGAAAAAAATGGCCCTGTAATCACTGGTTGATCCACAGGAATGGCGGTGGAGAAGAACTCCCTCAAAGACTATCTTGTTGTAGACTTACAAATAAAATATTGCACTATTTTATTCTGATTTTATGAAAGAAAACTGTATTTGAATCTAGATTAATCGTCCTGAAGGCAACCCGCACCCTCCAATCAACTCGTCTAGATTCACTAATGCCTACAAGACAGGAAGTACCATGAAATTCATTAGTAACACTTTCTTAGATTACATTTTCATCTTACATCAAAATAATTTTGTATCTCAAGCAAATTAAATAAATCAACATTTAAAATGCTTAGTTTTTCATTGTAAGCTCCCTGTCTGCTATATGGTTAGGATACGCGGCACAAAAGACCCGGGTTCGGATTCCATGTTAAATTGTAGGTTTACGTCTCATATAATCTCACTGCTAACAGGACGCTAAACTCTTGAGAAAAAAAAAAAAAAAAGAGAGAGAGAGAGAGAGCGTAAATGGTATAAATTTTATTCGGAATATTCTGAATATCACGGAAGTGATGTCTAAATGTGATGTGCTTGTCAACCAAAAATACTAAATATCTGATTTTGTAAATTTAATTTTTGTTGGTGAGAGTTTGTGGAAAGCAGAAATTGGTGACTATCCCAGAAATTCAATTTAATCATTTTATTACAATTACGATTCCTCTAGAATTAGACACTTGTATTCTTCCTCCCTCCCTCATATGATTTCATAAATCAATACGATTCAGTTTTCTAAAACTTTTCGTTCTTCAAGTTGGAAATAAATTATTCGAATTACATTCCGACGATGTTTGGACACGCTCATTATCTTTAAATTTCTATGTAGTTCTCCCACTTTATAGCTTTCAGCTCTCATCTAGGGCCTTGTTTACGAAGAAAAAAGTGACGGAAATAAAAATGAACTGTCAAGTGACGGTATAGCACAGTGCGAAATTACAAAATCAGACTGTGTTCATTTGTCAAGTAAAGATTATCAACTTGTGTCAGTGCCTATTATTCCAGTACTCAAGACTCTTAAGGGCACGGTGCGATGGCTCAGTGGTAGAGCGTTCACCTATGGTGCATGGGGTTCTTGGTTCGATCCCAGCTCGCATCAAGTGAGCTTTGTGGTGGACAAATATCGCGTGCGTGAGAGTTCTCCCGTTTCCTACCATTCTTTTCATTCCACCATTTTCCTCATTTCTCATCATTATAGTCTCCTTTAGTCTAGGTGTCATAACCATGGGGCGTAAAACTTAAAGATTTCATTTCTTAAGGGCACGGTCTCCCTTTGTTTAACTTGGGAAAAAAAATATAAGCTATTTTGTTAAACTGTACGCAGAATGACTATGTCCTGATTTAATAGATATCAGTTGGACATCAAATAGATATGTCGATTTCTGGATCATAAAGGACATGTAAACAGAGTCAAAACGAGCAAGCTAGAAACAGAGTCCGTTAATACCTGACAAATCAATACTTCAGTGATTCTTACAATTTGTCAAGAGGTTCTTGCTGACTTGTTATAGACATTCTCTTCCTACCTCTTTCTCTGGATATGGTGGGTACCAATTTCCTTTATCTGCTTTATATACATACTATGTTATGCAAGCCCTTCGTAAACATCAACATGAAGCTATTATAATGCCTTGATTTCTGTTCTTATGTAATCAAGTATGAACTGCTCATATACAATCATTCCTTGCCATATTCCTAAAATCTTCATTGTCCAATATTTTTATCGATTTTTTCCCAAGTGTCATGAAATCTCCCATAGGGGTATTGAAGGCAATGTGCTATATTACAGTCTACTTTGTTCAGGAATTGAAATCAAAGTAGAATGTGCACAGTACTTAAATTAACGTTCGGTTTGGTTATATATAATATTCCTGACCACTTACCTCTCTTCAGAAAGCCCCATGGTTTTATCGAAGAGCAGAATTAAATCAGATTTATTGTTCAAGATCTTTATTTTAAGAAAATATTCGAGGTTGTTCTACCTACAGTTGTGTGTGGAAGAATGAGTGGCTATATTTTTTGAAGAAGATTTTACATATTTGTCTATAACCTTTGCACTTTTGTTACGAACTTTCATTTATTCACGAACATCAGCTTTTCTAATTTAATTCCTAAACTATACTCTATATTTTTCTACTCTGCTAATCTATGTATCATTAAAAGCATCAGATCTAAAATGGATATTGGAGCCATATTGTTCAACTTGGTCTTAAGTTACACTACCAAATAATACTACCAAGTTCTGAATTCTACTTAGTATACTTGTCTAGTATCTCCCTTCAGGAGCCTTTTTGAGCTATATTTACAAAGTCATCGTTACGAAGCATCTACTGTTCACTTAGCATACTTTGAAACTATTTGAATTCCTGTGCTCACTCAAAAGTCCAATTTTGGACAAAGCTACACATCCCAAGAGAAAGAGAAATTAGGTATCTGAGCGAGAGTGAAAAGTGTACATCAATAACCACTTGAAATCTGCAATTTCTCTGAAAGAATATCTGATCTGTACTAAAGGGGGGCATTTTACTCACAATAAAATATATAGTGTTAATGAATGCGAGAATATGACCTAAAACGTGTGAGAGCTACACTTTTCCGAATAAAATTACCTTAAAATCGTAACTACTGCCAATGATTATATTCGTACATAAGTAACAGAAGGAACAAAATTGGATAAATCGTTATTAAATGGTACTTATATTTATTTTTTGATGTAATAACTTGAAATTGCAGACGCTAATTCGCATGTTAAGCTCGGATACTACAAACGACGTCCCTTGCTCGAAAATAATGTATTTCTTGTTCTTGTTAGTACATTAATGTCCTAGCTTTTGGATCATCTTTCACACTCTCAAAATACGTAATAGTAAGGATAAATAATAATAATAATAATAATAAAAATACGGGTAGCAAAGGCGAAATAGTCAATTTCATTTTACATAATTTCGAAACCTTAATAATACTGCCCGAAGTATACTAAATAAATGTCTTTAATACGAGGAGTTTCGGAAGAGAAAGGCGAATCCGCGAACGTATTTTTACAGCTCTTAAGGTTCAAAGATTTATAGTCCATAAATTTGACAAGGGCGAACTTGCCAAGATCATCTCTCTGAATAATTACAATGTACACTGAGAAATGAACATTCTAACTGAAATATTATTAATTGGAAGAGCAATGAAGAAAATAATCCATTTGTGGTGTTCTCACGCCTTCTTTTCTGGAACATCTCCACGTTTTATTATTATTATTATTATTATTATTATTATTATTATTAATTATTATTTTCAAGCAATTAAATTTTGGATAAAATTTTTGAAACTAAATTTGACTAACTTTGTATTTTTAGGATGCTACGTAGAAAGTTAATGAAGAATTTCTGACAGGGAACAGAATCATTAGACTCGACTGTGATAGTGTAAAAGAAGTGTATTGTAAGTACATTACTAGAAACACTTCAAGTATAAACTACAGGGAAAAGTCCTATTTTCTGTTTTGCTGTTCTGCCTATTCTTTACTCCTACTACACTATGTAACATCGAGGTTATGAAGGACAGAATCAAAGGTGCCCGAACTCATCAGGTCGGAATTCATTCTCACTCAACCTCACCCTCACCTCCAATGCTTGGGGTCCCTGGTTCGATTCCAGCTCGCGCCGTGTGCACTTGTGGTGGACAAACACCGTGCTCCTGGGTTTTCCCGGGGTTCTCCCGTTTCCTCCCATTTTATTCATTTCACCATTTTATTCATCTCTCATCATCACTGTCTCCTTTAGCCTAACCGGTATAACTGAGGGATGTAAAACAAAGATTTCATTTCATTTCATTTTCATTTTCAACCTCACCCTCACGAAGTGAACGTGAGGTTGAGTGAGCTCAAGTTCCAAATCGTGAGCGAGAGGTTGAATGAACATGATGTCGGAACAATGATGTGAGTGAGAGATCGAAAGGATATTGAGCGTGAGATCGAGTAAGCGTAAGGTCGAAATGATGTGAATTAAGTCGATTAAGCGTGATGTTGAACGAATGTCATAAGCGCGAGGTCGAGTGAACATGATGTTATGATGATGTAAGCGTGAAGATGAGTGAGGGTGATGTCGAAACGATGTTATGAGCGTGAGTGAGTGGGCATCTCTGGTCAGAACTTATTAACATGCGCTCTGAATCACGACTAACGCTTACATCCGGTACAATTGACGGATGCATAAATTACCATACAAATTGAATTGTCACTATACAGTTCGTTCCTAGTCATCCTAGTCATACATCCAAGACACTACGTCACTAATCACGGCTTGACCGATTTCTTTATGCACAATTATACCCAGAAGTATGATCAAAATAGCACTGGTCTGCCTTCAGAGAAAATAAAACTTTAATCTCAACAAAACATAATGCGCGTCGATTCCGCCAACATATTACTTACTACCAGTGGTGTTATTCTAACTTTTAACAACCGTTTCTGCAAGTATGTAATATTATATAACTCTCAATTAAGTAGATAGATATAACTCTCAATTAAGTAGCAATGCGAATATCTTGGAAACGAATTATCCACGATAGATGGTTGTCAAAAAGTACTGGGAAGATATTAATCCAGCAATGGATCAACAATTGATGATGATCTACACTTATGTGATTCAGTTCTTATTCTTGATATCTGAGCATTTGAGATCAAGAAATAAACGCTTTCTGAGAGATCATATGTTTAACCTTCATAGCTGTAAGAAATTCTAAAAACAAAGATACTTAAAATTTACTGTTCCTGGCTATAACTGGATAAAATTTACTGTTATGTCTGGAGAATAACAACCGGTTCTGGCGAACCGGCTGAAAAGCACCACTGCTTACAACCTTAACACATTATATTTCGAATTTATACTTATTGAAACTATGGAAAATCATCGCATTAAAAAAATAATAAATAAAAATAAAAAGAAATCAAACGTAGTATATTTTTACACCTGAATATACTAATTCTCTACTTCCGTTAAGCTTGACTCAACACTAGACTATGCAATTATTAGATTGATTCAGAAGTCCAGTGAAAGAAAGAAAGAAAAAAAAATAAAATAAAATAAAATAAAAATCGTGTACACAATTTTCCATGAGTTTGACATGCCCGAGGTATGCAGTCTACCAACATTACTTTTTGCTATTAAATCGGTTTCTCCTCCGGTTATTCACGTAAAATACTAAGTGTCGATGCCACACAGTTATAAATACATGAAATAATCTGCAGCATGAACATTGGAGAAAGGTCATTATTATGACAATATACACATTCCCCTTTCCTTTTCCAACATATTCAGCCGGATTACTTTGCATGCAACCATACATAAACAGACTCTCCAAAATTACAGAACTCTCGTTCTGATCTATCGAAATCCACTTTGACCTCTGTAAAAGCCTTTAATACTACTTGATCACAACGGCTATCTTTATTCCCATCCTTTCCCTGTTAGTATATGTATGTTTAAACTGCTTACCACAACAGGCACAGAATGACTAGATGTCTCTCTTTTGTTTTTCTGCAAAGAAGAGAAGGGATTTAATAACAAAAGCTTTGAAGCAAATGAGACTTGTCTCGTACTATTCATTTCTAAGCATATCATGTTAGGAATATTCACTCCTAGTACCATATTTCTTTAATTCATGCATTGTTACCAGCACAAGCACACACTATAAATGGTTTTAATCTTAAATTATGACTGGAATTAAAACATTACCCGTTAATTTTATGAAATATGAAATTAATGTAGAAGAAAGAGGAAGATCGTAATGTATAGTAAAGTAACAATATTTAGGAAAAGAATACCGGTATAAAATGGATTGCATGAACTATAGGAGAAAATTCCTCTTCCTATCGGCTTTGCCTCTCTCTCAGCATCGATCCAACCAAAGACGAGACTTACCAGCTTAATATGGAAACGTAACCATATACTTCCACCTTCTTTAACATTCCTGCAGGTCTGTTTAATCTGTGTAAATTAATACTAGAGATCACCAATATGGCTTTAAATGCATTAATCAACATTGGATAATGTATTTTTAAAATATCAACTGACTAAAAGAAAAGATGAATATTACTACAGTGATTTTCTCTCATTAATAAAACAAACTCTGGTAACGACAGTAGAAAGAATCACGTGGAATATTTCAATGTATAGGATATGGATACACAGTCACAGTTAGACCCTACTCGTTACGATGTTGACTAACTCCATTAACGAACTCAGTCTAATTAATCGTTCTAGGTATCCGATGCAAAAAACAGAACTCAAAGAATCCCTTACATATGGAATATTGGCTATAGATGGCCACTGTTAAAGTCCTCGTTATACGTTAATCCTTTAATGGATTTATTTAATTAAAAAACTGTTGATATAATCGCTCTACCTATATTTATAGTGCACAAAATAAATCAAGTTAAAAAAATCGCATCCGTTCAAGAGTTCTCGTGTGAAGTAACGGAAGGACGAGCGGATGTACTAACACAATATTATAAGTCTCATTACGTGATACTAAAAAAACTATGGTTCGATTAGGGAAGAGTACAAGGTTTTAGGGGGGAGGAAACCCTGAATTACTACAAAGATCAAGATTAGAGGTTAGTAACGATATTTCAGTAAAACCAGCTGTAAGATCCATGTTACTTTCAATATTCATTTGTAGCTTTCTTCTGCTATTCATGATATACTTCTTCACAAACTGGCAGTTCTTTTTTCCTAAGTTATATTTATTTTTCGTAATAATCAACATTGGATAGATTACTGGTATTATTTTCTTTATTAACTTTTCCCCATGGATCCTCTTTGGAATACTGTATCAATTCTATCAACTGTATAATTGACTGCTAAGTTTATTCCATTGGCATTAATGTGGTCAATGTATTAAATTATTGTCTTTTATAAATTGAATCAGTACTTTGATAAGTCCTAATTTCTAGATGCAATTAGGTTTCCGACATCATACAACATTAAGAGCGTCTTATACATCTCTTGGAGAAATAAGTTTAGTTTGTTATTATAAAGCTTACATTAGAACATTAGAATTAGCTATTGTACAAACCAGGGTGGATTGATTTAAATCAGTCTGATTTAAATCACGATTTTAATCAAGATTTAAATCACTTGATTTTTTAAATAAAAATCGTTGATTTAAATCAAATTCCGAAATGAATTAATTTAAAGTGAAAGTAAGTAAAATCCCGTTTCTCTTATGTTATTCCGATTATGGAAGATAATAATCATAATACAGTGAGACTCAAATGTATGTAAGCACAGCATGAAACGAGTATCATGTGGGAACTATCAGGGAAAATCCCGTTTGAACGGGTTACGGGTGAACCCTGCTTTTTTCTCTTTGTAACACAGGGTTTTAAAATTTCTGTTCCAACGGGGAAATCACCATGGACATTTAAGATGAAAGTTCTTTTGTGTTCATGTCTATTTGTTTGTTTCCAGATAATAGGGGCGTATTTAGAGGGTTCGATCCCCTCTCCGAAACAAAAAAAAAAAAAAAAAAGGATTTTAAAATTTTGGGCGAAATTTATGTACTAAATACATAGAAGTCCCTCGGGATCGTAATACGACAAATTTTGGATGCGTTAAAATATCGAATAATACTTTCGATAAAGTGGATACTTGACCCCATTGCAGAACATGCCGAGATCTGCGATGTGATTGCAGAAAATTTGCCGTGCCTGTGCAGGAAAAATTGTAAGAGGAAATAAAATAGCCAACAGAAAAGTATAAAAACGTGCCTGCTATGTATAGATGTCTTAAATGCACGGACAACTCGCATTTGAACTGTTTTTCACGTCACATAAAGCATATTTTTAACAATCACAAGTGTTTCTTCTTCTGGAACTGATCATCTTGATTTTTTTTTATTTTGGAATTCCTTCAGGGAATTCGTGTTAATATTCAGTTCAAAATCTCTTATCATCGCGAATTGTGTCGAGGAATTTGAAGCTTTAAAATATATAAAACGATAATTATGCCTGTTGTGCTGTATGGTTGTGAAACATGGTCGCTTACGCTGAGGGAAGAACGCAGACTGAAAGTATTTGAGAATAAAATCCTGAAACGAATATTCGGAACCAAAAGGAACGGAAATGAGAAATGGTGAAAACTTCATGATGAGAAACTGCATAATTTATACCATTCACCAAACATTGTTAGGGTCATCAAATCTTGGAGGTTCAGGTGGGCAGGACTGTAGCGAGAATGGAAGAAAGTAGGAACGCTTTCAAAGTTTTAACTGTAAGTCCAATCGGAAAACGACCATTAGGAAGACCTAGTCGCACATGGGAGGGCAATATTAAGATGGATCTCGCAGCAATAAGAATATAAAATAGAAACTGGATTCAGTTGACTAAGGATAGAAGTCAGGAGAGCTTTTGTGAACATGGCATTGAACCTCCGGGTTCCATAGGTCATAGAGTGAGTTAGTTAATTTTAGGCGAAATTTATGTACTTTATATGTATTTCGTGCCGCTAGCTAGTTCCAATTGTTTAAAAATATGCCCCTGCCAAATATCAGTAACTTTCGTGAAAAGAAAAGTATCATGTTGATATACATTGCTGTACTTTTTCCGTAAAGCTTAAGAAACATTGTTTGGGATTGAAATAGGTTAACGATTGGGATTTAATTCAAAATTAAAACCCAATACTTTCACTTAAATGACACAATTAACATTTAATACTAATTCCTAATGTTTTTTCTTCAGTTCGCGACTTGTATCATACGAAGAAAAAGATTTGATTTAAATCAAAAAAATCGATTTATATCAAAAAAATCAACAAAAATGATTTTTTTCAAAAAAATCATGATTTTTTTCCAGCCTGGTACAAACTACTTAGATGCATCAACAAAGATTTGTCTCTTTTGCTGATTAGATTTAATGTGATAAGACCTAATATAGTATTGAAAATGAAATGAAATCTGAGTCTTACGTCCCACGGTTATGCCGGTTAGGCTAAAGGAGACGGTGATGAGTAATGAATGAAATGGTGGAATGAAGAAAGTGGGAGGAAACGGGAGAACCCCGAGAAAACCCACGCACGCGGTGTTTGTCCACCACAAAGTTCACTTGGCGGGGGCTGGGATCGAACCCGTAATATAGTATTGAATGAACACCATTCGATATAATAATTATACTTCATCTAGATTACTTGGGTTCCATTTCATATTGACTTGCTATCGGGTGCTCTACAATTCAGTCACTAAGTCCAGGCCTTCCCAATGAATACAAAAAACTATGCACCTTATTGTACACGAATGAGGAATAACGGAAAAAGTTGTTTTAATATGTGGTCTACAACCCTAATTGATATCTATGAAAGATCTAATAACATAGCGTAAGTCACAATGCTTAATATGTTACCTCATGTTCACGTGTGCTGGCTTGTTTTTTTCTAGCGTTCGCCTGCCTCACATAACAGCCCTTTAGACGTTTGTCCTGACGTACAATTAAATTAAATATAACACATACAAATTATTAAGAACGGAAAATGAAGTATTTTCTTAATGCACTTTACATTTTCGGAATTAAATAACACCGAGGATGTATGTTTCCATAACTTGTTATTTCTTATTTATTACTTATTTCGCAAGCATTTAGGGAACGAATTAATATTCTTGAATTACATTTTCAATTGATTTATTTTTGAAATGTTACTATGAAAGCACGAATATGAAGCCACAGACAAATATGTTAATATATCATCTGCCATTATGATTATACGTTAGGAATGCTTGTAGTTTTTCCTAATGAAGTGGAAGTGAACACTTAATGAAGAATCTTGTAACAATTTTGGAGAGTCGAAAACGACTTCGCTGCAATGAAGTCAGGATTCCGGCCGTTTCATGTCAAACACTTTTTGCATATACACATATTTAGGCATTAGAAAAGCCATACAGCGCAAAAGGAAAGGGGAATAAAATATTCGCTCACTCATTGCGGGGAAAAGATATTCAATAATACTAATACTACTACTAATAATAATGGTATATTCCATAAAAGTTTACCAGGATTTAATTATAACTTTTTTTTATATTTATTTCTAATTACGATATTCGATACATGTAATGCCCTAATGAATACTGATCAATGACGAAAAGGACGGCTGTAAACAATCAAAAATATTGCATTGATGTACAAGGTGTATCAAAAGTTCCTTACAATCCCTTATAAAATGAAAGCAAGTGAAGATAGACGAAATAGGTAATTATGGGGACACATTAGGCCAAGAGAGAATATTTATAGTGAATGTAAGGTGAACGGCCGCCATTTTGCTGTCCGTCCTTTTGAATCTCGCTCGAAAAGTTAAAATGGGAAGGTGGTTATGAAACATGGCTACAATGGTGTAATCATATTTAAATTTACTGTAATAACTACGAAGTTATAATTACATGAAACTCAAGATTACCTCTTACAAAATGTGTTCAATGTGCTGACCGTTTGCAGACGTGTCTCTCAAGCTATATGAACACGAAGCAATGTCTCAGGTGTGATTTGTGCAAAAGCATTCTGTATCCGTTGTTCCAAATGATCCAGATTCCTAATCTTTTCGCCATATACTATTGTTTTTAGGTGACCCCACAAGTAAGAGTCCAAAGGTGATAAATCAGGTGATCTGGCATGCCATGATAATGACCCACATAAACCAATCCAATGACGAGGAAATTGTTCATCCAGATATAATGAGTGCATAATGAGGTACATAATGAGGTGGCGCCCCATCATGTTCATGAAAGAAGAGAAACCTGCCATTCAAGGCCAACAGGGAGGGGAAAATGAGTTGTTCTAACATGTCCAAGTAACGTTCTACAGTTAAGGTGTCAAGAATAACAAATAATCCAATGAATGTATCTCTCAGATCTATGCCCACACCATAATTTTCCTGCACTAATGATTTTACACGGATTTATCCACTTGGGGTTATCTGAGACCAGTAGCGTAGATTTTGTTTGTTTACCTCCTTTGTAACAAACAATTAAAAAAAATGCTTCATTTCCATGTAAAAACTTATACTGCGAAGTTGGGATCCTGCTGAAACTGTTTCACTGCCCACTCACAAAATTGCACTCTCCAGTCTGGGTTATCTTTAGGAAGATGTTGCTACAGCTGCAACTTGTAAATATGCTACTTATGCGTCGTTAACACCCTACAAATAGAAGTTTGGCTGACGATGCATTCCAGAAATAATCTGTGTGTCTTGAGCTGTGGAGACTTAAATGATACAAGTATTGCCTAGCTGTGCCTTCATTAGTGACAGTTCTGGCCTCTCCTTGACTGTACCTGTCTCTTCGAATTTGGTCAATAACTGTCACTGCAACGTGCGAAACTAGAGCATGTTGAGGATGCCTTTCATTGATATCATAAGCTGCAGCACTGGCACTTCTACTACCCCACATCTTGATCTTGATATGGTAGGCTTTGGCTAATAGCATGATTCAGCACCCGGTAATACGAAAAATTTGAGTTTCATGTGATCGTAACTTCAAAATTATTAGTTATGTTAAATCTGATTACACCATTGAGTTTCTCTTAAAATTCTAGCCCTATTTCACATGACCTCTTTCCCATTTAAACTTTTTGAGCGAGGTTGAAAATGGCAGAGAAGATTGCGGTCGTCCACCTGACACATGTTCACACAATTACCAATTCTGCCTATTTCGACTTTTCATTTCATAAGGGGTGGTAAAGAACGTTTGACTCACCCTGTGCAGTCGTGTTCAGAAGTTTTTTTTCCTTTTTTCTTTTTAACGTACGTAGGATAATGTTTTGGCTTGAAACTGACATTTTACATACGTAACTTGAAATAGACAAGATTATTCATATGTGCTTTATTAACTTACGGATAAAAATAAAGATAGTTTTAATGAAAGAAAGATGACCAAGTACTTTAAAGAAGAGTGTACATCGATAACCTTGATCTATCCTGAACTCTAAATCATGCCTACTTAATTAAAAAAAAAAAAAAAATCAAGAATATATCAAATACGTACTTGAAAAATAATCACTAGGATAGCTGAAGAATGAACGGTCTTATACTGAAATTGAACCAACACTGAAAATGTTATTTGAATGCTTTCTGAAAAATTATGGAAGTTTGAAGTTAATTTTTGATTAGCTCACTTGTTTAATGTTTGCTGATAGATGCAACAGGAAACCTAATTTAAACAGAAACATTCTTATCTTGTATCTCAAATTAAGTGATTCACTTGTACAGTCTCAATATACTTTGCACCACTTTAAGTAGCATCTTAAATTTGCTAAACTGGACACATTGTTGGGTTCTTCCTTTTCTGTGGAATTATCCACAAAAAAGCAATACAACTTCAATGCTTGGCAACTGCAGAGACTGTTTTTTATGAAAACTCCAGTGTTGCGTTGTTAACAAAAATATTTTTTTTCCTACAATTTCCTACGATTAAGGTTATACTTAAAAAAGATATATCCACATGGAAGGAAGAACCCTACAATACGTCCAGTTCAGCAATTTAAGATGTTACTAAAGAAAATGGCACAGAATACTGTGAATAATCTAAAATTTAAGCTACAAAGTAGCAAAGTTCTTATTCCTTTGATTAATTTCTGCTGTCATTCAATGACAGCTAACTTGTTTTCCAATTTTCGTGCGTTGGTTCATTTCTGCATCAGGGCGTCCGTTCTTGTATTAAACAATAACAACACAACTCACCTCTACGTTTTCATTCCGTGACGTGAGAACTTCAGAAGATAATTGTTTAAGAGTTTGGGTGAGGTTCCTACTGGCTTCTGCAAGCGCCTGAGTATCCAAAGTTGGTTTAAACGGATCACAGCAACAAGGTGACTTAGTTCTACAGCTAGTTGAGTTACTTGGACACAATGTTCGAGGCGAAGCATCCGATGAGACTGAGGTAGCTTCTGTTTTATTGTGACAGGACGAGGAAGAAGAAGAGGATGAGGAAGAGGAGGAAGACGCTAATCTGGTAGAAGATTGTGACACAGGACTAGAAACTGGCAACGGGAACTGAGAACTACTACTACTATTACTACTAGTGCTACTATTACTACTGTTACTACAAGATGCTGTGCTAGTGGTAGACGAGCTTGAAGGCTGAGAGTAACTTCGGCGGGAAGTGTTTGGTGTTACTGTAGATAACTGCAGTTGAATGAGCATCATGTGGTCACCCAATCGCATGGTAAGATTCAGAGGCGCCTTGCCGGACAAAAAATCGTTTACCTGGAAAATAAAATTTAGAATTAAAATACAATATGTTAGAGAAAAGGACAACGATACGCATTTTACATTTCAAGAAAAAAAAACTTCAACAAATTTACATAAATGCAACATATCTGAATACTGTTCATTCTAGCTTGAAAACTTAAAATCGGACCGAAATAAGCAGTCATTAATACTAATCTTGAGTTTTACAGTTTCTGTCATATATTACTGTCTTCAGGCACATTCTGAATACACATGATGAAGACAATGATTTATTGCCGAAACTAAACCAATTAGTCAATTTTTTTTATTTATTTATTTATTTAAATAATGCAACTTTTGAAAATGGTCCATTTTCTTGGAGATTAAACCAATACTCTTGCCGAAGAACAGTCCTTAAATTCTTTGCGTAGTAAGAATGCACATATTTTGCAGCATATCACTAGGTTTTAATATTATAGTTCCAGCAATACTATTTGTATAAAAAATTCATGCTATTATTTATCACTTCTACGCATTCAACTGAACTACGTATGTTTAACGTTTGTCAAATGTTTTAAGTCATTTAATAACGTGAAAAAAAAAAAAAAAAAAAACAGTATTAGACAGGGAAAGAGGGATATGTTGTGAACAAAGATGACCAATCATGAATGAAGTTCAGAAAATAATTTAAGAACTATTGCAACACACACATTTCGTGCACGTTGTAACTTCAGTTTAGTTTTGAAGAGTAATTCTGAAGCAGCTCAAATTGTGATGAGACAACCATATATTTTTTATATTGTAATGATCGTCTATGTATATATAGGCTAGGTCGCACTACACTGATCTGCCATGGTCCTTCAACGACCTACGTACGATATTGGTAAAAATCACTCCAATCAATTGCTAACTCCGATCAGCTGTAATTAATAATCGACATTTGGTAGAATAAAACAAAAGTAATTTAGCTACCGAAAAAGAAAACACCGCTTATTGACTACGTATTCCACTTCGAGCTGGCTGAACAGAGACAGAATGGGAGGGAGGGTGAAAGAAGGAAGAGCATTATTGTATGTTTAAGATAGCAATGCAGTCGTGACTTCGTTTAACACAGTGGCTCCGAACCGCTGTCACGAAATTTTAGATGTAAAAATTATGAAGCACTTTATAATTACTTAAACTAAATTCTGAGACAGGCTGTAGCCGTCAACACCTCCAGTGGCAGCAACAGTACCCAGAACTACATACTGTTACTACTTTACAGAAACTACATTATTACAACTTACATTATATTTAATACAAAATTAAACATGTGTATTGTGATTGTTCAGCAAAGTATATCAACAGTCACTGCCTTAAGAAGCAAAATAAAATTTGTATTACATATTTGTATTTATTTTGTTTGTTTGTTCCGCAGGTTCGCGTGTTTTATTGTAACTTCATTTAGCCACTGTTATCCAAGGCTTCCAATATTTATTGGCCTTTGCTGCTTTCTATTCAGCTGTATGGCTGTAAAATGACTCGAGCTGTACGGTATATCTTTGTAAATGAATAATTACAAAAATGGATTATTATTTACAAGGTTTGAAAGATTAGGATTTTCTCTCTTTCTCCAATTTATAATAAGTTACGTGGGTACATTAGTCTATAGATTATAGTCTAATCTTAACTCAGGATTAGTCGTTCAAAAAAATACAAGCAATATTACAATTTAATTTATATAAAGTAGATCTAAAACTTCATAGTACTATATTAACCTTCAAGTATATATTAAAAAGTATATTCATAAATTTTTCTCCAAATTTATTTTTTGTAATTTCTGATAATTGCAAACATTTATAAGAACTTTTATAGTAAGGCTATTCATGGCTTTGGGTTGATTATTTTAACAAGAGAGACACTGATCAAATTTAAAATTTACTATAATTTAAAATAAAGTGGGTTTTAAGCTTTGGTCAGTGTCTCTTTTGTTAAAAGAACTTTTAATAGTTAATAATTAAAACTTTCTTTCTTGCATTTGTTTATAGCATTATTAATCTAAATACGGGTACACTTGGCACATATTCATTGCACACATTTAAATACATGCTTAAACAACTGTGTATATTACAATATGTTAGAATTATTTTTTAAAAAAAACAATATTTTGCTAGTACAATGCGTATCATAAATGTTGTAGTTATTCTGTTCTGACTTAACACTAGAACAATGGGGCGGATTTCAGTAACCTTGATAATGTTATACAAAGAACTACCCACTTTTAGATATTGTTTATCCATGTCCTAATGGTGACTCATATCGCACTCCGTTACAGCAGGCGTGCTGATGCTTACGAAATAAAAATTGGTGATATAGTCGTAGTGATTATGTTTTATATATATATATATATATATATATATATATATATATATACATCATCCATTATGAACCCTCTGTTTGATTAAAGACTGTCTAATTCTCTATCACAATCTTTCTTAAACAATTGCATTCCTTAATTTCTGTAAACCATCTATAATACACTTTTATAACTTATACTTCAATTATCAGAATTCAGAAAATCGTACTGTTATATGTGGAACAAATATAACACGTTAAATATTTTCATTAAGTTTGAGTGACAGAAAAGAAATTATTTTTAGTATTTTATAGTAAACTGAACCATGTGAAAAAGTGTCACATCGATTAAGTTTCAAATTTAACACATTAAAAGTTCAAAAATTATCTCCTCCCCCCCTCCCAAAAAAAGTAGTAGGATAATTACAATGGAATGAACTTTCTAACAATGTCCCAAGGTTTTTCGGCTACAGACATGGATGATTAATGAAGTGAATGAATATGAAAGAATCGTTGGAATGAGAATGTGGGAGGGGATTATGAGAACGCCGATAAATTCCCGGCCATGGTGTTTTCTAGAACAGACATTACTTGGAATTGGATCAGGAACAACACATTTTTAAGAAAGTTTTTGAAGTAATCGAAATTGGTCTTCATTATTACATTCGAATTATCCAAAAAAAAGTAACTACCCAAGTCTTAGTCAATATATGGTACTCTTGTGATAAGTGAAATTAATGAATTGATATTACTGAGAATCAGTTTTAATCATAGTTTTTAAATCACGTTGCCATCGAGTTTCCACTTATCAACTGATATCACAAGCAATCTTACAAATGTAAGCATAAACATGAAACAGGTCCTACGACCAGCGATGACTTCAGGGGAGAAGAGACTTAAGGAAACTTAAGGAGAGAATTTCCCCCCAGTTCCCAAATTCTCCACGAGGCGTTTATATCTACGATCGTACCTCGTGTTACCAGTATTCTCGAAGTACTAAAGTCCCTATGTATTGAAAACCCTCCTTAGAGGAAAACCCTCACTAGTTGTAGCAATCTTCAGCGTGACTCTCAAAGTACATCAGTGAGATTCTTTTATCTATCTATATATCTATAAATGAAAATCACTGTGTTTGTGACATCATACCTCTTGAACCACCCAACCGATCTCGACAAAATTTGCCACACAGATGAAGTTCGGGACTGGGATGGTATTTTATCATTTCACTTAGATGGTGTATATGTGGGGGAGAAGCAGTTATGAAAACTAGCGAAAAAATATTTTATACATCACGATCCTTATTAAAATTCACTTGCCCTGCAAAATGTCTACTATATTGCGCGTAGTATCGGGGAACTATGCTAAATAATAATAATAATAATAATAATAATAATAATAATAATAATAATAATGTAAAATCATGATTTTGTCGGTTGTACGGTATGAGTGTGAAATGTGGTCGGTAACTCGTAGAACAAAATGCCAACTGTCGAAAAATATTTCGTTGAGAGTTTATTTTGTGTTCAACGTCCCGTTCAGCAGCGAGGCTATATGAGACGTAGACCTAGTAATTAACGTAGAATCCGAACATGAGCCCCGACGGGAATCGAACCCGGGTTTCCCACGCCAAGGGAGACACGGATCGTACGCGAACCGCTTAGACACGAAGGAACTTGAAAATATTTGGTGTGAAAACATGAAGACTAATGGAGGACGCTAAACTGTATGAAACTTCAGCCCCAAGTCACCAATTATCAGATGGATAATTGATCCAGACATCTAAAGCCCTGTTTTCGTATACGACTTGCTTGAAAGCTTAGTTTACTTTATGTGGTTGTTGCTAATCGATAGGCCAATCAAATCTCTGAATTTTGGTAAATTAGAATTTCAACCAAAACTGAATGCGATTACTTGTTTTCCTCTGGTCGATTCAAACTGCACTTGCAATTTCAAGGGGGGCGCGGTGGCTCAGTGGTAGAGCGATCACCTCCGGTGCTTGGGGTCCCCGGTTAGATCCCAACTCGCGCCGTGTGAACTTTGTGGTGGACAAACACCGTGCTCGTGGGTTTTCTCGGGGTTCTCCCGTTTCCTCCCACTTTCTTCATTCCACCATTTCACTCATCTCTCATTATCACCGTCTCCTTTAGCCTAACCGGCATAACCGTGGGACGTAAAACTTAAAGATTTCATTTAATTTCACTTGCAATTTCAAGATGTCAAGAGAGGTTAGCCAATTTACCAACATGCAAAAAATTCTGCCCCAATTGGTTAGTATTATTCTGAGTACTGTTCAATTTCATCTCCCGGCAAAGATTCAGCAGCATCAGCTAATAAAATGGGGTAGGAACCAAACAAAAACAGAACAAAAATTATTACGTATTATATTGTAGACAAGTGACCATGACGCTATAACGATATTTGGCCTCCAGTATGATGTGAACCGCCATTGTCAGAACCTGTTCACAGACTAAAAGATATTGTCGATATGAAGAATCTTACAAGCGCCGAAATGATAGCATTTATGCCCTCTGAACAAGCTTGTGAAATCGCTGAGGATTCGAAGATGCCAACATAAGACTTCAGTGATGGTGTTGCAAGAGAGTTATGAGAGAGTTACGTGTCTCCATATTTTTAAAGGAGGAATTAAAACACTGGCAAAGGTGTGTTACACGGTGTAGTGAAAACCCTTATCGATACTCTCTTTAAAAATAAATAGTGGCTTTTTCAACAGGACTCTCCTCCCGCGCACCAGGCCAAATAAACAGGCGAACAATCTCTCCGAATTCACAAGTCATATGGATTGGTCGGCTGTAGTCTAAACCTTTATGAGCAGGACTATCGGGTCTCCCAATACTACCCAAACTGTGAAGCTATTCTCGCTTTAAATGGTGTTTTCATAAACACGTGGTCTGTTTACTAGTTCGTATTAAGAGTGACATATCATTTTGAATAATTTTAGTGCTTTTCACGTTGTTGTACATAAACTTGGTAAATTCCACTTCCTTCGCCTTATTATTTTTGTAAACATGGCTTGTAAGAGAATTTATTGCAGTACTAGTATTTATTTTAGTGAATTCTCGATTAAATATATTGTTATAAACTTTTTAAAAAAATCAAGCAATGTAAATTTAACTTGCTCTGTACGTAAATAGCTCGTAGAGTGGCTTTTCTAGCCACGATGTTCTGTAAAATATGTTATTTGAACTCCATAAGTAGTTATTTCTCTCATACAATTCTAGAACTACTAGTATCATTACTATCAAAACACTTGAAACCAGAAACTCTACTTTGCTGGCTCCTACAGACCGAATCGACCCCCACAAAACAGAACCTCTTTCAATTCAGTTGATAGTCGATTTCCGGCCTTCGATTAGCAGGGGATGCAATTCAAATTTTTCTGTATTTACGTAGTCGACTGAACCGAAAATGAAGTCAGTTCAACTGAATCGACAACGTGAAAACTGACCTTTAGGTAGTGGAGAGCATATCTGTAGTTGCGAAGCCAGTGGAAAAAGACCTCTGGACAGAAAGATAAAACTGGGAGGATAGTATATAGGTAAAGCCATGTCTTCTGGAAGTAGGTAATACTAATCCAAACTAAATCAGCTTAATAAATTGAAATTTTAGTTACGTGGTTTTACTGATTTCTTCCTCAAGTCTAATAAAATATCCATTATTTTCTCAAAATAACTTTTTTGGTTTAACATCTGACGATTATGCACCGACGCCAGGCTAAGGAAGACTATGAGAATGAGATGAATGATATTGACAATATGTTTATATGGCACTGTCATAGGGAAACGGGAGAACCCCAGAAAACCTACACACAAAAATCACTTTGCGAGATTTGGACTCCAACCAGGGACCACATGCGCCTGAGGTGAGCGCTCTACCATTAAGCCAACGCACCCCAAACTTAGCATTATATTTCTTATGTTACTAAATTTTTACGAAGTTAATCACATTTAAATAGATCTGAAGAAGAAATCGATAAAACATTAAAATTCCAGTTCATTTTCAAGAAAAAAAATAATTTCCCCATACAAAAACAAAGATTGCCCTGGAATTCAACGCTGTTAAGTTACTATTAATTTATTAATTAGTACACAAAACAAACCTTCGGGAGTTTACAACAGGTTTAACTCCATCTGTTGCTAAATAACTGAACTTCACTTGTTACTAGCTCCCGTCGGGAGTCGAACCCGGGTCTCCCACGCCAAAGGCGCGTACGCTAACCGCTTAGTCACGAAAGAGCTCACTTCGGTAAAAAGGTCTGGTCCAATATAAAATACTTAATCCATACCACATTTCCATTCACATGATTTCTGTCCGCTTGTTTTACAACGATTATGATTCTAAAAATAATTTCTAAGATAATAATTGTAAATACCGTACCTCCTTTGCAGTTTTCTGAATTCTATGAAATTGTATCAAACCAATTTACCATTTAATACAGTCCCTACATGTTGTAAGCGAACTATACTACTAGATAAAATCCAAAATTCAATCCATGCAGACAAATTACCAAATTAATGAAAAAAAAAATGTACTTACTTAAGGTCCTCTCAACTAAATTCCTTATAAGAAAATGGTTAAGTTGCTAATACCACATGTTAAATAAATATTTTTTTTTCTCTTTTAAAATCTCATTACTCGCATGAGCACCTTTGTTCAGAACGCCAGAGTAAAATTAAAATAAAATATTTTTGAGAAAAAGAGTAAGCCACCTCAAACTTCTATAAAATCACATTAGCACTTCATATTTGTTACAGAATTTTTAAAGCTGAGAAAAAGAGTGAAAAAAATCTAACGGAACATTTCTTTTGTCTGGCGAATATTTGTCCCAAAAGGGTAATCGTACTTTAATACACGAAGTTACTAATCAACAGTGCTTCCAAGAATGTTATTAAAGAATGTTATTATATTATTATTATTATTATTATTATTATTATTATTATTATTATTATTATTATTATTATTATTATTATTATTATTATTATTATTATTATTAATAATAATAATAATAATAATAATAATAATAATAATAATAATAATAATAATAATAATAATAATAATAATAATAATAATAATAATAATAATAATAAAGCCTTTTCACGAACATCCGCAATTTTATCCGCATCCGCGCAGATCTCTATCTGCACGGTTATCAGCAATGTCACAGATTATCCGTTATAATAAGAGACTAATGTGTTAGCGTGCTACAAGAGTACGCTAAATAGAATTAAAAATATTTTGAATTCTTATTTTTAAAAAGTTGATTTACTATATATATATAAAAAAAAAGCCAATTCCACATTTTACTTGAGAATGCAGAACTTATTCGAAGAAATGGGTACTTTTTTAAAATGTTAAACTACACAAGCACAATTTGTTATTTATAGATAAGTAATTAATAAAGGAAATCACGCTTAGGCACCATTTCACTTCCACAGTTCCCTGCGAAAACAGAACAAATTTGTCAATTTTAAAGAGAAACTACCGTAGCAGTAAATATACGAACAAACGGTCACATATGAATTGATCTATTGATAATTGTAATGAATGATACACCTCGCTTAGTTTTCAGTTGTTAATCTTAGTTAACTGTTCAACAACCTCGCTAGGAAAGTTAAACAATCGACTGTTTACATTCCCGTTATCTGAAAGCCGGCCACAGCAGTTAAAGAAAGTGTACAGAAAATACCGTAGTTTATATGAGGCTGAAAATATCGGAAAGTATACTCAATTCGAGCAGTTACAGATAACTCTTAGTCCATTAGCCTGTTGAGGGTTTTCACCACAGCGAAATTCAACTACCGCTAATTTTAAAGTTTTTCTGTAATATCTTCCAAAACAAATAAAAATATTCGAAAAATCAGAAACGTAGTGAACTAGAGAATACAATTTTGTATGTGATACAGTTATCACAACTCATCTATCTGTTTCGATTTTGAACTGTAGATAGATTTAATATTTTTTGCGGGTTCTGTAAATAGCAGCATACTGAAAAAGCAGATAGGTGAATTATGGTATAAATATCACATGCGAAATCGTATTGTGTAGTTCACAATGTTACTGCTTTTAGAATATTTTTGTTTGTTTTGAAGATATTACAGAAAAAAAAAAAAAACTAAAAATAGCGGTAGTTTAATTTCGCTGTAGTGAAGACCCTTACGGATCTTTATTCCCGTGCCAATTCTGTAAGCAGAGTTTCTTAAACTTCTTGGAAGTTAGGATCAGTTAGAATGTTCAATGGACCACCCTATTCAACGTGTCCTATTGGACAGCAAATGTATAATTCTTATAATGTTTTGAACATATACCATTATAATACTGTAATATTGCAGTATACTAATATTTTTAAACCGTATTAAAGTTTCCGTGATTTTATATTATTAATAGAATAGTTTGTTTTAATAATTGAAGACTATCAAGAATTACTTTTTATATACCTATAAATTTCGTAAACACACTACTTACCGTTCGGGAAAGAGTATTGTCGGAATAAGACCCCTTACCCAACTACCTAGTCGAAAACAACCGTCGAATCCACAGTTTTCGGGATCCATGAGCTGATTGGTGACAATTCCTATGCCCTTAAAGTCTAATTTCAGCCTCAAGTGAGGGTAAGACCCTTGCACATCTACGGGGCTAGGAATGATACACACAACTGGTCGAAAATGGCTAATATTAGTGTCGAATACATAGTTTTCAGAGTGGCTAAGATGAACAGTGACACTTCCGATGCTATTTAAACCTAAATTGTTTCCATTTGTATTCCTGAGGAGGGAGGGTGACTTGTAAAAATAACTGAAAATGAACAATTTTAGTGTCCAATCCACAGTTTTCGGCATCCCTAAGTTCAATGGTGACAGTTCTGGTGCCCTAACGTCTTCCGCTTTTCCCCTAAAAATCAAGATTTTTCTTTTTTCTCTCTAGAAAATCTGCCAACCGTACGATGAGCTTAGCTAAGAGTGGTGCTTCGCTTCTTGTCTCACAAACGAGACGAGAATTGTCATAGTCTCGTCTCGTCACCAACACTAGCGAAGAATCTTAAGCCGCCTTATCACTGCGAAATTAAAATACCGCTAATTTTACAATAATTATGTGGCATCTTCAAATAGATTTTTAAAATCAAAATTTGGAACAAGACAAGGCTACGAGTCACCTAGTAGCCTTCCGTTTGCAACCATTTAGAAACGCGAAAATAAACTCAGATTTTTTTTTTTAAATGGCTGTAAATCGAAAGCAGATAATTGAGTCGTGATCACTGTATCGTAATATTGTCTAGGAAGCTCTTGTTCCACATTTCGATTATAATTACTTTTACCTATTTGAATATATCCCATAATTACTGTAAAAATAACGGTATCTTAATTTCGCCGTGATGGGGCCTCTTAGTTCTTTCGCGCTCCAACTCACAGCACATAGAATATGGTAATAGTGGTGTTTGCTCGCAGTTCATGTGTACCCCTTTAATAGTTTTTCATATAGGGTAAATGTGCCACTACTCAACCTCCTAACTCAAATGTTAAGTTTGAATGTCATTTTTTTATTTTAATTTTGAACAGAATGATACTTCATGATATGTATTCATTATTTAGTCTAGTTTACAATGAAATGAGTGTTTTTAATGTCATTTTTAGGATTTTAACAATATTTATAAATTTCCTAAAAATGCCGAAAAACACCAGTACTCGGCCACTACATTCTAGAACTCAGCCAACGAACCTAAAGTCAGCCAACAAAATTTGAAACTAATGATAAAAACAAATGTAATATCATGGAGCTTTTTTTTTTTTTTTTTTTTTTTTTTTTTTTTTTTTTTTTTTGCTACATGACACTACAAATGTAACAGAATACATTATAATTATCTAACAAAAAAGAACACATTATTTCTCGGAAAAACAGGAACAAAATTGTATTGAGCGGACCCTTCGTAAAAATATAAGCAACCATGAAGCCAAAACATTTCAAACAGAACTAAAATTGTTTGATCATAGCCAAATTTCATGACCAGTTTATCACAATATACTTTGATCACTAGTTAAAAGTTAGAAAACACAAAAGATTTTGTGAGATTTTGTTACACATTTATGTTTTGGGGTTGGCTTTGCCAGTCATGAACTGTCTTCTTCCGTTCTATCTTTAGGGGTTTAAAGACACTAACATCTGCTGGCTGAAGAATGTGTATTGTATTAGGTGGTAAGGCATATAGAATTATTCCGTTTTCGATGCAAAACACATTAAATTTCATAGTTGGATATGTGCGATGCCCTTCAGCAAATAAAATTATTGGTTTTTTAACGTTATTTCTTCCAGGTATTTGTGTATACCATTTACAATATAATCATAAAAAATATCACTTCTCATCCAGGCCTGTTTCTGATCTTCCCCCAAACCAGACCTTTGGCATACTTTCTATGGTGTCACGCGGTGGTCTAACATACGGGAAAATAACCATTGGAAATACAGTGTCGCAGTTTGCAGAGAAAACTAGAAGAACAGTGATTGTTTCTTTGTCAATTGCAAGTCGGACTTCATAAACATTTTTCAAACCTTTCGATGCGATAACTTTACGAAGTTTCGGGACAAAGGCTAAAACTAGTTTCATCACCATTAAAGATTCGGGTGGGATCTTCAAGAATATCGGATGCGTTAATACTTTGGAGGTACTCCTCTAGTTCTTTAAACTACCTTCGAATAAATTCTTCGGTGACTGTTGCTGTTGCCTTCGGGAAATCTGCAAACTAATTCTGGGTTTCCTCGTAAGAACAATTTATACCATTTCTCTCCTAGGTAACTCTTTGAGAGGTTTATTTCTATTGTCACTTTTTACAATATTGTATACTGTATTCAATATTATTTTTTATTTTTATTTTGCCCAAATTCAACTTTGGCTATTTCAGTAATTCACTAAACTAGCTTATTTTCTTCTGGTAATGTTAACACTGGATCCCATTTTCCTTTTCTTTGCATGTACTCGATTATGAATCCTATCTTGCATTGTGTTGCAAGAAACATTGTTGTTCTGCTAGCTTCACGTATAGATAGTCATTCCATTTTCTACAGCCCTCAGTGCATTGTAGAGAGACTCTTTTAAGTACTGGTGAATTGACCACAGTTTTCATTTCTGAACTTCCATTTTCCTTCCTTTTTCATTCATTTATATTTACTTACATGAAATGAGTAAGTGGAAACCTGATTTTAGCAAATTTGGATATTTTAAACTGCAGTAAAATTACCAACAGGGTTGGCTTTTGGCTTTCGAGGCACCAGTAATCAGCCCCGGTAAAAATGCAAAGATTTGTGAGTCATGCTGTCTGTATATTATTAACAGATGGGAAGTGAATACTTGGTCTGGGCATGTGATGGACGAAATTTCACACATATGCGATAATTCCAGTACTCAGCCCCGGGGACTGACTATTAGAAAATCACTCATTTTCCAATTCCAGTACTCGGTCCCCCCCATACAAACGAAATGCTCAACATCTACAAAAATATTTTTTTTTTCTGTTTTCATTTCCTTAATATATACAAATTAAAAAATAAAAATAATATTTATTATTTTTACATTAGATAAATATACACTTGTAACAAAAAGTCTCGTCTGTTATTTTTTACGTAGCAGATCCACGCATTACAACATAGCGTCTTCTTTGTCCACCTATGCGACACTAGGTGACATTTCGGTGTCCCATGTGATCGGCTGTGTACACGATGAATGTGTAAAAGCTAAGCTTCATGTTGATAAGGGTCAAAACGTAACATTTTCTTATTTTTGTTTCGATAATGCGTAAGTGGCTGACTACCGGTGTGTCTACGATAGTATATACAGGACAAAAACTAAACGCTGGAGTTTTTTTTTTTCCCTCTCAATTTGTTATCAACGAACAGAAATAAATAATTTCCAGTTCACCATCGTCTTTACGGCTCTTCATCCCCCCCCCCAAAAAAAAGAAATTTCTTCTCTACACAGTTGAAATAAAATAGAGTACAAAACTGACCATTTTAATACTTTTTAAGATGATTGTACAAATCACAGGTCTGATCGAATGCGGGCAAAATTATGTATGAAACTACGGTAATTCATCAAACTAGATCATTTTTGAAACACAAATGCACTTGAAAAGAATCAGGAAGAAAAAAAAAGTATTTCTGAATCTTGCAAATCCTTAATTAAAGTATCTTAATATACTGAAACTATATCTATAAAACTAAAAATTCGGAGAAGTGAAAGCCTCGGAAAAGAAGCACAAAGTTACTGCATATTTATACACGTTCGATATCAATTCGGTAGTTAGATCTAACATTTCTAACACAAAAGGAAGTTAAAATTGAGGAACAAAAATAAGGAATCCGAAAAATTCGAAATTACGAAAATACATTAGGTATTAAAATGTCCTAGAACAATACTAAAGTCACTATTAAAAAAAAAAGTTACATTACAATATCTACATACCAGAAACATATTTTAGTCCTAGAAATGTGTGCAAGTAAACTTATTTTCTTTCATGAACACTTATGGTTACTAAAAACAGGAAAAAAGATCTACGAATTTCATAAATAGAACTTAGTTTGCTATAAAGAATAGTTTTGAAACTCGTGGCTTAAAAAATTATTAGTTTAAAATCTGGTACTTACGAAAGCTATTAATAATCATCTTTCCCCAACCATATACTAAATGAGTAGAAATTTTGTCAGCAGCATCTAAAAACCAGTGCCGTAACTTAGATTTCTTTCTGGAGGCGGGGGGAGGAAACATTAATACGCGTATTTGGGCTACTAGAAAAGTTGTTTTTCTAATTCTTGGGCCCCTTCTTTCCATCTTTCTCTTACTCTTTATGCCCCCCCCCCTGGAGCCTGTGGGTTCTCCTGCATGGCAAGGTCTGTTTCATACATCTCAAAGCCATATGAATAAGTATTTCTAGGACCCCTTAATAGCACACTTTTTTTTTTTTTTTACTGAAATGGGCCCACGACTCATTTTTGTTTTGTTTACTTTTGTGTGCTGTTTTGTTTATGTAATGTAGTGAACCTGTTTGATGCTTCATTTATAATTTCATGTTCGTTATCATATATGGAGTAAGAAAAATTTGTCTTAAAATGCCCCCCCCCCTCGAACGGTGAGGAGCTTCCCTGGGAATGGGGCAGTTGCCCTTCCCCTTACAAGTTACAGCCCTACTAAAAACATTGTCATTTCATGCCTATTTTGAGAGTTTAATTGAAATAAAACTTGTTTCTGAAAATTATTTTCTGAGTTATTTTGACAATTTAAAGAAAAAAAGAAAGATTAAAAGTAAAATTAAAGTAGAAGTAAAAGTAAAATTAATACTTGTTTATGGCACGTCTGTACTTACCTGAGAGTCATTTAAACTTTCCAAAGCTTGCATTACACTTTGTTCTGGGCGTTGTGCCTGTAATGAAAAGAAAAAAAAATAAAATACATTACGCACTCGAAGGGAGCAAAATGTGTACACATACCGGTAAAAGAAGAAACTTACATCTATGATCGGATTACAAAAACCTTCTCGTAAAGCACAATAATAATAATAATAATAATAATAATAATAATAATAATAATAATAATAATAATAATAATAAATTTTAGTTGCATTATTTCGCCATTCCAACAAGTTTGTAAACCCGGTGATGATACATTAAGAATGATACTATCTTCAGAGTGGGAAAAAAAAACTAATGTTGAAATACAGAAGATTTTTCCTTAGTATCCGTACCACATATTTCATCATTACTTAACCGCTCTACTATCCTGACTTTCCTTTACTGGGGTGTATAAAAGATGAAGATGTGTGGAAAGCACTTGTGTACCAGAAGTTGTGTAAAAATGGTTTGTAAGTTAGTACTTACAGACGAATTCTGTTTCAATTTTGCGAAAACAACGAAGTTACGTTATTTATTTCTTAGTAATTATTGAAAATATGTTTATGCAACGCTAACGTTACAAAACACACATTAAAAAAAAAAAAATCGAGTTCCGTAAAACCATTATTACGAAGTGACTGAAGATCTGTTATTCAGATCTTTTACTGTTACCTCGACTTCAGTAACCTTGAGGTTTACTAAAGCAGACCGTTACGAGAACAAGAAACGTTACTTCGTTTCCTAATATACACAGACACCTATTCCATCTTTTTAAACATCCAACCCTTTTCTCCTTCAGTACACAAATTATTACTATTAACCGAATATTGAGAATATTTCAGGTTCGGTACTGCAAGTACTACTACAAAACCATTTCTGGGAGATGTACGTTAATAATAGATCAAAATCTTACAAATTAAGGAATTATATTAACATTACTATTAATATCAGTGACTCACGCGATTTGAGTATAATACTATGTCTAATATAGGAAAGGCAGAGTTAGTTTATAATGACATCTTACGCCTCGCCCACGTATTACTTCGAATTCTCATATATTCCCGAAATTTCGTACTAACACTTTATTTATTGTCTACAAAGTCTATGTAAAATACCCTACATTAATTTTAGTTTTGAAAATTCTATACAAGCCATTTCTAACTGGATGTTTTCTGATGTAAATTTTCTGCTCGTATTTTCAGTGAACCACAGAGTGAGAGCAACGAGACAGCAAACTTAACGTTGACAGAAGACAGTGGTGACAAGACAGGCTTTAGTCGATGTTTTTGCCGATTCCCTACTTTTTGCTGATACGTGTAAAAATTGCTTTCTACATCTTTAGTGTTAAGTTTTAGAGTATGTTTGGGAACGCTAAAAACAAATTAAATGGAATCAGTGCATACTCAAATGTACGTACAAGAGTACCTAAAACTCTTGTTTTTTTGAAGGCATCTCACAACACTATAAAGCTAACACAAACTAAAGCATAAACGAAGTTGTAGAAATATGTCTTCACATTTAAAATTCATATCTACGTTTTATGGGTAAAGAAAAAAAAGAAAGAAAGAAAGAAAAAGAAAAACTACAAAGCAAAACAACCTCGAAACAATAGTTATCCCACCGAATTACAGTTGAAGCATGTGACACACTATCACACGTGCATTGTATTGTAGCAGCGAAAATAAGAGAACTCACAATGCTTTTAGTCACAAGCAAACTTCAACATGTGCATAATTATAATTTTTAAATGTTCCAAACCCTAAAGAATATCTTCATGCTAATTAATAAGATTGCAGTACTTGACATCAATATCGCCTATCATTGTCAATATTATGGTTATTTGTGTCAACTGCCAGAAAACTGAAATCTGCATTGCCATGTAAGCACAGAAGCGGAAGTGTTAGAAGTTGGTTTTATCATCATCTTATGTTTTACAAAAGAAACATTTATTATGAAATCGAAGATAATTTGTCGTTTCCTTAAAATGCACAAAACATTTTAGCGGACAGTTTCAATTTAAATGAACAGATTAAAAATGTTTAAATACCAATGTGGTCGAACTATATTCAAAAATGCCATTATTACATGTAATCTTTTACGCTTTCGCCACGAATATTTATTAACACACATTGGTGACCCCTTCCGAGAAAAGAATTTCATACATTCAAGCTGAAAGTGATACTTAAAACGTTGAAAGGAGTTACTGATGACCGAAGAATTACGGTATCTAATGGCTACCGTGTTCTAAAGCAACATTTCTGAAATTGTTGTCTGCGGATCACAAGTGGTACTATAATCTGCCCTTGCGTTCTTCAGTATATTATATGTAATGGCGTATTTAGGGGGCGGCTATCGGGCTCAAGTCCTCGGAAATACATTTGTTATATGCACAACTTCATTAAAATTTGTCGGCACCTAAAAGGAAAAATATAAGTGCTTATTCGTGTGTTGTCCATTACCCCTCCAGAAACAAAATCCAAAATACGCCGCTGTGTATATATATATAATTAGTAATTGAGAATCTCCAACACGTACAGAGTATACAAACCATAAAGTTTATTGAGATGTATTAGCACAAAATATTCTTAGTAGCATTCTTATCACATTTGATCAACAAAATGTATTTTCTTTTATCAATATAAAATTATGGAAACTGCTGGTACTGGTACTAACACCAGTGCCAGTACTGATAAATGACAAACGTTTTTGAGTGATATAACATTTTGGTGTGCGAAGTTGAGTCATGGGTAATGATGAGCCACGAGAAGAAAGGTTGCGGAGCATTGCACTACGTTACTTAATTGAATCTATGGCTGAAAATAACCAAACTTTTTTATTATTATTATTATTTATTCCATCTTAGTTTAACATATCGTCTCGATTATGATCCTTTAGCTTTTCGTTCAGACCATTTATTTACTTTTTCTCATGTTTTCGAATGAATAATCATCTCTCAATGTTTGTATTGTTTCCTAACATCCTGTGTATAAATACATATACACAACATTGGGGAATATAAAATGACTTACCAAAATGTATGCACTATTTGACAGTATTTGTAAACTAAATATCCTTGAAGCTTCGTAAGAATTTTGAATTTTGTTGTGAATAAAAATCAATCACTTAATTATACGTGATGACGAGAGTGAATTAAATTCTTTTTCCCGAATTTGTTACATCAACTTCGAAAATGTTTAAATGCACGTACCCAGCAATCTCGGTAGTTCGGTTAGCAACTTTTGATTTGATTTGCTTTGAGGCAATTTCGTTGACTCATGTACACTCATGTCCAAAATTATTGTCGCATATCTATAAATATATTGTTGTAGGAATATAATTTGATAACGAATTCGCCCGGTATTTCTTATAATGTTACTATGTGTATAATCGGCAGACATGTATGTGGCAAATTTCATGTCAAAAGAGCAGTAAATAAGAACAATAAAACTAAAATAAAACTTTCTTGTACATTTAGCAACATTTTGTTTTACTCATTCTAATTTTCGTATTTTTAATTCTTTTCCTATTAAATTTACCACAAATATACATTTCCCGATTACACACATAGTATCAGTATTAAAAGTACCCTGCAAAATCATTATCGAATTATATTCTTACAAGAAGACAGTTATAGATATGCGACAATCATTTTGGACATGAGTGTACATGTGCCATTGTTTTAGTATTTTCTAAAATAACTACAATAATACGGGTAGTAGTACTAGTAGAAACATTAGTAAATTTTGTTACAATATGTAAGTTTATCTAAAGTCCCTGCATAAACTGCTCTTTATAGTGGTATTCAGGGCAATCTTTGGACTGGCCCTAGTTACACGTTTCCCATGCATATCCCGAATTATATACTTGGAGCAAAATAAATAAATTGGCATTTGAAGGAGAACGAGTTACCTTATTCGATTGTGAATATTTCACTTACCTTATTCCACTGAGGCGTCTGCTACAATTTAACAAAAAAGATAGTTATAAAGGACACCAACGCCCCAGCGAAATACTCATGATGTGGTAACATTAACACATTCCCTCTACATATAATTTAGTTTCTTATTTTGCTCCTTGTATAACAATCCATGGACAACTGGGATACTCTCTATAAACACACCTGACACTGTAGTAAGTCTACATGCTTTATGTCGGAAGAATATTAATTGGAGTGTAGAAACGAATACCTGTATAATGAATCAATAATTTACACAATTCTCACATACGTTGTATTACTAATTCTCAACCTGTTCCTCTACCACAACTTGTAATTACTAGTCTGCTATATTACTTTTTGAACTACGAGGGAAATGAACTAGCCACCCTACCTCTGCCTAACCGGCTTAGTGGCCACATCTAGTCACCTTGAGATCAGCTAGAACCGGGCAGAACAGATAAGACAATTTGAAATTCGCCTAGAAAACAACTTAAGCTTCTGTCTTTATTTAAATGGAAGTTATTAGGTTCTATCACGTGTAGAAAGTGCAGGCTTTAGTGAATAGGCAATTACGTTTAAATGAAAATTTCAAATGAATCAGATGAACCACTGCAAACTAACATAGCAATACTCTACGCAAAACAAAATACGTTTTACTCATTAGTTACAACCAACACCCTTGTAAATCCCACTTATTGTTCGGTTCATGAGACCACAGATCACTGCACATCATGTAATACATTTTATATGCCACGAGAAGGGTGACACCGTTCTTCAAGTCACTTAGCCAGTGGAGCGCAGCAGGTTAACGGGTCGTTCCCGTAAAAGTGGGTTGGAAACACTGTTTAACACCAGTTAAAAGAAAGAAGAAAAAAAAACTTCTATCGCTTACTCTGGGCTTTCTGTCTGGACTTTCTACAAACACACAGTTACAAATACTAATCACCATTGAACTTTCAGTAAATACAGTAATCACTACCACTGATTTCCAAGACAAGTTAAATTTTCTACGAGATACCGTGCACAATGATAGCTCGTCTACTGTGCTCTGATTGATAACAAGTAACAGGCAATACACTTATTTTTGGTATAACTGATCATGTGATTAGTCTGGGTATAAGGACTTTATTGATTATTATATCACTGAATAAATTCATACAATCGTGTAAAAATATTTTACCGTATAACTGACAGAATCGGTAAGTCCTGGAGTTTATTATTGATGTTCCAACAATTTACTAAAGTTAAAATTACAGGGTGGTGAAAACAACGTAGCTGAATCTTAAACCAAATCCAATTCCTATCTCTACTAAATTCCCTCGGTATCCCAATTCCCCCTCTTTATGAACTTTTCACACATTTTAAAAAACTTATTTAAAATATTTCAACCACCTTTCTTCATCCCCCAAAATTTCAGTGGCGCAAATTGATTCCAATGATCCCTTTCACTTCCTATGCACACTTCCATGTAAAAATAATATAGGCCTATCTAAACTCAAACTGTACACATGCGGTTCTGTTCATAGACTGGTAACTACTGATTTGCTCTTTCAAAAGCTATACTACGCAATGACGCCACTGATATCTTATGGAATCTCGAATCGATATTATGAAGCGTGAAACAAATGTTTATTGAACTTAGTATGTACACTCAAGACAGAAAACATTTTTTTTTTTTTTCAATTTTAATACCGAAAAATTTGTCTATTTTCTAAGGATTTTTTTAAAATCACATTTGTCATTAAATAAGATGAGAACATGTCAATAATCGGAAATAGAATGAAAATAATCGAGTCAAGAGAAACATGAGAAGCCATGATCCGCATCAGCTCAGTGGCAGAGCATTCATCTCTGGTGTGTGGGGTCCCTGGTTCGATTCCAGCTCCTGCCAAGTAGATTTTGTGGATGGTCACTATTTGTTTCCTTGAAGCACTGAACCGATTGAAAAAAAAAAATCCGGCTTGAAGAGATTAAGCGAAGGAGACAACCTATTCTTGGGACGCCGAATCAGTTGCAAGAAACAGTTTCTCGATATCTCTTACCGTTATTGCTCTGATATATATATATATATATATATATATATATATATATATATATATATATATATATATATATATATATATATGAGAATAACCTACATTAGTGCCGAATCCTTCTTAGTTTTTGGGGATCTCTAAGTTGATTGATAGCAGTTCTGATTACCTTTAAACTCAAGTTTAGCCTGTAGTTGGGTAAGATCCCCCTGGCGCACTTAAGCAGAGTGGAAAGGGTAACATATGATAGAAAACGACCAATATTAGTATAGTCCATAGTTTTCGGCGTCGCTGAGAACAGCGACATTTCTTATCCCGTTTAAATCCAAGTTCAGCCCCTGTTAATACTCCTGGGGGGAAATGATGACATGAAAGTAATCAAAAGCGACCGATATTAGTATTGAATCGATAATTTTCGGGGTCCTCGAGTTGATTGGTGACATTCCTTATAGCATTTAGTTACACCCCCATTAGCACCCTCTCCGGTAGTGGAAAGGGGGTTTCAGGTCCCATGTAAAAATAATCGAAAACGACCCATATTAATGTCGAATCTATAGTTCTCGATGTAGCTGAGATTTATAATTACTCTCTCGATAGTGTTAAAATCTACGTTCAGCCTCCATCGGCATGAGGGGTGAAAAATAAAATGTCTGAAATGTTTGATATGTGTCGAATCCATAGTTTGGGTTCATCAAGCTATTCGATTACAATCGCGAAGACATTTAATCTCCAATTTAGGCATGAACGAGTGGATCAGGTGGATTGGGAATAACCAGGAGTAACATCAAAAGGCGTTGCTCACACATCTATATAAATGGTGGATGCATATTTGGATGCATGTGTATGAAAATATATTCCAACAAACTCCGGAACGCCTGGAGCAAACAATCAAACTTGGTAGGCGTTTGAGTTTCAATCTGGAATACATGCTGTGTGAATAAGACACCCCAAAAATGCGGGATGGAAGAAAGACATGTAGAAATAATGGAAAACAACTTATATTAGTGTGCAATCCATAATTTTGGAGGTCTAAAATTAATAGTGAAGCTCTCAATGGCATTTAGTACAGGTTCATCCACAGTGGCAAAAGGTGGGGAAGGAGAGGTGAAAACATGTCAAAAGTGACTGGAATTTGTGTCGAATTCATAGTGTTTGGGGTCGGAAAATTTCTGACCCGTTTGAAATTACCTTTGGACGATAGATAGTACCCACTTCAAGCTGAGTCTTTTAATTATATCAATTTGATTAAAAGCGTATTTTTTGGGAGTAAGGTGTGTCAATATCTATCAACAGTAAAGTACCTTCTGTATATTCAATAAACTTTCATTGAAATAAATATTCTAAGGGGAAGATGATTGAAATATTTCCCATAAACCTAGTAATTGAATAAATATGCTATTGAGTTTGAGGTGGGTGGTGGACGAACTCTTATAAATACATTAAATATAAATAATCAGAGCTTTTAATTAAGTACGATTTTAATCTATGATGTACTGCAGGCCGAGGGCTAGGGCGTAATAAACCAGTATTTTTAAGTACAAACTTGCATCAGTAGTTTAAAATAAAACAAAAGGAGTGGTTTCATCCACCACTAATAAATCTTTTGCTCACCTTTACTGTGTACTGCACCACGAGCTGAATAGAATATATATATACCCTAAAATTTGATTTCGGATTAGCTTAGAATCGCCCCTCTTGCTGAAGTCTCCAACAGAAGGAAATTTCATAAAACATCGTCGCTTTAACAGTATACCATGGATTCAAAGGATAGGACAAACTGTCACTCGAACATGACTGAACATCATGTTAACACTGGCTCTTCGTGGAAAACTAAAGTAAAATGCTAAAACGGTAAAGCAATCATCCGTGGTGTTGAATTAAATTGTGCTACTTCATATAAGGGATTGTAACTTTAGATCTGACTACGCAAAGAACGAACTTCTTAATTTTCGAAACTAAAAACCAACATAATGTGCATCAAAGGGCACTACTGCCAATTAGGCTCTCAAAGCATTTGCCCGTCATATCGGTTCTGTACTCACGCAATGACTATTACATTGTCATGATTAACTTGAAGTGACTGGTTGAACAGGTAACCAGCTGGGCTGCTGTGCCACATTACGTATGACATGTGGTTAGGAGGTTTGTGAAGAATTGTGCGTGACATTCATTTTAAGTCGAACAATATCAAGTAAAACACGAGTTTGGTATAGGGATCTCGAGTTTCCGAAGTCAGAACGCACGACGATGCTCCAAACAATTTTCAAGCCTGAAAAACTCTAAAGTGAATAAAGAAAACTTTATAGAAGTATTTTTACGGGTCCACAACAGTGTGTGGCCTTGCACTGGTAAACTTTATATGCTCTTATAATTTTTAAACTAATGATCAAAAAATGCTGGCATTTTGTACCATGCAAATATCGGTAGGGGGACATTGGTATACTCTGTGATACAATAAGGTTAACAGTGTTGTCAACCCAACATTTTTCTTTCAAATGGCACTACGTCAGGTTATTACATATTCCACTCTACATGCAAAAATATAAAACATACCACGCTTGTCGTGCAGTGTTGAGAAACCAAAGACGCTACATATCACAAACATCCAAACTTTGATGGTTTCTACAGCAGTAATAAGGCAAATAAGAGATTGTGCAGTGCAAATCGAAGTTAATTTAGCGCCTATACTATGATCATGATATGACTGATTTCGAATGAATACGAAGTTACATTTTTTCGAAAGTCTAATTCGAAAAACTGCTTCGATAAGTACTTTATTCAGTTGCACAGATGATTTTCAACAGATGTTAATATCATAATGTAATTTACAGTTCTGGAAATGTGGTAACAACTGTTCAAGTTTGCAATACTGCTTCAAATTATGTACGAGAACTTATTGTAATTATACGAGGGAAGTTCAATAATTATTGTCCCCGGCATATATAAAATACTTGAGCTGGGATGGATGATGGGAGATATTGTAGCCTATTCCACCAAGTGCTGTTCCACCAAGATAATGCTCCGGCCCACAAAAGCCATCTTACTGGTGCCGCAATCCATGCTGTTGGTTTTGATGTGTTGAAACATCCTCCCCACTCGCCCGACCTTGCCGCTAGTAACTCATTTGTTCCCAAAGTTGAAAGAGCACCTCAAGGGGAAGAAGTTTGACTCAAATGCAGCTGCTATTGAAGCTGTGGAGGAACGGCTCAGCCAGAGACTTTCTTGAAAGCTGGCATAGTGGCTTTACAGCAGAGGTGGAAGAAGTTCATTACTATGAACGGAGACTTTTTGAGAAAATAATACTGCTTGTAGGTCAGGGACAATAATTATTGAACCACCCTCGTACCTATCGAAAAGTATTACTGTAAGGTTATAGAAGCACAGCATATCAAAAATTGTTTCTAAAAGTTTCTGCATTTTAAGCAATATATCAAATTTTACCATTAAAAAAAAAAATACCTTCCGAATGGCTTGAGATATCCAATTGCTGGATCCAAAAGATATTCAAGACTATGTAGAAAATTCGACTTAATACTTGTCTCAACACTTTAAAAAAAAAAAAAATAAAATAAAATAAAATAAAATAAAGTCCTTCGGAAAAGTCAAATTTTCAATTCTTTGTAGCTTTGTTTTTACTTGTCCGAAATACATTACATCATAACCGTAGTATTCGACATTGAAGTACTTTGGATATGCATTATCCTGTCTGCAGTGGCGTATTTAGGGGGGTGGCTTCCGGGCTTAAGCCCCTCCCGAAATCTTACTTAGTATAGTAAAGTAAATGAAATATCTGCAGAATTTTCACATTTCCAGGCAAAGCTCCCCCCCCCGAAAGTTAGCAAAGCCCCTCCCGAAACAAAATCGTAAATACGCCACTGCCTGTCTGTATCACTTCGATTATTATTGTTGTGGAACCCCAGTTTTTATTGTTTCCGATATTCTACCGTTCTCAGTTTGCAGCACTATATGGCATTGTGGTATTGCATTTTTTATTTGTAATTTGGCATGTAATAACATGACGTAGTGCCATCTGAAAAGCCACCTGTTTTGTTGGTAATACTGTTAGCTGCTATCGCAAAGTATGCTGAACAATGTCCCCCTGCCGATATTTGCTTGCTAACAATTTCATTAAAAAAAAATATATTAGTTTAAAAGTTACAAGGACGTATCAAAATAGTCCACTCTGTATATAATATCTATTCCCAAAGACGTTTCATAGAGGAACTCATTCTTTACAACTTTCATGTGTATTGATGTATAGGAGACTATGCTTTTTAGATATTTGAAACCAGAAATATCTGCTCCACTCTCAAGCAACATTTTAAAAAGTTTTGAAGAGTGTGGTATTTCAGATTTGAAGAGTATGTAAAGATAAGGACTTACGATATCCAGATTTCGTGATTGAAAAATATTTTTTCTACTTTTCAAATCATCAATCAGTTGTGTTCTTCGTCCCACTCCACGCATTTCTTTGTAAGATGTGTCCAATACAATTGCCTTCCTACGAAGGATAGTGGCTAAAAGTGTCCTCTACTATCAGTTTTAAAACCTCTTGGTTTGTTAGTCGGTCAATTTTATCTTCATCTTCCTCCAACACCACATTTCGAAGTTCTCTAAATATTTCTCCTTTCATTCATTTCTCATCTTCACCGTCTCCTTTAGCCTAGCTGGCATAACAGTGGGACGTAAAATTCAAAAACTTCATTTTATTTTCTTCCTTAATTTCAAAGTTTCTGAAAGTCCTTTTTTTTTTTTTTTTTTTTTTTTAAGCCAGCTAGTTAAAAGTGATCCTTTCTTGTTAAATACTTCTTTGGCTATGACAATCCTTGACCTAATCCACTTTGTTGCAGCAAGCATCTCTCGTCAAAATACTTCCCACATACTTGAAATGATCGACCTGTTCAAGTTCTCTTTGTTCCACTCTGACCCGTAAGGGCGCGTTTCCACGGGATATTCTCATGACTCGATTTTTCGATGCTGATTTCCATTTCATACATATAACAAAGAAAAAATAAAGCAACAATGCGGTTTCTATCCTCTAGACGTGGCAAACAAAATTCGCAAATCTGAACGGGCCCTACGAAGTCTGACTATTTCCTACTAAACTACTCGGTGATTAATGACTCCTGTTTCAAAGAAATGAATGATTTCCTTCCGCGAAGAGAACATTTGTTCTATTGTCCCGTGTTCAAAGGAAAAGTTGTAGAATTTCCAGGAACTACGTGTGTCATAATTCTTTGAAAGTAGTCGCAAACTTCATGTCAGCTAAAACTCAATACATTTCTCACTGAAATATTATATATATATATATATATATATATATATATATATATATATATATATATATATAATACGAAAAACTTTAAAACACCAGTTAAGCACAAAAGAAGGAAAAGAAAACTTACAGCTATGCCTCATTAAACAATAGTACTATTGCATACTATTGCATTTCAATGAATAATGATTCTTATTTTACAATTACGCTTCTCTTTGGAAAATTGCCAAATTAGGGAATGTATAATTAATTATGAAAAAAATAAAAATGTTCAAAGAAATTTTACAGCAGATGACAAGATGTACGTACGTCAATAAGTAAAAATGAAGTCTCTAGAGGAAGCCACATCGATTAATAATAATAATAATAATAATAATAATAATAATAATAATAATAATAATAATAATAATAATAATAATTAATAATAATAATTTCTTTTCTTAACTTGCAGTTTCACCGATGTGACTTCCCTCAAGAGCCGCCATTATCAAGTGAAATAAGTAATCAAATTACATTACTCCTCCGTGGGCTACGGCATAACTTATCAAGAAGCGCTATGGAAGGTCAAATGTCAACAAAGGTAGATGCAGTAAATGCAAAATCTAATCTAAAGACAAACTACACACTCGGTTAAACTGTAATGAAATTTTCTGCTGATTTGCACTGGTTACACAGAAAACAATTACAACACATACTACAATACAATCAATGCTTGATTGAAACTTTGTTTCTTCAAATAGATTTTATATTTTCAAATAAGGCAATGAAATTATCTTTAAAAAATTTTGTTGTAAGCATGAGGTTGGTTAAATTATGACATCATAGAAATCAATTACGCTCAAGGAATGAAAATTTTACACTGAACTACACATGTCCGATTGTTCCATTTCTAATGACATTAATTCCATTTCAATATTAACTCTTGAAGCTATTCTTTCACAAATTAAGGTATGTATTTAAATGAAAATGTCTAAACACAGCCTGTCTACTCTTTTGCTCTAAGAATGCGCTCTCGAAATCATTTTTTTTTTCTCTGTCCTTTTGGATACGTGGTTACTACTTACAATGTTTATAGGAATTCTTTTTACAAGTTTATTTCTACATCCAAATGAACTGTGACCCCTAACCCATGGTCAGCCACAGCAACTTAGGCCAGGACCACTAGAGTGTACCAGGCGTAAGTAGGACTCCAAATTCTATCGTTCAATTGCTAAGATGTTAACATGACGTATTGTAGTTCCAAGTTTTTAATGTTTTCATTCAAAGCTCAGTAAGTTTATTGTAATATACCAACATTTGGAAAGCGTACTAAAATAATTGGATGTAAGATAAATACGCGATTCACAGAACATCTTCACGGTTTCGACTGGCAATACTATATTTAAGCATATCTTTCTTAACAAATTATTTTGATGATACATAAACAAAAGGTAATGAAATCTCCAGTACGGTGTTAAGATTATTCATTATTCGATAGTCTGACAGATTAAGACAAAAGATAGGCCTATCCGAATAGCTAATGTCCATTTTTCCACCTCTGTTTTCTGCGTTCAACTTACACAATTACATTTTTCATCGTGATTATACTATCTGTACTTTGTAGATCAGATATTTATTATGTACTTTGAACCTATGCCATGCTTTACAACGAATCAGTTATGTAATACACTAGTGTGATTACGAGAATCCATTCATCTTTTCTCTAGTTCATCTCTAAGATTACTGAATGGCCAGCTACACAAATTGTATGAATCCATGATCCCATCCGATAGATCGAAATACCAGCCCTACACTATGAAACAAAAGCTGTTAACCTGTGAATATTAATCAAATCTATATAAACTGAAATCGAACATCAACTGTGATGCTGCAAAGCAATGTTTCATAAAAAAATCTAAAATAAGGTAATGAGATTTTCAAGGTATCATCAGTAAGTGTATAGCTACAGTACGTTGAGTGAGATCTGTCTTTCCGTCACAGTTTCATAATGTTTCGTTGAACTATGTTACATTTCTTTACATTGATATCTTTCGTTCAATTGTATTTTGAATTTAATACTGTAGTAACTAAAAGTGGGTGTGTACCAGGTACTTATTTATGATAGGTACAAACTTTATTCAACTTCTTAAATTCCTGTTGTAGTCCTTTCCGTTTCTATTAAGAATTGCAGTTGCTGACCGAATATAATGTTGGTTTTATTGTCAAATTATAGATATTTAAGCCACACAGTAATAAAGTCTATTTCTGTCTCTTGACACTGTGCCTTGCAGAGTTTTCCATTTTCTTCTTTTTTTCTTTTTCTAACAAACGATGACCCAATTTTTATCTTAGTATTGTCTGCAAGTTAAGATTAAATATAAGATTTTTAAAAAAATAGAAATAAATTTTAAAATTTCCTACGTCTTCCTTTGATTATTTTACGTTCGTGCTGAATTAACCTTCAATTAACGTGAACTTTGGACTCGTGGTTTACAGTTTGAGAACTGACTCACTTGCCAATGTGGTTATGTAACATCGCGATTTCAGAGCAAACACGAGACAAGGATCAGAGCTGGAAACGACAAAAAAATAAAAAATAATTGGATGAATGATAGAAAGATACGTTACTCTCCGATGGAAATTCTAGGTTTCGAGGACTGATTCCCTCCCGCTCCTCCCAAGACTTTTAGTGCTTGTTAGAGCTATTACACAGATATTTTTTTTTTAATAATTAATATATTGTTAATGGAAGATATCACTTGTATCTGTATTGTCTTCAATGAATTATAACTACCACAATACGACGAATGTTCTGTTGGTAGCACTGAACAACATCAGTGGGTCGCTACATAACGGTACAGCAACCGACTTATTCCCGAAGCAGAACGTCATTCAGCTGACACGCACGACCTCCAGCATATCCGGGCCGAGTTTACCTGTCTACCATCTAGAGATCCACTCACTCGTAATCATTTATCAAGTGTTCATGCTCTTCCAAGTGGGCTTCACACATTCGGTTGGGCCTACAGTTATGTACTGTCGGAAAACACTACATACATGAAACGCTGAAAGAAAGAAAGAAAAAAAAAATGAAGAATCAACTCTGAATTCTCCGCTCAATAAACTGCTGATGCAGCAATGTGGAAAGTAGGCCTGATCTGCGATGGGAATTTCGTAAACTATAAAACGTCTTGCAAGTACAAATTCTCAACGCGAATACTTTGGGTTGTTTATGAATTGTTTGAAATTATTAGTCTACTTAATAAATAAATAAATAAATAAATAAATAAATAAATAAAAATTGTTAACTTGCTTTCTCGAAACGTCTACAATGCTCATAGGCAAGAATATAACTACTTCCTCGCTCCCACAAATAAACGTTTGCTGCTATATTTCACGACGATGTTATCGTGCTAGAACATTAAATCTCTCAAATTGCTTTTATTGACGAAAAATTAGACCTGGCACAGAATTCTATTTTATTGCGAGGAGTAACCCTATAACCAGGCCCGCAGCCACCCCAAAAGTGTAGTGGGGGCGGTAGAAGTTAGGTAGGCCCAACCCAACCACATTATAGTACATTTGCAAGCCTACCGTGAAAATTTTAAGGGTGCCCGGCCACCTAGACCCCTTGCGGATACGGGCCTGGCTATAACTACAAATAATTCTTGAGAGGAAAACATTCCAATCACAAGTCAAGGATGTTTAGGTAAGGTTTTATTGATAAAATGATACTGCACATTTAAATGTTAGCCACGTATTGCATTAGATTAGGTAAACCTTGTAGTAAGCTGTAAAAGTATAGGTCAACAGCAAAGTCCCTCCCTATCCATGTGAAAACTATGTGAGTTCCTCTATTACATATTGTAGGATTTCAAGTGTGACTATTGCTACTGTACATAACCTAGATAGTCGCCGTGTTACCAAATGGTTCATTTTTCACGACTGAACTATCACAACATGCACCTAGCCAGTCATATTGATCTACTCCGAGATCGATTCTATGGCATCTCAAAGCTATGGAATGGCCAAATCTAATCATTAACCGTAACTATTTTCTTCAGCTGTCTTTGTTGCATGAGAGCAGGTCCTAGCCCACTTGCTTAGTGAGGACATTACGCCTGCAAACCAAGAGTAGGATGGTCGGTGACCGACAAAATGTCATTAAAAAAAAAAAAAAATCCATTTTCTTAAACTGTCACATGTTTTCTCTCTTGCGTGAGTGAGTACCTATCGTTAGTTACTTGAACGTCATTTTAGGATTTAGATTTCTGGGCTGGGCCATGTTCGCCCGTACGATGACGTCCCTCGACAAGAACACTATTTGGGGAAGGGGAAAGAAGGAAGCGGCCTGGGACCTGTATGTTAGGTACCATCCGACATTTGTGTGGTGTGAATGAGGATAACGCAGGAAAACCTCATTCAGGATGATTGGCCTGAAAAAGCTTTTTACACTTTTCCGACCGAGTGTCCCAACGGGAATCAAACTCAGGATTGAACATTTTCAGAGGGCTGTACTTGGGAGAGAGCAGGGGCTATTGTCCCGCCTGAATTCGAGAAATGCATGCAGAAAATTGTATATTAATATATCAATCAAAACTTTAAACTCTTTGTCGGTGGGCATTCTTGCCCTCCTCCTGACAAAATCTGAAATGACACTACTGATTTCAAGACAGCATAATAATCGGAAATAAAAATTCACACTGTAAACAAAGTTATCATGATTATGATAAGGCCAAATCTGGAGCGTCATTTCAGATTTTGCCGAAGAGGGGGGGGACATCCTTCACCACATAATAGTTTTTTCTTATTACTATATCAGAATACAATAGATTAAAAAGTACGGGCTTCTGAAATTCACGGAGACAATTGCCCCTTGCCCTCCACAAATGACGCCCCTAGGTCAAATACAGTCTATTAGATGAAAACGGAATTTTTAGATATTAAAATGTACACTTTATAACCACACAGATACTAGCCGGTGGACAGGAAACATGTTTAGAATAGATGATTATCCGGCGTAATTATCATTATTAAGCATCTAAAAATTGTAGTTTGAAGTACGGATTCTCAATCAGTATGGTCGGCCATGAGATTCCCCGCCCAACAGTGAATCAAGAATGCTAACCACAGTACACAACTAACGAAAGCTCTTTGAAACGGAGGTGGAAATAAATTCGCTAAACGGAATTTACAAACTGAAAAATTCCTTCAGTTTCCTCCAATGGAACGTTCTCTCGTTTCCTTTCAGTTTCATCATTCCACTATTTCATTCATTCTCATCAACATCTTTAGCCTATAAGGCATAAGCGTGGAACGTAATACTGAAAGAGTTCTCATGGAAAAACCCCTATTAAATTGATTATTCCTTAAAATTTATGAGTATGTGCGTAGCTAGCTCGAAGATAGAAGCAGGAAAATGATACATTTGCTACTTTCGAGTTAAAAAAAAAAAAAAAAACTAAAACAAACTGTCACCCTTTTTCTACCTTTAACGACTGTCATGGAGAGACGGACAACCAACACAGAAACAAGTAATAATTATATTTCAGAAATGTAACTGGTTGCTTGCTTATTTTCTTTATTTTCAAATTTTGTGAAGAAATTTATGAAAAAAATAATCCTCAAGTGATGGTTAGGCGCTTCCAGGTGCAGTTTACAAGGTATACATTAGAAGAAATATTATATATATTATTAATATGATGATAATCTTAATTACCTGAGTTCTAATTCTTGTCTTTTCCGTTTCCAAATTTTATCTTTTAGTGGCATATTACAGGAATCTGTGCAACATATTTTAAGACATTTTTTTAGTCTGTACTACGTTTATCAGCTTTTCTTCATTTCAGTCACTCAACAAAAAGTTACGAACTGACATCTTCCTTGGTGACGCCTGCAAATGAAACTAACCACGAAAGTACGAACAATCTTGTCGGTATTGACACAAACATGTCGCAGTTTATGGTGTTGCAATGTCATCGCCGCCGACATTCAAACTGGGAACCACGTGCTTCGATGGTACGCATGGACAAGGGCGCCCATCTGGGAGGGCAAGGTGGGATGCTCGCCCCCCCCCCCTTAAAGGAAATTGTGCTTCGGAAGATCGAAAACCCAATAGATATTTTAGAATAGTTACCGCAAAATTTGAGACTGCATTTGAAATGTCGCTGATACTTGTCCTCCCCTTGGAAACCACAACATGGGCGCCCTAGCGCATGGACAAATTCAGTATCCTCGATTTCAGAGGGAATCTAAAGCTTTAGGACGAGGGACCACATTTTATCACTTGTTCTACACATGCATCCTCAAACATTTGTGGGGAATTCTCAAACCTTGGGAGGAAATTAACCTCATATCACTGAATAAAACACAGGCTATGGTCAAATAATGCTTTTTTTTTTGACACACACAAACTCAATGAATAAACCCCTTATTACATTAAAAAAATAAATAAACAGTTATATACTACTTCCTCATTTCCAAACCTGCAAAACTGACTTTTTAATACATCAAAGATTCTGTATTGGTGGAAATAGGATTTGGCTGAAAACGCTTACAAATATGAGAATGTCCTGTACGTCGTTAGGGAAGTAGCATGTGCAAATAAGATAACTGTGGTTGATGTTGAGCAGGGGACTCTTGATTCAGCTTTTCTGCTCTCGTTTTTCCCAGGATACTTTGAGGCTGGTGACGTCACGTGGAGGTATTGCGGTATTTTTTCAACATAACAAGTGAAATACTGCATGAACAATTACGCTATTGTTTCAAGATGGGCAAAAATCATAATTGCGCAGTAGCTTATTGAAATAACAGAGGATGCAATACAAATGAATTAATGTTCCATCGATTCCCTAAAAATGATGAACTTCGAAGAAGATAGATTTCCCGCTATAAGCAAAAGAACACGTTTAATATAGATAACGCACGAATTTGTTTTGTTCACTTTTCATCGCAGGATTATCAAAGGATTTGAAAAATGAGCTTGTAGGTTTCCCGCAAAAGTAGTGTTTAAGATCTGACACTGTTTCTTCATTATTGATACCAAACTGGCATGGGGAAAAAATAAGCTAGATGCTAGTCAAGTTGAAAAACAGGTGTGTAACAACAATAATTTATTTTGCTTTTATTGACATTTGTTGCTGAAACTTACGGAGTTTATGTACGTAAAGCGAAGTGGAAGAGGGTACCAACGAGAATATAAATGTATACTCTCATATATTCTTTAGTTTAAATGATATTCTTAAATTTTGTTGAGTATCTGAATCGTTATTCTGGCAAAGTACTCAAAGTGCACGTTGAGCAGAACATTCATAGGAACCTATTACGAACCGAACTTAACATAACCTTACCTAATATTGTCTAAACGAACCGTACTTGTTACGCAAAAATTACATTGATTTTATTTCCCTCCAATGCCAATCGTGAGACAAATTCACTTGAATGCTCAAAGTGCACTCTTCCCATTATTCTTATAATTGAAGGGCTGACCTACAGAGGGAGCTAAGCCACGGAAACTAAATTCCAAAAAATCGAAGGGTAAAGTGGAGGACAAATAACTGCAGATTTTCCCCTGTGAAGGTGGTTCTTTTATGTATATATACCACTCTATAGATAGGCCTATCTGTGCAACTTGTAACCTGTAATATATAATGTAAATTGTGTTGTATTGAGTAATAAACGAATATTAGTAATATAAAGGAAATATTTTGCAGTTATATCTGACAGTTTGCTTAATACACACGAAATACAATAGGTTAGGTTAGATTTCTGACCTAATCTAACTTAACCTAACCAAATTAAGTTAGGTTAAGTTCGGTTATGTTAGGTTAGGGTAGATTACATTCCTAACGTAACCTAACATATCCTAACACAACCTAACCTAATTTGTTATTACATACCCGGAATCTCTGAATATTTTGAATTATGTTGGTTTATGTATTTTACTACCTGAAATGCTGCCATGGAGAGGATTGGTTTATGGAAAGTATTTGAACTCCTTCCCCCCTTAGAATTCACGTTCAATGAAAGTGTAATGACAAAAATCTATAATGTCACACCTTCCCCACGCTCAAAGAGGATGAATTTGGATTTAAATGGAATCGGTAGGGTCACTATTCATTTCAGTGACACCGAAAATTATGGACTGAACACCAATTTCGACTGTTTTCGATTATTTGTCGTCTCTTTCCTATCTCCTCTCACCCCCGAGCTGAAAAATGATAAGATCTTGAATTAGCCCTGGGTTTATTAAAGTACCAAAAATACTTGATACTTTAAGTTGGTCGATGAGGAGTTAGCAGTCAAACATTGTTGTAATGATTTTTATTTATATGAATAGAAAATGCCCTTTCCTTTCCTTCAAACAGAAATTTTCAGAATAATGGGACATGTTTTCCCTTAAGTTTAATGAGGAGTTTATATACAAAGTTTCATCTAACTTTATAGGCTCATGAGATACTATATTTTACAAATTTTGACCCTCTTCTTCCCCCTTAGGAATCGCCCTTTAATCAAAGTAGTGTGATAAAAATTTTAGTCAGGGCATTTCAACTCATGTAGTAAAAATTATAAAAATCGGCCCAAAGGTCTAGGATAAGTTAGCGAGCAAACATTATATTGATTTTTATTTGTATAGATAATTAATCATTATTGGTGGTATTTATTTATTTATTAAATCATATTGTCTCATCTGTGAGTAGAAAAAATCTCATTACTTGTATTTGGAAAGACAAGGAAGTTCATAATTATGTTCTGAATCCATTTTTACGAGTAAAGCTCGAAGTGTAACAAGCAGGCAAGCGAAAAAAAAATCTTCACGGATACCTCCACATGACGTCACAGACCGGGAGCCAATCAGAACGCTAATCGCGAACTGGGGCTACCTGTTATTTTATATACCTTGGATGTTGAGTTTATGATATGAATCATAAGATATTGAGTATTGAATGTGTGTTCTAGCAGTTAGGCACAGATCAAGAATAAAGATATGTTGGAGAAGGCAAGTATAATATTTTGATTTGCAGGGAATTTACATGTATAAAAGAAATATTCATTTTACATATTTGGATCTTCTGATCAAAATTACAGAACAGTTATTACTTCAAGAAAAGTCAATCAACTTAAACTTTTTTTCAAGTAGGTCGTATATTTACAAAATATTCAACATCACTGATTTCCTGCCTTCTTAGCACGTACTCAATCACTCACGAACATTTTCTTCTCCACAATTGTAAATCATTGTTGATCACTGTTGGCGGCCGACAGAATTGCAGGTGGCGGCCTATGTTTAGCAGACGGGGTCCAGCTTTTTTCTCTAAAAAATGTTACAATTTTGGTATTTTCTGTTCACATTCGGTTAGTTTAGGGTAGGGTTGGTTAGTTTAAGTTAGGTTAGGCTAGTTTAGGTTACGTTAGGTTTAGTTTAGTTTATGTTATATTAGTGGGGTTAAATTCCAAAGTTGGGCGTCCGTTTCCAGCAAAATTTTTAAAATTTACAGGAAAGATATGGATAATTTGATCGTTTGTGTGCTTGATAATATATAAGTCTCGAAAAATCTGTTTATTTGTTATATATAAGCGGTTGTAAATATGGGACTATACGGCGAGCGGAGGGAACTACTTGGCGCAAGGTAACCGAACAGTTGCATTGTGGGAAAGAAACTAGCATTTATGTTATCAACATGGAGAATGTACAAGGGCAATGAACTAACAGTTTTAACATTTGTGAAGCAATACGTTGATAACGAGCAAAATCTTTTAAAAGTTTGTGAAGAGCACGGATTAATGAACCTAATAAATTGCAGAAAGTGTGGAAAGGAGATAACAGCGAAAAAAGCGTGGCGAAAAGCGGACGCCCAATTTCGGAATAAATGCCTATTAGTGTAGGAGTCCCGCATAATCTTCCAAAAAATTATGGAATTTCGCTTGTTTCTACTAATATTACGTTAGTTTAGGTTAGTTCAGATTAGATTTGGTTACATTATGTTAAGTCTAAGTACTTGCATCACTCATTTCTGTTTTTTTTTTTTTTGTTTTTTTTTTTTAACGTGCTTCCGGACCCCTTGTATTAAACATACTCCCAGGTGGCTTACATGTACACTCATGTCCAAAATTATTGTCGCATCTCTATAAATACATTGTTATAGGAATAAAATTTGATAACGAATTCGCCCGGTATTTCGTATAATGTTAGTATGTGTATAATCGGCAAAGACATGTATGTTGAAAATTTCATGTCAAAAGAGCAGAAAATAAGAACAGTAAAACGAAAATAATACTTTCTTGTCCATTTGGCAACATCAGGGTGTCTACTAAATGTTCATTTTCAAATTCCAGGTTTTTTCAAGGTTTTCAAGGTTTATTTTTCCCTTTTTTCCAGGTCTATTCAGTAGAGTGACATTTATTGTAACACGTATAAGTTAATGCAATTTTATATAGTTCTTAACAAAAACTGGTTATAATTAGAGAATGCATATGGCAAGTGATAGTTTCTTTAAGTGACAAGGTGAAAAGAAAAAAAATGATTGAAATGTAGGTTCTCAAAACATTTTACACAAGAAAATGTTTAATTAAAATATCCACTACCAGAAGGCCGGTTGAGAAAAATGTGCAGTAGCTTTAAATATCCTTATGTAGGAATACTATACAGGGGTGAACCTTAATTAAACCGACAAACTTCGGGAAATGATTCTCGGCACCCAAACAAGAAAAAAAAAAAAAAAGTCCTTTTAACTCTTCTCCAGGGCGCATAGTTTCCGAGCTACAAGGTGCCGAAAATGTGGAAAAATGAACTTCCAACGCCTGCATTTCCAAAATTATCCAAAGTAGAGAGTGCTGCTTAAAATCTCACAAAGGAAGTCATATGTTCAGAACAGATAAAACATCCTTAAAGAGATATTAAGCTGCACTCCCTGCGTTGGATAGGTTTGGAAATATAGGCATCGGAAGTTCATTTTTCCACACTTTCGACACCTTGTAGCTCCAAAACTATGTACCGTAAAGAAAAATTAGAGGAATTTTTTTCTTGTTTCGGATTCGGGAATCACCTCCCGAAGTTTATCGGTTTAGTTAAGGTTCACCCTGTATAATAGTAAATATCCGTCAAAAACATTACTTCAAATAAACTAATATTATAGTAGTAGCACATGAGTGTTGATGAACAATGACAAAAATGGCGGGAAAATAGCTTACTCACCGCTAAGTTATGGGATAAAATACCACAAGAGTATTTTACTACAAGCACACCCTTTAAAGTACTCTTGTGGTATTTTATGCTAAGTACTGGTAGGACTTAGCGGTGAGTAAGCTATTTTCCCGCCATTTTTGTCAAACTAGTATTAGTTTAGAAGTAAAAAGAAAATGATCATATATAATACAAATTCTTGACGCAAAGTAGTCTATATTGTTAAACGTTACTGCACATTCTTCTTGGATGGGGACTGGTCATCAGTTACATTTAAAAATTTATTGTAACATGAAAGTTTAAAAAACTGAAAAAAATATGGAACCACACACATTATATGAACAAATATAGAAAACAGCTTTCACAGTGAGCAGTTTTTTTACATTTAACTTCTAGAGTTCAACATCCCTTTTAACTTTTTCGTCTGTTCTTCCAACGCATCTACTTCTGCTTCGGCGTCAGTTAGTATTCTTTTCTTCTTTAATTCCAACTCTTATTTTCTTCTTAATGTTTCTTTTCTCGAGCTACTCTGTCTTCTTTTTCACCGCGGTCTTTCAGATATTCATTTCTTCTGCTTGATGCATTCCTCACATACTGGATCATACCCTTTGTGATATTCATATTACGTATGTCACCAGCAACACGTACAGCATCCAACACACTTCTCTGGGCAATCAAGCACTCCTCTTGGAGATTTCCAACAATGCACTCTTTGTTAATGGAGAAACTCCTTTCCACTGCTGCGTTGCTATGGAAAAGTACACATCTTATACATGAATGTTTTAAACGCATTGGAGACACCTTTACTTAATAGATCATGGAGAAAAACGTCTAATCTGTCATTTTTGTAACTGAAATTTGACAGTTCTCGTGCTGTGTCTTGGTCTGAACAAAATTTTAAATATTCCCGTTTCACCATATCAGCATTTACAGGTGTTATTTGCTCCTTCTCGACAAATGTCTCGACAAATGTGATACGTGATTCACGACGGGTTTCGTTGGTCATAGTTTCTGGAGACAAGCAATTTGCGGCTCTTGTTACACTGTATTTTAAAGGACATTTTAGCATAAGTTTTTTACAGGTTCTTGCAAGAATCTTCTGCATTCTTTCTTAAAGTTCAATATATCAACATTCTTCACTCTTTTAAGCGATGTAACCGCAGAAAATCCAACATCAACTAGATTAAGTGGTTTTAAGATGTCCTTATTAAAAAAAACTGACCTCAATAGATGTTTTTGATAAGTTTTAGCTACTTTTAAGACATCATCTTTCACGAAGCGGCTTAAACTATGAATCAACGTGTTTAGGTCATTCCATAGAAACGGTAGTAATGGACTGTCTGTCTGGTACTTAGTGAGGAATTCTTCTCGTTCTACAGATACGGACTGAAGGAACCCTAATCTAGCAGGCAACAGTACACCAGAGATGTGGGCTTTTACTTTCAGAGAAGTTTGATGTTTCAGGAGGTTTTGTTTTCACTGCATCAACATAAAATTTAAAGCACGAATCATAGTTATGGCACGGTTGATAACTAGAATTCTCCACCCACCTAATAGAACAAAACTTAAGAGGGAAAACTGCTGTTCCAGATGCTGCCATGAAATCTGCTCTTCTTGAAGGGAAGTCCTTGAATAAATAGTACAACGCTCTCAAAAACTCTGCCACATTCCAACCAGCTTTGGTATGCGCAGTCTTAAAAGCCCCATTAACAATATGTAAAGAGCACGTTCCTGTCTCCAAAAGTTGTGGACCTTCACCATTTTCTTCACTCAGATAGGCCTTCAAATCACTCAGAAATTTCAAGTTAACGTTGGGGCCATAAAGAGAAACCTAAAGTAACTTACAAATATCGAGACCCTTGTCCCTGAAAGTATTTATAAATGTACTTAACAAATCCTGGGCAGTACCATGTCCGAGGAATACTAATGTTAAATAACGTGTTAAAACTTTATTTCCGTCACTGTGCTAGAAACGAACTACTAAGTCCATTTGACTTTTCTGTGAGATAGTGTTTACGCTTTCGTCGAACGATGCTGCAAAAAATTCACAATTCACATTCACCACCTGCACTCTGCTTACGTCTGTCTGTCTTTCTCAACTACATCTCCACTGAATAAGTTATTATTGGCTTTTAACTTACGCTGTAATATATAACTTTCTTCTATTTTACAAAAATATACTTATTCCATACCAATCCCAAAAATAATATTTGAAAAACAATTTTAAAACTTCCAGGTTCCTCGTCCAATTCCAGGCTATTTCCAGGTTTTCCAGGTCCAAAAGTAAATTCTAGGCTAATTCCAGGTTTTCAAGGTTTTCCAGGTCAGTAGACACCCTGAACATTTTGTTTTACTCATTCTAATTTTCGCATTTATAATTCTTTTCCTATGAAATTTACCACAAATATACATTTTCTGATTATACACACAGTATCAGTATTAAAAGTACCCTGCAAAATCATTATCAAATTATTTTCTTACAAGAAGACAGTTATAGATATGCGACAATCATTTTGGACATGAGTGTACATATTATTTAACATACATGGAAGCGAATTTTCTGACATTAAAATGTTGGTGGGTAACTGTTTGTGTGAATAGCCCCTAAATAAACTACATCAAAAATAGAAATTAAGAACGTATATACGAACACAAAAAACTAAGTCAATATGAATTACAGATTTCTTTAAAAACATGGATTTACAGTCCTTCTATAGAAATTCACTTTGATTTCTTGTCAAAATTCAGACAAAACCTACAATATAGCCTTTTCAAACATAGGAACTACTGTGTATTTTTCTTCATATTAATAATGAACTGATATTACAGCCTAATAACAGCATTGTTAATTTTCCAAAGGTTGGTACATAAAACAGTGCTGCATATACTGAACATTCTCTATACAGTATTCTCTTGACATTCCTTCACTTTCACTTGGAAAGTGTGAGATTTAAGTTCTGCACTCTGCTGACTACTAGAAAGTTAAAGACAAAAATACGCGAACATCAATGCTGAAGTGATGCCTTTAATTTGAGGAGAAACAACGGGTATACACTACAGAATGCATTCCCCTGATATGAACATGTGAAGGTGCGGGATGTCTCAACGTCTCGTTTGGGCAACAAGAACGCTGAGAACGCTGAGCCTGCCGAAAGCATCAACCTAATAAGGCACAGAAATGCATGGGGGGGGAGGGAAAAAACCTTCCATTTGCATCCGAACTTCTTTCAGGAATCTTCAATGACGTGAACATACAAAGTATAATTTGCCAGTACAATATGAAAGTAAAACCATGACACACATGAAGTTACTGAATCTACTGACCGAATTATTGCACATTTCAGGTTTTGTAATCAAGCAAACTTTTAATATATTTTAGTTAACTACAGCTTAACATGAGATCCAACTCCCATATACTTTCTGTAGGAATAAATTTGTCTTCTGTACCTACTACGGTATAAAACCAAAACTAACCTTTTATATACAGTTATTTGAACGATAGTTTTATTTTGATGCAAACTAGACCTCGAGTAGGGTTTTCATTATAATGTATTCATTACTAAATATTATACAATATTCGAGAAGTAATATGCCATTTGGCACGATGATAGTTTCGCTGCGCACTAAAAGAATTTAACAAATACTCATGCTTCAGAGATTATTGCAGACATAATAAAGCAAACATTTGGAAGGTATTTCACAAATTGTACCTGGTTCATATTCTCTCAGAACATGAATTTCACGGCAAATCTATTTTACAATAGAACAAAGCTCCACGAATGTGTGGACAATCTGCATTCTAAATAAAACAGCAATTCCAAAATTGTAACTAATAACATACTCGTTCAACGTCTTAAAAGTAATCCTTCTTAAAAGAAACAAATGATATTACAATGAAAACAGTAGCCTACCAAACAAGTATTACTGGCAAAACAATCCAGATATATCAACTGTACAAAAAAGGTCATTCCAACTAGTAAACAATACATTGTTGCTCATTATAAGTATCTTTTCGTGATTAAACAACAGTAGAATAGCAGTCTATGTACAGTGGTTAGATCACGTATATCATAATAAAAACATCAACTTGCTTTAATACAGATTTACCGTACTAGACCAGGGAAAGTATGACGGCAGGATTTTTCACTTTCGAGCGACGAAAGGACAGAAGAAAGTACGGTGGGTCGCGGAAAAATAATAATAATAATAATAATAATAATAATAATAATAATTTCAGATTTCAATTGATTTACACGTTTCATAACTGATACATACAGAAATGAATTTTCGACATCTATCCGTCTGTTCGTTCTTATGTACACTCGCCTAGAAATCATACCCTTCAACAAATCATCCAAATTTTAACTTAAGGTTTCTATGTGATCCTCCAGGGAGAAGGGGTCGATTTTTTTTATTACCCTAAAACAATTAGGATAGTTTACTTACGGTTAGAAATAAAACAAACTGCCATTTTCTCAAAAATGGCTCTAATGATTTTCAATGCATTTTCTAAATCAATTTTCCAAAAATAACCCCATCATGTGTTATAAGTAATATCTCTGGGAAAAATCGAACAGGGGAAGTTCATTCTAGCTTTTTCTTTTCTTTTCTTTTTTTTTTTTCGGTTTCCTCAACTGAAATCTATTCATGCGATTTCTCTCATATTAACTAATTATCTGAAAATATAGTATAACTCATTTGAGCTGGAAAATCTACCAGGAGTACTTTCTTCTTCTTCTTCTTCTTCTTTTTTTTAAGGACTATTTTCTCAAAAACGACCCAGGCGAGTTTATGCATACTTCACAAATATTTCAGTAATCAGGCCAGTATGGAATAATTAATTTGTCCTTCAATATGTACGAGAAGCTTATTCCTGGAGGGGTCAGTTCATACATAATCACCGAAATTAGAAAAAAAAATCCCTAGTCGACCATCTGGGATTTTGATGAAATTTGACACAACTACCTACATTCCTCGTAAGAAAGACTGTATTTTTTTTCTCTCTACCAGTTCTTGAAAAATTGACTTAGAAGTGAGGCAGTCCGCATCGTGACTCAATAAATTAAACCCATTCCAGAGTTTGGAGCTTTAAGTAGTAATATTACAACCCATCGCCCCCCTCCAGAAGTCCGTCCTGGATCTGCCCCTGGTTTGAAGTAATGTGGAAATGTGATTTGTGAACACAGTATTACAATTTTTATATTACAAATTTCTTTTTCTATTTCATAGTTTGACTGGAGGTTTTTTTTCTTTTCTTCAATGACTCGAAACTAAATTTAAGCAGTTGCAACCTACGTATACGTCATGCTTATGGTTTGAAGTTATTTCATTACACTTGCAAATGCTTCATCCCCCAATTCTGAGTTGACAAGTACTTTTTAATAGGTTAAACGAAACCACTGTTGTGGCATTGTGCTTCTTACGCTTCAAGTTCTCGGTTGAAACCATTAAATAGTATCCTGTGGTATTATCAAGATGTCATTTACAATAGTCCTATATATATAATTCTGACATTTACGAGGTATTCTGAGAAAGCCGCATACTGGAATATTGCCTTATGTTATTCCGTCAGCGTGTGTAACACTTCCCACACATAATCACGAGGTTCGAAAATCTTGAAGCGTCTACGCGATAGCTATTGTGTATTTTAAATCCTGCTTAATATCAAACTGGAGTGAAAACAAGCCGAAACATTCATTAACTACCATAAAAATGACAAATGGGAAATTAAAAAAAAAAAAAAAATGCTACACATGTTGCGGGTAAATAATTCTCATAGCAGTAAGTACATTCGTACCATACGCAGTACACGGAATGTTTCAACTGAGACTTGTAATATCGTGTGAACAATGACCACCACCACAACGAAGAAATTTGTGTATAAGCCAGTGAGAATATACAACTGATAGTCAGTACAAAGAGAAGGGGATACGATAGTGTGATACTATATCTTGCAAGCTTTTTATCAACTTAAATCCGCTTCCATTAGAAGATCAAGGGTTAAATGAACGGGGAACAAAAATCATCCACCTCCGTTCTCCTGTTGACACGTTTCTTCTCGTACAACACAGAACTGCAAGATATGACAAAGTTTTATCTGAAGTGGAAGAAAACATGGTTTGAAAATGAATATGGAAAACACAGCTAATTAGAAGAAGAAAATGCTTACGTCTGAGACATGATGATCATGGATGGCAGAATTAAGCTTCAGAGGATGGCCAGGGATTTTTAAAAAAAATCTTAAGACTTTCACGTTGGCGGCCCTAGTAGCTCTGGTAATTGTCACAGGGATATGAACAACTCGTTTGAAAGCTCAGATTCCAACGAGGTAACTTTTGTGACCTCCCTCCCCCCCCCCCGTTTCAAACCCGTAGAAGAAAATTATTATTGCCTTTCTGGGCCTCTAGCAACCCTGTTCGCCGTCGTACGCCGAAAAAAAAATATATATATATATATATATATGTCCAGACATTGGGTGCAATCATATCAAAGAAAAAAAAGAAAGAAAAGAAAAAGAAACAAGCCTAGGTCCAACAGCAAGGGAAATAAAAACTCCGAACCTCGTACCTCCGATAGTTACCCTGTATTCCAGCTTTTATTAATTATATATATATATATATATATATATATATATATATATATATAGTATACATGAAGCTGCATCAGTTCCCAAAGGAGCAGGACGCTCATACTTCTAGGGATTATTCATTGAGTATGTACGAACTTACAAAGGGGGTAACAAAGCGACTTTTATTTACTTATCGACTGATACGAAAATAAAAAAGAACGTACCTGTACTTGATATCTGCATGTGTAGTGCCCGTGTACTTTATCTATGACTGTGTGGGGGGGGGGATGGGGATTTATCGCATATCGTGTGCACATGGATACTTCTTACTATTGCACTACGTAGAAAATTTATGGTATTTCATGTAGAAGTGGTAATAGAACACAGAAGAAACGCAGATCAGGGGGTTCTCATGTATACTATTTTTTTTTTTCTATTGGAATGTGGTCTAGTCTCATGTTGGCAAACAGTGAAGCCCATAATTGTCCCTGGGACATGAACCATACCTTGTTGGAAAGCACATGGAACACAGATTTCAACGAGGTAACTTGTGCTCTCCCCTGCGGCAAACCCGTAAAAGACAAAGAACAAAATCAAATGAAAAAAAGCATGTTTTTTTTTTTTACTTTCTTGAGACTTTGGCAACACTGTTATGGGTCTTACCCAAGGAAAAAATTCTGACATGTAGGCCAGACGTTGGGTACAAACAAAGAAATGAACAACCTGAGCTTAATACTAAGGGAGAAAAAATAGAAACCCCGTACCTACAAGTCACCGTGTCACCCTGTATAAATTTTTCGGTAGTTTGTGGTCGCCTCCCAGTTTGGCAGCCCTAGCGACACTCCTATCATCCCAGGGACATGAACCATACCTTGTAGGAGAGCTTATGGAACACAAATTTCAACGAGGTAACGTTTATGCTCTCCCCGCGACAAACTCTTAGAAAACGACGAAGAAAATAAAAAACTTTCTTTTTTTTTTACTTTCTTGAAACCCTGGCAACACTTATGGGTATTACCCCGTAACATACGTATGGGAACAGGGGACACAAAAGTTACCTCATTGGAATCGTTGTTCCATAAGCTTTCCAATGAGGTGTCGATCATGTTCGTGGGACAATCAGGGGCATCGCTAGGGTTGCCAAACTGGGGAGAGAATAATCCATCGAAAAATATACATAGGGTGACACGTAATTACGAAATTACGATTTTTTTTTCCTCCCTTGCCATTGAACCTATACCCTTCATTTTTTATGATTGCAACCATTGTCTGCCCTACATAAGAGGATTTTCTTTCTTACGTAGGACAATGATCAGTGTTGCCACAGACAAAAAAAAAACATGTATTTATCTTCTATCTAGTTTTACTTTTTCTACCTCACATTTGGAACAGGGGGGAGGCACAAAAGTTACCTCGTCGGAATAGTTCCATAAACTTTCCAACGAGGTATCGTTCATGTCTCTGGGGCAATTACGGGCATGGCTATGGTTCCCAACATGAGACTAAACCACAGTCCCTACCAAAGAATATACAGGGTGACTATAGTAGGTACGAGGTTCCGAATTTTTATCTGCCTTGCTATTGGACGGACCTCCGTCCCTTTTTTTCTTATATGATTTCATTCAATGTCAAGCCTATATGTCAGACTTTCTGCGTACGACAAAAAACAGAGCTGCTAGAGGCCCAACAAGGTCAAATATGTGGGTTTTCTTTGTTTAGAAAAAATACACTGAAAAAAGGGTAAATTCAATATCCCCCTCCTTCAACCCCTCACAAGTCCAAGAACCATATACAGAGTATCACTAGTTAGTATGTTGGTTTATCCTTATGCTTGTAGCTCCTTGGGGAGGACTGACCCTCCTCAAATAGAGTAGGGGAGGAGAAACTAAAAATACTCAACTTTCCCCCACTGCCCCTCCTCCGCGGTACTCCCCATATGGATGAAATGCACATCACTGGAAAATTTCATCCTTCCTGAAGAGATTGACACCTAAATCATTTCTCTAGATTAATTAGGAGCTCAGCTACAGAGGTTTAAACTGCTGTCTCTGTATCGGAGACAGCTGTCCTTTAAAAGTTAAAGATATTAATTGACTATAGTATTAAGCCAGGCTGAAGTGCATTTAGAAAGAAAAGCTTCATATTAAGCACTAAAATGCCAATATGGTCACTTCAGTGTAAAATTTTCAGTGTACGTATTCTGCATGTTTAGACATATGTATTCGAAACTAACAGTAAAAAAACATTCACACACTGCAGCATATACAACGAAGCATAGATTTAGTACGAACTTCGCTTTCTTAGAAAGAATTGTATTCTCTTGAATAAAGCTTCTAAAAATTGGTAATTAAAATCGGAATTTATTTTTGTTTAAATATTCTCTAAAAACACGCGGAAAATATTCATTCATTCATTCTTTCTTTATTAGCTTATCTTTCATATATGTTGGCGTGGGAGACCCGGGTTCGATTCCCGGCGGGAGCTCATGTGGTTCGGATTCCACGTTAATCAGTAGGTCCACGTCTCATATAGCCTCGCTGCTGAAAGGGACGCTAAACTAAAATCAACTCAACTCTTTCATATATGTATACACCTCAAATTACGTAAAATTTAGTAAACTGTCAAAATGCAAGGTTAAAAACTGATTTCTGAGATTCCGGATCCAGATTTCAGACGTGAATGGTGCATTTCTTATCCGGAGAATTGAAGGAGGTCATTTAGAATCAACAAAGACATGCCGTCTTAAGGAACTGTTAGGTGACCTAGTTAAGTATTACACGCTGATTTCCAGTCTGCTAGTAACTAAAATCCGGATCACTGTAGTTATATCTACGATTACAAATCTTCGCGGCAGAATTAAACCTCTTTAGATGATCATTAACCTATACAATATTCTAATACAAACATAACCGTGCAAAACTCGATACAAATTGGTTCACTGTTGATTCGCAGTTTAATGTTACTCCTCTTCAGCATCCAGTCTATGCAAAATGTGAACAACCAGCTACACGCAGGATCTGAACAACGTATGTTTTATCAAACTCCGATTCCTCAGCCCCAACGGTGATAAATGTTAATCTAATACAGTCATGCGGAACTCTCAAATATTAATAAATAATAATATTAGGTCGACTGGAAATACAAGTCTGGCACCAAGCTTTCGTTTTGACGTTATTTACAGTTTTTATCTGGCAGTACCTCTAATTCATATGTTCTTGGATGGATTACAAATACATTATATAATTAATACATTTGTTATACAATTAAGTTTCCAACTTACCTTGAACCTAAAATATATTTAATTCCGTTGAACTGTCAAACCATCTAGCTTTATTTTATATTATTGTGTACGCGCGCGTTTTAGAGCTGGCAAAAATACATTGCTTTCAGCTTAACAACACAACGTAAGGCATCAAACACTAAAACATACGATTTGAAGCAATCTCGATTGACTCTTTTTAAACATAACTGATAAAGAAAGACTAGTGTTCAAGTATTGTGTCGAAACCATATAAAGCGGCAAGGGTACATTTCAAGATTTGGTAACGTTATTATTTGAATTGTACCTTTATATATATATATATATATATATATATATATATATATATATATATATATATATATTAGTAACTACGGTATAAAGCCACTGGTGTCTCGAGAAGTATTAAATATTAAATAATCCTTTCGACGAAGTGGATACTTTTATCTAGGATCAATGTTAACATACAACTATATCCACGAAGAAATTAAATGTCGACTAAAAGCAATGAATTAATGTTATTCAGTACAAAATATTTTGTCGTCGCGAATTCTGTCGAGGAATTTGAAGATTAAAAAGCTTAAAATATATAAAATGATTACCACTCATGTCGTGCTGTATGGTTGCGAAACATTGTCGCTTACTCTGAGGGAAGAACGCAGACAAAGTACTTAAGAAAATCCTGAGACGAATATTCAGACCCAAGAGGACCTGGAATGGGGAATGGCGAAAACTTCGTAACGAAAAAAACTGTATAATTCCTATCCTTTACCAAATATTGTTAGATTCATCAAAGTTTAGGAGGATCAGGTGGGCAGATCATGTAGCCAAAATGGAAGAAAGTAGAAACGTTTCCAAAGTTTTAACTGGAAATTTAATCGGAAAACGATTAGAAAGACTTTGGGGCAGTTGGAAAGATAATATTAAGTTGGATCTCGCAGAAATAGGAATACAAAAAGAAAATGGATGCAGTTGGTTATTTGCCTGGTTAATATATCTGCTTACACTGTACGAATTCCTTAAATAAAGTTTTAACTGATTTCTTTATCGTTACAATCTGACATCCATTTTCAATTTGTCTTATACCTGACGTACTGTAGGTCAACGCATAGGCGGCAACACAGTGGGCGCACTATAGTATTTTTCCTATAACAATTAATTCAGTTTTGAATATGTATTCTTTTCTGTGTTTGGCTCATGTTGCTCTATCATATTGATTTTGCTGAAAATTTGTACGGATAGAATGTTTTAAAAAAAAAACTACCACTGCACGTACAAAAAAAAAAAAAAAACATGTCAATAACGAAATTCTTATTGTTTTTTTTCCAGATCCCTGAAATCTAATTTGTGCCAAAAACTAATTTCACTAGGGATGGTATCGAGACGAGACGAAACGAGACTTTGTACAGTCTCGGTCTCGTCTCGGTTGATAAACAGCAGTCTCGATCTCGGTCTCGTCTCGAGTCAAAAATCGCCGTCTCGGTCTCGTCTCGGTCAACAGATGCTTGTCTCGATCTCGGTCTCGTCTCGAAAGTCTCGACATAAATAGTGGGAAATTAAAATGGTGATAGTATTATTATTACACAATCTGACGTTTCCGCTTCTTATTTTTTGCCTTCATTCTTGACAATTATGGTATGGTGTACCTCTTTATAGCTAATTTGCTTGCGCCAATGCTTTCCATGCGTGTGTTCCAGGTTCAGTCATCAGTGGGTATATCATATCTGGGATAAAACCCTAATAGTAACCCATATTTCACCTTTTAGCAATAGACGTTGTCTCATATAGCCTCAGTACTGCCTATACAATTAAACTCTATTAAATTAACTCCAGTACTATACAGTAGTTTATTTCCTTCCTTTGAATCAGAATTGATCAATACCTCCTAACGGATAACGCAGCACATAGCAGCACGGATGTATTAAATCGAACCGAAATTGAAATTTTACAATTTCTCAGTTATTATCAAATACATTCTGCTTTTACTGTTATTTTAAAAACAGAATATAACATTCATGATCTTAACAAATATGGTAAATTGTTACTACAATATATTTTGTTTCTAACTGATCAAATGCTTTATTAGCGTTTTACATCTCCGTGTTTAAATCAAAGTTTATAAAACGAACTCCTGAACCTTGTGGTGGGAGCTAAGGCACTCACCTTTGTTATGTGTGGTCTTTGTTTGGATCACCAAACAAGTTAGATTCAAAGTCCGATATTTCGCATAGTTCGCCTCTCAATTTAAGTACATTCTGTTTCTCATACAAGTTCATAAGGTCGTAATGCACTATATAAACATATATCCAGAGCCGTAACTAGGCAGGAACAACTGGGAAAGTGTCCCGGGGTCCTCACCCATAAGGGCGTCGAAAAACCCAGTTAGGCTTACAAAATTTCTACTCTGAGAACTAAAGAAAGGATAATACCTAAGAAATTGAAGAATTTAGTGCTATAATTTAAATAAATTGTCATGGATACTGCAGATCTATCTCATTGTACGCTAAGAAAAATGTCGCCCCTCGGTGGCGACGAAATCAGCTTTGGGGGCCCACAAAGTTATTGTTACTCATCTAAGTAGGACAAAACAATAATTTGTTTCTTTTTGGAAATATATAGTTTTACTCTTCGTACTACTCTTTGCAGTAGTTTATGTGAAGTATAAAAAAGTTTTAAAAATTATTTATTTTTATTTTATTTATTTATTATTTATTTTATTTTTTGCTCTGATTAATCATAGAATTTCAATGATGTCACGCAGAGACGTAAGTAGATTACAGCACGCTTGACTACAGCAGAGCCGTAAGCAGCATGCTTGACTGCAATTCGCGTAGTCCCAAGTTCGATTCACGGTGTGGGTACAGTTGAACGACCGAAGTGGTTCCACTGTAATCAGTAGCTCCACGTTTCCTTTAGCAGCCCTAGCATAATCGTGGTACGTTAAACTAAAACAAACCAACTCAAAAATCAACACAATGCATATTACTAACTGTAAGTCTTTGAATAATTGCATATACACTGAAAAAGTCAAGTCCAGATTTCAGGAGGAAACTATGATAATATGCTTTTTGTTGGAACACCATGACAAGACAGTGGTGTCAATCGTAATACTGAGTGAAACACCCTCATTTCCTATGGTGACATAGTAAGTGAGAGTGGTGCTTACTGTTTTCATAGGAGTAAATAGACACTCGTCATTTTGTTATAAAGTTACATGGCGAGCAGATTTTATCTGATCCCAAACGGTTATCATCGATTATACGCGGTTGAAGGAACACTGATTAGCCAAATTCAAAAGACCTCTACAATTTATCCCCCTACAAGCGACGTACTCTTCATCACTTCCATGGCTAATTCGGAAGAGCACGCGGCTAGTAGTCCAAAGGTTGGTAGTTCGCGCCCACCCTAGGGTACCTTTTTTTTTCTTTTTACCTGTTTAAAGTGTTTTTTTCGACTTTCCTTTTGTGGTTCATTGACGCTTACGGCATGGGTAACATACCTAGAACATAGGCACGTTCCCCAGATAGACCCTACATGTCAGGCGTGTGCCTAGGGACGGACATGGACTGTGACTATCATTTGCCATCCATGTGATTTCTCTCTCAAAGGTACACTCATGTCCAAAATTATTGTCGCATGTCTATAAATATGTTGTTGTAGGAATATAATTGGATAACGAATTCGCCCGGTATTTCTTATAATGTTAGTATGTGTATAATCGGCAAAGACATGTATGTTGCAAATTTCGTGTCAAAAGAGCAGTAAATAAGAACAATAAAACGAAAATAAAACTTTCTTCTCCATTTAGCAAAATTTTGTTTTACTCATTCTAATTTTCGTATTTATAATTCTTTCCCTATGAAATTTACCACAAATATACATTTCCCGATTATACACATAGCATTAGTATTAGAACTACCCTGCAACATCATTATCAAATTATATTCTTACAAGAAGACAGTTATAGACATGCGACAATCATTTTGGACATGAGTGTACATAAAGCACATACTGGACACATTCCCATGTTCCTGAGGAAACATGATAGGCATATACCTGCTATGTAATTGTGCTGTTAGCCCCCCCCCCCCCCGGGTTGCATACAATGGTAGCTGAGTTTGAATGTCATCGCTAATGGAGGTGTCACAATTGATCTCAGCGACCGAGAAAACTATGAATTCGACAATAATATCGGTCATTTTCTACTACTTATCGGTAACCACACCGCTAGCGCCCCCCAGGTCGCATACAATGGTAGCTGAATTTGAAATTCATCGTTAATGGAAGTCGACCGCGAAACCTATGGGCTTGACACAAATATCTGTCATTTTTGATTTTTTTTTTTTTTGCATGTCTCGGTATTCCCCCCCCCCCCGGTGAACCCGGCCCATATGCAATGGTAGCGGAATTTGAAGTCATCACTACTGGAAGTATCATCATTGACCTCAGTGACCACGAAAATATGGATATGAAACATATCTGCCAGTTTTTAACATTTATACACGTCTCGGTAACCACCGCCCGTAGCCGAATTTCGTGAATTTGGAAGTGCCACCCCCCCCCTGAGACTCTAGTTTGAATAAAAAAACACTTCGTCTTGGTCTGGGGCCTGGATCAAGGTATCTGTGACCAAAATTTGACAACTTTCGGTCCAGTCGTCTGGTCCCCAGAACTCACACAGCCAGACGCACAGAAACACAGAAACTATTTTATATATATATTATATATCTCTACATATATATATATATATATATATATATATATATATATATATATATATATATATATAGTGGCGGATCCAGGATGTGACCAAGGGAGGAACTTAACTATAGTTTGCCGCTTTACCCAGTGTAAAGCAGGATTGAAGCCCATTTTATCCAGTGTATACCTCAGCATCAAGGGGAGCTATAGCCCCCCTTGAATCCACGCCTCTCTCTCTCTCTCTCTCTATTTTATATATATATATATATATATATATATATATATATATATATATATATATATATATATATATACGGGATATTTCAAAACAACACCGACAACATTTGGGAGGTGGGAGGTGATTCCTGACACCAAGATTAGACAAAAAGTATAAACCATCCTGGATGGACAAATGCTTCCTTTCGGAGTTACAGGCTGCCGAAAACATGAAGAAAGAAAAAAAAAAAAAAACTTTAACGGTCCATAGCTCCAATGCTATAGGATATACCGTAGTCGGGTCAAGACTTCACCTAAGAACTAGTATGTACCCTATCCAAATATCCATGTATCAGTATATTGCGGTACTTCTGCAACAGTTTTACAGAGGTAGTTGGTGATTTCTTCAAATTATATGCTCATAGCCAAACTCCCTCTATGAAAATTGTTGCGTGAGTCTGAAACGTGTATTTTTGGATAGGGCACATATTAGTTCCTAAGTGAAGTCTTGACCCAACTACCGTAGATCCTACAGTATTGGAGCTATGGACAATTCAAGTTCATTTTTTCATGTTTTAGGTGGCCTATAACTCCGAAAGTAAGCATTTGTGCTCCCAGGTTGGTCTATACTTTGTCTTATCTTGGTGTCAGGAATCACCTGCTAAACGTTGTCGATGTTTCGAAATACCCTACATATATATATATATATATATATATATATATATATATATATATATATATAGAGAGAGAGAGAGAGAGAGAGAGAGAGAGAGAGAGAGACAGACAGACAGACAGACAGACAGACAGACAGAGAAGGCTACATCAGCAGCGGATTTTGTTTCGGGAGAGGTTTGAGGAACGGGTAAGAAACATTTGTGCTGTACATGCAGTGCGAAAAAGTGATCACAAATTTATTTCGGGAGAGGCTTGAGCCTGATAGGCACCCCCTAAATACAGGACTGTACATCAGTCAACCGTTTCGATATTATCTAACACTGCGAAAGAAATTTTGAGTGAAGGCAATTTTAATTTTTATCAATATTCGAGACGAGACCGAGACTTTCGAGACTGACCTAAGTCTCGTCTCGGCCTCGTCTCGATCTATAGAGGTCTGTCTCGGTTATATAAAATCCGTCTCGGTATATAAAAACCCGTCTCGGTCTCATCCCTAAATTTCACAGGCATCGAGATCATAGCTGCCACCAAATTGTTTCACCACGGAGTCACAAAATCAAATTCATGAGAAAATCACAAATACTATGGGATTCTCTTCTTTCATTTGTGGTGAAGAAGTGGGTAGCACAGTTTAAACGTAGCGATTTTTCAGCAGATGCTGCTCCAGGTTCAGGAAGACAAAACAGTGACTTTCTCCGAAATCGTGAGCGAAATTCATGACAATATTGTTGAAAAATCGCAGAATATCAGCGAAACATGTGGTAAAGATTGTGGATATTTCTCAGGAATGCGTCAGTATAACGACCTGGGCATTCGCAAGCTCTCGGCAAAATGGGTTTCCAATAATCTGTCAACAGACCAAAAGTGTGAAAGAGCGAGGGCATCAAGGGAAATAACCTCCAAGTTTGATTGCAATGCCAACCAACTTCTGTCATGTATAGTAACCATGGGCAAAACATGGCGGTACAACCAATTCTGAAAGAAAATAGTCAATGGAGTGGCGGCACTCAAATTCCCCTCGCCCCGAGAAAGTCTGGTAGGGAAGAGTTCGCAACGCTCTCCTGGGATAAAGATGGAGTCGTACTCACGAACTACCTCCCCGAAGGTAAGACATTCAATGCAGAGGATTACTCTACATTACTAACGAAACTGAAAGACAAATTGAAAGTAAAACGCCGCGGAAAATTGAGGAATAAAAAAAGCCTCTATTTTTATCGAGCACTAGAGACAACTGGCACTGATTGATTAGTGCTTTAATGTTTATGTCATCCTTATTCCCCACCTTGCTCCGCCAGAATATTACTTCATCAAAATCAAGCACTTGAAAGGACAAAATTTTGGATATGAGAAAGAGGTGATTAGTGCTACAAAAGAGTGGTGCGAGGAACAGTCTTCAGAATTATTTATAATAATAATTTTAAAAAACTGCAAAAATTGAAGCATCGTGCAAGGAGGTAATTTAAACTTCGGGGGAGTATATAGATAGAATAATAAAAAATTCATCATTCCCGTGTACTCTTTCTGGGTTGGGCTACAAGCTTTTGAGTTGAGTTGATTTTGAGTTTAACGTCCCTTTCAGCAGCAAGGCTATATGAGACGTGGACCTACTGATTAACGTGGAATCCGAACCACATGAGCTCCCCCGGGAATCGAACCCGGGTCTCCCACGCCAAAGGCGCGTATGCTAACCGCTTAGCCACGGAGGAGCTCTACAAGCTTTTGAACAGCCACTCGTATGAACATGAATTTTTGAAGAATTTATGCCCATGGTTCCATTTAACATTATGTCGTTATAAAACTTTTGTATTTGTTGTATTTAAGTAGTTTACATTGTATTCTTACACGTATTTTCTGGTATTTCCTTAAATATATCTATAGTTTACATTTATGTATGTAGTTTGTTTACATATGTGCATAAACGTATTTATTAGTTCATGTTAGCATTTTTGTTTTATCTATCTTAACCGTCCCCAACCTGCACTTACATTAACAAAATTCTGCGTCCGTTATTGTGTCAGGGGAACGTGTGCTTCAAGCAAATCCTATACACTTCTTTGAAGCTCAAGAGTTCTTCGAAATTTCTTTTCAGCGAGTCGTCACGGCAATTTCTTGAAGACGTTTATCTCAATCACAGACTAGTATGGAGAATTTTTTATATTCACGAACACTCGGTGTGAAAGTCCACTGGCAGCAAAGTACAGTAGTCTTACGAAATGCATGCCTCTGACAGAATTACATACCTGTTTTGCCTCAGTGTCATTTTTAACTTTTTTTTTTTTTTTTTTTTTTTTTTGAGAAAAAACTCAATTTTATCAATCCTCCCATAAGATGTTCACAAAAGAAAATTCATCGTTTCTATCAATGTAGAAGAACAAATTAAAGAGGAAACTACAGATAGTTTAATAAGTTTCCCATCATTTGCCCATACTTCTATTCATGTGCGTAATATACTACAGGGTCCAATGCATGTCAATTGATTAGACTCGACTCTCACAACCTTACAAAGGTTAACATCAAATTAACAGTACAAATGAATATCCAAAGTAAAATAGCCAGTATGGGCAGATTACTCAAGTAAGATATTTCACAAATCCCTGTAATACAATGTGTTTCGCAACAATAACTCAAAACTTAATAAGCTGGCTCACTGGCAGAGCGCTCGCTTCTGGTGCATGAATCCTTTGTTCGATCCCAGCTCGCGCCAAGCGAGCTTTGTGGTGGACAAACACCGTGTGTTGGTTTCCACGAGGTTCTCCAGTTTCCTTCCACTTTTTCGCTCCAATTCCTTGATTTCTCAACAGCGTCTCCTTTAGCCTAGCCGGCATAATCGTAGGACGTAAAGCTTATGGATTTCATTTCATTCCATTTTCAAAAATTAATACTCTCCACTGAAAATGTAGATTCAATATGTCTGCGAACAAAGGAAGCCTTTATCATTTCACTATAATCCACATTTAAACTACCTCAAAGTAGTAGGGTTTTTTATTATTATTATTATTATTTTAAAGCAAAACAGGACCACACGGTTCCTGCCAAGGGCATGAATCTACAGCCTAACTCATGACCTGAAACAGCATTTAATTTCTGGACGACGACTTGTCTCCCCAACAGACAGGGTCAAGAAATATGAACCAAGAGGCTAAAGACTTTTTCTTTTCTTTGTAAAGAGGGCTACCTTCTTTCAAGGTATCTACTAATTGCAAACTATTATGAAACACACAAAAGTTTTCGAGATACGGTATATTTCTGAGAAATCAGCCGTCTACGTCTGTGACGTCATACGTGGCCTCGAGATATTTCCCAGAGACACACCACATCTGGAAGGCATCGATTTTGGTTTTACGTACTTATTAAGTATTTAAGAAAGAAAATCTTGATCCTGATACTCCTGTAGGTTTATATTACATGGGGAAGCGATGAGAAATTGAGCAGTCAGAGAACCATTGAGCTGGCAAATGAAACTTTTACTGCTGAAATGCCCTACTGCCATGCTGACGAATCGTGCGCGTAAATTGATAATTAAATATAGATGTGAAAAATTCTCCGAAACAATAAAGAAATTAAGTTTCTAGTTTTACGTCTCGTCACTATACCCTTTAGAGGCTACAGGAGAAGGATAATTACTGAAAAATGAATTATAAAAGAGGTGGAATGAGAATGTAAGAGGAAACAGGAGAACACCAAGAAAACCATGGACACGATGCTGTCCACCACAAACTTTCATGACCTGGGACTGGTGGGATTATACCTAGACAAGAGATTAACATTCTGCCAGACATGGTGCACCCAAATACTCCGAAAGAGACATCCGCATAACTTCATAGGTCAAGTAAATAACTAAATAAAAATCTTCGCACTACACATAAGCCATGATTGGTTAAAACATCCTAATACTGCAAACATTGTTAGTATGCAATGTTAATGTGGAAGTTCAGTGGAGTTTATAGACTTGTAAAGAATTTTTCCAGTCTCTTTTCGATCAGCAGAAGATAAAATCATAGTAAATTTTGAAATATTAACATATGTTATCACAGCAAGTTTATCTATTCAATGCGAAGCAAGCTTTTTGAATTGAGAAATGTAACTTAAATCTTTAGCTTTGTACAAAATCTTTCCCAGTTAAGCATATCGTAACTAGATTTATCTACGTGTGTGGATGGCAAGGGAAATGCTTATTTTAACAATGTTTACTACTACTACTACTACTACTACTACTACTACTACTAATAATAATAATAATAATAATAATAATAATAATAATAATAATAATAATAATAATAATAATAATAATAATAATAATAATAATAATATGATCAAAAGATACCTAGATTTTAATAAGTAGGAGCTTTGCTTCGTATATAATTAAACAATTTGCTGAGCAAAACAATATATTCACATTAAAAGGTACATACGTGTAACAGTTTCACCAACTAACACTTTGGCTTCAGACACTTATCTGGTATCTGATGAAGCCAGTATTAGTTGGCGAAACTGTTACACACGTAATTTTTAATGTGAATATATTGTTTAGCTCAGCAAATAGTTTGTGTTTAACTAGATTTTAAAAATGAATAGTTTCCGTCTTCGCCGCTCCCTCGGACAGTTTTCGGTTTCTACATTAAATCCTCACAGTTTATAAAAGTCGATCATAATTTCACAAATATGAAATGAAACTCACTTGTATGAAATATTTGCTTAAAAAACTTTCGAAAATCCTCTGGCTATGTTCCAATCAGCTAACTTGCGACCTTGGGAGACATTACGAAGTGTAGAAGAAACGGGGATATTACAAAACCTCCGAACATGGCATAACATGAAATATTACTTTTTGACTATTGCTCCGGTAGTTGGTCATGCTGGCAAACGTTGATAATGGCTTAAAAATTTTCCTACTTAACAGTATATTTAGTTTTTACAAGTAAACAAAGTATTTTTAATTCAAACTATTTTAAGTTGCTCTCCTGTCAAAATGCACATAATCATATTTCCTCACCCTCGTATAGGTATGTCCATCCATATCTGGAATTTGGATCGAATGTCTGCGATTCTTATGGCTAAAAGTGAACGCTCAACAACGTCAAATATTTATTCATTTGATACGCTTCTGCAGAAAAAGTCACTCCTGATATGGAAAGACTCGTTGATGTGCATTAAGAAGCAAACATCACCTAGTTTATTTTGTGAATCCGCTATTCACACAACAGCTACTTTCTTACAAAAGCAGTTACGGCGTGTAGATAAATACGCGACTTCTTAGATTGAGAGATCCTGCTCAAGAGATTGTGAACGAAAAAACTGTAGTTCATTCTTTCTAAACGATGACCGTGCCGTATTTCACACTGCATTCACTGTACAGAACATACAATAGTGGGTCATCATAAACTGAGCTGAGACCGCAATCCCGAGCTCTTCGGTCGAGTGTCAACAGGTCATCAACGACAATTCTCCGAGTTTCAACACTGCTACTAAAAACAGTACTTCATTAACACATTACCAGGTAATTGGTCGAAAATCAAAAACCTTAATACAAATTCCAATTTTCTCGCTAATACGATCACAGAGAGCAAAGGGAGGGAGGGAAGAAAAAAATCAGGTAACACACTTCGCTCTGCAGTGTACTTGGGCCTAATCCGAGCGTGGCGCTTGACCTAGATCACACCAGTATATAGAAGTGCTGTCACACGATCATAATGAAAGCAAGCAGATGTTATGCCAACTCTGCTGCGACTACACCGTAATTTACACCGACGCATACATCCCGTTCACGCAACAGCCTAGCAAGAATCGTAGCCTTCTGGCCACTTTATTTGCAGGCCAAGTATTCTTTCTCGTTCAAACAATGGCACAAATTAGAGCATACGAAAAATGTTTCAATCTTCACCTTAGTTATATAAGCAGCACACTGAAGAAAATCTCCCGCAGGAAGCCATAACTCAACTTTATCTAGGACAACAGTTTACAAGAGTAGTATTACCTGAAGTTTCTGCCTTGGCGGAATATTGGAATTACTGTCCTAAACAATAAATAGCTACAAAGAAAGAGTATTGGGAATCTTATGCATACAATTATTATTAATAATTGTAGTTTATTTCTTCCCCACAAATATGCCTATCTTGAACTTGTATTGCAAGAATGTTAAAATGTAGTTTATATTTAGTCAACTCTTGTTTCTACGTAATCTAAATAGGGTTTTAATTACAATAAGTATGTACAGTTTGCTCACAATATAAACACTGAAGAACTGTCATGCATGAATATTTCCATGATAACAGTTACATATTCATTTAAAAAAAAGTTACATTAGTAGGTGTGTAGTTCCTTTACAGTAACCCATGCAGGGTTTCCAATTATGGGTTGACTCACTCCAGGACAAATATTTTACGATAGATCTTGTGCATATTCATTTATATGGGGTGACTTAAAAGTTAACATGTCTGTTACTAAACAGATTTGAAAGAAAGAAAAAAAAACTATTGTTATACTTAACCTAATTTGAAATTTTCTCCATCACACTAGCGAAATGCTGCTAACTAAAGTTCTCTAGATAGTTCGTCATATAACAGCAGACGAAATTAAGGGAAAACTAGCTAGGGACTTGCCCCCAGATCCCTGCTTTTGCTCAGCATGCGGCTTCGCAGTTCTCATATCCCTAACATCTCTCTTACATTAAGGCATTTCCAGTATGGACATCTTATAACAATTGCAATCCCCACCCCTTTTTCTTCCCTTCTAAGGGAAACATCAAAAAACAATGAAGCACATCTTAACTGTCTGTACTGGAATTTCAAGATATGACCATCTTATTTCAACAATTACAACCTCTACCTTTTCTTTCAGTTTCTATGGAGGAAAAAAAAAAACGCTAAACATATCTAATCACTGAAAAGCCGAAACACAAATTTTTATTCCTCTAACCTTAAGAAATTTTAAGATAGGACCACCTTATATTAATTGCAACCCTGACTTCCTTTTTCTTCCTTTCTAGAGCAAATGTAAAAATAAATAAATAAATAAATAAATAAATAAATAAATAAATAAATAAAACAAAATAAATAAATAAATAAATAAAAAATGTTGAAACATGTCTAATAATTTTAAATGAAAATCTAAATACCAAATGTCATACCTCCAGCCTTAACGAATTTCGAGACTCAATTATAATTCCACCCTTTTTCTTCCCTTCTAGGGCAGGTATCACAGAATGGTAAAACTTTAAATAGGAAGTCCAAATACCGAATTTCATGCCTATAACCTTAAGAGATTCTGGGATCTTGTAATAATTGTAACGTCCATGCTTTTTCCTTACTATCCCCTTTTCTTGTGTTCTAGATCAAATATATATCAAAGATTTGTAATTATTTGAGATGAGAAGTCCAAATATCAAACCTCGTGTCTCTAACATTCAGAGAGTCTGAGATTTGGACATTTTAAGATAATTGCCACCTCTCTTTCCTCCCCTCCCCATTGAATTTCTAAAAATCCTTCCTCAGTTGGACTTTAGGTCCCAAACCTATGCCGTCCAAATTTCAAGTTTTTCGCTTAAGCGGTTTGCCCTGGACGTTGATCAGTCAGGACAAATTCTTTTGTATAGAGAGATGAATATGAGCCAAGAAACTAGATCCGCAAGAAATACTGACAGTTGCTAGAATGTAGATGGGACACGAACTGATAAACAAAACAACCGGGTTAGTCCTGACAAGGTTAAGACCATGTAATTAAGAAGCAATTGGGTAACGTGTGGATAGTCCTTTAACTACCAATGTATATATTCCAAGGAGTGTTTTCAGTATTCGCTGGGCACAAATTAAATTGAGTAGCTTGAATGATTAAATGGTTTTCCAGGATCGTTTCTGAGTTGATGATTAATTTTATTAGTAAGTACAGTTATTTGGTTTTTCTAGTACCACAACGATACTTGTCTAGTTCTGGTATTGATAGTAAACGTGACAGTGTGATTTTTTTTAAAGCTAAAAATTTTACGTTGTAACTAACGAACTGCTTTCCATAACGAGTGCATTCGCGTTCAAGACGTAAATTGTGATAGAAAAATCAAAATACCAATAAAGAATGTAAGATAAAACTGGCAATAAATGGTTTTAGATTATGATAGGCTACGTAAGGCTTCCAGATTTTCACAGTGAACACCGGGACACCCAACGAAAATGTACAATATAGTCAGTTGTGTATGTTTTTTGCTTAAATGTAAGAATTAAATAACAGGTACCATTCATAAAGAGTGACAGATTACTCCTATTAAGTATCGATAAATGATGAAATTGTATTTTTTTAAGAACTCACGAATGATATTAACTTACAGGGCCAACTTTAAACAATATTGGAAGGATAAACAATGCAAATCCGGGGCTGTCAGCGCTAAACAAAGACGTCTGGGAACCATATGTGTATGAGTTAGCTAAAAATAGTTCGATTTCTGATTTACTCGCATCCTGATCTACACCAAATAAATAAAATAACACTGTATGTATGTGTTAAAACAGGAACCTAGAACCACTACATTCTGTACAGATATATCTTGACCAATCTAACCGCGTACAAACCAGTTTTTCGATTTAAGGGGAGATTGGAGGGGCAAAATTTAAAGTATGTACATATACAGTGAACCATAGTGCAATAAGGCAGAAAGCCCAAGCGTTTTATCTCTCGTCCGCGTTGTAACTCTCTTAGCTTTGAATTCTTTTACTAGTCTTATTTTCCCCATGCAAAGAACGAATATGACAGCTGGTCCGAGAATCGATTGGAGTAAAGCCAAAGGCATTGAGTACTTCTTATATACTGTATTTCACACATTTCTTCACTTTCAGAGATGTTGCGTAAACATTCTTCCCGTACGAAGAACGGGCACTACTGTTAGTACAGAAACAATAATACGTAGCCGAATGATGAATTACACACATGATTTCGTATAAATGGTCAGGAGTTAGGGGAAACATGCGTTCTACAAAGCAAAAGGAACATTCATTTTGCATGCCACACATACTGAACCCTGTATTGAGAGCCAAAAATTATGCATTGCATTTTTAATATATTGACAGTCAAAACATTTTACTTCTCGACTTTTTAACAGCTTGATATAATAATTCAATGCGTATACGAAATATCTAAATTTATTCGCAACACGGTGCAGGGGCGGATCCAGGACGGACTTCTGGGCGGGGCGGTGGGTTGGAATACTGCTACTTTTAAGAGGTCCAAACTCTGGGATTGGTTTTATTTATATATATAAAATAAGAAAGTTTCCACTTCTAGGGGGGGGGGCAATCGCCCTACCCCCTGGATCCGCCACTGACACGGTGTATAGCTATTACACACAGAGCAGCGACAGAGGATTACACAATTAAGATTAGCAAGACTAAGAAAAAATACGGACTGAGTAAGCGCTTTATATACCGGCAAGTGAAAATGCCAAAGTCGCCTACGTAACTGAATTCAATGGTCAAGGTGGGTATACGAGTTCTGAGGTCTTTCGCCGCACTGATATTCAGAAGCTGGATATGGAAGATGGCACATTCCCTTTATTTATTCATAGTACAACAAACAAATCAAATATATCAAAGTCCCTAAAAGCACATCCCACATACATACATAATTTAACAGTGTGTAGGCTGTCTTCATACGTAGGCTTCTAGTAAACTAAACATATAAGTAGGCCATGATATGTCTGTGATAAAGAATGAATATCTACCACAGAGACATTGGAGTCGTCGTCCTTGCAACGAATTTCAAAATGATTAATAAAATTATTAATAATGCGATGCAATTAAGACTTTTTGCTTTATTAAATACAGCGTGTTCAGGTTAAGCTATGGATAGAAAGACTTAAACGAATACACGTTTTCTATTTTGAGCAACCAGCTTTTTACACTATTTTTCTTTTAAAATTTCCAAATTTACTTCTTTCTAGTTATTTTAATCCTATGGCGTATGTGTATCTACTATGCAATAGTAATTTCTCTGTCAGTTGTTCTGCAAGAACTATATTTCTTTTATAAGTTGATGAATAATCAAAATAATTATGCTTAGGAATTTACACCCTTATTTTAGAACAGACAGAACCCCGTTATATAGATCAGTAAAATTCCATGTTTCTTAATAGAAAGTACCAACGTGAACATTTAGATGTGGAACTTATATTTAATTCTGTTTTGATGGGGAGATGGACGATATGCAACACGTACAAATAAACATTATTCTAGTCAACCACTGTCAAACCACTGATGGATGAAGGCTTCTCCACCTCTTTTCCACAACCACCTATTCTGGGCAATTATTTTCCACGTCTCCGAAGAACTTGATTTCGTCACACAGCTTTGTATGAAGATGTTTCCTATGTTGTAGATTGATATCCAACCAAGAACTGTTTTCGTCCAGCGTTCATCATTTCTTCTTGCAATATGTCCAACACACGGCTACTTAAATATCTATTTTATGATAATATCAGTCAGTTCTGTCATCCTTTCGCATGATTTTTAACATTCATCTCCCCACACTTCGTTCCGTAGCATGGAGACGGTCAATGTAATAAGCCATATGCCAAAATAGGCAAATACATCTACTGGAACTTTCATACCTTATTTAATTGATTTGATAATCCCATATAAAGATCTCAGCAACTACAATCAAAGCATCCCACGCGAGCAACACGACTTTGAACGTATTAATTAATCCACAATACGCAGTTAACAAATAAATGGAGTTCCTGAGTCTTCTCCCTTTTATATATCAATTGCATTAAAAGTCTGTACATTCATTAATAATAAACTATACAGCCTGAAGTTAGCTGCAACTCCAATGCAATACACATAATAAGGTAAACTGTTCTAATCTAAGTAATGAATTAAGTATAAATGAATTTAAGAGTTGTAACATCTTGTATTACAGGTGTATATTTTGAAGTTTGGAGCTATTCATCGTTGTCTCCCTGAGAAAATATATGTAATGCAGAGCTCAAAAGTTTAATGTTCATATCTAAAGTTCACTCCGTTATCATTTAACCACAGCATTATCAATTTATAAAAAGGATAAAGTCACAGTTCCAACAGGCGTTCGAAGCATAAAGTGCTTACAAAGATTGAACTGAAGGTCCATCACTGCAGAAACTAAACCCTCGTCAATGGATCTAATCTTGTGCCAAACCAATTCAGCCAGAAATATCAACATACTTCCCCAATATCCAATATTCACATATTTCTTTGCCTTCCAAAAGGTCAGTTTTCCTAGACCTTCCAACTAGAACTATGTACTCCCAGCACATTTTCTACTGTAGCTACTTGCACCGTCTACCTTCTCGTATCTAATTATATTAGCACTACATTCGGTAAAAAAACACACCATACATATTTAGTCTTCATTATCTTTTTTAATATACGTCTTGTGTCAAATCACGCATGACAATTAACATTAATCACGAAAAATGTTCAATAAAACTAGTGTGAGGCACGTAGGATGCAGATCCTAAACAATGATCATTGAATCTAACATACTGTAATCGGGCATGTTCATGAATCACACGAAACCTGATAAATACCTTCAAAATTATATATAAGACTGAACGGGGTATCAATGAAATGAAATTTCTAGCTTGACGTCTCACTTATGTCATGTAGAAAAGAAGACGGTTCATTAATGAACGTGAAAATGTGAGAGGTAAACCGGAGAAAACCCACGAATAGAATAGGCCTATTATCCTCCACAAACTCATATAGACTGATATCGAACCAAGGACTGAACATCAGATGTGAGCATTCTACCACTGAGTCACCTGCCAAAGCTCTTGAAGAAGAAAAATTTAGCGATACAAACTACCTGGCTGATTACTACTGTGACTTTCAAACAACTAACTACTACAAAAGTACCTTCCCGACGCTATAATTATCAGGTGTTAAATGTACCACGAGACAAAAGACTAAGGGTATTTAAAAAACTAATGCAAAAGGGGTGCATGATGGCTGTGTTCAACTAGAATGCACATGGTCGCAATTCAATTTTTTGTTATGTGAGCTTTATCCTTTCCCCTTTACCCTGTCTCCACTAGATAAACTATTCACTTGCATTTATAATAATCAGCTTTCGAGAAGATAATCAACACAAAATGCATATTTTAATTTCAATTCCTATGATAATTTTACATCACCTTAATTCACCAGACACTGGTTCTTATAATTATTGGGTTCACAGGAACAACACAAAATCTTTAAAATGCAGCAAATCATTTTGAAGAGTGAAAAGTGCGTACTTTCAGGTAAATTTCTAAATGTCGGAGTTTCCTCTCTCCTTTCATCGACTGTGAGAAACAAGCGAGAAAAAGAGAAAGGTGAAAAGAGTGCACAATTGAATGTACTTAACTAAGACACATTAAAAACACTGTACTCAAAATGAGTCTTCATCTAGCACGTGTAGTTAAATGACTAACGTCCTCACTTCGGAATTGTGAGGCTGTGATAGAACTTTATGGCCGACTACTTAAAGTCTTTACCTGGAGTAAAAATATTATTAATTTCACATTTAATATACACTAAAGCAGTTTATGCGGGCCGAGAACCACGAGTATGTTGTTGAGCTTATAATTCCTTTTCAGCAGAGTGAGACGTGAATCTACAGTTTAAGGTAAAACCCGAACCACCGTAATGCGTTCAATGCTCTACCGCCGGGAATCGAATCCGGGATCATGCAACACCGGTAGTTCGCGGCTACTAGGCCTACCGTCATCCTGCCTTTATGAACATAAGTCAAATATACATAAATACAATTAGTGGACAGAAATCAAGCGTAGATGAGGATAGCCGAATACTGAAGACGGTCACAAAGAACCATAGAGCTGATGCGGCACTATCAGCATTTGGAATGACATTTCTACAACCTCAGTCAGTAGGGAGCTATGTAATTTCAATATGTGAAGTTGCGTTAAGATTTCGAAAAGTCGGACTACCGCCGCCAACACGCTATAGATCGAAAACATCTGATCCTAAGAAGTGACAACACACAACATGGACCGTCAATGATGAGAAGAAAACACGGTCTGATTAGAGACCCTTCTCAGTTACCAACAACAGACAGAGCCTGCAAATGGTGGCCGCCCAAAAAAGGCACATGATACGTATGTACTGTACTTCCTATCGTTAAACATAGCTGTGATTGCTAATGTAAGCGGTGATTTTATGGTATTTCATCAGCCCTATGATTACTTCCTAGGACGAATTACTTACCAGTGATCTTGTAGACACTTTTGGGAAGCACATACACTAGAATAGATATTTTTCGTCTCAAAATACGCTTGGCAACACTGAATGCGTCAAGGAAAAAGAGCTTCAGACGATACTGCAAGATAGATAACGTATTGATTGTGCTTTTATGTATTTGTCTTTCAGCTAGACTACATAAAGTATTAACACGAAAATATTGAAGTAATGAAGCTACTCTTTTCTTGTATGATTGAAGAGGTGGATGCTTTCGAGTTTCATCTTTTCATAGTTATGGATGCAATCCTCGTTGAAAACTTTGATCTCATTTTTTCTAAATTTTCCATTTTTCTTTTCCACATAAGGTGAATAATTACAGCCCAAGTTAGTTGATGGACTATTATTCGTTAATCAACCGGAATGTATGTGGTTTCCCCTTTCAGGAAACACAAAAATTGACTCTTTGGAGCTTCCACTGCATTTGCCGTAAATAAGTAACTACAATTCTCACTTTAGAAGTGCAAAACTTAACTTGGAATGAAGGCGACAGGTCATGTTCGGACCATAATGCAAAATTATAGGTTTGTGTATCATATAGCGATTAAATTGCATCCACTTAATGGACTGAACAGATAAACATTATTCATCAGGATCTCACGGTCTCAAAGTTTTTAAACATACAATCTATCTATTAAAATGCTACAATTGCAATTAAAAGTGACCGAGTTCCAACCTATAACTTTAGCTTTCAAATCTTTCATTTACGGTTATGTGCGATTTCACGTTTAACAGAGAAAAACACTAAGTATTTGTACTTTAAATAGTCCAAATTAGTTAACTATATCTTTTTCATAAAGTTTATGATACGAAATTAGTGTTCAAAACCTTTGTATTTTAATAAGCCTTCTCCAAAATGAATGCAAATGAACTATGCTGCCATCTTTGGAGTTCTTTTAAACTATATGTTTCTGAAAATTTATATGTTTGTGGCTAACCCTTTCGACAATGACATCTCGGAAACTATAGGCTCTAGAAAGATGACGTCTGCAATGTAAACAAAGAAGTATTTTCAGACAGAAGTCTAGGCTGGCAACGGTCAGGACTAGTTGTGGTAGTATGTTAAGGCAAAGTTTGTACTATGTAAGGAAGAGTAGCACGTCAGTGTACAGTGAGCAGACAATAGCGTAAAATGGGTGACTTCTTTAATTTTCAAGCTTGTGTGGTAGACCTAGAAACCCATTTAAATTTAGTTTGAGTCTATGTCTGCCCTGCTAAGCGAAAAGGCCTTATCTCCATTTCACATACTTTCGAGAAAATAAGCAAAACGCGTTTTGGCTTACGCTGTACGTTCAAATTTGTTGTATTTCAGTAAAACTTTATTAAATATATTTTCACGATCTAAAATTCGTGTGGTAATACAGTTAAACATTTTTGCTTATGAATTGCCATTTAAGGTCTCTTTGCTTACTTTCAGTTACAGTTCTGAACATAAGGTAAACACTCATGACGTAATTACCCCCTACCTATTAGTCAAACCACGTCAATTTTACTTTAGAAAGATGCAGAATTGTACTACGAACTTTCCCATACTAATATCTCGATTTTTCGAAAAATGTGGAGTTAAGATCTTTTCGCTTAGGCCGGCAGATGTGCTGACCACACATCACTCAACTATAAAGTAATCTAGTAGGCTTAGAAAACCCAGTAATAGAGGCGCTGGGATCAATGTGCTGTCCACCCATCACTTAAACTATTCTCGTAAGTCTAGAAATTAGTACCGGTAACAATCGAATTGGGGTCGATGTGGGACCATACATCAGCCAACCAGTCTCTTATACTTACAAAACACAGTAACAATCGAGTTCGGGTCCATGTGCTGACCACATATCACAACTAAAAGAGCATGGTGTCTGTCTCAAGAGTTTCTGCTCTGTAATGTAACCGATGCTAGCGTTGAGAAATCGAACGAAAGGTGCTAACCAGGATTGGCAATAACCAGGGTTTTTATTTTATTTATTTATTTTTTTTTTTTAAGTTTTTTGTTTGTTTGTTTAAAACCCAGTTTCTTTGGTTTAAATAATCTGCTCTATGTATTTATATCACATATGGACAGAAAAGCTTGTTTGGCCTTGGTGTTATTATGCAACAACCGGGTTATGCTGGAAGGGGTCACATAAGCTTAAAGCGGAATCCAAAAAGGTTTTCGACTTATATCCAAGAGAAATTGTCCTCTATTTGAACTCGAAACCGGGACTAATTGGCCACAAATGCGATACGTCTGCCGACTCACTCACGAAGGACTCCTGATAAAAATACGTTGTAATAATCTTTACATACTTGTTAATATAATCGTCAAGAGCCATTTCAGAAGGACAAAAAGAAACAATTGCACAAGTGAAACCATTATACAGAAGTACATATGGACAATTTCGAAGTACTACAGATTACAGAAGAACTAATTTAGTTAACTACGACTTTTATTAGTCCAAGTTAAAGAAATACAACGATTTAATTTGCATATTAGTAAGAAAAGTCAATAAAGATACGAATTATTTGAGTCCACTTTGGCTCTGACCCATTTATACATAAATAGATACCAAAGATACTCCTGATTTCAATAATTGCCTATCGTGGTATTTGTATGACCACCACCCAAAAAAGTACGACATTTCAATGTATTTTATCAATAGTAAACATTATTAAAAACGAAACAATATTTAGAATTTTCCTTTGCTTGCATAACAATAATAATAAACTATAAAAAAATCACAAAAGAAAGATTCATAAAGTTGCATAAAAAAGTTGCTCTTGTAATATAATCGGAGAGTCATGAATGTGGAATTTAGGTCTGAATACAGTACGAATAATATATGGGAGTGAAACGTGATAACCCACAAATGTGTGTTCATTAAGATTTTACTAATAGTTACACTTTTACGGTTTTTTAAAACCAGTTGCTTTAAAAAAAACTTTGTTTTTAAACCAGCCAACCCTATTTGATAATACATATACTCTTGCCAGGACAAAAAAAAAAAAAAAAAAAAAAAAAAAAAAAAAAATCGTATTATGGGGGTATCAACTATTAGGAAATGTATTCGTTGAGAGTTCTTCCTTGAAAATATACCTAGAAAAAGATATCAAGTCACTAATAGAACAAGTCATGAGACTAATATTGTGTCAGATCATCTTTCAGCTCATGCCTATACAAAAAATACATGAAAACCAATAAGAAAATAATGTCGCCTATAGAGTATGACATTAATACAGGACAATTTCCCATAACGCATTGAAATGATTGCAAAACGTCCACGCAATTCAAAACAGCATTGATTTTTAAACATAAAAAAGTTGCAGGAATAGTTAAACATAAAACAGGAGATGCAGGAATTATTAAAGTGAATGATTATGAGAAGAACTGATTCAATAGGAATGGAAGACTCTCGAGAAAGCCCACGGATACACCAAATTATTATCCATCATAAACTGACATGACCTGGGACCGCAATGAAATGAAATGTCAGCTTAACGTCACACAATTACTCCCTTTAGGCTAAGGCAGACGGATTACTAACAAAAATGAAAAAGAATGGGTGGAATGAGAATGTGGAAGGTAACTGGAGTACTTCGAGAAAACCGACGGACAAGATACAGTCCACCACAAACTTACTTGGATCGAACCAGAAATCTCTCGCACCAAAGATAAGCGCTCTATCACTGAACCACCGTGACCCCATTCTTCCATTACAGTTAATATGGTCGTATCACAAGCCAATACTCAACTAGACTTACGCAGTGTTTCCGCCTATACATGCATGCGAGAAATTTACGGCTTTCATTCGATTATTATTTTGAAAGAGACTGATAGAATTATTGCCAATTCGCAATAATAGGAACAGTGCAGTTAAAAAAAAAAAAAAGTTACGGAACATATTTCCGTATATGGTTTCAGAAAACAGCACTAATGCCATTATTTCAGTATAAACCTAATAGATTCAAGAAACACTCACTCACTAGACACAAAAAGTTGTACGTCGTATTTGTAGATTACTCGAGGGCCTTCGATCGATCAACAGGAGGCTACTAACCGACAAATCTCTTCGGTATGTGATGGTTTGAAACAGTTAAAATGGATACATCAAACATGGGTGGTTCTGCAAAGCGACCCGTTGAGCCCAACCCTATTCAATGTCCTTACCTGTCACCTGATTGCCGCAATTGCCAGACAAATATGTATATATACATAGACATGGCAATCATCTGTATCTAGCGCTGTCGCAGATAGCTATGGATTTTTACAATAGGATGAACAGAAAAAAACTGTCTATGCATTGATAAAAAGGCACTGCCTGCGGTTTTCGGAAACTGAATCAGACTGAGGAAAGCTGAAGTAATACCATTGTAAGAGGCAAGCATCAACTCCCAAAGGCTTCAAGTATCTCTCAAAAGCCTCACGATGCTGATCACAGGAACGACTTTCTCAATACAAATGATAGAATGATGAGAGGGATGGACATCATACATCTAATAAGGATGTCAGTTGAAACTAGGATTAAGCCCTCCCGGGCAAAACTACTGTCAGTACGCACATATGGGGCAGAGATAATATAGATCTTCCTAACGAAGAGCCATTTGAAGAATCTGGAAAGGATGAAAGTAAGATAACTGAAAAGTGTGTTTGGACTATCAAAGTAACACTTCGGCTCGCTAACTTATGTGATGGTTTTAGAGACATTCCCGATTGAAGATCTTAGGATGCAAATTCTATTACCATCTACAACGGTATATAAAGGAAATTAAAAGAAATCTGAGTTTTACGTCCCACGATTATGCCGGTTAGGCTAAAGGAGACTGTGATGATGAGTAATGAATGAAATGGTGGAATGAAGAAAGTGGGGGGAACTGGAGAACCCCGAGAAAACCCACGCACACGGTGTTTGTCCACCACAAAGGGTATATAAAGGACTCGCAAAAGCAACTTTATGTGAGGAACGCAATTAAAGATGCATGTCATACCACCGCGGCAATGCAAAATAAAGAATACTGTCAGTCATATAGCGACTCGCTTCGCTAAGCATGAATTTCATCAGTGCATCTGTAGGACAAAGGCATTCCATCAAGCTAGCGATGAGTGTATATATTAGCTGTGTAGAAAAAAGTGCGATACATATCACGAAATTAACTGTGTGAATGGATCAGTGTCACCAACGCGATTCTGTTTGGACTAATTTAGTTACTCTCATGTCCAAAATTATTGTCGCATGTCTAAATATGTTGTATAAATTAAAATTAGATAACGAATTCGCCCGATATTTCTCATAATGTTAGTATGTGTATAATCAGCAAAAACATGTGTATGTGTATGTGGCAAATTTCATGTCAAAAGTGCAGTAAATAAGAATAAAACTAAAATAAAACTTTCTTATTCATTTAACAACATTTTGTTTTACTCATTCTAATTTTCGTACTTGTAATTCTTTTCCTATGAAATTTTCCACAAATATGCGTTTCTCGATTTCACACATAGTATCAGTATTAAAAGTATAATGCAAAATCCTTATCAAATTATATTCTTACAAGAAGATAGTTATAGATATGCGACAATCATTTTGGACATGGGTGTACATTGGCTGCACTCTAATTGATTATTAGAAACTAAACTTGCACCCAGTATTACGTGGAAAAAAGAATATAAAAATAATACTTCTTATTCATTAAAAAAGTGTCCACCCAAAAATTAACTAACTGAATATTTCAGCAAAAAGTTATTGCCTTCCTCAGCAAATATCGTTTTAGAAAACTATCACTGACTGCGGAACTATTTCCCATTTAATACCTTGATATGTGTTACCCACTACGTTCTTGACTGTGACTAAGTTAAAACGGAATGTAGTTCTACAGAAAGTTAGTATTATGAAAGGCTATGTGCTGAGGAAGACAGCAACTTCTCACTGAAACTTTCACCCTACCACTAAATTTTGGGCGCCTTTGGAATATGTTCAATATTGAATATGCACTTTACTAAATGAAGCAGCTATTTCGATGTCTTTCATAATATAACAAAACTGTCTCGAGATCGGTTACAACTGGAAATAAGTACGGAGACCTGCAAAATATAGGCTATATACACATCCAAGATAGACTATCTTGATACACCCTTGTAACTTTTAAAACCAACGGACAGAAAACAAATTTTGTACGATGCAAATATCACCAAAGGGACATTATTTGACATACTCTGTGAAATACCACAAGGTTAACAGTGTTATCATTTTCAACCCAAAAACTTTTTTTTTTTTTTTTTTTTTTATTTATTCTTTTCTTTCTTCAAACTGCACTAGTCAGGTTATTACAAATTTCCGATCAACAATTTAAATGAAAACTTAGAATGCTACATTTATTATTTAGTGCTATAAATTCGGGATGCTATAGTATCACAAACATTCGAATTCTGAAACCCTCTACATTAGTAATAACGTGAGAGACGGGGCAATGCATAACCAAAAGTACTTAAGTTACTACTACTACTATAATCATGATATAATCGATTTTGAATGAATAGGAACAAAGTTACAAGGAATTGAAAAGCTGACTTTTTTCAAAAGCCCTTATTTCCAAAAACTGCTTAGATAAGTATAGTATCCTACTGCACAGATGGTCATCAACAGATATGAAGTGTGCTACTGTAAGTTTAGATTTTAAATATATAATAACCTGACTACTATCAATTGAAAAAACAAATATGCGTTGGTAGCAACACTATTAAGTTTGTAGTATCACAAACTATCCCCGCCTGCTAATGATTCCATGATACGGTACAAAATGTCAACGCCTTTTGATAAGTTACAAGGGCGTATCAACATAAATGGTTCACCCTCTAAATAATGCTCGAATATTGCACTCTTCGAATAATAATTAACATTTGAACAACTGCTTGTACAATTATTCGAATAACACAAATTATTTGAATAATTTCAACAGCATTAACGTACATCCCTTTCTCATCCTGTGACAACGGATTCTACTTTTGCCTGGAATTAAACTATACATAGTTGTAAATCAGTTCGTAGTGACAAGCTGAGTTTGTAGATCTCTTCTAGTTAAAAAAAAAAACTGCCTACTAAAAAACCTCATGAATCGATATTAAACAAAAACCAATACGTCGAAATGACAGTTTATGAGGCTATACATAAGGCATCCGTTTATTGACATACGTACCGTAACTAAAATCTTTCAAAATAATCGCTTCATTTACAAGCAATATAAAATAAACGAAGGGGTTAACTTTACAAAGCCCGCTCCAGCCTGTATACTTGCTCAGAAACTAGAAATTACACTATTGATTTTATAAAAATGGATCAAAACTTCCCAACCTTAAGTTAACCCGTTCCTACTCCTATCCTACTCACCCCCTATCTTAATCTACGCTACCCTTTTAAAGCGGCCCTACTTATCGATGCGCAGCTGGAGTATGTATTGCAAAATTTACCCTAAATGAAACAAGGGATCCGAAAATCAAGAAGTGGTCACAGCTTCGTATCCTTTACAGGGCAAGGGTGCACTTTAAACAGAAGTGATTTTATCACGTTCTTGACATGACGCAAGGTTGGAATAAATAGGATAGGGTCGGGTTAGCTTAGGGTTAGGGAAGTTTTGACAAATTTTGTTAAAACTAATACAGTGTATTTGCTCGTATTGCTATTTATTGTATCGGTTCATATGAATGTTCTGCACAAAATGCACTCTTACCCTTTACAGAAACAGTGAGATTATTACGTTTCGCAGCTGGTAAAGCGCCTCATACGTTACAGGACTTACTTCTTATTAGTTTGTTACCATTCAGGTAGTTACTGCATATTTAATCGATCCTTGGCAACATTTTTTTCTTTCTAAATCACTGCTGACTTTATGAGTTCAGGGTTAATCTGTCTCTGAATTCAATAAAAACAAATGATACATATAAGCAAGAACAGAGTGGTTAGAATACAAATCACATTATTTTCTCTCTTTGTAAGAGGGAGGCATTAGCATTATACTTGCTAATGTGACGTTTATATATATATTCAACTAACGTGTAAATTTTACAATACACGCTCCAGCTGCGCATCGATAAGTAGGGCCGCTTTAAAGGTCAAGTAGGGTAGGGGTAGGAACGGGTTACCTTAAGATTAGGTAGTTTTGACCCATTTTCATAAAATTAATAGAGGGTAATATATCGTTTCTAAGTGAGTATACCAGCTGGAGCGGGCATTGTAAAGTTAACCCCTACTAATTTGAGCGAAGTTACAAGCAGTTTAAATACTTTAATACTGAAGTACAATCCAAATAAAACTTATTACTAGTAATTCTTTGTAAACTGTTCAACGGTATTATGTACGTAACGTTTATGAACGTGAAAAATTAAGCTACAAAGATGAAGATTCGCATGGAAAAGAAACTAAGACAAAATTATCGACATTTTTAACACACACACACACGCAATTTTGATTCCATATAATTCTAAAAGGATGACAAAGAGCTCATTAAATGAACTTCTGCTCTTAGTATTGACTGGAAACGGCGTCTCCAGTCTTCGCTTTATTCTCCAACCTGCTTTTCTCCGACAAGCATAAAGCATAAGCAACACCAAACAACCGTTGGCAGCCCTGATTGCACTTCAGTGTGACTTTGTTGAAACCATGACCCACAAACTAGCGGTCGACAATTCAACTAGGTCTACTCAAATAGGTTATGCACCAAGATAATTTAATTAGGAAGAAAAATAAAATCGGAACTTACCAATAAACCAGTCTCAACGCTAGGTAATAAAGTAAGTCTGCTTCCATCGACGAGTTGATTTTCCTGTAAGGTACCCTCCCTCAGTTGCCTGTGAATAAAATATAACATTACTTGTACATAGATATTATATTGGAAGTTTTAAGCTTTCACGATAGTAAGTATAGCAAAGTAACTGGGCTTTTAACTTTACTAATTAATTATATCCTTTAGACTTTCCGATCACTTGCTCAATCAGAACAGCAATGAAATTAAGTTCTTTACATCAAAGTGACTACAACTTTGTTATTACGTAAACTAAGCTATCCTGCGAATGTTTTCTTCATTAGCTACATCACACAAGTATTAAAAATCTATTTTAAGGACTTTACTGTAAAGATACACTTCCACGTCCACAATTGCCCTGGGGAAAGGGGAGAGAAATCGTGATCAAATGTACTCTTACCTGTCCCGGTGAAGAAGACATATCCTTTCCTTTGGCACTTTAAGTTTCTTCGAAATTAGTTTTTTAAGATTTTCGACACTTTCGGTTTTCGAAACTTGGAGATCAAACTGACCCCCTGTTGTAGGGGTTACTTGTACAGTAATAATTGCATATGAACCACCACAGCCACACCCGACGTGAGAACTGGATTTTACACTATCACTGGAGGAACTTCCACCACCACTCTCCATAATGTTAACTTTTGCACTCGAATAATTAAACTTACAATAAACCACTTTTTGGACACACAACCATCACACCACAACACCAACACACTTGTCCTGCAACTGAGTCATTGACTGACACAGCAGCGGAGCGATGCGAACGTCGAATAGCTTCGTTGTTTGACCGTGGTTTCGGCCTTGCTCGTCTGCAGTGCTGCCAACATTTTGTTGCGTTGCGGATTAGAATCCTTCCCCCGATTCCCTCCCCTCAAGCAACTCAGGTACAGCGAACTAATCACAGTGGCAACTGGCAATGCAAGAAGCGCAGCTCTCAAACAGGTGTTCGGAGGGGCGTTGGAATTTCCTTAGGGTAGACTCGAAGCGGCGTGGGGACGAAGATCTCCTCAATAACAACAACAAAAAAATCTCTGCAATAGTTATTTCTTCTTACACGAATGCGCATATCGGCGGCGTCTTTTCACATGATTATGTAGGCCGATTATGAGAAAAAAAACATTCCTGCAAGGGAGGGATTGTAGAAAAATGTTCTACTAGGATCGCAGTCTAAATTCTATGCACAAAATTCGTGGTAACACTTCCTTCGAAATCAAAAATTATATACTGCAATGGCGGAAACAAAAGTACAGTGAACTCAGTCCTACGAACGCGATGACGCACTCCTCCAGCAAAAGCATTTTTTCAAGGACAGGTAAGTCTGAAAGAACGCGTGACTTTACGGGAGTGGCTGGCTAATAACAACCAAATGTATAGAATTTATACAAAAATCATCCATAACATTGACTCCGTGTTTATTATTGATATTTTAATATCGTATAGACGAAACGTACTTCCTAGAAAAATAAATTAAATGAAATGAAATCTTTATAAGTTTTACGTCCCATGCTTATGCCGGCTAGGCTAAAGGAGACGGTGATGATGAGTAATGAATCAAATGGTGGAATGAAGAAAGTGGGAGGAAACGGGAGAACCCCGAGAAAACCCGCGAGCACGGTGTTTGTCCACCACGAAGTCCACACGGCGCGAGCTGGGATCGAACCAGGGACCACAAGCACCGGAGGTGAACGCTCTACCACTGAGCCACCGCGCCCCCGTACTTCCTAGAAGATTTCATATTATTTTGTTTGTTTGTTTTGTCCATGTGGCAATCTATGCTTTCTAACTTGGAAAATGAAAATGGAATAAATTGCTTTAGTTTAACGTCCCATAATTATGCCCTTTATGCTAAGGGAGACGATGATTAAGGCAAGTTAATGGTAATGGAAGAATTGGTGGTATGAGAAAGTGGAAGGATACAGGAGTGCCCCGAGAAAACACACGGATGCTTTGTTGTCCACTCAAATTTACTTGTCCGGATATCGAACCAGGGACTCATCAGTTGTAACTTTCTAACTAGGAAATAAATATCCATGGATAAACATATAGAAATATCCAATAATAGGTTATTGTATCAAGGTACTGTCCTAGCATTCGCATTAAATATAGTTTGCCAGGTCTTACGTTTTTCTGCCCTCATAAAACGATTTCTTCCTTTTTGTTTAATAAATCAAAGAAATGATAGTCCTGGATACTTTAAAAATGGGAATTTATCTCTTACACACTGTCAACAACGCAATCCAACTATGTGATGTGCTAAAATGTAGTAAAAATTTATCTATCTATTAAAATGCTACAATAGCAATTAAAAGCGCCTGAGCTCCAACCTATAACTTTGGCTTTCAAATCTTTCATTTACGGTTATGTGTGATTTCACGTTTAACAGAGACAAACATTTTGAGTATTTGTACTTTAAATAGTCTAAATTAGTTAACTATATCTTTCTCATAAAGTTTATAAGATAAAATTATTGTTCAAAGCCTTTGTATTTTAATAAGCCTTCTCTAAAATCAATGCATGTGAATTGTGCTTCCCGTCCGATGTTTATATGTTTGTGGTCAATCCTTTCGACAATGAGATCTCGGAAACTACAGGCTCTAGATAGATGACGTTTTCACTGATCGATTGGAAATTTTGCGTAGATTGTCCAGTTCTAATTGAATATTTAAAAAAAAAACACGGCCATTATTTCTTTATTACATTTTTTAGGGTACACTGGAAGCGTTGAAATTAAAAAAAAAAAAGCATCATATCCTCTACGTTATACATTCCAACAGCACAATGTTGTATATTGGGGTTGTATATGTCCCAGGCGTTTGTTCCATGGGCAAATAATAGTGAAAAAGGAAGGATAACCATTTCTTGAGTCTAAGATAAATCTTTATTTTTTGAGTGTTTTGCCCAATGAACATCATATATAACTGACATTATAATTAATTGTATATGTAATATATTTGCTTGTTACATACTGCATGCAAGAAGAAAGAAAACACTGGTCATACATGAATTAGAAACTCCAACCGGAAGTAGGCTCAAATCTTGCAAACAGTGCGAGAAATTGAGAAAAAATAGTCGAAAAAAATCTCACCTTTATGATACCCCTTGCCGATTTTTTTAAAATCAAGACGTCTTTCACTTGTGTCTGTAAAGGGACATGTACGTATGTTGTGAGAAATGATAATGAGATTTATGCTCATATGTGAATGATGCGCTGTGTAGAGAGCGCAGGTTCAGCTAGTCTGTATTTTAAAATGCTAGA